>NC_136462.1:197304557-197904557 GCF_902686455.1 Sciurus vulgaris
GAGAACTGCTTCAACCATAGGCTCACACGGGTTGACTCTACCTCATTAGTTCAGGGTCCTCAGCTTGAGGCTCCTGGGAATTTTGGGAAAAGATAGCATGTGAGTGAAGAGTTCAAGCACAGCCTCCAAAGGGCCAGTCCAAGGAGGGGCTGCACGTTAGCATCATTTTGAGAAGGTACTTAATATGCTGGTTCCCTGAAACTACCTACTGCAACTTAGTAAACCTGCATTCAGTTCTGGAACTCTATTACATTTTAAGAAAAAGCTTTTAAATGATTTGAGGTATTTCTTTCCAAGGTTGTTAACACTTGTGGGATTAAAAAAAAAAAAGCAGTAAATAATAATTAGGTCAAACAATTGAGCCTATGCAGAATGCAGAATGAATAGTAGCTAATCATAGAGAAGAAAAGAGTAGGATTCACTAATGATGGTGGAAAAATCTACTGCATTGAGATTAGATCTTCTATCTGCAATGACTCCCACGTGGTGGTGGAAGTGCTTTGGGGGGTTATGTAGTGTTGTGAGATTCTGGGTCAAGAGTTAGGGTCAGCTATGGTTCCTGGTGCCACGTGACTCCTAGTAAGCCACTTAAGTTCTCTGAACCTCAATTTCTCAACTGCAAAGCCCTGTGATGATCATATGGCTCTCACAGTATGTTTTAAGGGGGCTAGAATAAATCATGCAAAGAAATATGCTTTGAGAACTGTAAATAAGTTATATAAGTTCAAGTTCTTACTAGTAAGAAGCAGCTGATTATAAGGACTACTTGACACCAAAGAAGCCCAGGGTGAACAAGCGGGCAGGTTTCTTGCTGTCTGCTCAGGGCAATACAGCTGTTGGGTAGTTTGTTCTGTCTAATTGAGGTCATGGATCCCTTTAAGAATGCTTTTACAGATAGACATGTGCATAATCAAATGAAAATTGTTGAAAATAATTCTTGGTAATTATGGACAAAGTTAGGAGTTCTGCCTTTAAATTTGCTTCTTTCTTCATTTCTTTCTCCTCCATTGTTTGAATGTGCTTTAATGGACTTTGGTTTGCCTTTTGCTATGTCAGCAGCACCAGTGACAGTGTGTGGCCCACCTGTGTGCTGAGCATGTGAGTGGATCTAATGTAGACATGTGCAGAGGCGGGTGCACCGAGCTAGGGCCATTACTAGCACCCAGTGCAAGTGAGCAAGGCTGTTAGTGGAGAGACAGCACAGGCAGAGAAGCCTGGCTATTGAGAAAGTCCTGGTAAGATCCCTATCAAAAGTGAAGTAGCTGTGCCTTAGAAATATCACCAAGGAAATGACATGAGATGACCTTTGCAGAGGGCCTTGCATATGGCATTCAAATGCAGGAGGAACAGGAAGTGGATTTTGAAATCACAAGAAAAACTCAAGAAAAAATTGTAGAAAAAAATGTAATAATAGGTTAAGAGTTGGGAACTAGCTGCTGTAAGAAGTTGAAACTCATATGCTTTGTTGATCTCCCCTGAGGTTTTTAAAAACGAGAAATTTTACTTAAAATAGAAATATCAGTCTTCTCTTAAATCATCAGATGCAACAAATGTAATTCCGCAGTTGGAGGCACATGACAGCTGCCCCCGTGGATGCCACCTGTGCTCTGCCCTTGGTCCCAGCTCACATCCCTCATTGGTAGGACAGCGAGACCCAAGTAGTCATTTGAATGTGTGCACCCTGGTCCAGAAAGACCTGGAACATACCAGCTCCCCTTACCTTAGTGAAAGGGCTGTTTGCGAGATGACCTTACAGTGTAAAATGATTTAACAGAGTTGCTGCATGTCAGAAGCTTGTGATTCAAGACCAATAGTGCTGAAGGAGATGGACATACAACCAAAAGATTAAAAAAAAAAAAATCATGGATAAATATTTATGTGCATTTAGCATGACTGATTATGAACTGAAGTAGTGATGGAAGCGGATGTGATTAGTGCTGGTGAATACAGGGTCACAGGGTACTAGAAATTTTGAAGAAGCATTTGCATAGAGGAGGGGTGTTTTTTTGTTTTAGGCATTTTAATTATTTAATTCAATCATTATATTCATCTCTATCAATTGACAATTTCTAATATTCAATTCATCATGCTAACTGACCTCACCTAAACCAAAAGAAAGAAAAGAAAGAAGAAAGGGGAAATGCTGCTGATACTCCTAGCCTGGCCCCAAGCAAGGGAGACCAGAGATACAGGAGAGAGATTAAAACCCTCAGCAGCCAGGGCTAGAGGAAGAGAAAGTAATTTGCTTTGACCCAGGCAATAAATCTGCCGGGCAGTAATGACCATCTCTTGACACCGGTAGTGACATTGATCAAGTGCACTGTCCCAGGCTGTCCCCACATTCCTCCAGACCACAGAGCCTACCCTGATTGTCCATGTCACTATTTATGAACGGATGTCAGAGAGTGGAGATAAAGGGGTGATAAAGGCAGAAGGGCCCCTTGGAGTTAATGCGAGCCCTGATGGAGATCAGCACAGGTGCGTCTGTGGCCCGCGGGAGGGCACTGCCTTGTCTACAGTATTTTTTTTTACACAAAGAAATGTTCTCAGAAGTTGATATTCAGACTATTTCAAAGTTCTCACTGGAACAACACAAAGCCAAGAGCAGACAGAGGGGAATGCGCTGCTTTGTCCCACTGGGGATTCAGCCAGTTCCCTGTGGTCACAGAAGAGTTGCTCATCATCCTCTTCTAAAATGCAGGGAAGGTATTTTCCCCTACCCAAGTTTCTGCAAGAAGTCTTTCCTTGGAGGCTGCTGGTTGCAGTGATTGCTGATTTTGACCTAATTGCATTTTATTTTCTTCATCACTATAAATTAGCATGATAGTCATAAAGTAATATTGACCTACACTTTAAAGTTGTTATAAATTATTTAATATTTACAAAAGGATATTTATAGCACATGTAAGTCATGAGAAAAAAAACATAAACACTCCCCTCCACAGCCTCCAGTTGAAGAAATAAACCGTCACTCATACCAACACCCTTGAACACACAGACTCGCAGAGTCCCTTCATCTCCCTACCCATGAGTAAGCCACAATAGTTAGGAATTTGGTGGTTTATTATCCTATTTTTTGATACCGTAGCCTATGGGTTATAGTTCTAAGCAACATATGGCTTAGTTTGCGATGATTTGGAATTTCTCTATGTGGAATAATATTATATTCCTTTTGTTATTTTTTCCCCTTTTTACTTTTTGCAGTGCTGGGGATGGAACCCACGGCCTCATGCATACTGGACAAGTTTTCTACACCTGAGCTACATCCCAGCCCATAGCATATTCTTTAATTCCTTTACTTCCCCATTCAGTATTAAGTTTTTCAGATTCATCTATGTCAAAGTGAGAAACCCTGGGCCAGGGGTCAGCAAACTGAAGTCCATGGGACAAATCTAGCTTAACACTTGTATACTATTCTATTATATTTATTTTAAATGATTATATTTTAAATAGTTGCATGACTATAATAGCGATACCAGAAAATACATAATATTCTCCATTGTGAATCTCAGTCTACAAATCCTAAGGTATTTGATTTTTAGCCCTTTTAAGAAAAAGTTTGCTGGGCAATACTGGAGTCCACTAGTTTTGTTTTAAGAGTTTTAGACTTTGAATTTGATGCAATTGGGAAGCATCCCGTTTCAAGTTGAAGGCCACTAGAGTCGTTCCTATCTGTTTGTTTCCTATTAAAACATTGTTGGGTGCACAGACTTTACCCACGTAGGTCAGATGGTAAGTTATGGCATCTTTAGTTACCAAAGAAGGCCATAGCCTTTCCAAACATAGTTGTGTCCCTGAGTAGTGTAAGACAACAGTGAAAGGAACAATTTGTCTGTTTTCTCCACTTTCCTTCCCAAACTTTGCCACATATAGCTCCTCGTTTGGATGTGGTGTAAAGAAACAAAGACAAATAAAATCATCAATGACTGTTTCCTAAGACATATGCTGATACATACATTTAAAAAGTAAGTCTTCAAATAGGCCCTGCAAGTTTCTGTCAGTTGCTATTTTATTAAACTGTACTAGTTTTTATAATAATTTGACATAATATGCTTTTATTCAAAGTTATAAAAGTATTGACTTTTATCGTCATGCTATATACTTACAGAGACTCATGATATTCAAATGTCAATACCTTCTTGGCTAGTGCATGCAATTTTTAAGTTTTCTAATTACTTGATGTTGTATGCCCCGTTTCACGTAACAAAAGGAAGTTTCTGCAGAAAGAGGAGTCAGAATAGCAGTCCACTGGATGAAATATAATTTCTGTGGGCTCTGAGAGTACATGGAGACAGGAGATCTGCAGACTGACCCCGGCTACACTTCTATGGGCAGCTGAGCTGAGTGCATTTCCAAGCCCACATTCCCAGGCTCCATCCTGAGTGCTGAGCTTCCGTTGAGGCTGTTTAGAAACAGTGTTATGAAGCTTGCCTGGAAAGTGCAATTTCCCTCCCAAACAGCCTGTCTTGGAATTATTTTCCTTGCAGATCAATGGAACAGAGGAGAGAATTGGCTTCTCTTTGTGAGCCTTCATATTTCAGGTACCCCCAAGTGCTTTGTGTAATGAAAAACAGCAATGTTGGTGCTTTAATATAACATTGACAATAGTGCTTTCTTTTTTCCTTGGCATTACTGCAGAAATGGAACTGATCTGGAGTCAAACAGCATGAAAAAGATGCATTTCTTTAGGTTAATATATCCGGAAAGCATACATAATTATAGATTTGTCAAAGTTCCAAATCAGTAAACTCCTGTTATCAAAGTGGTCTGAGAGTAAAAATCCTTGCTTATTTTCAGTTTTGTGTCTGTCTTGATAAAAAATCCAGGAGAGGGATTCTATTGCCTTCACCTTGGTATTACATGGTGTACAGCTGCCTAATGACTGTTCAGCTTTAAGAATATGAATAAATGCAATAGATTAACTAAGTGACCCTGTACACTCCATGAGATAATGATACCATCACGTGTACACTTTTTATTGATTCACTTAAGTAGGATGCATGCCAATTATCGATATTCAAAGGAACAGTCTCCACCATTTAGGCCAAAGCAATAGCAAACATGTTATTACTTACTAATAGCAATGCTATTAGGACTTTAAAACATTTGGATGTTTTTTTCTGTTTGTGTGTTTCATCACTGGCTTTGTAATTTTATGATTTAACTTAACGAGACTCTGCCTTCTTACCACGTCCTATCACTCTACAATCATTGCTGAGAATAGAAAATAATTAAGGTACAGACTTTAAACTTGAGGATCTTGGAAACTGCTCTCTGCATGGATTGGTATACTGGAAGAGCTAAGCATGAGTCATAACTACGCATCTGGGTTGTCCAGGAGGACACTAGAGACAGGAGAGACTGACAGCATGGGAGGCGAGCAACGTGAGGGGTCCAGCCTCATCCCTGGACCAGTCATGAAAGCAAAGACTGATCCATGCTGTAGGAAGGGGGAGCCAGTGGTTGCTGATGTCCATTTGGTTGGATGATGGGGGATGAGTATGCAGGTTGGCTTGCTTTCTCGGTTCCCCCACTTGGTCTTCATGAGCGAGCTCTCCACAGTAAAGCAAGGACTAAGGGACTCAACCTGGCCTCTGACCATCACTGCACATTGTTTGTTTTCAGTTAATCCTGCACTGTCATGCTCTTCCTAAAACCATTGTTAGCAGAATCTCATCGGCAGGACAAGCGTGCAGCAACAGAGGGTACTTTCTTCCCTCCCGTATTTCCTTCCTGTCTCCTCCTTGCAAGCCAGTGAACCCAATATCAATGTTTTAATGAAATTGCAGACAGAACCTCACTAGAGGTTGTTCAGAACTTTAGATAAACAGACCTGGTGTTAATTGAGCTCTGATTCATACATGCAGTGGCACCAAAGGCAATTTACATAACTTGCCTAAATCTGAGTTTCATCAGCCTTAAAGATGGGAATCCCTGCACACTGCAACTATGTGGACGATTAGCCATTCTCTTATGTACAAAACATCTCATTCATTGCCAACCGTGTTAATTTTCAAAATACTTAACTCATTAATGCAACTCCTTTCAGGGCAGAAATGGGGCAAGGTTCTTTGGTTCTCAACAAAAGACATCATCTTCATTTTCCTCATGGCATGGAAATGAAGGAACCTTCATCCCATTAATGAAATACCTGAAGCTCAGAAGTTAGGGACATCTCTGACTTCATCAGCATTGAGATGTTTACTGGGATTTGAACCCACTCCTGCCTGGCTCTGAAATGAATGTAGGCTTCATGATAAGAAATGGGACGCCAGATTCCACAGTCAACTGTTGGTCAATGATCTCTGACTTACTTAGCATGAGAGGCTCAATCAGAATACAGTACTCTTCTCAGAAGACCAAATTTGTAAACTAGTCGGTTGTCAGTTGAATTGCAGTTAGCTGGCTCTTTAGCATGGAAGGTAGCAGGCAGTCAAGAGGGTACCCACCCAGCAGGAACGTGATGGACTTAGATGACTCTGTCTCATTTCATTTTAAAGTCACAGGAGCAATACTTACCAAGGACTAGAGATATAAATATACAAATAAAGGTAAAAATGGTGCAAACGACTTCACCTGAAAGGAAATCTCTAATCCACCACCAAGGAAATAAATCCCTGTGCAGCTCTGGAAAAGGAGTTTTCCTTCCTGATCTCCATCTGCCTCCATCTTCCCCCATTGAGTAACTTAAGAAGAAGATGACAGACCTCCAGGTGCCTCTCCCGAGTGGTGGCTTTTCGGCTTGGAGATTTGTCTTCATCAGAGGTACCTGACTCTATTTTTCCCTCCTCCTTTTCTTCTGATCCTCCTGGTTCCCTCTGTTCTTCTTCCTTGTCTCCTTCTCCTCTCTTCCTTCCTCACTGCCCCCTCCTCCTTTTCCTCTGCTCCCCTTTCTCCCACTTCCCTTGGTCCTCTGCCCTCCTTCATCTGCTCTCCCTCGTCCCCTTCCTCCTTCCTCTCTTCTCCTCCCTCTCTTCTTTCTTTCCTTCCCTTATTTTACCTGCTCTTCTTTATTCTCCTCTCTCTCCATTCCTCCCTTCTCCCCTATGTCTTCCCTTCCTGTTCTTCCCCCAGCCTTCTTGATCTTCCAATTTCAATTCATTTTTTACTTGCAATTATTATTGACAGGATTGTAGATACCTACCAAGTTGTAAGACTCATTATGAAACCTCATGTGCACTTCCCCAATAGTGATCCTTTGCAAAACCGTGATGTAACTTAAGAACCAGGAGAGTGGCATGGATATAATCCACCCATTTGATGGCTGCAAATTGCAGCTAAAAGGAACTATGAGCAATGGTGGCTGCAGGTCTAAGAAGATGCATAATAATCTATTCCCAAGAAAGGTATCAGAGCCCCAGGACAGTTAGTAGGGAAGAGGTGCCAGGCATGGGCCACCAAGCAGGCTTCCAGACACCAGACCAGGTCCATCCACCTGAGAACAGAGAATGTCTTCTTGTCCCAGGTTCCTATGAAAAAGAAACAGAAATTGATATCAGATATCAATTGAAAAATATTTACAGTCATACAGTGAGGTGCCCAGCTAGTCATAGCAAATTACAGCTGAGCACGTTTACATCTTCAGAGTACAGGCCTGTCCATTCTGATTTTTTTTTTTTTTTTTTTTGCTTCCATTATGTCAAGAGTTAATGAGCCACTTCAAGGATCATTCATTGATTTAACAATTTCCTCAGGGACTTCTTATTTATTGTCTGTCCATTCTCTCCCCAGAGTCCAACACAATTTATTTATTTCACATATTTTTTTTAAACATCAACTATATGCCAGGCACTGCAGATACCATCAAGACATTGATCTAAGGAGACTCAATCCTGTTCTCATTGGGATTTAGAGACAAGCAGGGCTATGTCTTCAGCTATTTGACCAGCAAGTGTTTGGTTGAGCCAGCTACAAGAAAAGTAAAGGTAAAAAACACCCACTGTGAGGGAGAGAGACGGGTGGGGGTATCTGGAATACAGCTAGTTGTCCAGAGAGAGAACCAACAGGTGTTATGGAACACGACCAGAATGGACATGCAGACAACTTCAAAGAGCTCCCATGAGAGAGAATGACTGATGTGAGATTCACATGACAAAAGCAAGCCAACTACTGATAATCCAGGAGTGGAGGACTCCAAACACATTAAATATTCAGCAAATAATTAGCTATAATTGCTCAATAAATATTCTCCCAAGTGCCATATTGGTTTTTCAAATCTGTTCCACTCTCTTTGAATTCACTCCATTATCAACCATTCTCACTAAATTTCTGTGGTTCTGATGCACATATAAAGAAACTCTGGTAGTTTTCTCCTTGCGCAGGAAAAGTTTCCCATGTGGTTAGCAACTTTTGATAATTCTTATTCCTGCTAACTCTAAGAAGTTGTTGACTGTGCTCTGGGGAAGAGGCTTGGCTTTTTCTTCTGTCTTCAGGAAAAGAGATGTTGCTCTTGCAAAGCTGGTTTTAAATGCCTCTAGGTTCAAAAGACTGATATGCGGTAATTGACACTCAATCATTGTTTGAAAAAAATTAAAGCTATGCTAAGTTGATCATAATATGCTCAAATAGATGAAAAAACTGTTTCCAAACACAGCTGGGGAAAGATGCTTGTTTTTATTTAAAGTAGCTCGAAGGCATCATCATAGTGACAGCATCTGTAAACACCTATAAACACAAAGACCGAAAAAATATCTCTTCATTGATTTTTTTAAATCTGTCATAGATTTTGTGTTCTGAAATGGTTGGTACTCCTCTTAACAGGAGTTTCTTCATATCTGCCAGCTTTTATGAATGATCATTTTCTGCTGATTCGATCCAGGAAAACCCTTTTGCTGAGACAGTCCCTAACGGCCACCTCCACCTCTTACAATGCTCTCAGTGTTTTATTACTCCAGGGGTATGCCTGTTTCTCCAGTCTAAGCACAGAGAATCGGAGCAAGAAAAATAGCTGCAGTCAGATTTCTCTCGGTCATTCCTCTGCCAGGCAGTATGGATTTTCAGATTTTAGAGTTCAAAGAGATTTTACGGCTGATCTCCCCAGAGCCAGGTCAGGCAGATGCGTTTTCAGCAGGCATTGCCTTGTGTAGACCCGGACTCTGATTTCTTGCTAGTGTTTATCACGGCTCCTTCTAAAGTTCCTCAATGTAGAACTCGGAGCATCCATTCTCTGCACCTAGGTCTACATAATCATGGTTGGGTTGAAATGATCTTAGTGGGACTTGGATCAGGACTTCTTGAACTCTTTCTAAGCTAGCATCTGATTTATTGAGGAGACACTCAGGGGACACCTATAAGGATCTGAAGGAAGTTGGAGAGGACAAATAGCTAAATAAAGATGTGGCTTTTGGTAGAGTCTAGCTGCAGCCCGACCCCCTGGGAGCATGCATAAGCACCACACAATTGTCCTATGGAGAAAAGAGGTGCGGATCTTAGCTGCTGTGTCAGTCACCAGCTGTGGGCTTCCCTGGGGCAGTTCCAGGTAGAACGGTTCCTATCAAACCAGAGGAAAACCTGGAAAGAAGAGGACAAAGTAGCTTTGAGTGCCCCACAGTCATGGCACTTGAAAATGGACACCCAGCCTGGAATAGGCGATCCAGGTAGGGAATCGACCCCTTCCTCTACACAGCCACAGCATGGTGACTCTGCTGTTCCCACTGTTGCTTTGCTTTGCCTGCCATCAGCCATTCTAAGCTGTGCCTCCAGCCATGTTTCCAAAGCAATTGTCCATTCAGTTATGGGTTTGCACCAATTCTCTTCACTTCCCTCTAACATGGCTGTGCTTGAGCTTGAAACATCAAGAAGCTCTGAAGACACAATCGCCCAGATTGAACACATCATTGATGATTTATTGTCGCAGCGCTGGTCACCCTACCCTGAGACGACGTGCTGTGCTTGTTAGTGGAGAGGCTCTTAATAGCAGAGGGGAATTTCTTATTAAGGAACAAAACATTGTTTTAAAGTTTCATGCTTCACTTGAGCTCCACACTGCCAGCTTCCAGGGGAAATGCACCATCTACGAAAGAGTGCTTTGAAAGCAGACCAACACCAGACGTGGGAATAAATGTGCAATTGACTGTGATGCTGAGACCCAACGTTTCCATTCAGCTGTGAAAAGCTAATTTAAGGAGGCCTCACCTGGCATCTGAATTAGAATCACTCAACCTTCCAATCTTCGTGAGATACGTGGGGTGGGCACTGTTTACAAACCGCAGAGCCTGGAGAATAAGAATTACAACCCAACAGAAAGAACTGCACCACTAAGTACCAGTGAAGGAAAGTAGAATCCCTGTTAGGGACTCTTCTAACAGGTTGATTTGTCTCACTTAATAACTAAAGAAATCCTGCATAGCATGTGTCATTATTCTTATTTTATACACAAAGAAACTGAAGCACAAGGAGTTCCTATTGAGCACAAATTGCTAAAGATTCAGAGGACATATTATCTGCATTCTTGCAACAAATGCATGAGGTGAACTTCCAACCGTGACTGTCGTAGCAATAACGACTTAAAAAATCACAAGACCCTACAACCAAAGGACACGAATGTCATGCGGTTCTAAGAATCTTCTCCGGGGTAAGGATAAGGAAAAAAAAAAAAAAAAACAAACCAGTATTCTAGGCAGGCAGTAGGAATAGCAAGCAAAATGTGGTGGTAGCCAAAGGCATCTTGGCTGGCTGGTGAGAGGGAGGCCACCCTGGAGACAGACACAGGGGGACAGGAAGGCAGGGCCAGAACAGGTGGGGGAGGGTCTGACTGATCAGCATAAGCAATAAAAACACACTGAAGCAATGAAAACAGTTTAAAGTGAGATTAAGGGCAGGAAAATGATATTTGGCAACAAAAGTTTGGTTTTTTTCAAAAGCTCTCTAGTTTTAGGGAAAAGAGTGAACTGAAAGGAGAACAGAAAATATTATGAGCTTTGAAACACCAAAGGAGACCAGACTGAACGCTGACGGTGACTGGCTCAAGTAGACAGGAGCTAAAATATTCTAGAAATATGTTGTCCAAAAATCAACAGGAATCGACAGTGGATTGGATCACCAAGAAGCAGATGCTAATTTCTTGCCTCATTTTCCTGTTTTTTTTTTAAAAGTTCTTTCTTCTACATTCCTGCTCCAGTTTATTCCTAGGTTTCTCACATCAGTAGAATAGTCTTATCATTTACTGAGAAAAGAAGCTGCGTCTAAGGACCAAGTTTGCTGGGAAGGTCATGATTTTAGCTCTGGACATTTTGAACTTGAAGTTGTTTTTAAAAGAAAAACAAAATAAGATCAGCAGAGAGTAAAGAGCAACTCTCAAAGAGAGCTCTGGGGTGGGGCGGCCTTTGGAGTCAGGCTGTGGATGATATTTCTCTGCAGGCAGGTGAGACCTGGAGGTGAGGGGGAGTCCTCCAGGCTTGTCCCTGGTGACTATGGTGACACATAATAGCATCCCGCGTGACGCCATAGAGCAGTCCAGCATCTGATGACTTGGAAGGTAAACCTCAGTCGACGTTATCCAAGGGAAGAAGAACTCAGCAGTGGCTAGCGTCAGTGGTGTTCTCGGGTTGTAGCAGGAGCAGATCACCTCTGGACAACTTGCCAGCCCTGGTTGCTTCCCTTTTTCCCCTCTTCCTGCTTAGAAAAGGAAGTCTACTAAGTAACAGAGGAGAGGGATCTGTTTCATCCTGAGAGCAAATGTGACATTTTTAATAGGAAATAAAATGACTTGCCTTATTTTCCTGTTCTCTTAAAAGTTCTTTCTTCTACCCTCTCACTGAAGGGTAAACTTCTCTTGCAGTACTACCACCAGCAGGCCAGTCAGCCACACATCGGACCCTTGGTAGCTAATGATGATCCATCTCTGAACAATGGCTCTTCCAAGGGTCCTAAGAGAACTCTGAAGAACATTAACTGCAAACTCTAAAGTGTGGCTCCTGGGTTACTTATTAGAGCCAAAGAGGGAGCTCACTAAATTCTCTCTGAGAGCAGCAGGCATCTGAGCAAACATGTCATCTGAAATACAGAGCGGCTGGAGGCTGTGAGCAGAAGAAGTCTGAAAACAAAACCACGAGAGCATCTCATTTGGCCTGGTGACTGGGATTAATCTGTCACCAGAAAGCTTTTCTGGGCACAAGCTACCGCTGTCCTTGGGCAACCTTGTCTGTGACTTGCCCTATCAACAGGGACAGACCGGCTTTCTTTCTCAATTGTTGACTTTGTTCATTGGAAATATATGGAGCAGAGAATCTGCAGTTCACTGAAAATCATATTCGGCTGATGAAATCTCTTGCACATTTTCTTTTTTTTTTCCAGATAAGCTCAAAAATAGAGTGCTTTAAAATATTTTATTTTTTTAAACCAAAAATTTTTATTTTTTTAAATAGGTAAGAACCTGAAAGTTATTTCTCAACAAGATCTAAAGCTTAAAAATGGAAATCGTGGATCAATAGAGGAGCAAAGGGATCCTGTGAGACTGGGCAGCAGAATCGTGTCCCTCCCACCTCATGGAGTGGCTTTAGGGGCATGTCCACTCGTCTCCTGGACTACTTGTTAGACTTTGTCATGACTCCAGCTCTACTTCTTAAGAGGTGTATTGACATGGAAATAAATCGCATGTTGGCTTGCTCCTGGTTTACAGTGGGAAGAGACCAACAGATCAGAGACAGGCAGGGAGCCGGGGTTGGATGTTTATTCCATGTCCCTGGTCAGTGGGGATCTAGGGAGAGATGCACCCCTCTGCCACAGGTCAGAACTCCTGTCTGCCAGTACTTCCCACATGGACTTTTCTGTCTCCAGGGTAGGGCGTCTTCCGCCTATTGCTCCTGCCTATCCACAGTACTAACAGAGACCGTCAGTTGCAACTCAGTGTGCTTCACTGTCCACTGTGGTTTCTTGGGGACTTCCTTACACTCTGCCCACATCTTTATATGTGACCCCTTCTACAACTGCATTAGCTCCGCCTTGCTACATGGGTAACACACACCACAGCCATATCGCCTTAGTACCCAAATCAGGAATGGGAACAAGAATCTACAGAGGTGAAATAAAATACACTGGAAAAGTTCTGATATGCATGAGTGGATTCCAGTCCAGTCAGTGTTGAAGGTATGCTCCAGTGCACTGCGGCATGCTCCAAACAGGCTGTCTACGTAGCCCACCCACAGGTCCCCTCCCACAGCCCACTCCCATGTCTGAACTGCTGACCTGGCTAAGAGCAGTCACATGATCCAGTAAGAATCAGCCAAATCCTTTTCCTGGAAACGTCAAATGTGGATTAAGCAGAGAGCTCATATCCAGGGAAACGAGAATGAAATCAAGGAGCAGACGAAGAGACAGAGACACGGAGAGCAGTGACAGATGCACCCCATCTCTCCCTGGAACCATCATCACCACATCTTGCAAGTCAAACCCTTGCTATTTATGTCTTAGATGAAGTCAACTTTTGTTTCTCACAGCCAAAATAGTTCTAAATGATGTGCAAGACAAGAAATAAGACTTTCTACTGAGCAGTAAGGCGGTACCTGTGACTCCCTCTGAGGTGATGTGGAGAGCGGTAACAGAGGATGGGAGAGCAGTGACTGAGGTTGGGGGTCTCTGATGACCTCATGGCTGTGGCATGCCAGGTGCCTGGGAATGTTCCTGGGCAAGGGCACAGGATGCTCAGCTGCTGTGGCAAGGCCCTGCATGAGGAGGCTCTGTGCAAGAGTCCTATCAGCTCTGACCTCCATCTCAGGCACTTAGCGCCTAGGAAAGAAGGAACTCTTATGCTAGACAACCACAATGTCTCACCAGCTCCACTTTTCCTAAGCCTGCCAGCTTAACAGTAACTTTAAACAGTGGACTTTCTTGAGAGCTACACAGAGCTCCTAACATGGCACTTTGCAAATGTGGATTGCAACTGCGGAAAAGCTACATAGATGTTTCTAGTACTGCAACTTTCTGAGTACAAAGAATAATGTTGCATAGTCTTCAACTTGATAATGAGACATGTATTAAAAAAAGATCGCTGGCATAACCCTTTAGATCTGCTTCTCCATCACAGAGCAGCACTCCACCTGATCCCAGCTTTGTCTTCAAAATCTGAGTGTGTGAGTCTTTATTTTATAATTCCCTATCACTCCTCATGGGAACCGCAAGCTTGACCGTGCTGGTCATAGCAACGTGACACGCTCTGTACCAAGCCAGTAGAAATGTGTGGGTATTTAGAGGTCTGGCTGTGTGGGTATAACACTGATTTAAAGTTTCAATCCGTTGTAGTCTGGACAACCATGCTGCTAGTCGCCACTGCATTAGGGAGCTCAGCTCTTGAGCTGTGATGGTCCCCTGGTTCTGTTCTTGCTCCCTTTTTATCTGTGGGTTTTGGGCCCTCTGCTTACCTTAAAACAAAAACAAAAACAAAAACAGAGGAGTGGGATAGCTGGATCACATGGTGGGTCCTTTCCAAGTTTTCTGAGGAACCTCCATACTGCTTTCCAGAGTGGCTGCACCAATTTGCAGCACCGCCAGCAAATTGAGCGGTGTCTTTTTCCCCACATCCACACCAGCACTTATTATTGCTTATGTTCTTGATAATGGTCATTCTAATTGGAGTTAGATAAAATCTTAGGGTGGCTTTAATTTGCATTTCTCTAATTACTAGACATGATGAGCACTTTTTCATATATTTGTTGATCACCTGTATATCTTCTGTGAAGTGTCTGCCCAGTTCCTTAGCCCATTTATTGATTGGGTTCTTTGTATTTTTGGTGTAAAGTTTGGGAAATTTTCTGATATTATTTCATTGAATAGGTTGTTCATTCCTTTGGTTTGTATCTCTGTGCCTTCCTGAATCCCAATAATTCTTAAATTTGGTCTTTTCATGATGTCCCATAGTTCTTGGAGATTCTGTTCATGATTTCTTACCATCTTCTCTGTTTGGGCGACTTTATTTTCAAGATTAAATATTTTGTCTTCATTGTCTGAGGTTCTGTCTTCTAAGTGGTCTAGTCTGTTGGTGATGCTTTCCATTGAGTTTTTTTTATTTGGTTTATTGTCTCCTTCATTTCAAGGATTTCTGTTTGGTTTTTTTTTGAGAATCTCTACCTCTTTGTTGGAATGATCTTTTGCTTCCTGCAGGTGCTCTTTCAGCTTATTGGTATTATCATTCATTGCCTGCATTTGCTCTCTTATCTCATCCTTTGCTTCTCGAATCATCTTAATCATGTATAATCTGAAGTCCTTTTCTGACATTTCATCTAACATACTGTCATTGGGTTCTATTACTATAGAATCTAGATTTGTTTGGATCATTTTCTTCCCTTGTTTTTTCATGTTGATCATGTATCTTCCCCTCTAGCGCTACAGATCTGGGGTATTGCAGATTTCCCCCTATAGGCTTATAGTGGCCCTATAGGTTTCCAAAACCCTTTCTTTAAGGGGAGATCAATATTAGCAGTGCCCAAATCAGACACTATGCAATCCTAGACCAAATAGCCCCTATGGGGACAATAACAAAATTGTCATAATAAACAAAATGAGTTCAAATGTTATCTTCGGTAAAACAAACAGGTTTACAATAATGTCTGCAGATTCTAATGGAGGACAAAGAGGATGCAGAGGGATGAAGAATATGGCTGTTAATGGGATAATAAAAGAATATACAGAAGTTCTAGAAAATAGAAAGGGTGAGAGTGTAATCAAAAGAAATCGGATGTTAGGGAGAAAGCGACTCTGAGGGAACAGGTAAAAAAAGAAAAGAAAGCAAGAAACGTAAAGAAATAAAAACTTAATTTTTTTTTAAAAGGAGAAAAAAGAAAATCTACTGTATAACAGTCATATACTAATGAAACCTCCCAGAGTTCAGTATCCTGATGCATGAGAGGTACCTGACAATGAGCTTCAAGCCTCCAGCAGGCGTCTCAGGATGGGATTTGCCCCACCTAAAGATGGGAGCTACGGCTTCCAGGATTATCCAAGATGGCCGCTCTGGCTTCCAAATGTGTTGGCAAATGGGGAGCTGCAGCTCAGGGGTGGACGTGGTAAGCAGAAGGTCCTGGAGACGGGATGCCGTTGGTCCTGCAGGGGTCCTGGAGTCGGGTGTGTTTGGTGTGGTTGTGGAATTCTGGAGGCTGGGTGCAATCAGTCGGTCTGGGGTCCCGGTGTAGGGCGCAGTCAGTTGGTCTGGGGGTCCTGGCGGCAGGGAGCAGTCAGTCGATGTGAGGGCCCCAGAGGAAGGGAGTGATCCATCTGGCTGAGGGCTCCTGGAGATGGGGCTCAGTCAGTCTGGCCAGGCGTCCTCCAGGGCCTGGCTGTTGTCTTAAAATGGTGGCAGCCACGTGTAATCAAACCTGCAGGTACTGTGACAGTGAACTTCCAGGCAACAGCACGCAGTTGGTTCTCCACTGGCGGTCTGCAGTCAGTCTGCTGGCAGCTGTCGGACGATCGGGAGGTGAACCTCGAGTGTTGGGTGATGGATAGGGGTAAGGCAGGCGATGGACAGGCGAGAGGCAGGCAAATGGCAAATGATAGATGCCTGACAGTGAGCAATCTGCTCTCAAAAAAGGCGTCGATATGCTGGCAGATTGCAGGTGATCACAGCAGACAAATGGGGTAAAGAGCAGGGGATCGATAAGCAGCAAAAACTGCCTCACTGAGAAACAGATATCCTCTGCTTGAATCCAGCGTTGCGGAGCGACAAGGAAAGCAGCCTCCCTCTAGTCCGCCATCTTGGATCCCCTGGTGTAAAGTTTGATGTAAAATCAGAATACTACAATGATGCAGCTACATCATTAGCTGCTCAATTCACAATAGCTAGATTGTGGAACCAACCGAGATGCCCTTCAATTGACGAATGAATAAAGAAACTGTGATACACATACACAATGGAATATTACTCAGCCATAAAGAATATAATCATGGCATTTGCTGGTAAATGGATGAAGTTGGAAAATATCATGCTAATCGAAGCAGGTCAAGCGCAAAAAACCAAAGGCCAAATGTTTTCTCTGATAAGTGGATAACGACACATAATGAGGTGGGTGGCAGGTGGGGAAGAGAAGAATGAAGGAACTTTGGACGGTGTAGAGGAAAATGGGGTGGAAGGGGGTGGAGGAAGGAAAAATAGTAGACTGAGACAGACTGTATTACCCTAAGTACATGTATGATTACATGAATGGTGTGAATCTACATTGTGCACAACCATGGAAATGAAAAGTTGTACCCCATTTGTGTACAATGAATCAAAATGCAGTCTGTAAAAAAAAAAAAAAAAAAATTAAATTAAAAAAAAGCACTTTACTTTCCCTGACCTTGACCTTGACTTGAGTGAGTCCTCTGTGATTGAGTTCACTGCCTTCTCATTTGGTAGTAAAATCAACAAAACTTCTTTTTCCTTTTTCTCAAAAAAAAAAAAAAAATAACCTCTCTCAAGCAAGCTTGTGAATCACGGTAACCAATCACCAATCATCAATGAATAGGTGTTTACTTTGGTCTCCTTGATTTTTCATGGAAAACCTTGAGACCTGATCCATTATGGCCTTATCACTGCACTGCTGCCCAGCACCACCCAGGCTGTGTCTTCATCCCCCTCTTTGATGTTATTGTACAGAACTTACTTCATTTGTCACAGAGGGCTCACTGTCTCGTACCCCATGCCTTTGCATAAGTGATACTCTCCTGTACATTTATTATTTATTCTTTCTTCTCTTGATCCATGCGTCCATCTATTCACCCATCATTCAACTGTCCATCCAGTATTTATTAAACAGGGCAGACCAGTACCAGAAAAATATCTAAACTTCATACTTGTGAGAGGAATGAGTTTCTGATGAGTTTTTTACTAGGTGATTGGGAAATATGTAATTAGAGGAATTTTATAGAAAGGTGGGGTAGACATTATCAAATGGTCTCGTGCACAGCGTCGTGCGTGGGGATGTGGTGGGGGCTTGCTGAGGACATGCTCTGTCGAGTGCTTGGAGTACAGGTGATGCTTTATTTCCTCAGCTTCAGTTAATTGAAAAGTGCGTCTGTTAATAGAAAATGTCCAATGATGGTGGAGCTTATTCATAGTGCTCCTGCTTCTGTGCACAGGACATTTCTGCTGCCATCGCCCTTGATCTCTCCATGGGCTTTGTCCTGCTCCCACCCCTGCCTCAGGGGTCTCCTCTCTAGGGACTTGAATTTTGCTCTTTGCTCATCTGAAAAACCCCAAGTCCCTTGATTCCACGTGACTTCCTTATTCACTCTCTTCTCTTTTGCATTTTTCTCTTTGGGACCAGGGATTGAACCCAGCGCCTCCTGTATGCTAAGCAGCTCTGCCACTGAGTGACACCCCAGCCCCTGCATTCCTTTTTGAGACAGGGTCTCACTATGTTGCCCAGGCTGACCTTGACCTTCTGGGCTTCAATCATCGTCCTGCCTCAGTCTCCCCAATAGCTGGGACTACAGGTGTGCACCACCTTGCCAGACCAGGTCTCTGTTCTTCTGTTGTTTTATCTGCTGGACCTTTTCCCACCACCTCACGTAAAGTCTGAGGCTGGTGCCCTGCATGTTTCACCAGTTTGCAACTTCATTTAACTCCAGAATTCTCTGCGTCATTTCTCATTGTATCTGCCTGTTTGGTTTTTTATTTGTTTTCTCGTGGGTCCCACAGTTAACACCCAAGCTCCTAAGGCAGGGCACTTTTGTGGCTCTTAGTCTTTGTAAGAACAGTATCTAGAGCTGTGTGTCCAGTAGGTACTTAATAAATATTTGTCGGCTGAGTGATTTCCTTCATTACTTTGACCACATCTAAAATCAGACAATGAGTCCTACGCTAGACCCTGACATTCCTTGTAATTAAAAAAGAAAACAAAAAATGAAGGAAGAGTCTGGAAGGTGACATGCTTGGTGGTTGAGGTAGGCCACATTTTGTAGACCCTCCCCACGACTTCCATTCCCTGGTTGTTCACTCAAGCATGGAACTTCAGTTTCTCGGGACAGAGCTTCACAGAATTAAGGTTGCACACCTTCAGACATGGGGACTTGTCTCCTGAATTATCCTGGTGGATCCAGTGTAATCTTGAGTCATTAAAAGCACTGAATCCTTAAAAGCAGAAAAACTTCTCAGACTGGAGTCAGAAAGAGATTCGAAAAGAGAGTAGAAGGGATAAGGCAGAGAGATTCAGAGTAAAAGAATGGCACCCATTTTGAGGGACTTTGAAATGGAGAAAGAAGGAATGGGCATGGCTGAGAACTGCCAGCCATCCAGCCAGCCAGTCAGCCAGCAAGGACTCAGTAGCTGAGGCCACCAAGATCAGTGTGACTCCTGATGTCTGACCTGAGTGGGTGCAGACTTCCAGAACACTTGACTCAGGAGGCAGCACAGTCAGCAGAGACCCAGCCAAGCCTGCTGGACTTCTGACCCCACACTCGGAGATAGTAAGCTGGTATTGTTCTAAAGTGTGGATTTTGTTGAAAGTTGTTACAGCAGCATAGAAAATTATTGAGTGTACCGAAGTGATACTCTTTGTTCTCAGATAAACACCACGGTAGTAAGCAATCTGGATCTAAAGGAAAGGGAGAAAAATTATAATAATCTAGGCAGAATAGGCTTCCAGCTTCTTAATATTCTACGTTTTATTCAGCAACTGGAGACTGATAATAGAAATCATTGAAGTGAACTGTGTTTTACTAATATAATTATGATTCTTTACTGCTGATCCAAAGAGTATGTATTTTACTCGTCAGTGTCTAAAAAAAGGGTTTCTTTTACTCGGCAATGAACTTGGGGCGTTCCTCGTGCCTCCACTGAGCTTGTGAGTGCTGAGCTGCAGGGAGGTAGTGTGAGAGAACAGCCCACATGTCAGGCCACTCCCACAGCCTCAAGGGCAAACCCCAGCATTTTTATTTAAAATAAACAAGCAGAAGTACTCTCACACACTAGTCTGAAAAATCACTTCCATCCCAGCAGTTAAAGGCCAGTACAATTAATCAGTTGTCTGCAGAAGTTTTAGCAAGTCATTTTCCTGCTGTTCTTTTAGGGCTCTCCTTCAGCCTGCAGGGATTGAGCTAAGGGTGCAGGTGTAGATGCAAAAGCCCTCATGAAGTTTGAATTTCTGCTCCCTTTTGTTGAACTGTTTATGAAATTTATCTTTTGGAAATTCCTTGTTCTTTAGAAAATTATTGGGGTAAATCTGCCCCTTGGGGGCCATCCTTGAATTCCTCCAGGTCTTCTCTCATCACCCCTCCTTCCCTTCTTTCTCCAGTTTTCCATCACTTCTGTTGGAACTGCTTCTTTCCCAGCATCTTCCACTAGGACGGTCCTACCTGATCCAGAATGGTCTGTCTCAATGAGAGGAGCTGGCTATATCCAGAAACTCAGCATGTGCTAGATTTGCCTTGGAAAACACATTTCCACAACTCCAAGCCAGAACAAACAATGCAACCACAAAAGTGGTTCAGAGAAGGCTATTCAAGGCAGAATTACTGTTCATAAAGATGAGTGGAGATATACATGTATTCGTTAATGGGGAACTTGTTATATAACTTACAGTATATCCACAAAATGAAGTATTTTGAAAAAAAAAAATGAGAAAGATCTCTACCTAGGATAATCAAATAGTCAATGATGAAAAATTCTTTTTAAGAATGTTTTGGCCAATTAATGACAAAGAATGAAGGAATTAGAATACCATTATTTTACAATACCTAAGGAATTAATGGATTTGGGCAAGAATCAGCAAGAAGCAACAAGAAGTGTTCTTCCAACTGTGACTTAATCTTGCACACACACACACACATACAAACACACACACACAGAAAAACACCATGCACACACACAATTTAGGGATCTAAATAAGATTGAATCTAAACAAGGCTCGAGGTTTAAATGTCAATTTTCAGTAAATCCTTGGAATATTCAGACCTGTGGAGTACCACCTGAAGCACACACTCAGCTAAACTCAAACACTTTGAAATTAAACAAGGTACTTCTCAATATCCATGGATCAAATAGGATTTATAGGAGAAAAAAATTACACAGAACTGAGTAGAAATAAAAATACAATATGTCAAAATATGTGGGTTGCAACTAAAGCACCTCTGAGAGGAAAACTTGTAGAACTAAAATGCTTCTATTGGAAAAGAAAAACAAAGTTCCAATTAACGTTCTAAATGTCTAGTTGAAAAAACTTGAAAAAGAACACAAAAATAAACCAGAAGCAACAAAGAGGAAAGAAATAATGAAGAGCAGATATTAAACTTAAAAAAAAGTTAACAAATAAAATTAAACAAAAATGTGATTCTTCAATATAAACCACCCTGGGAAAAAAATAAATCATTGATCAATCTCTCGCATAACAAACAAAAATAAAAAATGCAAAGACATAAATCTGGGATGCCAAGGACAGCCGCAGAGCTCAAAACCACTGGGAAGAAAGGGTACGCGGCAATAGGTACCAAGCAGACTTCACAATTTAGATGAAATGGAGCCACTTCTTACATCACATAGAGGATGACAACTCATCCAATAGGAAGCAGATCACTTAAGTCATCCTATAATTGTTAGGGAAATTTAATTCATAAGTTCAAAACTCAAGTAAAAATCTTCAGGCCATTCTAGTTTCATTGGGGAATTCATTTAACGTTTTAAATAGAATTAACACAAATTATACTCAATCTCCTTCCAAAAATGGGAAAGGCAGGAACATTTCTGATTCCTTTTATGAGGCTAGTCTTCTCACTGGGACCTCATGTGACCACTCTATGTGTGCATGAGAAAGGGGGAGAGAGAGAGAAAGAGAGAGAGAGAGAGAGAGAGAGAGAGAGAGAGAGGGAGAGAACACCAGGTAAGGGAATGAGCTCACAAGAGCAGGCTCAGTGTGTCTCTTCTTACAAGAGCAACCATGCAATCTATACCCAGTCCTCACCCGTAAAGACTAGGCTTAATCCTAATTCCTTAGAAACTCCTCTCCACATACAACCACATTAGGCTATAACACATGACTTTTGGGGGACATAAACATTCAATCCAAAACAGCACTACATAAAGAATATACAAAGAAATCTTAAAATTCAACACTAAAAATTCAATTAAAAATCAAGCAAAAGATAGGAGCAGAACAGTCATTGCCTGTACAAATAAGCGTGTGAAAAGATGTTCAACATAATGAGCCTTTAAGGGAATAAAAATTAAATCCACAATGAGACATCATTACAAAGTGTGATTAAAATGTTTAAAATAAAAATAAAATCTACAAACAAACCAAAACTCGCCACGTGCTCTGCTGACTGGTGTCTCTCTTTTGGAAAGGTGCACATGAGGGACACAGCCTGGTCTCTGGAGCGGGGCTCTGGAGCTGGGAGGCTGTGTGGCCCTGCCTGGGAGGTCCATTTGCGTCCATGCGTGTCTATGATCAAGTGAAACATCTGTCGACAGGTTGAAGCAAACACAAGAGCTAATGCCTTTCCTGCCCGGCTGCAGAAGCGGGACGCAGTGTGGCAGTGCTGCCGCCTTGACCTCTGCCACCTTTCTGCTTCCTAGATGCAGTGTCTGCTAACACCCGGCAGCACTGGGTCTTGTGCTGCATCTCCCTTCCCTTGGCATGCTGGTTTTGTTTCTTTCACAAGGGTTTTCCTGACTCAGAGGGTCCATTTAACATCCTCTTGGGTCTTCACCTTCTTCCTTTCTTGCTTCTACTCCTTTATTCTGGACCCTTCTCTTCAAGATATGGAACATCAGAGCACTAGCGATCATCAGCGTGGATGCAATGAAGCGTCATTCTTTGAGAGCTGGTGAGCTTGCTTCAAGTACAGCTCGACGGTTTTACCAGCTGGCAAAATGACTTGTTCCCTATTTTCCAGCGGAAAGACACTCCAAATCCACAGAACGTAACATCACTTCTAAACTCAGAAGAAGGAGCAAATGGAAAGTTTTTAATTTAATTTGAGACACTATGTCCAGTGCCTACATTTACTGCTTGTCTGTGAGGACCTGGACATAGTTTGATCACATCAAGTGGTAGAAAATTTTAAATTATAAACATTATAAATATTTATAACTTAAAACATATATTATATTTATAATATTTATAATTTAAAATATAAAGTGATTAAAAATGACTTCATAAAAATTATAAATATTATAAAGTGGTAAGTAAAATAAAAACAGAAAAATCCTGTGATGATCAACTAAATTATAGTAAAACCTAAGCCTATATTCCTGTCTATTACATTTTCTACTAAATCAATACATTGGCACTGTTCTTTGTTTTATTTACCGAACTAGACATGGTGGTTTAGATGGAAGGAAAAAAGCCATTAAACCAATTTATTGGTGCTTTCTGTCTTAGATATCTAGGTTTGATTTCAATTTCTTACTTTCCATCTGATGTTTTGTACTGAGGCAATGATTTCTGAATATATTTGCTAAAGAACTTTAAAGCATCATAAAAGTAGAATAATTTTGAAAAGTGCTTTCCATTCAGGTAATACCATAATCATGATGAGATTCGGCATATTCTGTTCTCATAGAAATGAGAATTTTGATGGATAAAATTAGTTAATATAAAAAATTAAGTGCAACACTTTTTTAAAGGTCTACTGGGCAATTTATTTATTTACCTCACTTTTCATTTGTTATTCTGGAGGTAGTCAAAGAAACTCAAAGTAAGAACTGAATTTCTTCTCTTAATAGATGCTAAATGCAGATGGAAGTGAGTTGCATACAAAGCTGTCTGTCCCCCAAATATTTTGATAGTTGAGAAATAAGCCTCCACAATATCTCCAGTAAATTAATCTATCTGCAGGCTTTGGAACATGACGGTGTAGCTTAGTTTAATTTCATTTCAAAAGACCATTAGGGATAATATAGATACCTGATCTTTAAGAGCATTTTTTATGAATATGATATAAACAAATAAGGAAAGTCTAGGCTGAAAGTCTAAATTTTAAATGGTGTGTTGGAATTTTTAAATAGAAGCAGGATAAATCTTAGTTTACTTTGGCTTGCTCTGTGGACCTGTTCTGTCATCTGAGTGTAAGAGATTTCTCAATAATAACAAGTAATATATTCAGTATCCACGAGGCACTTTGCTCACACACTGAGGCTGCAAGTTTATGAAATAAAGGAAATTCACTTATTAGCCTTTGTGAATGAAAACCTACTTTCAAATGTTATGTACAATTTTAACTCACATATATTCCAAAGAAAATCACATTAGGAGAAACCACTTCCTGGCCAGGAAAGAGAAAGCCGAAGCAATTTCAGTGTAGCTGAAGCACCCAAAGATATGGATGCTAGGGAGAGACGGTAGAAATGCAAACCTGGGGTTCAACAGGCTGGCTTTCAGGGTCCTGGCTTCAGAGAGGAGGAAGTCAAACTGGTCATTTCCTGATTAGTTAGAGCTGAGAGTCAAATTTATAGATTATAGGGCTCCGGCCTGGGGTCTGAAGGGTTGCTGCAAATTGCTTCAGATGAAACCCCACTCGTCAGTCTTTTTATACAACAAAATCAGATTTTATTGAAATCAGAGACATGCTTTATGTACCAGACCCTGTTCTAGGCTGACTGGCTATTGCCATGAAGACAAAAACGGTGGCTGTTTGCAGCTGATAGCCAAGACCATCATTAAATAAGACAAAGAAGTGACACAGACAACATGTTAGAGGAAGAGGGCAATCGCCTAAGAGAAAAAGAATCAGGAAATGTGGATTGGCAATTTTGTAATGAGGAAAGGTGTAAATTTAAATTGAGAGACCAGGGCAGTGTTCAATGAGAAGATGGTCTTTGACCAAAGACCTGGAGGATGAGAGGGAGGGGACGATGAAGGGAACTCCGTGGGACCTGGGGCACAGCATGCCAGGATGATCCAGAATAAGGAGGGGCCAGTGATGCCGCTGGCTCAGCATCAAGTGAACCCAGTGAGGAAAGTAGCAGGGGAGGTTATGAGGAGTGCCCTGAGTCCCCACATGGGAAGTCGCTGGAAGGTAAGTATCAGGCTGACTTGGTGGGACTTAAATGGTGACTGGCTGCCATGTTGGAAGAAGATTGGGGTGTGGAGGTGGACAATAGTAGAAGCTTGGAGAACAGTTCTGCCATTTTCAGGCAAAATACCCCCCCACACACACACACACACATCTGCCTTGGTTTCTTCAACTCTGAATTGAAGATGATAGTACCTATCCATCATGGTTGTGAGAGTGAAATTAGTTGTTCTCTATGAAATACATAGACTAGTGCCTGGTACATACTGCACTGTCACCTGTTTGTCAACATTGCTGTCATTATTGTAGCAATGTGGCAATAGACGAAGGCTGTTTTCACTGGACTGGTTGTAATTGGAGTTCTGGGCTTATCTTCTCAAGGTGAAGCCAACAGGACTGACTGATCAGATGGAGGTGAGCAGAGGAAGATGGTGATGTCAAGCTAGCCTCAGCTATGGGGAGCGTGCAGGTTGAGGACAATCTACAAGAGCAACTTTGGGGGCAGGAGGCTGTATCAGGATCTCAGTATTGGCCCAATTCTTGAGATGCCTTTTATTCATCTAGAGAGCCTGAGTGAGCAACTGCACAGAGAAATCTGCCCACATAGAAGCCTCAGCCCAGTTGATTGAAAGTCCATAGTATTATGATTCCCTTATTTTGCTACCTTAATATAGATTTTCTGTTATGTTCCAATGACCAGCATTTTTTATGTTGAACATATTCTATTTGATATAAAAAATCACATTTAGCACACAAACACAATACAATATGGGAATTCTCACTTCCAAACCCAAGACACAATGAAGAGGGCTGATGGTACTTGCACCTGCTACCAGAATCCTAGTTACTCGCAGGACTTTTAATGCTATTAATATAATAATGCCATTTGCAATCATGGTTAGCACGCAATTATGAGCTCATATGGACGGTTTACTAGCTTGATACTTGAACTCACTTTGCAATACTGGAAATATTTCTTCATTTCTAAAGCTATTAGAATGGGAGTTAATGGTGGCTTTTACACAGATCCTTTGGTGGGAGGCAATTTTAGAATTGTTGATGGGCATTTAGTGGTAAATAAGGAAAACTGCTTGTCTCTCTGTATCTATAGCTAGAAGTAGGAAAAAATATATAAACAGTTAAAACAGGGAGAGCCTCTTGTGTCCCCTGTGCTGTGCCATGTGATTTAAATGCATCCCATTTCCACGTATGGGTAAAGAAACCCAGATACAGAAGGGTTCAGAATTTTGCCTGTGGTCTCATTCTACAGCATGGAGCTGGGGTTTGACACCCAGTCACCAAACTCAAGCCCACATGCTTTGCCCTACAGTAGACCTTTCCAAGCTCCCGTTCACCTGCTTTTCCTGCCCCAGACCCTAGGGTTTCATCTTTGGTGTGTGCTCCAACTTAATCCAGGTTTATATTTTCTGTCTCTGTCTGTCTATCCTGCTTCCCAACTGTCATTTCCAGAAGGGGTCAAGTGTACAGAGAAGTTGACAAAACAAACCAGTAAAGTTTTCCTGGTTGAAAGACACATTCAGATGGTTCAACTTGGAGTCATGGCTGTCTAAAGGCAGGGTGCTGAGGACAGGGTGGGACACAGGATAAATGTAATAGACAGAATGGGGTCTGTGTATTAGCACTGGATTTTAGTTTCCCGGTCACTCTATTTAATAAAGAGTATTCTTTCTAGTGACCAGAAGGAAAGAAATGCATAAAGCTCCCTAATCCCTTCTTATAAATACTTAGTTTCACAGACGTCCCTACCTATTACCTCTCACAGAAACAAATGCCTAAAGGCCAGGACTGGAGATGAGAACTGGAAATGTGCTGACACAGGTGGATCTATTTGGAAAAAAAATAAATAAAAGAATGACAAGTCCTTTCCTTTTGGATTAAGTGCGGGGTATGTATTTTTATCTGAAAGTAAGTCCTATTACTGACATTTGGAGGCTGGGCTTCAGCCGATTTTAAACATCTTCCGGAGTGAGGAAGACTATTTCTTAGGGTTGCTTGGCATTATTTACTAAATGATTTGCCTTAGCTCCTTTCGGAGAAAGAGAAACAAAACATTTGCAATTCCTTTGGCTGCCCTTCTTGATAAAACTCACTCTGCCAGACAGAAGCACACATTTTGTTCACCCACAGCAAAGAGCAATTTTCTTGTCTCAAATGTCATCATGACCAGTGGAATTGGAATTAAATTAATGTTAAAAACAAATTCTGACATTCATAGCTAATGATTTCTTAGAAATATACCTGCAAGTGGCCGCTGCTGTTAGATTATATTAATTATTGTGTGTGATAAATTGATGCTACTTTTGAATATAGAATCATAGAATTATTTTGGTTACTCTTTAAGATGAAATTCTTTGATGCTATTACATAAAATTTTGCAAATGTTGTGTATCATGAGAAAGCTTTTTTTTTTTTTTTTTTTGGTTACCAGTATCTAAACTCCCTTCCCATTTTTTGGAACTTCTTCATTAGGAGGGGTTTAAGGAAGGAAAGACCCCACAACCCATGACCCCACCTCATACTTGAGAAGCACTAAAAGATCCTGCATATTTTCTCCCCTTCCCAGGTGTTCAGGTTGTGGGCCTGTGAATTTTGCTTAAGCAAGTGAAGGCTCCCTTTTGAGATATTGAATTTTGAGTAACAATTCAAAACTGACAGGGTATATGGACTGCTTTCAGATCCAAAGTCTTAGGAGTTGCATTCAAGGCAAGCCCGGGGACACGGCCTCCAGAGACAGCAGTTACCAAGGGACCAGCAGCAATTACTGATGAAGATAAGCATGCTTGACCTTCGCTAGAGATGCACATGCTTTCTGTTTTCTGATCTTTATCAGGGCCTGTTCTCCAGGCCTGCCTCCCTTCAGTGACCTAGCCAATGACCAATCAATACATACTTTATACATAAATAATCAAGAGGTGGTTTCTCCAGCCCCAAACTCAGAAACTTGCCTGGTAAAGCATTTGTAGATATTTACTTTAAAATTCATTTTTGATTCTCAGAATAATCCATGCTAAATGCAGAGAAGAAAAACAATATAACTGAACAAGCCAATTACAGTCTAGACTTTCTATAAACCATCTCTTCTTAAGGTGCTAAGCTTTATGTTCTCTTTTCCTAATTCTTTTTTTTTAATTGGCTTCATGCAGGTAAATTTCTTTTTCTAATTATTTATCTTTAAGAAGGTGAGCTCTTTTACTGAAGTATAATTAACAACCAAGAGACCATTTCTATTGCTCTTGGGTTTATCCACTGACAATTCTAACAGGATTGCTTTTAAAGGTTTTTTTTTTTTTTTTTCTGAAAGACATACTTGGGAATAAGACATGTGCAATCATATCCAAGCAACAAATTGTCTAAGTAGCACCTAGTGTTTTTATGATGAAGGAGAGGGACATGGGGCTTACAGCAAAACAGTTCCTGCAAGTGCACTGATGGGGGACACAACAGACCCTCAAAACCTGGAGAAAACCTTTATGTGCACAGATGTCTGTCCAATCCAGAGTCCTGTAGATACTGACTTCAAATGTTAAGTGGGGGCTGATCTGGTTCCATGTCTACTGCAAACCAGCAGAATGTTAACAAAAGATAATCCCCCATTACATGTGCTTATACCCCAAGTGTTCTATTTCCTGGTCCAAGGCACCTAGCAATGCATGCACGAGCTCCACTGGCTGCCCCTGCCTTTCTTGTAGGGTCAGTTCAAAGTAGCCTGTTGGCTGATTGAAACCTGAGTTCAGATCCACGAGCTTCCCTTCTGTGTGGTCTCATTAGCCCCCAAGGTCGCTGGGGCTCATCCTCACAGTGAAGCCAGGGTTCCAAGAGGAAGCTGAAGTATACACGACCTCTCAGACTGGGCTCGGAGCTAGAATTTGATCATTTTTGCTACATTCTCTTGGCAAATCAAGTCAAAAGGTCCTGCCAAGTTCAAAAGCTAGGTAAACAGCTGCCACCTCTTATGGAGAGAGCTTCACAGTTCCCCAGTGAATACCTGAGGCCCCTTATATAATATTCTACCCTAAATTAGTATGTGTGGAGTGTTGCTTTAAAGGATTTATTCTTATTTCCTTTAACTGCACAATATGTAGGGTCACCATATCATTAATCTATCTTTGCAGAGGGCTTCCCTTCATCTTCCTTCTCCTCCTCCTTCTTCCGTATTTTGTACTTCTAAGTCAGAGGAAGACAACAGAGGAGAAAATAAAGCAACTTTCATGATGGCAAGTTTCTCAAATGGTTAAGTGTTAACTAGGAATTATACATTGCAGCGGTGTGTCAAATATATCTAGCCAATGAACATTAATTAAAAGCCCTATCAAGTAGTTGTGGTAAAAGCTATGTTTGGAGATGTCTGTGTGCATTTATTTCTGTGTTATAGCCATTTTGTTATAAATCTGGAACAGGCCGACAGGATGCCTGCTTGCCAGAGTCTGTCCATTGGAAAGGGAAGATTCTATTTCTCCAAAATAGATCTCAGCCTTGGCTACTGTACCCCTCACTCCACACGACATCACCTAGACCAAGCCTGGGGGACTGACTCCAGATAGTTCTTGCTAGAATTTTTAATAAGTTTTATCTTACATGGAGGCAAATACTACTCTAGTAATAATTCTATCCATTGGTCATTTCTGTGATTCTCCTATATAGTAGAACCTTCCCTGATATTTCCCATTTCCCTACCTTTATTTACCTTTTATTGCACTACTTCCCGTTACTTCACTTCTTAGAATTTTTGCTCCGTCTTGCTTGTATATCCCTGTTTTCCCACTACACATTCACACTGGACCCCATGAAGTCAAGGACTCGGTTTTTGTACACTGCTGTTATCTGAGGACAGTGTTGAACACTCACAGGCAGTTAGTAAACTTTGCTGGATATGTGTGTGTCCCCCTCACTAAACAAGATACTCTGTCACTACTCACTGGGGGGAGTCCACAAATCTGAGAATACTGAGGATTTTTTGTTTTTTGATTTTTGTTTTTTTGTACCAGGGACTGAACCCAGGGGTGCTTAACCCCCAAGCCACATCCCCAGCCCTCTTTTATGTTCTATTTTGAGACAGGGTCTCACGAAGTTACCTAGGGCCTCACGAAGCTGCTGAGGCTGGCTGTGAACTTCCGATCTTCCTTTCCTCAGGCTCCCAAGTGGCAGGAATTACAGGCGTGTGACAACAACCTTTTATATATTTATCAAACTTTCTGAAAGAATGTTGAAAAGAAGGAAGCTGTGTATAGAACAAGGTGGATACACGGGCTAAGGTCCTAACAGACACTTCACAGAAGAAGATACACAATTATTCAATAAATATATGAAAAAAGATCCAACATCTCTAGGAATTAGAGAAATGTAAATCAAAACTAAGATTTCATCTCAGTCCAATCAGAATGGCAATTATCAAGAATACAAGCAACCATAAACGTTGGCGAAGATGTGGGGAGAAAGGTATTGCTGGTGGAGTTGCCAATTGGTGCAACATTATGGAAAGCAGTATGGAGATTCCTCAGAAAACTTGGAATGGAACCACTGTTGGACGCAGTTATCCCACTCCTCAGTTTATACCCAAAGGACTTAAAATCAACACACTACAGTGACACAGCCACATAAACGTTTATAGCAGCTCAATTCACAATAGCTAAACTATAGAACCAAACTAGAAGTCCTTCAACATACGAATGAATAAAGAAAATGTGATATTTATATTCGATGGAGTATTACTCAGCTTTAAAGAAGAATGAAAATCTGACATTTGCTGGTAAATGGATGGAGTTGGAGAATATCATGCTAAGTGAAATAAGCCAATCCCAAAAGACCAAAGGACAAATGCTTTCTCTGATATGCATAAGTTAATTCACAATAAGGTTGGGGGGATAGGGAAGAACAGAGTTACTTTATATTAGGTAGAGAGTTACTTTATATTAGTGAAGGGAGGGGAAGGGGTATGGGGTAGGAATGATAGTAGAGTGAAACAGACCTTATTACCTCATGTACATATATGACTGCATGATTGATGTGATCCTGCAATATGTATAATCAGAAAAATGAGAGATTACACTCTATTTACATACAATCTATAAAAATATATAAATGCATTCTAATTAGAACAGATTAAATTAAATTTAAAAAGATTAATTGCACAGCATGGTGAATGTAGCTAATAATAGAGTACTGTACATTTCGATATTAAGAGGGTCCAGTTCAAATGTTTTCATCACAAAAAAGTTTTAAACACTTAAAGTGATGGATATTAATTAGTGTGATTCAATCATTTCTCTGTGTATTAAAAATCACATCACTTTGTACCTCACAAATATACACAAAATTTGTCAATATGTAATGCAAAAAAGAACAAGGTAGACGGTATAGAGGTTCTTATTACTGAGATATTGGGTCAAATTAACAACATTTAGATCATTATTCAAAGTTATGAATCCCCAACCCATGATTTAATTCAGTTTCTGTTTCCCCACGATTTTAAAGAGATAAAAGTGACATTTGATCAACTAAAACTTGACTGAAGGTAATAAGATGTATAAAGAAGGAATAGGTCAATTAAAAGGAGCCATAAACAACAATGAGATTTTAAAAGAAAGGACATTCACAAGGGAAAATTGCAGATCTCCCTCCCAGGGAGAGAGGTGGAATCATTCTCCTGCCGGAGGAGAGCTGTCTCATTGACAAAGTTGGTCGCCAATGGACAGGACCAATCCTCTGGTCTAACACTAGAAAACCAGAACTTTTGTTCATTTGGACTTGGGCACAGCATGTCTACAGAGAAAGGATGTGTGATGCGTCTGATGCCAGTACCCAGTTTCAATTTTATTTCTCATTTGAATGTAGAGGGTTTCTGTCATTCTAGAAAAGCCTATTAATCTCTGAGCCTTATTGTTATGATTCAGGATCACCCAGTTGTGTCAGCTCCAGGACAATGGCAGAAGTCCACGTCTGAGTCTGGAAGGCGGAAAGACTCAAAACTGGCTGCATCCATCCTTTGGACAGCCACGGGGCCTTCCAAGGGTTGGTGTGAATGCTTTGAGTACCTCCTGCATTCAAATCAGAAATCATTCATGCATGTTCTCAAAGTAGACCATTGAGACATTTTCATCAAGCAATCTGACTGTTATTTTCCCGCAAAACAAACACATGCAAAAAAGTGATTGAAAGAGTATATGCCTTGCTCTCAGGATCAACTCCCACATTATTTTCCAAAACTATCTAATGCCATCAAAAGAGGGATCATTAATATTTCCTAATGACTTTTTTTCAGCAATTCTATTTACTACAGATTATTTCTTGGAATTCAGAAACATTTTTCTCTAATTAGTGGACACCCCACAACACTAACCTTTAGGTAGCATCTTTCATGTTGTTGCGAGATCTGACTTCCTGATCCTTTGTGCAGATTTCTACTGCAAAAACTGTTTTGTTTCTTCCTTTCTTTTACTTTTCCCCCCTTGTATTAGGTGACACAAAAGAGTTGTGATCTGCTCTGGGGAAATGAACGCGTTACTTGCTTGATGCAATGCACAAGCTTCAACCATAATGGATTCTGTAAGAAAGACCAGTTCACAGTGAGAATTCTTTTATCCCACAATGGTGACAGGGTATGAGGAGCCAGGGATTTTCATCAGTGAAGAATAAGAAATATAGGAACTGTTCAAAGGACATAATGATGTGCAAGTTCTAAAAATATTCCATTTGCATTTAAAGCATGCTCTCAGAGTCGATAAAGATAGAAATTTTTTTTAGGTTTTACATAATTATACTGACATATTGGTGCTTTTGAAAGTCACTGGCTATCTATTAGTTAGAAGAAAATAGAGTTGATTAAGGTGTAAAAAAAAAGATTTGAATGTATTTAGTGTATTGAGAAATATTAGTGATTTTTTCTTCCTCAGGCACCAAGTTGAATAATAGCAACACATTTGATGATTTTTATAACTTGTTTATTTCAAAGTGTGTGTTTCCAATGCTGAAGTGAAGCTTTCCTCTTGATTTTGGTCAGTGCCTATTATACAACTAACTCCAGCAGCTTCTCTTTCTCACCTGTGCACATGTCAGTGCAAGGTGAGCCAACCAACATATTCATCAATCAATCAGTCAATCAATGGCTAATTCTATATGGTAGGTCTGGTATGGCTAGAAGCTGGGAATAAAGGAACAAAACCCAAAAATTGAAAATGTGCTCATCACTCCATTGTGAGAAGCTTGTAATTCAATTGCTCCTGGCAAAGCCCAGACTTTCAAGTCAGTGGGAAGGATGGGGCCAGTGTGGATGAGCTCTGGCTCTTTCACTCACTGTGGGTGCCCTGACAGGCAAGGGCACCACCTAAAGTTCTGTTTTCTTCTTCATGAAATGGAGTTTTCAAGTCTTGATAAGATCAAATAAAGTAATATTCTTCAAAAACCTACCTCAGTTCCTGGCATAGGTAAGAACTCAAAAATATGAGGGATGAATTATTACTCACCCACTCATTATTCCATTCATTTAGCCATGCAACAGACATATAATAGTTCTAGGTACTGGGAATACAAGTATGTTTTAGTCAATTTTTTCATTGCTGTGACTAAATGACTCAACCATCACAAGTATAGAGGAGGAAGAGTTTATTTGAGGGCTCACGGTTTCAGAGGCCTTAGTCCATAGAAGGCAGGCTCCATTCTTCGGAGCTCAAGGTGAGGCTGAACATCATGGCAGAAGAGTGTGGCAGAGGGAAGCAGCTCGCATGATCAGGAAGCAGAGAGAGACTCCACTCTCCAGATACAAAATATATAACCCATAACCACACCACAATTACCACCTTCTCTAGCCACCCCCTACCACTTCAATTAATCCCATCAGGGATTAATTCACTGACTGAGTTAACACTGTTACAACCCAATCATTTCTCCTCTGCATTGTCTCACACATAAGCTTTGGGGGGACATCTCACCTCCAAACCATAACAAAAGCTCACACTCATCTGACAAGGCAAAATACGTTTAGTTCATTTCCAAGGGTCACCATAGTCTCAACAGTTCCAAGATTGCTCAAAGTTCAAGTACATAGTCTTTTCTGAGGCTCAAAGCATTCTCACATTGTGAGCTCCTGTAAAATTAAAAGCAATTTACAAGTATCCGATATATATTGTAACAGAGTAAACATTTCCATTCAGAAAATAGGGGCAGAGAAAGAAGGGATAGTACCAAAGCAAGACTGAAATCCAACTGGGCAAACAAGTCCTATAGTTTTATGTCCAGCACCTGGGGCACAGGGCATCTTGATGTTTCCTCCAAAGGACTTGTGTAGCTCTGTCCCTGTGGCCTTGTTGGTTGCAACCCAGTGGCCTTCCTGCTGACTTGTCTCTGCTCAATTCCTGCAGCTTTCCTAGGACGATGTCTCACATTACTGGCATTTTTTAATTTCAGGAGTCTCCACTGCAGATTCAGCTTCCTCTTCAAATTTCCACTTTGCCTCCCAAAGGGTGCCCACAGGAACTCTGACCCTGCTGCACCTTGCCTGGCTTCCAAGGCCTTCCTTTGAAATCTTGGTGAAAGACTCCACAACCCCCTAACTCCAGCATCCTGCATTCCTGCAGAACCAGCACTGTGTGGTTGGCTCTAAGATCTGTTGCCATCTGGGACAGTAGCCAAGTCTTCAGGAAATTTGACTGCAGTGGCCTCTGAGTGTCTAGGTGGCTGAGCACATTGAAAATACTTCCCAGGCCCCCTTGTGCCAAAGGGTGTCCCACTGGTCTCTTCTCAAGAGAATTTTCACCTTAATCCCTTGAGCTTGAGATAGGTGTGGTCTTCCCAGCTCCTGAAATGCCCTCAGCCATATTTCTTATTGTCTCTAGGCAAAGTCTTTAACATTCTTTAGAGGCAATAATGTCTTTAACAACTGCAACTTCCTTAGACCTAGTTTTACTCTAGCCTTTCAAGTTCACTTTTTCCAAATCTCTCTGCTCTACTTTCTGCTCCTGATTATCACAATAAATTTGGCTAAAAGCTACCAGTAATATCCATGCTACCACCTGAATGCTATGCTGTCTAGATATTTCTTCCACCAGATTAAGAAGTCCATCACTTCTAAAATCAGTTTCACAGAAAGTCTCAGGACATAGGCAAAATGCAGACATCTTCTTAGCTAGAACATAACACGAAAGCCTCTACTCTAAATTCCAAAAGAGTCTTCCTTTTCTGAACTCTCTTGAGCCGTGTCTTCACTGATCATGTACCTATTGCCGTTCTGTTCTTCTGAGATCCCATCAGAATTGGCCACTAATCTCTGTTTACACTAACCTAAAGCATTTCCAGATTGTACTGCTATACAGCTCAAAATTTCTCCCACCAATTCCACAAAGTCCCCAAATCTTCTGAAATACTTGGTCAGTTTAATCATAGCAACAACCCCACTTCTGGTACAAATTTCTGTTTTAGTCAGCTTTTTAACTGCTATGACTAAATGACCCAACACCACAACTGTAGAGGAGGAAGAGTTCACTTGTGGGCTCACAGCTTCAGAGGTCTTAGTCCTTAGAAGGCCAGCTCCATTCCTTAGGGCTTGAAAAGAGGTAGAACATTATGGCTGAAGATTGTGGCAGAGGGAAGCAGCTCACATTATCAGGAAGCAGAGAGTCTTCACTCTCCAGATTCAAAATGTATACCCCATAACCATGCCCCAATTGCCACCTTTTTTAGCCACACCTACCACTTCAATTAATCCCATCAGGGATTAATTCACTGATTGGGTTAAGACTCTTACAACCCCTTTATTATCTGAACTTTCCTGCATTGTCTCACATGTGAACTTTTGGGGGACATTCACATCCAAACCCTAACATATGTATCATTCTATTCCTTTAATGAATCTACCACAAAATGAAGGAAACCCAAAGTATTGTTGACAATATATTTCCATTATTTAACCAAATGCTTATTTGCAGAGAATTTCTTTTCTGTTTATTTCATATGTTGTATACCTGTATCATTGAAAAATGGCAAAAAGCATGGAATGATGAAGTTAGGACCTAAGAATTATGATTGCTTACGACATGACCAATATTAGTTATGCACCATCTTACCAATTATCTTATCACCCTGAGCTGCATTTAAAATTCCTTCTTAGCAGACTGGGAAATGGGGGCTTGTCATTCACAAAGACAGACTGATACATCAAGAGTCATTAAATTGTAGACAAGTTTAGTGAAGCCATGGAGAAAGGTGCAACAGACATCATCCCATCGTCTTTCACTGAAGTTCTCTGGGTAAAACTGAACTGACCCTATGACATCAGTAGGTAGCTATGAGGTAGCACATTCCTAGCTAGTTACAACCTTATCCTTTCTTTTTACATGTAAAAAAAAGAGTGTAAACTCAAATATTAATTGATGAATCCTTTGATGTACTTTTCCCCAAGTAAAACTGCCACAAATATACTGGCCCAACTCTTCAGTCTTTTTGGTACTCTGATGTTACAAATGTTCACTAATGTACTTCCTTTTATTGTTTAAAATTTATTTGTTCTTTTTAGATGTACATGACAGTAGAGAGTATTTTGACATATTTATTCATACATGGAGCCTAACATTCCAATTAGGATACCAGTCCTGTGGTTGTACATGATGTGGAATTTTACTGGTCATGTATTTACATATGAACATAGGAAAGTGATGTCCAATTCATTCTAATTTCTTTCCTGTTTCCATCCCTGCTTTCTTCCTTCATTCTCCTTTCTAAAATCGCATTCTTCCCTCCCCCTCCCTTATTGTGTGTCAGCATCCACATATCAGAGAGAACATTTGACCATTGGTTTTGGGGGATTGGCTTATTTCACTAAGCATGATAGTCTCCAGTTCCATCCATTTACTGGCAAATGCCATAATTTCATTCTTCTTTATAACTGAGTAATATTCCATTGTGCATATATACCACATTCTCTTAATCCATTCATCTGTTGAAGGGCATCTAGGTTTGTTCCATAGCTTAGCTATTGTGAACTGAGCTGCTATAAACATTCATGTGGCTGCATCACTGTAACTTGCTGATTTTAAGTCCTTTGGGTATATATGGAGAAGTTAGATAGCTGGGTCAAATGTTGGTTCTGTTGCAAGTTCCTGAGGACTCTCCATACTGCTTTCCATAATGGTTGCACTAATTTGCATGCTCACCAGTAAGATAGGAGTGTACCTTTCCCCCCATATGCTTGCCACCATTTATTATTACTTGTATTCTTGATAATTGCCATTCTGACTAGAGTGAGATGGAATCTCAGTGTAATTTCAATTTGTAATTCTCTAATTACTAGAGATATTGAACATTTTTTTTATATATTTGTTGGCCATTTGTATTTCTTCTTCTGTGAAGTGCCTATTCAGTTCCTTTGCCCATTTGCTGATTAGGTTATTTTTTTTTTTTTTTTGGTGTTAATTTTTTTGAGTTCTTCGTATATCCTGGAGATTAATGCTTTGAGGTATAGATGGTAAGAATTGCCTCCCATTCCATATGCTCTCTCTTCATGTTCTTGATTATTTTCTTTGCTGTGAAGAAACTTTTGAGTCTGATACCATCCCACTTATTGATTTATGATTTTAGTTCTTGGGCTTTAGGAATCTTGTTGAGGAAGTCAGTTACTAAGCCAACATGATGGAGAGTTGGGCCTATATTTTCTTCTTGTAGGTGCAGGGTCTCTGTTCTAATACATAGGCTCTTGATCCATTTTGAGTGAGTTTTATGCAGGGTGAGAGATAGGAGTTTAATTTCATTTTGTTACTTGGGGATTTCCAGTTTTCCAGCAGCATTTGTTGAAAAGATTATCTTCTCTCCAATGTATGTTTTTGGTGTCTTTGTCTAGTTTGAAATAACTGTATCTATGTGGGTTTGTCTCTGTGCCTTCTTTCATCTTCCACTGGTCTTCATGTTTGTTCTTGTGCCAATACCATGTCATTTTTGTTACCTTCTTCTTTCAACTACCCCTTTTCCAAACCTGACTACAGGCCCCACGGAGACTACCATATTCTTGCATGATGCTATTACCCTGTTTATGATGATTGCGTCCAGGATGATGCTTGACCCATGTACTGAATTCCATTTATGAAGCTCTTATCTTAAAAGTCAGACAACTGTGGTGTCTGATGTTTTTAGGACTCTTGGTTATAATGGACATAAACCAACATACTTCTTAATAATGAAAGGAGTCCACAGGCTCACATAAGTGAAAGTTTCAAGTATTATTGGATTCATCTTAGGAGTAACGAATAAATTCAAAGTATAGGGCACAGGCCCCAAATTCTCCCTGTCTGTGTTTTGTTACTTCTGTGGTGAGGGGTTGCTCTCCAACTCTATCCCAGTGATGCCTGTGACATTTTCCTCATAATTCCAAATGGTACTGTAATTCCAGACCTCATTAATTATGCTACCCAGGGAAAGAGAACCTGCTGGTAACTACAAAATGTGACCTTGTTCACTGTCTTACATTGGGTCATGTCCTCCCTTCTAATCATTCAATCTAAGCTTTGGATGGGTGAGTGGGATATGCTGATTCATCTAAGCCAGTTTAATTTTATCTGTATTTAGACTTGGAGCAAAGACTCCTCCCAATATGATATTTTAAAATGCAATATCTGGGAATAAAAAAAGGATGAAAAAACTGTAAGGAAAATTGCAGCAAGGTGGGAAAATTTAGGGACAAAGAATGCTGAAGAAGAAATCAGGTGTGTACACTAAAGTTCACAGCTTTGGCTAAATAGTCTAAAGCTCATAACTACCAGACTTCCCATGGATGTGAGGTGGGAGGCAAAGGGCTGATGGTACAGGTGTGTTTCCTGCTTTGTGGAGAAAGCAGGTCTGCACAGAGGGGGAGGGTAATGGGATGAAGGAGGTCTGCAGACAGGAGAAAGATCACACCACACACTTCTCAAAACATGCAGGTTTCAATCTTAGATGTACCTTAGGCTCGTGCCCTTCCTGCAACGTCTTCACTTAGGAAATACTTCAGCATCCTAATAAATGCCTGTTTTCACTTAAGTTCGTTTATACTGGGCTTTCAAATATTGCAAATAAAAGAGCAAATTCATACTAACATGAGGACAAGTACAAAGATGAAAAGGAAGAGGTTTCTGCCCCTCAGAGGGATGGTCTAAGATTGAGACAGCTTGTGACTTCAGACATGGTCCATCTGCATTGTCCTCATCCACACAGACACTACCCTCGTCTGCTCTAGCCAGAAATCTAACAACTTCCCTCCATGTCATCAGCTTCTTTGTTTCTGTCTAATCTGTCAGCAAGCCCTAGAACCGCCCACTGCTTTCCAAGCATACACAATCATATGTTCTTGCCCAGTGCCTGTCCATGCCTCCCAGATGCGCCCACACTAGGGTCATTAGCAGCATTTCAAAACACCGTCCATGCAGAAGTAACAGACAGCAAGGCTCATGAAGAGCCCTGCTACCCTTCACCTGGAAGGCTTTTGGAGCTCCTCATCTGACTTTGAGTTAGGTGCACGCTTCTTGCCCAGCCTCAAAGCCCTGTGCTGAGGTCTTGCCGACCACTCCAGGTTTCCTCTTCCAGCTCTTCCTGTGTTCCCACACCCCTACCATGTTGTCCCTGACCCCGGACCTCTGACCCAGCTGCTCATACCCCTCTTCTGAGGGTCTCCATCTTCTTGCCACTTTGTATTGCTTTACCATCTCCTCCCTAAACCTTCCCTCTACATGAGTCTTCTTTCTGTTGTTATGTCTCTATTTCCTTCTTGGTTCTTGTAACAACTTACTCATTATTTGACTTTATGGATTTGTGTGTACTCTTCTCCTTTGCCAGATTTTCATCTTCAGGAAGGTAGGAGCTAACTTCTACCTGTGACATCACCTCTGCATCCCCAGCCCTGACATGGCCGGCTGGCCTAACACAATGCCAGGAATGAAGCAGGTACTCGAAAATAATCTTGAAGGAAATAGAACAAATGATGTGATTCAGAGGATGACTGGTCGGTTCTGCACAAAGTAACTTGCCTGGGACTGAGAAATGGTTGGTTGATGAGAAAGATGATAAAAGACAGTCTATGAGGGAGACAGGGGCCAGTAAGTGCCAGTCCTAACTTGGAGTTCAATGACTATTGCATATTACATTTGAAAAAAAATAATAGGTCATTTAGGCATATTACGCTTTTTATTCATTTTGACACTGTGAAGAAGGAGAGATTAGACACTAAATGGTATGAGACTGGAGGCTTCCCCACTCAGGTCAGTGTTTTGTTGGAGATTTTAGTAAAGAAATAGACAATGAAAACAAATGAATGTCACACAGATTGGAAAGAAAGAAGTAAAACTATGGTTATTCACAAACAATATAAGGTTATCTATAAAAAAAATTCTAAGGAGTCCATTGAAACTTGCTAGAGCTAATAAATGAGTTTAATGAAGTGGTAGGATATAAGATCAATGTACAAAAATCAATTGTATTTCTATATACTAGCAATGAATGTGAAAACATTCACACTGAAATGAAATTAAGAAAATAGCCTCATTGCAACATAATCAAAATGAGTAAAACACTTAGCAGCAAATTTCAGACTTCTATACTGAGAACTACAAAACATTGCTGAAATAAATTGAATAAAATACAATATGTGAAAAGACATTCAATACACATAGGCAGGGAAAAACTTATTAGATGTCAACACTCTTCTAATTATTGGGTGATGCAACACAATTTTCTTCAAAATCCTGTATGCCTCGGCTATCTATTTGCTATCTAGAATTCATATGGAAAGGTCAGTGACCATGAAAAATAAAATCAATCTTGATAAAGAAGAACAAAGTCATAGGATTTTCATTTCCTGGGTTTAAAAATGGCTACAGGGTTACAGTAATGAAGACGGTCTTCAACTGGCATAAAGACAGACTACAGATCGCTGATAGAGTCCAGAAGCAGCCTCCATGTTCATGGCTAACTGACTAAGTTGTCAAGGTAATTCAGTGAGGAAAATCTTTCCAACAAATGATACTGAGATAATTGGACATTCAAAGGAGAAAAAGTAAATTTGGACTCTAACCGTGTGCCATATGCAAATTTGAACTTGAAATATATGATAAAAATAAATGTAAGAGCTAAAAACACAAAACTCAGAAAAAAAAAAAGTAAGAAAGAACCTTCATGATGTTGGATTATATAATGATTTCTCAGCACAGAGAAGCACAAGTGAAGAGAGAAGGTAAATAATAAGCTGGTGTTCATTGAAATCAAAACCTCTTTCTGTGACAAACAATATTCTCGAGTAAGTGACCTTACACAGTGAGAGAACAGGATTGTGAATCACGTAACTGCTGAGGTACTCATGTCCAGAACATATTAAAATCATCTAACTGAACAATAATAAGACAAATAATTGTATTTTTAAAAAAAAATTTAAGCAAATAATTTGAATAGACATTTCCCCTGAGAAGACATGTGAATGGCCAATATGAACACGAAAATATACTCAACAGTACCAAGACCTGGGGAAATGCAAATCAAAACCCCATTCCCCTTGCGATGTCTATAATACAAAAAGATGAACAATCAAAAGTGTTGGTGAGGATGCCGAAAAACAGGAGCTTCATTTATGGATGGTGTGAATGTCAAAGGGATCAGTCACTTTGGAAAAAATCTTGGCGGTTCCTCAAAAGTCTAAACATAGAAGCAACACCTGACCCACAAAGCCTCCACTAGCTCTCTAACTAGGAGAAGAAGAACAGGTACCCGTGCAATCGTGAGTAGGGACATATACAGCAGAATTATGCAAAATGTCAAAATGTCCCAAATGTCCATCAACTGGTGAATGGATAAACAAATATGATCTGGTCATGCGATTGAATACTATTTATCAATAAAGAGTAATGATACTGATATGTGCAATGACATGGATAAGCCTGAAAAGATACAATGTTACCTGAAAAAAAAAAAACCCAGTATTATTTCATTTATGCAGTGTCCAGAATAGGCAGATCTAGATAGACACAAAATAGGTTAATAGTCGCCTGGTGCTGGTGGGTAGGGGATGAAAGGGGCTCCGGGCTAACTTCAAGTGAGCACAGAGTTCTGACATTTGATTACCGCGATGGTTATATAACTCTATGAATGCACCGAAAACCACTGGATCACATACCTTAAATACATGAGTTTGAGGTATGTAATCTACCCTAATGAGAGAGAGGGAAAGAGAGAAAGAGACTATGAACCCTAAATTAAGAAGCGAGAGCCCATGAGGTTGTCGTCTGGGAAGCAGGTAGTCCAGACTGGTTCAGGTCTCCCTGGCTTCAGTGCCCGCTGTTTCTTGCAAGAAGCAGAATCCAGGTCTCACTGATTTAACCTTACCTTTCTGAAAAGCAACCACATAAAGGCGCTTATCAGGAAGCTACTAGAGAGTTCTTAAAATTGAAGTGCTGGAAAAGGATTTCTTGTCAGAGAAATCAGTAGAATCAGGAAGCCCTAGTAATGTGATCACAAGGCCAATTTATTTTCAATGTTAAAACTAACTCATTGTCCCTTCCCAGAAATATACCAAAGTCCTGTGAACCTTCTCTGACCTTCTGCCTCTACCCTTGTGTTAAGGGTTGTGGGTCCAAATATTTGCAATTCATTGAATCTACAAGGAATAACACATGGGACATTTATCAAAGAAGGAACACTGAGTAGCCCCTGGAATGTGCTCAGTTCCCTGTACCACTCCATCTTCCCCACCCAGTTCTTGACTCTGAGCCTTGGAACAGCCATGGACATAAGCACAGCCAGGCAGGACGACTGTTGGGCTGAAATGACCTAAACAGTTCCTATACTGTTTGTGTGCCACAGATGTGTAGCCTTAGATCTATGTTGAACACAATAGTATTCATATATGGAATGGGGCATAGCAATACATTTGAAAGCTTCTTTAATTATCAGTTCACAATTAGATGAATAGACTTGGATAATAAGTTTTACTTTTGGGTAACAAGTTGCTAAATGCAGGCCTTAAAGAGTGCCCACCATTGCCAACGTGCTGCTCTCGCCTGCAGTCAAAGGCACTGGCAGCACCGATGGCGTTCTGCAGAACTCACCTTGGCAGAAGGAACAAACCAAACCACTTTAGAGCAGAGAGGGCTGAGAAGATTTGCCAACAGTCACATCCTGAAACTACAGAGCTCTGGAGAGCAAAGACGCTTCAACATTAAATCAAATAAATCATTTACACAGTCTGATCTCACCCCTCTATTTATGTTTTTCAATCCTAAAACCAGACAGTCTTTAAATAAAAAGAACTAGTTGGTGTGATGTTGCTGTTTCCAGAACTCAGAAATTTAAAATGGAAAATAATTGCCATCTATTCTGGTGACCTTAAATACACATTTGAAATCATTTTATGTGTCGGATAGCTATCTCAAGTCCTATATAAATTGGAGCATACTTGACATATTTTAGAGGCACTGCTGATAAAGAGTAAAAATATTTCTATGAATCAAATCATTATCCTTGAATTGGATTAGTTTTGTAAATACTGGTCTGAGTTTGCTGGTGCATTCTTTCATATGGTCCACATTTTTCTTCCTTTCTTGTCTTTCATTCCACTATTTTTTTCCTCTTTTCTTATTTACTAATTAACAAATATTTGTGTATAAAACACTGTGCTGAACATTGAAGATAAAATAATGAGCAAATATCAAGAATCTGTTCCTCAACCAGGCACAGTGGTGTTCACCTGTAATCCCAGCAGCTGGGGAGGCTGAGGCAGGAGGTTTGCAGGTTCAAAGCCAGCTTTAGCAACTTAGTGGGGCCCTGAGCAACTTAGTGAGACCCTGTCTTAAAATAAAAAAATAAATAAAAATGACTGAGAATGTGGCTCCACGATTCAGTGCCCTTCAGTTCAATTCCTTGTTAAAAAAAAAAAAAAAATTCTGTCCTCATGAACTTTCAGTCCAGTTATAGAAAGATAACAATCTAATAATTAAATCAACACACACATGCATAATTAAATCAGTGCAGCTTTATGTGAACCTACAATTTCTGTTACCCCATCTACACCAGGGAAGACTAATAGAAGAAGTAGCATTTGCCTTGAGCCCTGCAGCATGGGGAGATGCTTAGGCAAGGGAGTTACTCGCATGTGTGGAAGGAGTGGCAGAACATTCTGGTTAGTGTGAACAGCATGTGCAAAGATATGATTCAAAGAGTGCAAGGTTTCCCTTAGGGCCCGAGAGGAGGGCAGCATGACTGGAACTCAGAGCGAGAGCGGCAGAGTGAAGCAGGAGGTTGGGCAGAAGCCACAGGAACACTTAGGATGCACTTAGGGAATTTTAACAGCAACAGAAAAACTCAGACTTGCATTTAAGAGGCTCTCTCTAACTACTCGATGGAGAGTGTACTGAAAGAAGGCAGGAGCAGATGCAGAGAAACACAGGTGGTGGCAGCACAGACTGGGTGAGAGACGTGGGTTTCATTATGTTGGTCTCCACTCAAAGGCCTTCTGGTCAATTGGCTTAACTGTGAAATGGGAATAGTGAATGATATTTCTCTAATAAGGTGCTTATGAAGGTTGAGATGTCAGTTATGGAAGGTCTTGTCGTGAAATGCAGTACCTTCTCAGCCCTTCCTGGGGGAGACCCTGGAGTAGGAGTGGTCCCAGGAAGGAGACAAAGCACCGAGAGTCCTTGCAACGGCTCTCATTCTGGTTGGTGTCTACAGCGAGAGCCTTCAGTCTCCAAAGGGCTGGTCCCTTCTGGAATCTGGTAGTAGTGGAGGCAATGCTGGTCAGCCTGAATTCAGTGGCTTGTTCTCTCCTACTTTCTCCACCAGTTCAATAAGCGATTGGGAATAAAACTTCTGTGTGTGTTCTGACGGTTGACATTTTGAAATCAAACAAAAATGAAATTGTTTTCTTCAGTTTTGCTTTCTTCAGCACTGATTTATTATTTGGGGAAGTATGGTTTTTCAAAACTTCTATAATCTACAGATTTTTCTATTTAGTATGGCCATTGACAAGAAGGGAGTGCCGACATCAACTATAGTCACAACAAATCCATTTATTTTCAACCTGTAAGATTCTGCTTTGTGTATTTAGGAGCTGTGTTCTTGGGGGAATAGACAATTAGAATTATTATGTCATCAGTGAATTTACTCTGTTAGCTCTATGAGCATCACTTTTTATCCTTGTTCTAATTCCTTATTATGAAGTATTTTTGATATTGAGTGCAATTTCCCTTCTTTTGATTAATATATATATACTTTTTATTTTTATATTTATATTCTATTTTGTTTTCACATATGCAGATAGTAGTAGAGAGTATATAATTATATCTTGCTTTTCTTATTGAGTCTGACAGCCTAAGCCTTTTAATTAGAAATTTTTAGACTCTTTATACTTAATATAATTATCAGATGAGTTTAACTCCACCTTGTTTGTATTTATTTTCTAATTGATGGGTTTTTAATGTTTCTGACATTTTTGGATTGTGTATTTTAAAATTTAATTTTATCCTGATTATTTACTTAGTAGATACGTTTCTTTTTCATTATAGTTGTTAAAGATTTATTTTGCTGGGGCAAACTTGATAAGCAAACTTTTTATGAAAAGGTCCAGACTGTAAATATTTTGGCCTTTTGAGGCAGGTGACCTTTGTCACAGCCACTCACATTTGCTGTTATAGCACAAAAGTTAACTACAGGCGCGAACAAATGTTATAACCCACAGGTGACTATGTACCTGTGCAGACGTGACTGTGTCCCAAATAAACTTTATCTACAAACACAGGTGGTGGGGCCACAGGCCTTGACTTGCTGACCCTGCTCTAGAGTTTAAAATAAAACCTGTTTAACTCATCATAGATCACTATCAAATTATTATCATACAGTTCTATATAATGTAAGATACTTAAAAGTATATTTGGAATTCTTGCACCTATATTTGTGTTTTTATTATTTTACATTATACTCCTAATTATATCACATAAAGATATACGGTATGTAAATATGTAACATATATTACACAGTATATGTATATAATGTTCTATATATAGTATAAATTTCAAAATGCACTATTTTTCTTTAAAATGTCAATTGAGTTTAACTAATTTTTCATAAGAACATCTTTATTATTTGCCCACATACTTAACATTTCCAGAGTTCTTCTTGGCTTTCTATAGACCTACCAGGTATATTTTTCTTTCTACTAAAATAATTTTTTTAAACCTACCTTGTAGGGGAAGTTCTGGCATTTAGATCTTTCAGCTTTTGTCTCTGTGAAACATTTTTACCTTCATTTCTGAAGTACATTTTCACAAGGTATAGAATTCTAGGTTGACAGACTTGTAAAGAAATCCTTCTCTTACCTTCTGGTTTGCAAAGATTTTAGCAAGATATTTGAGGCCAGGTGTTATTTCGTTTTTGCAAAAATACTTGATCTTTGCTTCTGTCTTCTTTTACATTTGTCTTTTCCCTCCTTATCACTGTTTTTTCTAGTTTGACTATGATCTGCCTGTGCGTCTGTGTGTGTGATTCTGCTTGGAGTTAATTGGACCTCTTAGAATTAACAGTTCTTAACTTCTTTTTCTTTTTCTTCAGACCTTTTTCTTCTGTTCTCCTCTCTCTGGGATGCAGACTACATGATGATCACTTGATATGGTTTCATAGGTTGCTGAGGTTCTTTCTTTCTTTTGCTCTTTTTATACCCCTGATCTTCACTTTTCATAGATTCTGATGCTGCATCCTCAAGTTGGAACAAATATATAAAGCATTTTCTAATCTGCTACTTTTTCCCTCTCCACTAAAATTTTCATTTGAGATTCTATACTTTTGACTCAGGAAGATTCATTTAGTTCTGTTTTCATATCTCCCATTTATAACCTCACTAAGTTTCTGTTTTGCTTTAAATATGCAACATGACTATACTAATTTTTACATAAAATTTTACTTACTAGTTTCATCACCATTACCATTGTCATGTCTCTTCCCTTTGACTATTTTTTTTTCCTGCTCGTTAGTTATAATATCCTGCTTCCTTACATGTTCAAGAACATTTTATTTGATGGCAAACAAGGTGAATTTGACATTATTAAAGGCCTGGATTACATTTTCTTTTTTTAAAGGATGTTCACCTACTTTCTTTAACCTTTGCTATAGCAGAGCTACGATGACCTTCACTCCAAGGGTAGTTTGGCCTTCCTACTAAGGCCTTGCCCTTCTGACTGAATGTCCCAGGGTTCGCTGAGATGTCTCTGTGCTGTCTGATGAAGGAGATTGCTAGCATAGCCCTTCTTCATCTCACATACCTGAGATTATGTATCAGTTCAAAAGCAAATTTCCACTTCCTCCTTCTTCCAGTCCCTGGCAGCTACTATTGCATTCTCAGTTTCTCTGAGTCTGACTAATTTATATACTTGGTGTAGGTAGAAAAAGGCACTGTCTGGCTTATTTCACTTAGCATAATGTCTTGCAGGATTGTTCATGCTATTGCATATGGCAAATTTCCCTTCTTTTTTGAGGCTAACTAAATCCCATTGTGCGTGTATGCCACAGAATCTCCACTCATTCATCTGCCCAAGCACATTTCAGTAATTTCCATACCTTGACTATTGTGAAAGATGCTGCTGGGAATGAGAGAAAGCAGACATCTGAGATGCTGATTTCAGTTCTTTGGACATATATATACCCAGACATGGGACTGTTGGATCATGTGGTAGTTCTATCTTTAATTTTTAAAGGATGAGTTACTTTTAATTTTTTGCTATTTCTGTAACATTTCTGAATACCAACAGTGCACAGATGCATTATTACCAAGACAGCATTCTAATTTCTCCATATCCATGACAACTTTCTTTTAATCTTTTCTAATCAGACTAATTAAGGTGAGGCGATATTTCACTGGGTGGCTTTAATTTTCATTTCCCTGATGATTAGTGATATTGATCATTTTTCATTCATCTGCTGACCACTGGAATTTTTTTTGGAAAATGGTCTATAGAAGTCCTCTGCCTAATTTTTTATCAAATTATTCTAATTTTGTTCTAGTAAGTTACCACAGTAGTATTAGAAGACTAACCTACTTGGGAATAAATTTAACCAAGACAATGATAAATTTTAATAAATTATAAAATATTGATGAAAGCAATTAAAGAAGGCATACATAAGTGGAGAGATATTCCATGTTCATGGAGTGAATGGATTAATATTATTAAAATGTCATATTACCCACAGCAATCCACGGTTCAGTATAATATCTACCAAAACTCTAATTGTATTTTATAGAAATATAAAATAATCATAAAACATATTTGGAACCACAGAAACCCCTGAATAGTAAAAGTCTTGAGGAAGAGCAAAGCTGAAGACCTTGTCTTTATTTTGAAATGTATTACAATGATACAGTAATTAAAGCAGTCTAGCATTACATAAAAATGAAAATATAAACCAATATAATAAGAGTGCCCAGAAATAAACCTACATATATATGATCTGCTGATCCTTACCAATGGTGCCAACAACATACAACAGAGAGAGGATAATCTCTTCAATAAATGACCTTGGGAAAACTGAATAACCCTGCACACAAGACTGAAGTTGATTCATCTTACCCTGAAAGAGGATTAAAGACTTAAACCTAAGTCTTGAAACTATAAAACTCTTAGAAGAAAGCCTACAGAAAAAAATTCATGCCAAAATTTATTGGTCTTCACAATGATTTCTTGAACCTGACATCAAATGTACAAACAACTGAAGAAAAAAATGAACCAATAGACTCTATCAACCTGAGGAACATCCACACAGTGAACAGTTTCTAGGCAAAAAGAGTCCGTGGGGTAGAACAAAACATTTGCAAACACTGTATCTGATGAAGGACTAATATTCAAAATATGTAGGGAACTCCTGCAATACAATAGTGGAAAGAAAGACCCTATTAAATAACAGGCAGAGGACTTGACAGGTGATTTCTCCTATTTCTTTAAGTGGTAGATGAAGATATTTAATCTAGGGTTTCAGCAGCAGGTCAAGCCAGTTCCTGCCATTCCATTATGACTAGAAATGGCAATGATGTCCCATCTGATAAGACTTGAACAATGGTGCATCTTCTGTTTTAACTTCAGCATAATCAATGATCTTTTCTTTTTGTTTTTGCTTTGGAGTTTCTTCAATTCCTTGCATAACTACTAATAACCAAGAATATAATTAAAATTACCATCTGAAGAGTTGAAGCATCCATTCTACCCAGTACCACATCCATTTGATATTGACATGACCTTCTCACATAACTTCAGGATTCTGAAACTTCTAAACATCATCCACAAAATGACTATTCTGGTAAAAAAAAAAAAAAAAAAAAAAAAAAAAATCCCATAAAAATCTTAAGTAGAATGTTACTGAGTGTCTACAAAGTTAATGTGTGAGACCAAATACATAAAGGCAATACCTGAGAACCATCAAAATCTACTTAAAATATATTAGGTTATTTACAAAGCACTTTATTAACAGCACTTGCTACTTGATGCTTAATAATGCAGTCCCTTACATATTATACATCACCAGGATTAACGTCAATGAAAATAGTGTCAAATATGCAATCTTTCTTTGTTTTTATTTTACTCTATTTCCCTTACTCTTTGAGGTGGGCTCAAAATCCTCAGTCATAGCAAGGTCAGAGACAATTTTAGTAGTAAATTTGTAAAATAATAGTATTTCCAGCTAGTTCACACTGACAATCCAGAGAAGAAAATTCATCATTTAAATTCCCTGGGAGGAATGGGTACATGGTCTTGACTGCAAAAACAAGTTCACTTTGATTCAGTCGAGCTGTGGACAGTTCCCAGGAATCTCTTGAGCAGACAGGTGTGGGAAGTTGCTCTCTGTTCCAGCTAAAGGCCTACCATTGCAAGGGCACCCTTGGTCTGAGATTTCAACTGTCAAACTCCCTTAGAACCTTTCCTCAAGGTGAAACTGATCAACTCACATGCTGTTTATCTTGGGATTGCCATTTTTGTCATAGTCCTGCAGTTTTTCTTACTTTAGTGCCTTTGATCTAAGCTGAAGACTTAGGTTTCTCTCTCTGCCCAGCTCACCGGTGCCCTGGCTGGAGCTCACCCTGGTTTCCCTAAGTGTGCAAACATCCTCGAGACAGTCTTTCTTAACTTGTCAAAAAAGTAAATTAGAAAATTCTTCACATTTGGCTTCATGGCCAGAGAAACTAAACAAAGCATGTTGCCTTCACTTTAAGACTGCTGGGAATGTGACAGTGTCCACTTTATGCTTTGCATATAGGCCTTGCTGCTTGGCCAATGCAACTTATTTATAAAGAGGACCTGTTTCTTCCTCTTCCTCTCTCCCCATCCCTAATCTCTCCCCATCCCTATCTCACAGGAAATAGAATCACCTTCCTTTCCCATCCTGGGCAGAGTTACCTGTCCCTGAGCACACACCCACCACAGGAATGAAGTCATCCAGACTTTGGGGATGGCACCAGAAGATCTCAGAAATAACCTCTCCCAAATTAAAAAGTGAACCACACTCAGACAGAGAACATGTGGCATGGAGCCTTCAAGTCACCTCTGACTTGCCCCCAGTTCCTGCTGATGGGCAGAATTACCATCTCTGGGAAAGGAGTCACCTGTGTTTCTCCTTTGCTGGCAAAGTAATAAACCTTCTTTTTCCTTTTTCTCAAAACCATGTCCTTGTTATTGGATTGGCACCGGAGACAAAGAGCCAGCTTTCCACAACACAAACAAAACTGGTGGATTAAACATGATTTTGTTTTCTCCCAGTTCTGGAGGCCAGAGCCTGAAATCCAGGTGCTGGCTGGTCATGTTCTCTCTGCAGCCTCCAGAGGCACACCCTGCCTCGTCTCTTCATTTCTGCCAATTGCCAGTGATCCTTGGTGTCCCTTGGTTTGCAGGGACATCACCCCTATCTCTGCCTCCTTATCATGTGGTGGACTCTAAGGGCCAGTCTCTGTCTCTTTTCTGCTTCCTATAAGGACAATATTTTTATTAATTCTAGGGCCTGCCCTACTGCACATTTTAACTAATTACATAAGCAATGGCCCCATTTCCAGTAAGGTAAGAATGTGAGTTTCTGGCTGTTTGGATTGTATGTATGGCTGAAATCCATAACACACCTAAGATCTTCCAAACTCTGCTATCTGTTCTTCTGGTAAATCAGTGATTTACACAAGCATGCATTTACCTATAATCTGATGCTGTTCTCATATTGATACATTTGACTTCACCTATTTCTCACTGGTTCCAAGTGGGTCGCACACTGGCAAGCTCAGGAATTGTATCTTTGCTGAGCTGCGACTTCCTTTCTAACCGGCCACAGCTATTTTCTGTCCTTTCTCTGCCCTTCTGCTGTCTCCTGTGCATCACAAGGAGCTAGTTTTCATTTTCCCTCACTTCTGCTCCTGTTCTGTTGTCCCTTCATTTTCTTATAATGGATTTCCCAGGACACTGGGACTGCGGAGAAAGCCAAACTTCCAGTCATCATGGAAGAGAAGATCAGGCCGAGCTTCCAGGGCAGCATCTTTTCTGGGAAGGAAACCAGAAAGGACTCATCCTGGGTTTCCCTGCCCCTTCAGCACACCTTCCCCTCCCTACTTTGTGGTTCACTTCTTCTTCCTTAAAGCCCAAAGTCCCCGTTCGCAAAAGACATCCACTTACCGTGGCTCACAGTGAAAGGAAGACAAAGTGGTGTGGACATAAGGTTTCTTTTCTTTTTCGTGTATGGTTTCACTTCTGACTTAAAAAAAAAACAATCACCGTATGATCTATGACCATGGGGAACCGAGTCCCCCAAATCAAATGGAGAAAGCTGACTGGAATTTCTGTCCCAGCATCCTCCTTGAGGTGGCATCTCTCCCAGGACTCCAGGTCAAGGCAGGGGCAGCATGGGGAAAGCCAGCGATGTTTGAAGTGGGAGCCAAGTAATCTCGATGTTTTTTCTCATTCTTCGGCCTTTGCCATTTTCTGTGTCCCCTCCCCAACCCCCACTCTGCTGCTGAACACCCGGAAGTGTGCATTTCATGTGAAGTCCAAAGTCCCCTCTCGCTCACCACATGTCCAGGTTCCCTTGCGGAATTGCTGTTGCTGCCACAAGAACTTTGGCTTTCATAAGTCACCAAGCTCCTCTGTGCCTCACTGGCTTTAATCCTACCTTGATTTGGGGGATGCAAATCTCTTTCTTGACATTTTTACGGCATGGAGTGAGGACCAGCCCACCACACCACCGACTGTCTCACTCCCCACGACCCTTTTAGATTTGTTCCTTCCCTACATCTTTGCCGTTAGGCTAGAAGCTGCAGGAGCCAAAGACCTTGCCTGCTTCTTGCTTGGCCGCCAAATTCTCTCAGCTCTGAACTAAGTGTGTAGCATTTCATGGTTTCCCCAGAATATTTTTGTAAAAAGTCGAAGGTGTCTTTCCTTTCTCATTCTTCTCATAAAGAAGGACGGGTTCATGAGCACCCATGTGTGAACAACAGAATAAAGTAAAGCTTTCCCAAGGGTAATCCATGTAAAGTTATTCTTTTCTTTGTTCTCCTTTCCTTTTTGAATGTGAAAAAGATGAGAAGAAATTACAGTCTGTGCCCAGGCCTGGACTAGTGAGGCAGGAGGGGACCGGGGTGTCCACTTCAGAGGACATTTCTCAGGGCTGTGCAAGTAATGATCCTACAATTGGCCCGAGAGCAAGTGTACCTTTCAATTGCATGTCCCGGGTGCCTCACTTCCATCCCCCAGCTGAGCCCCTGTCTGTCTTTCCAGAGGGATCTTTAGAAGCTTAAGCATCATGCTACACCATAGTCACGCTGTCTTTTCTTACCTTAGACTAAAGATCACCTGATAAAATACAGAATACCCACTTAAATTTGAATTTCAGATAAACAAAAAATAATTTTAATATACGTGGTCTCAAATATTGAATGGGACTCAGTTATACTAAAAAAAAGTTAGTTGAAATTTATATGTACTTCCTATATATTTATATTTATTTATTTATTTATTTTTTGCTAAATCTGACCACACTCACTGGATCCTCCAGCCACACCCTACCATTTTGGTTATCACTCAGTTAATCCCTATCAGGGGATTCAGTCAACGAGGGGTTCAGACGCTTAAAACCCAATCATTTCTCCTCTGAACCTTCTTGCATTGTCTCACACATGAGCTTTTGGTGGACACCTCGCATCCAAACCATAACATCCTGCCCCTGGCCCCCCAAAGCTCACACTCATCTGATAAAGAAAAATACATTTGGTCTATTTCCAAGAGTCCCTATAGTCTCAACAGTTCGAAGATTGTTCAAAGTTCAATTCCAACATCTTTCAGGCTCAAGGTAATCTCGCATTGTGAGCTCCTATAAAACTAAAAGCAATTTACAAATATCCAACATACAAAGGTACTGGGTAAATATTTCCAGTTACAAAAATAGGTGAATAGAAAGAAGGGATGGGACCAAAGCAAGAGAGAAATCTAGCTGGGCAAACAGGTCCTGTAGTTCCATGTCCAGCATTTGGGCCACATCTTAATGTTCTCTCCAAAGGGCTTGCGTAATTCCACCCCAGTGGCCTTGTTGGTTGCAGTCCAAGTGGCCCTTCTGTTGGCTTGTCTCTGCTCAATTCCTGCAGCTTTCTTAGAATGATGTCCCACGTTACTGGCATTTCTTAATCTCAGTGGTCTCCACTGCAGCTTCAGCTCCCTCCCCACATTTTTACACTTTGACTTCTCAGGGGATACACACAGGGACTCCAACCCTGCTGCTCCTTGCCTGGCCTCCCAGACCTTCTTTGAAATCTTGGTGGAAGCCTCCATGACCCCCTAACTCCAGCATCCTGCATTCCTGCAGAACCAGCACCACGTGGTTGGCACTAAGTTCTGCTGCCATCTTGAGCAGTACCCAAGTCTCCAGGAACCCTGGCTGCAGTGGCCTCTGAGTGTCTTGGTGGCTGAGCATGTTGAAAAAACTTCCTAGGCCCCCTTGTGTGAGAAGGGTGCCCTACTAGTCTCTTGTCAAGAGAATGTTCACCTTTACTTCCTTGAGCTTAAGATTGGTGTGGTCTTTCCAGCTCCTGAGATGTCCTCAAGCCATTTTGTTTTTATTGTCTCTAGGCAAAGTCTTTAGCATTTCTTTAGTGGCAGTAATGTCTAACATTGCAACTTCCTCAACCCTGATTTTACTCCTGCCTTTCAAGTTCACTTTTTCCAAATCTTTCTGTTCCTGATTATCATAATAAATTTGGCTAAAAGCTACCAGCAATATCCACACTACCACCCGAATGTTATACTGCTTAGACATTTCTTCTGTCAGATTAAGAAGTCCATCACTTCTAAAATCAGCTTCAGAAAAAGTCTCAGGACACGGGCAAAATGAAGACAACTTCTCAGTCAGAACATAGCATGAATGGCCTCTACTCCAAATTCCAATAGAGGAGTCCCTCTTTTCTGCACACTCTTGAGTCAGGTCTTCACTGACCATGGTCCTTCTGCCATTCTGGTCTGAGCTCCCACCAGAATTGGCCATTAATCTCTGCTTACAACAACCTAAAGCATTTCCAACTTGCTCTGTTAAGCATCTCAGAATTCCTCCCACCAATTCCAAAAAGCTCAAAAAGCATCTGAAACACATGGTCAGGTTAGGCATAGCAACAACCCCACTTCTCGGTACCAATTTCTGTTTTAGTCAACTATTTTGCTACTGTGACTAAAAGGATTTGACCAACACAACTGTAGAGGAGAAAAGGCTTATTTGAGAGCTCATGGTTTCAGTGATCTTAGTCCATAGAAGGCAGGCTCCATTCCTCAGGGCTGGAGATGAGGCTGAACATCATAGTGGAAGAGTGTGGGAAGGAAGCAGCTCACATCATGGTGATTGGGAAACAGAGAGAAAGAGTCCACTTGCCCGATACAAATATATATCTCAAAGCCACACTCCAATTTCCGTCTCCTTCAGCCACACCCTGCCATTTCGGTTAATCCCTATTAGGGGATTAAATCACTGATGGGGTTCAGACTCTTAGAACCTAATCATTTCTCCTCTGAACCTTCTTGTGTTGTCTCACACATGAGCTTTTTGGGCATGTGCCATCCAAACCATGATGCTGGGAGATTACTGGGGGATAAAAATCTCATGACAACGTCATGTCAGGTTTTACTTCACAGTACTCTCAAAGAGGGAGGGTCTCTTCCGTCCCATGAAGCGGTATCTATGAAACAATGGAACGCCCAGTTGCCTTTTAGTCACCGCAGCGCTGTTCCCCAATCCTGTCGTTTCCCTCTGCAGCGAGGATCAAGTAAACATTACCACGCAAAGCTTTCATAAAATATTGAACTTTTAATTTGAATTTCTCAAAGCATTCAAGCCCATTTTAAGTGTTTGAAAATTTCAGTGTTAACTAATAACCAGTTCCCCAGAGCTCTGTGCTGCACAGACTGGGTCAGGATGGAACTGGCCCTTTTCTCCATTTCGTTCTTTCTAAGATGCTAAAAACATGCCAGCCATGCAGTTTGCTAATGTATGCTGCATTTCAGTTCCTGGAAAGTAAGCACTGGACCTCTTTCTAGAAGGACATGTCAGTTGGAGAAAGACTTATTTTTTTCTTTCTGTGATTGTCACCTTACTGAACCTCTCTCAGAGCAAGAAATAAGGGTGTGAATTCATTTCAACAAGAGCAAAAAGGGAGATGCATCTGGAGTAACTGGGTAACCACAAGATGAAGTGTCTATAATAGGAAAAGAGAAGAATTTATCAAAAAGCAAAGTGTGAACAAGATGTAAATCATAAAACCAATATTCTGGCACCTAATGGTCTAGAGTTGGAGCTACTTGTTATAGAATGCAGAAGGAACAGATACACTCCTGGAAGACACAATAGCTCAGATACATCCGTTGCTGTATGACTACTTCCCTGTACACCGTGGTGCTGTCTGCAGACTCATACCGGGTTTTGCCTTATTTTAGTGGTTTCAGACCTGGCTTGAGCATGACATGAGCAGCACAGACTCTGCTGGGTTTAGGCCTGGGGATCTGTATTTTAAGTCTCCCTTGAAGATTCAAATAGAACAAATTCAGTGATATAACCGCACTCACTGATTTATTTACTGATTCAACAAATATCAGAGAGCTGCTGACTGGTTACCAAGAAAAATTCTGGTTTGGTTTTTGTTTGTTTTTCAGTTTCCAGCCCATGTAAATTTTCATTCTAGTGAGGTGAGGAGAAAACAAGCAGATAAACAAGCAAAATGAAAACTGGAGAAGGAATACATCAAAAAGTGGTAAGTGCAATAGAGAAACATAAATGGGTAAGGAGGGGTCGGGTGCTGGGTGAGGCTGAAGACAGCCTCTGAGATGGGACTAGGACGAAAGCGGAGCCAGAGCAGGGACCTCAGCGCAGGAGCAGTAGGTGGGAGCTTCCTGCAGAAGCCCAAGGCCGGCATGGCAGACAAGGAAATGGAGGAGGACGGGGCTCAGAGGCATCTTAGTGTCACACCCTCAGGACCTTGTGGGTTGTGACAGAGAGCGGGACTTCATTCTCAGCATGTTGGGACTCACTAAGGGATTAGCTAATCTCAAGTAGCGCTGCTGGCTTTGTAAGTAGGGTAATTCTTTGCCGTGCCAGACAGGTGCCAGGACCACATATGTTGCTCATCCCGGGCCTGCCCACCAAAGCAGTGTCACCCTAGTCATCATGACAGCAAATGCATACTTGTATTTGCCCCATAGATTTGCAAACCACCCTACATCCTGGTAGGAAACCCTTGACTTCGTGGTTACTGAAATCGCCACAAGGCTTCACGTATCCACTTTAACTACAAGATTCCATTTTGGGGATTATGAGTTTCAAATATTCTTGGATTAAAAAAGTACACATCACCGAGAGTTATGTATGGTATTAAAGAATATGAAAATTTGTTGACTAACAATATCTTAGGGACAAGAAAAGAGAACAAGTTTGAAAAAGTCGTGAATCTACTTTTACCATGTTGCCACGTTTACCAGAATTAGCTGATTGAGTGATTCCCCTAACACCCTACATAAAGCACTCTGATTTCTCCTCCAGGCGTAATAAATGCCAGGTTCCTAAACTAACTGGAAACCTGCCACCCTCCTCAGCATCCCAACCCCATTTGAATTATTTGCTTGCTCTTTATATTCCCAGCCCTCCTTGTTTCATGTAAATTATCTAAGATATGGTAAATAAACTATTTAATTTAACATATTATAGATTTACATACGTGTGTGTGTACAGAAGTAGATCATGCATCATTACAAAAATCACTATTTTGTGGAGCACTAGTTCCATAAATGGCACCTAGCCACTCATTTCAAGGGTGATAATAACATCCTAAACATTCATCTCAAGAGGGACTTGAGTTGCCAGGTACTGTGTGTACATGTGCCAATCCACTGCTCCCAGATTCCAACTTTACCTGAATTTCTTTTTCATGATAAATTTCCTGTATTATAATTTTACGTAAGTTGAGTTCCGATAAATTGATTCATACATTATGTACTTTGAAAACCTTCTTTCATTCAACATGATGCCTCTTAAAATTCGTGGCTGAGGTTTTGAGATCCATTGGCTATGTTAGTTGGTGGTTACTTTTATGGGGAATATCATTCCTCTGTGAATGTAAATCACGGTTTCTTGAGACTTCTCTTGGCCCCGGGCTGTTGGCAATGTGGATCATTGTGGATAGAGCTGCCGGAAGCTTTCTTGCTCCTACCTCTTTGTTAGCGTGTGTTTTCACTTTCACCTCTCCTAAGAAAATTACTAGTCCATGGAGTAAGTCTGTATTTAGTCAGAATTGCTGGGATGTTTTCCAGAGTGACCCTGGCTACATTTCCACCCTTGGCACGCAGGAGAGTTCCAATGCTCCACATCTTTGCCTGCACTTCACCATGCCAGCTTTTTACTTCCAGGCATCGTGGAAGGTGTGAAATAGTATTTCACTGGGGTTTTCACTTGCATTTTCCCAATGATTCTTTGCTCTGAGTACTTTTCCAAATGCCACTGGACCGTTGTGCCACTTTGTGTGAGTGTGTGGGTAAAGCATCTACTGGAAAGGTTTCCCATCACAGCTTTGTGAATGCTGAGTTGCTATCATCAATTCACTTTATAATAGTAACTTGTCAGTCACCACTGAGGAGAGGTTGTATATACAATACCCAGTCATCAAGAAAAAAAGTTATTCCTGGTTTGTCTTTTTAAATGATTATATATGATTTATTAAGTACCTTTTAAATCTATTGACAGTAAATTAAGATGATTTTCATTAAAAGTTAATTAATTTACTCTAGTTCTAGATAATAATATTGGATACTAGCCAATACATGTAAGTCTTATTGAATTTAATTATAAACAACATAGAAACCCAAAATCATTTATTATAATCTTCTACTTAAGTATGTTAGACTTAAGTATGTTAATCTTCTACTTAAGTATGTTAAGTATTACATACTTAAGTATATAATAAAAAGGCTTATTACCTTTTTTGCATCTATTGATTTAAAACAATTTGAACTTTGTTTAGGGTTGGAGGTTTAGCTCAGGCGTAGAGCACTGGCCTTGCACATGGTGAGAGAGAGAGAGAGAGGAGAGAGCGAGCACCAAGTATATTTTCTTCTGATAAATACTTTGTCTGATTTGGTCTACTTCATTTACCAACTAGAAGTATATATAAATAATGATATCCAGTGAATATTTCATGTGAAACCAATTTATAATAAATAGCTCATGGCTAGGAATGTTCTTGAGTGTGTTATATTACAGTTTTTATTATGAGAAAAGGGACTGGAAAATACTGTCAAGGAAACCAAAGAGTCTGTTCTCTGCAGAGACAAGTAAGAGTCTACTCCTAGGAAACTGAGGCAGCAGAGAAAATACACGTTCAGTTAATAAGAAAACAGAACCCAGTTTGTTCATCCTGGTGGAACAAATAATATAGTCTCTGGATTTGGATTTTAAGTGTTCTTCAGAGATTTTTATTTCCATAAGTACATTTTTAACTTTACAAATAAGATAATGTTCACATAATTCAAAGAAATAAAGAACAAAACAGGATATTCACCTCCAACTTTGGTCAGCAACCATTTACCCACAAGCCTTTCCAGGCAATAAAACAGTAATTTGTAAATAATGTGCTTCAGCTCAGGGTTCATAGATACAAAACAAAAAGCATTTTCATAATCTTCTAGGACAGTCAGTTTTTCCTCATGTTATAGCTATTGTCAACGGCCTGGGGCACACTCTGAATAAAATCACTCAGTACAACTCCAACCAGCTTCTCATTCTACATAATAATACCATCTACAACCGGCCTTTGCTATAATAAATCTCCCTTGGAATGGGTACCTTGTCAGTCAGTGTGGGGAAGGTCAACTTCGCAGTCAAGGAGAGTGTGGCTTGCCGTCCAAGTGCTGGAGTCTTCCAGGAGACTTTGCAATCAGTCCTAACATGCACTGAAAGGCAGGATCTCAAGCAAGTAAGATAAAGGGCATCTTTCTTTCTTTCTTTTTTCTTCTTTCTTTTTTTTTGGTGGGGGGAGGGGCATGGTATACACTTCATTTATTGTTTTTCTTGCATTTGTTGGTAGAGAGTTGAGCAGATCTTGATTTTCCTGAAAATCAATAGTAGAACCTTCTGATTAGTTACAGAGCAGATAGGTTTTGTAGACTAAAGCTGATAAACCATCATAAGTACTTTAAGACACGGTGATGACTTTTATCCAAGTTTGTGTAGTGACGACGTTTGGCCCTTAATTTGGCTATGGAGTTGTGCTTCCAGCTCTTTCCCATCCTGAGTGTTCTTCACCACTAGCTTTTCTGACATTGCCAGCCCTCTGTTGAGGTCATAGGTCAGAGAGGGAGAGATGATACCCTTCAGGGCACAGTCAGCTAACTCTGACCCCTGGGCTGAATCAGGCCCCCAGGCGCAAACTTTTGTAAATAGAGTGGTCCTGGATATAGTCACTTATTGTCTATGCTATCTTTATGCTAAGAGAGCAGAGCCCCTCTGTCTAGCAAATTCTAAAATCTTTATTATGCAGACCTTTGCAGAAAAAGCTTATCAACTTCTGGTAAAAGGTGACATTTCCCCTTTAGGTGAATTCTGTCAAACAAAGTCTTCACATGAATATGTCCAAGGAACTGTCTTCTCTGAGGTATCTATGAGTAAATGAACACATCATGTGTGCGTGTGTGTGTGTGTGTGTGTGTGTGTGTGTGTTGCTACCATTGCTTCAGAATATTCTGGTCTTCATCGTGACACTATGTCCTAATCTGCCTCAGTATCAACTGCCCCTTCCCGGTGTACCTGGTTTTGTTTAGGAGTAAGTATCATTGACACTAGATTTCCCAGCTTGCCTTGAAGCAATATTTGACTAGGTGACCAACTTTCATCCATGGGATGGAGGCACATGTCGGAGGGGCAATCTTCTCTTCAGTTCAGTACAGACCTTTCCTTTCACCTGGTGTCTTCCCTGATGGTTGGAAAGTGGACATTACGGGGGGGGGGGGGGGGGGGGTCCTTCGTCGACCTTACTTACATGTAACCAGCATCATGAAGATGGAAAGTTTTGAACTTCTTGGACTCTCCAGAGATTGTCACACTGGCTCTGAACCATTGATCTCACCCCGATTTTTTGTGTTTGTTTTAAACATAGAGTGTTAAACGAATGGGTTTAAGCCATTGCTTATTTGTATTTTTTATTTTATATGCTTATTCTCAATACTAAAGTCACTGAAAACCAACGGTAGATGCAAAAGGAATTCTTATTACAGATAGTGGGCGCTTGTTGGGTCTATACTTCTGCCTTCCCCTTCTGGATACTTTCCTCTCCATCTCCCTGGATACAGAAAGAACACTGATCATTATAATGGAGAGTCCCCCTTACTTGCCAGAATTGGTTAGAGCAAGATTTGGCAAAACACAAAACAAAAAACAAAAACCCTGAACTGAGACAAAGTCACTTTTCTAGGACTTATTTCTATTGCAGAACTGGGAAGCCTCCAAAGACCAATCTGGCTATCTGGACTTCAGGAGGTAGGGGACTTCAGGAGGTGGGGGACTTCAGAGAAAATCTAATGCAAAGAGAATTTAGCAAATGTAATTATAATGCTGACCCTGAGGGGAATCCTGAGGACTCTGAATTCTTCATCAACCAGTTCAGGGGTGAGAAGAGATGTAACTCGTGTGCAGTTTTTTCCTATACCTAAGTTAAATTCTCTTTCAGAGCCCCCTGTATTCCAGGTGGTAGAAACTTTGGTTTAAAAAGCAAGATTTTAAATGCAAAACTTCCCTCTACTCCTCTGTCCCTCGCAATTATGCCTTTTTGCTTGGGGAGTAAACGTGTCTCATTTCCTCAATATAAACCATTCATTTCCTTTATAAGCTGTATCTTTGGCATTGGTTTTTGTCATCGCACACTGAAAGCTTCCACATTTTAAGTAAGGTATTTTTAAATCTTATTTACTATGCTTTATGATGTCTTCTGGCAGATGAGGCACTGAGAGAGGCAAGATGAACATTCAAGTCTAGACTGAAATGTGTCCTTGAGTCAGAATCACTTCTTGACTATTTTCCACTTATCAGTTGGGGGTAACACCTGCTCTATTTACCCGCACAGTGTTGTAAGGACATGAAGGAGATAATAGATATATTGAGCATGTTTTCACAAAAGCGCCATCAAACTGCAAGCCATCATTCTTACTGGTGCTCTTTGGCAGCTGGAAGCTGTCCATTTCCAGTCATTTTTATTGCTTCTCCTGTGACCCAAGAGGGCTGGAAGTCTTGCTCATGAAAATACCTAACCTATGGTTTGTTCTGTGACTTGCAATGAAGTAAGCATTGATATCTTACTTAGATCAGCTCCAGTTTGTGTAGACAGACCAATAACTAGTTTATTCATCCTGAATCCTTCCTCGGGGAATTTTCTTTTGAACTGCAGCCTAACATCTCATTTCAAAGTGGGCAAGGAAAACATCAGCTCCTGAACAACGCTGCATTTTTAATGCACTGCTTAAAAACACTGCACCTGGTGCAAAAGCAACACATCTGTTCGTGCAACTGTCCAAGCTGGGTCATGCTCAGCACATTCAGAAATAGCTTCACACACATATGATCCACGTGATCCTGCCTGGTGGTGCCAGGGTCTGAGAACCACAGCCACAAATGCCCTTTATACCTCTGACTTTTGATGCTGAAAATCCTATATGAAAGTAAAGCAACTGTAGATTTTTATATCCCTACTTCCAAATCAGCTATTGCTGTTTAAGACTGATAAACCTTTCTTGTAAAGCCAGGTCAAGCAGATAGAACACAGCCAAGGCAGCAGCAAATGTGTAGCTATTCTTCTCTGCCAGTCACATCAGATGGTAGATGTGCTAAAGCCCTTCTGATTGTTTAGTTCACTTTTAAAGATGCAGTTTTCTAGGCCCTTTAGAAGACAGAGATGAGAAAATGCCGTTTGATCCAGGAACTAGGGCTATGGCTATTTTGATCAAGAATAAAGAGTGAGGAGGGTCTCTGGGGTGGGGTTCAGGAACACGTGGGAGACTTTCTAACAACTGAAGCTCTGCAGCTGTCCACGGTGATGCCCCAGGCAAGGCCCAACAGCAGGTCCTCCTCTGCCCGTGGCTGCGGATGCTGGCGCTCTGCGGGCACCCACTAGGTCCTTCCTTCTCACCAGGATTCCCAGAACAGACTTTAGAAGGCCTCCGTCGATGTCTTTAAGTACACGCTGCAGTTCCCGCCATCGATCCTAACTTGCTCCCACAGTGTGATCTACAGGGGATTTAGCTTTCCCACCACCCATTGTCATAGGGTTCCCCCGTCATTTTTAACTCCCTCATTTGTTTCTTCAATGAACATTCATGGAGGGCGATGTCCCAGTGTGTTTATCCATATGGGTGGGATAGATGGCGAATGTGTGGAGAGGAGACAGAAAAGCAGAGTGCTGCCAGAGCAGAGGGCCCCACACCCTGGTTCGCTGCATTTCAGGAGGCTGACCTCTTCCTGTCTCTGTGTCAGGCCTAGTGTTGTTCTGAAAGCCTGCTCCGGGCGCAGCCTGCTTCTCGTCTCTCTCTGTTGTCCTGAATTCTGTGTATTGTGACTTCAGAGACTTCAGGTTGAAGGTGTCTACCACAGTGGAATTTCCTGGTTAAAAGTCAGAGAAATACGCCGCGCACAGTCACAAGGGACTGTGACACAAGGGAAGGGGCGTGGGATGTGGAGCGAGGTGTGGCAGAATCGGTGCCTTCACGATTGTTTTAGTCAGCTTTTCGCTGCTCTGACCAAAAGATCTGACAAGAACAATTTTAGAGGAGGAAAAGTTTATTTTGGTTCATGGTTTCAAAGATGTCAACCAACTCCATTGCTCTGGGCCTCAGGTGAGGCAGAAAATCATGGTGGAAGGGAGCAGTAGGGGAAGGAACACAGACATGGCAACAAGAAAGCAGAGAGGCTAAGTTCAGCTCACCAGGGACAAAACATAAACCCCAAAGGCACACCCCAATGACTCATCTGCTCCCGCCACACCCTACCTGCCTACAGTTACCACCCAGTTGATCCACTCCAGGGGGATTAATTAACTGATTAGGTTAAGGCTCTAATAACCCAATCATTTCGCCTTTAAACTTTCTTGCATGGTCTCGCACACAAGCGTTGGGGGATACTTCATATTCAACCCATGAAGTTGTCATGAATGTGTACCTGTCCTCTTCTATTCCTGACTCCCGCGTGTGGGCTTCGTGCTTAAACAGGCTGTTCTTAAATTGTGGCAAAATGGCTGCCAGGCAGCTGTGGGGAAGGAAAGGGTGTCTACCCCAGGGATTCTAGGGCGTGTTTACGGGACAGCACGGGCGTGGACGTTCATGCCTTCGATCTGTTAGGAGGAATGAAGGGATTGGCTGCACTCTAAATCACACAAAAGGTCACTCTCAGCTAAGCCGAAAAAAACAAAACAAAATAAAACAAAATAAAAAAACAGTGTGAGATATGTAGTTTCTCAAAAGAAAACCTGACTATCATTACCAGAAAAGAGGACCAAAAACACCCATATGGTTTTCTACTCTGTGACATAAACAGAGGGAGATTGCCTTTCTGTCTAATTAGGGCCTCCTGGTGATTTTGCCCTCAAAAACATCACTGGGGTTCAGAATTTGATCATTAGAAATTCTGATCTAAAAATCTCATTTATTATTGCTGCAGGAGGCATGTGGTCTTTGCGATAACAGCTTGTGCCAACCAAACCCATAGGGACTGACATATAAACTGGAGCTTTGCTAATCTCAGTGAGAAACAGAACTTCCTAGCTGACAAGAAAATCTGAACTACATTGACCAGATCCTTGTATAAAGTCATGTGGGAGATAAATTAAAATCTTTAGCTGAGCATGACCTGAGACCCAGTGTAATTGGTCACACATGGTTCTCTGTGATGCCTACCAGCTGAAGTTTGGCATATGAGTTCCTTTACTCTGGTAGATCTGCCTAGAAGGTGCTGTTCAGATAGGCACATCTGCTCTCTTCATCACAGGGCAAGGAGTTCTGGGTACCTCTTGCTAGATCTGGCCTTTCTGACTTTTCAAACCCCATCACTGTATTTTCACAAGAACCACTTCCTTATATCGACACCTCATTTAATTTAATAACCTCCCTTTGCTTTGTGATAAGGTAATAGTCCATCATAATTACTGTATCTTGATTTAATTAGGAAAAGTGTCAGAAATTTCAGTGTATGTGTTGATTGCAAAAAAAAAAAAAAAAGTGTTTTAGAAGCTACTTGCTAGAACTTTCCATATAGTTTCCAACTTAGGGAACATTTTGTGTTTCCTCAGAGCCAGTGAGGCAGGCAGAAGACACATTCTGTTGGTGTGTACCACGGCAGTCTTGCCTTCTTGGAATTTTGTACATTGTGTTAGTAAAATTCGACTGAAAATTTTCTCTTTTTATGTTAACATGAGTGCAAAATAAATTTAGAAAGCATAATCAGATGTGACCTTATTTTACAAAGGTTCAAACTTACATAAGCTTACAAGAATACGCATAGAAACTTGTCTTTGCCCTTGATTCAAATTCACCGGTTGTTTATGTTTGGTTCCACGGGGTCTACCACTCTCTCTTCACGGGGTTAGTTGAAGATAGCGTGCCTTTTTCCTAGATCCTCCAGGACACATTTCCTAAAATCAAAGACATTTGCATAATCTTGGTACAATGAATGAAATCAGGAAGTTGACTATTGATAATCAGCAGACTATTCTGTTTATTTGCCTCAATAATGCTATCTTCAGACTTTTTACTTTGTGGTACAAGATATTTCTAGTATCACACTTTAGTTCTAATTGCTAATTCTCTTTAGATTTCTTTATTGCTGGATAATTACATTGTCTTTGTTATATCTGACCTTGACCTTTTTGAAAAGTATAAGGTAGTTATTTTCTCCATTGTTCCTCAGTTTGACTTTTTTTCATTTTCTGCATAATTTGATGTGAGTTATGTATTTTTGTGCATTTCCTCACATCTGTTTATTGCATTATTTTGAAATGCCCACAAAGTTGCCTGTGGAGCTGGGATTAGGCCCCAGTGTTTGCGTTCCTGTTTCAAGTTCTGTATGTACATTTTGCTTCTGCCATTTACATGTTGTACAAAGGCCTGGTCTCCTGCTCTCCTTCTTATGCATAGAAGATGTCGCATTTATAACAACTTTGCAGTTTCAGTAAACTGGGAAGGAATTTGACCATCACCTGTGAGCTGTATAATCTTTCGAATGTTATTTAAAACTTCTGAATTTCAGTTTCTTCTGTAAAAGGAGGGAAATGATATTATCCTTAACGTTGAGTAAGACAATATATTTTTTCTCTGGAACTAGCATAATATCTATAAGAAGTTAAGTTTTCAATAAACTTGTTTATTCCCCCTTTTGATCCCTTTAGCTTTTTTTTTTTTTTTTTAAATAGGCAGCATTTATCAGGCTTTGTCTATACAGTAGCCATGAAAAAAACAAATAAACAACAACAACAAAAACTACTAGTTGCTTACATGGAAAGAGAGAAAATATTCACTGGCAAAGAGGAGTCCTGTAGGTACCAGGGAGAAGAGGGCTCAGGGGAGAAGGAGCAGGCAGGGGGCCTGGCGTGGCAGGTGCTTGTCACTGTGAGAAGGATAAGGAGACATTGTGTGGCGGGCGGAACCCGGGGCCCAGGGTTATGCCATGTGCATCCAAAGATGGCGACTGGCAGAGAGCAAACTGCATTCTGATTATGCATGGAGAAAGGCAGAACGCATTTACAATTGGCTGTATTATAATCAGTTCAGCCACCTAGCACGGGGACAGATATGCTTTACATGTATGATCGAGCGAGTGATCGCTTGACCTTTAACAGGATTGGATGGACATATCTGGTTACAATTGCTTATGCATGAGACTGCTTATATATTGAGGGTGTTATTTGAATAAAGGGGAAGCTGCTTGATGAACCTTTGAAGTACGTGTCTTCTGTCCCACTGGTCGGGCCGTAAGTGCAAGAAGTGGCGGTTTTAGGTAAGCGAAAAGGGAAAGAAGCTGCGGTTTTCCTCTGTAACCGGAGCCATTTGAAGCAGCCCGTCGGCAAACAGCAGCGGTTTGTGGTAACACTGAGTGTGGGGCACTGAGCAGGTCGGGAATGAGGAGGGGAGGCCACCGTGCAGGAGCTGGGGACCAGCGTCTGAGTTGGAGCTTACTCTAAGGAAAATGAGGACATCACAGGGCTTGGGACAGAGGAATGATCTGCTGTTACTTATATTTTAAATGAATCCCCGTTGTGGGTTAAATTGTGTCTCCCCAAAAGATATGCTCGAACCCTAATTCTGTGCGTGTGACTTGTTTGGCAGTAGTCTTAGAAGATAGAACCAACTCAAGATGAGGTCATACTAGAAATAGGGTGGACCCTCGTCCAACAAGAAGAGGGGGGTTTGGACACAGAGCCCGAGACCACGTGAGGAAGGAGGCGGGGATTGGCGTGATGTGTCTACAGGGTCTGGAGCACTGCGGGTGGCCAGCCACCACCAGAAGCAGGAAGAGGCAGGAAAGGGCTCTTCCGAGGAGCCTTCAGAGAGACTGTGTCCTCACCTACACCTTGGTTTCTGACTTGCAGGCTCTGGAACTGTGAGAGAACGTATTTCTCTGAAGCACCCTTTCTGCAGTGGCTTGTTGGGCAACCCTAGGAGATCAATGGAGCTACTTCAGGTGCCATGTGACAGTCGATGACACACACAGGAGCAGGAGGAAGTTATAAACAGGAACGAGAGAACGTGGTGACAAGGACTAGAGACGGATCTGTATGACGGGGTCAGATGCTGGCCACATTGTGCAGGTAAAATCAACTCTCTCTGATGTTGGATTGGGTGGCCCCAACCACAGATGCCTTCCAGAGTGAAAGGAATGATGTTAATACATACACTGGGGCCACAGGCACTAGCTAAGCTGTTCCTTCAGTGCCCTGATGAGCTGAATGTATAGATGACGGACAAGGAGCCAATGAAGTGGCCAAGATTTTGACCTGAACTGCTGGATGGATAGAGTTAGCAGTTACAAGAAGAAGAAGTCCACAGGAAGAGCAGGTTTGGATGGAAAAAAAATCACACTGAGTGAAAAACATCATACATTCAGTGTGGGATCTGTAAAGTCTGAGGTCTCTGTTGGTCATACAGGTAGAGATCTGAGTAGGCAGTTAAATAAAGGAGCCAGGGTTCAAACAGAAAAGCTGGACATAGCTACATATGTCTGGGTTGTCACTTAATAATATCTAAAAGGACGGGACTGTGTGAGATCTAGAAACCTGGAGAATGAATGGCAGAGAAGGTAATGAGCTCTTTCCTATCAGTCCAGTCAGATTGCCGAGTAATGGGAGATACCCATATATACATTCCTTGATTGTTTGAAAATGAAAATTATATTAGTTGCATTAATCGAATCAGACCGTAGAAGTAGGGAGGAATTCTCCACATCTGCCACGCTTGTGTTAGGGGGCCCAGGACTAGTTCCAGTCTGACGTTAATGGTGAGCACCTCTGTACCTCGGCCCTGTAGCTTTGCTCCCCCGGCTCTGGGGTGAGACCTGGAGTCCTGACTTTGTGAAAAGCATGGCCTGGCATCCCCAGAGCCCATGTCCTCACTCTGATTTCCCTTTGTCATCTGCATCTGGCACCTGGTTAAGGTGTTTCTCTCTATTTTATCTAGAGCTCTAGTAATTTCAGATTGATGAGTAATCAGAAAGGAGTACGATGCCCCCCAAGCTCGGCCTGTCTCTAATTGGCTCCTTTTCCATTATTATAAGTCCCAGTGAAAATATATATTTTAAAATGCACTACAGTGGCAGAGGAGTATCTACAACTTCAATTACTTTAAAATGCTATTAATACTCCCAATTAGCTAATTAGAGTCTGCGCTTGTTTGGAGGATGTTAGAGGTTAAATTCCTTTTAAACTCTGCAGAGGTACCAAAGAAAATGGGAGCATTTCCGATTAGATTCTAGAATCCTGGCCTCCTACTTACAGTAATAATTATATAACTGGAACTTTTTAAAAGAATGGAAATTTTAAAAGAGGAGGAAATTGGAAAAAGATAAAGGCATCCCTTTTCACTAAAAGATTTCAAAAAAGAAAAAAAACATATAAATAGGACTGGGGGTGTAGCTCAGGGTGGGGTGTATTTCACACGCAGGAGGCCAGGAGTTCAATCCCCAACAAAGACATTGAGAAAGAAGACATTTAAAGAATCATTTTTCCTTAAAAACATCTAAAATATTTTATTTTGATAACATTTAAATATATTTTATCCAAAATTGTGTTAGCAGCCATATTTAATGCTTTTCTGGAGATTCTTGACTCCTCTGAGATCTGTGAAAAGGGGACATGGCCACATCTGTGTCCTCTGAGGGGTCTCAGGTCTGGAAAGCCCACAGAAAGGGAAGGCTCTCTGGAGTGAGCGTACTGGTCTTAATTACATATGACCTGCTAAGCCTTACCTCACTCACTGACACCTTCGTTCACCATTATCCAGATGAGCATCTACTTAGGACAGGGTACCATTGAAGACAGAAAAAACTAGATGTGGTTCCTTCCCCCATAAGATCCAGTCACAGGTACTTTCTTAAGATCACCATGTTGTAGCCATTTCAGAAAGTCAAAGCATGACGGGGCAGTTTAGGTTTGTTGGGGACAATCAACACCTGTGATACCAGACTTTTTGATTTCCTTCAAAACATTTATAATTGCAGATAGATGATTGATAGATGGGTCACGAGATACTATCATCACGACTTTAAAAAGTAAAAGATAATTTACCTACGTTTTCATTTTGAAATGCTTAAAGAAGTTGTAAACAAATGGCATAGAGTTCTCCAAGACCTTCATTCAGCTTCCCCAAATGATGATATTTTAATGTAACAATAATTCAATATCACAAGTTTAAATCAACACCGGCCTGTTCCTACTAACAAGTTCAGAATCTTTCTTAATTTCACCAGCTTACAGACTCTGTGTGTGTGGTTCTGTGATAATTCAACACTGTGTAGATTCATAAGCAACACCATATCAAGATGCAGTGTGCTCTGTCATCAAACTAGTTCCTTCCTTTGTCCCTTATATTCAACTCCCTTCCCCAACTCTGTCTCTTGGGAGACCCTGTTGTGCTCTTGCCATTATAATGTTGCTGTGAGAAAATATAGCATCATTGGAATTATAAGGCATACAACTGCTTGGCACAGGCTTCCTTCTTTTGAGATGCATCCAACCTCTTGCATGTGTTAAATAGGTTCTTTTGCCCTTTTTATTGCTGAGTAGTATTTCATTGCATGGATATACCATGTTTATTTTTCAATTCACCCGTGGAAAGCCATTTGTGGTAGTTGCAGGTTGGAGTTATTACAAATAAAGTTTCCATGAACATCGTGTGCAGGTTTACGGGTGAACATACATTTTCATAGGGTAAATACCCAGTAGGCCTATTTCTGGGTTATATTCTAAGTGTCTGCTTAATTGTACAGGAAACTGGTGGGTGACCTTTCTTCCAGAGCAGCTACACTATTTGTATTCCTACCAGCATTATAACGCAGATTTTATAGTTTCAAATCAGCTTTTAAATGTGTCAGTATTTTTATTTTATCTTTGATAGTAGGTAGATTTGTAATTTTTGTTCATTTATTTATTTATTTATTTATTTTAATTTTGAGGGTGTATCGGGGATTAAACTCCGGGTCACTTGAACACTGAGCCACACCCCCAGCCCTATTTTCTATTTTTTTTTTTTTTAATTTAGAGACAGGACCTCATTAAGTTGCTTAGCACCTCACTTTTGCTGAGGCTTTGAACTGGAAATCCTCCTGCCTCAGCCTCCAGAGCCACTGGGATTACAGGTGTGTGCCACTGCACCCGGCTGTTCACTTATTTTAGATGGTGGGGATTGAACCAGGGACTCCTGCATGCTAGGCAAGCTCTTGATCACTGAGCTACACCCTAAATCTTTTTATTTGTATTTTGAGGCAGGGTATTGCTAAGTTGCTCAGGCTGGCCTTGAACGTTGACATCCACTTGCCTCAGCTTCCCAAGTGGTGGGGATTAAAGGTGGTGCCACCGAATCTGGTGTGTAGCAACCTTTCATTGCGATTTTGCCTTATGTATGTAATACCTTACCGTGAAAAGCGCTAATGAGCTTATATGCTACCCTTACATCATCTCTGGTGAAGTTTCTGTTTATGCCTGTTGCTCATTCTGTCACTAGATGATTTTCTTACTGTTTCATTTAGAAAGTTCTTTATATAATCTTGATATAAGCCATGTGTCAGCTATGTGATTTTCAAATATTTTTCCCAGTCTTTGGCTTTTTCTTTTTGTCCTTAACAAGGCAATTGCATTGAATACCTGTTAAATTTTGATGGGGTCCAATTTCTTAATTTTCCCTTTTGTGAATCACAACATTGGTGTCTGGTCTGAGAGCTCTTTGCTTTCTCCTCCATCATGAAAACATTCTCCCATTTTCCTCTATAAGTTTGATTATGGAAAGAATGAATAAAATGAAAGAAAAAAAAAACAGGCATTATAAATGCATTGAAGAAATGAATACAGTATGCACACACACACACACACACACACACATACACACACACACTCACATACACACACACACACTCACACACAAATAACCCCCCAGAGGCACCTACCCATTACTGCTCAAGCCTTCTCAGAGTGAGCACGCCTCGGGTAGAGCTCTCCAGACGTCCCAGGAAAGCACAGGTGGGCTGAAAATGCTCTAAACATTCAGTGCCGAGGACGTGACGTGCATCTCTCTCACTGATGGCAATGATAACCTGCATCATGAACTCTGAGACGTACATCAGTTGTGTTTGTGGAATGAACGACTCCATGACTGAGGGACAAACAATTAAGATAATGAAAATCCATGTCTTCTCCCTGTTCACGAGGTTTATGCCTTGCAGACACCCTAGGTGCTTCGACAGGTGCTTTCTATTTTTCAAGTTTGGGCCCTACGATATTTAGTACCTTCTACAGATTTTTAAAACATGATAATTATAAAAGAGCATATCCTGTCATTAAGAATTACCTTTTTTGGCTGTGCCAGGGAGCTGAACCCAGGGGCCCTCTAACACTGAGCTACATCTCCCAGCCCTTTTTATTTAATTTATTTTGTTTGAGATGGGATCTTACTAAGTTGCTGAGGCTGGCCTTGAACTTGTAATCCTCCTTCTTCAGCCTTCCAAGTGGCTAAGATTGCAATCACCCAGAAAAAAATTATTTTAATATGATGTTAATGGTTCAGAAATATCCATTTCTATGTCATATTATTATATAAACATTCTACCATTTAAAATGTTTTATTATTCACATTTTTTTTCTAATTTTTCATGGGTGTACTTAACATATCTGAAATACATACACATATTTACATATGTGATTATTTGCTTTGAGTACCTTGGATAGCTATGCATTAATATATGCATGCTTTAGAGGAAATGATACTCATGCAAGATGGCTCCACAGAAAAGGTTTCCAATGGACCTTGGCCACATGGCGACCAGGTGCACTTCACACTAACCTGTGGCCAATGCGAGGAGAATCTTTCTCCTGCTTGATGTTGGAAAGGAAGTCTTGTGATTCTTCCCACTTTCATTTCTCTAGTGGTGAGGAAAAGCAATGCTCCCTCATCAGTTCACTTCCATCTGTGGGTCACACTGTGTCTCTTGGTGCCCGTCATGGTCATCCTGCCTCTCCATGCTTGCCCCTGGAAGAAGGATCTGAAAACTGGCCATTGCATGGACTCTTTCCCTCCTCCCTCTCAATATATGGTTCACAGTAGGATTTCCTTAGTAAAAATCGTGGAATCACCTGGTGGCAGGGGCTAACCAGTTTTTCAGCAAACAAATTTAGCTGCATTCATGGGGACACAGGCCACTTCCTTTGCCATTACATACGACCAACAGAACCCACTTGTCCTTGATACATGGCACTTCCCCGTCCATTCTGCAGAACCCTCTGCCCTTTCCCTGGCTTTCTCCTCTTGCCAGCCAAATGCAGAGGACTCCAGATCTGGAGGCACCAAGTTCACAGAGCCTGGATTTCTAAGTGACTAGAAGGAGGAGGGTTTCTTGGATGTATGTGTGATCGGGAATCCATAAATCCATAGTAGAATAAATAAGGAAGTAGTGTGTTTGTATAAATGGAGGGACAGCAAGCAAAATGTTTACCTCTTTCCTCTTAAACTTTTTTTTAATGAGCCTAAGAACGAAATTGGATAGGAAGGAGATATCAAAAAGAGAAAAACATACAAACTTATTAATGTAAGTTTTACATGGCTTGGAAGTCTTCATAAGGAAATGAAGACCAAAGATGTTGTAGGAGTCAGACACCTATATACTGAATTGCACTCAGAGTAGGAGACCATGAAAATGTAATTTAAAAATAAGTAGCCAGGGTGTTTGTGCTAGGGTGGTTACTTGGTTGCTTGAACAGAGAAGAGACCAGGGTTAATTTGCATAATTTGCTTGTATAGGCTTAACAGCTTCAACTCCCTGCCCTTGATGATAAGAATATTATTTTTGATATAGGGAGGGCATCTTTCAACTTGGGAACTTCATCTCCTGTGAAACAGAATGAATGTCAGTGTTTTTGACCTGTTATTTTTTAAGTCTCCTTAAATTAGTCAATATGCATATTTTGGGATGGCATATTCTCAAATCCTTTAAAATGCATCTCCCAGTACACAAATATATTAATATTTATGTATTACAGCTTATATAGTATATAATAATATATAATGTGTATGATACATAATAAGTGTATCGTATATATATATGTACTAACTTAAAATGAACAGTTTCAGGGGAGTGAAGAGGTAGTTCTCTGTTTCAGTTTATGGGGGAAATCTACAAATCTCTTGCACATATTAGGCCATGTTAGTTATCAAGAGCTCAGGAGAAAAGCTAGAAGGCAGCGGGCATGTTCCGATGCAGTCCCTCAGGTGAGGAGTGAATGCCAACAAGGTGCATTCTGGAATTAAAAGCTCTGTCTTAGTTTGGAAGGAGTCATCATTACTCAGCAATCACAGGCAAAGTCAAAACAAGCACAGGTGATCGAAGACATAGCAGTAAGTTTGCAAAATGGAAATTTCAAGTAGTGGTCTATTCAAAGACAAACAATGTCACCTCTCATGGACAGCAGTCTTGTTCTTGTAGACCACTCTTCCTAACCTCCTGGCTTGCGGGGTTGCCCAGAAGGAAGAGTCCCCTTCACTGCCTGGGCCATATGATTTACCGTGACCAAAGAAAGACTCACAGACACAAATGACAGTGCAAGAGTTACAGAGGATTTTTCTTTTCCTAATTCTGCTCACTGTTCTCTAGCTCCTTGGCTCCTGTAGAGATTGCTACTACAGTAAGGAAACACAGAATAGATTTAAAATTCTCAAGATCTATTGATCTACAGGTCACAACTCACAAAGAACTGAAAGAAAAATAAATATGTGGTACTGAAAACCACTGAGACCTGGGGTTGTTTGTTACCTGACATTGTCATACTACCTAATGAATACAATGTCCTATTAAGTACATGCTCTTATCTTAAACTTGGTTGCTTTTACATTTTAAATTGCATGTATTTTGAAATTTATTTGATTATAAGTTTGTATAGAAGCTGGAAATAAATGGAGTCTTCACGTTTGCACATATTGGAAAACAAAATTATTTCTATTATGGGATTCTAATAAATTTTTAGCTTTTTTAAAAATTTTAAATAGCACATATATTAGCTAAATTTGATAAATACTGAACTATGTAAAGGGAAAGATGGCCAAAGGGGAGGAAATATCCCTGACAATGAACAGCTGCTTTGGGGTTGCATTTGAGACATACCTTGAAAAGTGATCCTGACCTCTTGGTGAGAAAGGGGAGCCACTGGGCTGGGCAGGGTGTGGACAGAAGTGGGCATATAAGGCCACGCTGGAGGACTGCAAGAAGTTTCCTGGTCTGACTCATGTCTGTTTCCTAGGCACCAGGGAACGGTAGCTAGATGTGATGTCTTGTTTTGCTTTAGAAATATTTTGGGTCTAACATTTTATGGTTTAAAAATATAAAATATATTCTTATATAAGAGAAGCATCTTATTTCCTGTGGCTTGATTTAAGACTGGCTTGACAATGTCTATTCATTTTTTGAAAACTGAATAATTTAAATTCCTTTTATTGGTTTTGAAGTTCCTCCATGAACATCTACTATTTCAATTTCGGAAAACCCTCAAGTTTAAAAGACTGATGCAAGAATATGAGGGATTTTCCTTTAAAATTAAGGAAACATTAATTTAGGAAAAGATAGGCTTTCATTTCCATAAATCAAATTTGGAAACTTGGAAGTCAAATAATCTTTGGGATACATTTTCTAGAGACGATCCCGGTTTATACAGCATGTGGATGCATATGTGCATGTGATATTTATTTCCTATTTTATTTTATTTAGTTTTATTTTTTATTTATTCCTTCAAAGCAGAACAATTCAGCAACCACAACAGACCTGCACTGAAGGTACGACTTTGATGAGAAGCCCATGTGACAGAATGGCGACCAAATAATAGCTCTGGAAGCAGAAGAAAGCGGCCAGAACGCACACCTGTGTCCAGGTGGGGCTGGTGGCCTTTCTTCCTGGAGCGGGTTGCTCAGGGTGAGCCTCCGGTGGCTATCATTACTCTTGCCCTGACCGCTCTCCTGACCGCTCTGTGCGTGTTCTACCTTCTCCAGTCGCCCTCTTCAGTTCTCCCCCTCTTCCCTGGATTTCTGTCCCTGTCTTACTTCCTAGGCAGTCCTCTGCCTCCCACATGACTTGGTGACACGTGATAGCATTTGGGATGCCCCTCTGGGGCCTTGCTGACCTGCTTTATCAATGTGATAATCCCTCCTCTGTTGACCCCAAGCTGTAGCCTGCCTTGACATCCCGATGCAGACACCTCAACAGCTCAAGCGTAGGATCCAACTTAATGAAAGGCAGCACCAATACTGAGCTGGGAGTCAGAGGACTTTGTTTATAGACAAATGTGTCCACGGCTTTTATTCCTGGACTTTCTCCTTGCTTATGTTTCCTTCTCCTCGAGATCCTAAGCACTCACAAGTGCCATGTAGAAGAGGAAAGAGTGATGGAGACAACTTTTGCAATATTAAAATCTCCTGTGCAGAGAGAACCAAAATTATATAAATAGGTCAAAGGCAGTGATCAGCAGTGAGGTTTCTCAGCTAGAAAGGTCAGCTTCAAATTAAAGTGAGTCACAGGACTGTGGAGGAGGGAGGAAACTGATCATTGCTCCCTTTAAGTGACCAGGGTTTCGTGAGCGAGTCTCCACTCCGAAGATGGAAGCTTCTTCCCCGGCTGCTGTGCTGCTACATCTGATGGGGCTGTTTCTGCAGATTGAAAGACCTGGAGACCCCTGTGAGGGGGCAGGGTCACAATGCCACCACCAGGCTCCCAGCAGAGAGTCGGGTCCTCAGGGTAGACAGTGGAGCTTGGAAAGCAAGACCCTTAACCTTGAAGTTTTATTCTGCTAGGCCCAGACTTTGCAAATTCCCAAGTGTTGGCAGGAAGCGTCCCTCGGTGGGGAGCCGTGCAGGGCGGTGGGATTTGGAGGAACAGGTAACTTTTGCCATTCCTGCCGAGCCTTTCACTGTTGTTGGGTAGGATGACTTTGCCTAATTTTAAAATCAAGCCGGTGTTTGTGACTCCAAGTTTGGACCAGACTAGCACTGCCATCCAGCCCATGTGGATGTACTATCCACAAAGAGAAGAAGCCCTTCAGACACCCCTCTCCGCAAGGTCACCTTCTTTCCTCGTCCAGCCGACACGTCACTGGACAACACTTAACGGCGCGGCCTTTCTTCCTTAGACCATTCATTTCCTCATTGCAAGTCACATGTGCTAGACATTAACACTTCCGACCAGTCTGCATTGACGCCTTTCTGCATCAGGTGCCAGTGGCCACACCTGCTTTCCTGTCCTCCAGGAGCATCTGCTCTGGCAGGTGACATTCACAGCCAGGGATGTAAGCCAACATCACACTGAGTGGAGCTACAGATAAAATAAAATGATACGGAAGTTTATAATGTTGAGTGTCCAGAGATAATAAAGGAAAAAGGGAGAAATCCAGCCGATCTTAAAGATGAACATGCATATTAGAGGCAATCAACAGAGAATAGGAAAGATAACAAGACCAAAAAGAAGTACAGTAACAAGAGGGTCAAAGATGACTAGAGATAAGTGTGTGGGCTGATTTGACTAGAAAGAGAACTGGATGTAGGAAAAAAGAAAGATCAAGACAAACGAGGGTGAGATTACACAACAATGAAGCCTCGGTGACACAAATCTTAACGCACCCGGATGACGTGAAGGCCAGGACGGAGGTCTTCATGGTGCCCGTAATGAGGTCACAGCTGGCTTCTCGCAGGCTGAAGAGGATAAGCGTAAATAATCATCGAGGATGCGGAGTGAACTCCGAGAAAGCATCACAGGGAAGATCATTTCTGAAATTGAGACTATTAGGTGTCAGGAAGATAATCCCCACTCCCCTGGAAGTGGTAAGGAAATAGGCACGATTGGACCAGGATCGGGGTATTTATTTCCATACTTACATTTCACGTTAACAGTTCTTAAAATGTGATGTGTAAAGAAATGAATAGGATCTGATTGAAATGGAAAATGGGCCACGGGAAGAATGCAGAGGGAAGAATGGATTTTGTTGTAAATAATGTAATTTCAAATTTTCAAGGAACCTATTTATGCATCTTCCATCGGCTCCACCATCTCTGCTCCCCACACCAACATTAGGATATCTTTTCCATAAAAATAATAATCATGATACAAACTTGGGAGGGTAATTGAGTTAATTTCAAGGGGAAGTGCTTCATGCTGGGCAGAGAGGCAGCCTGCCCCACCAACCTGTCATTACTCGTGGTTGCCATAATAATGGTAAAGCACTGTCGGAGCAGAGAGTGGGGCCTCGCCTGGAGGAGACGAGGCAGGAGAAAGGCAGGGTGGGACAGTCCCCCGGAGCTTTACAGGTGGGAATGCAGACACAAGTGGGGAGCCATATTTTCTAATAGCTGCCATTCAGTTCTTGAATCCATAGACATTGAGAATCATCAGATGATAATCAGGGGAAAACGCTGGGAGGAACCCAGGTACCAATAAATGCCAAACTCGTAGCACTGGCCTGGGACACAACTGCCAAGACATGCCTTCATGACCAGCACCTTCGGTGGACTCATGAATTCAGGCCCAGTCTGTTGGTTGCTCTGGAGGCGGAACCGGAGAGCAGCAGGGTTCTTGTTCCAAAGGCGGCCCGCTGGCCTTTCTCCTTCAGGATTGAAAGCGCGTGTTAGGGAAACCCGTCCACAGAAAGCTGAGGAGCGGGGAAAGAGCGACTCCTGGACCCCGGGTTACGGAGAGCAGGCGGAGAGAAGAGCTGGAGGGACGGTGAGAGTGACAGGGGGCCTGGAAGACGCTCTGGGGCCCACTACTCACTCCAGCGCCAGGAAATAAACCAGCCAGCCGAGAATTTTTCCTGGGCACAGATTTGTTCTCTGAATGCTGCTGAAGTCTGGGGCAAAGATGCCTGGCTGATGCGGACTCCCTTTTCTCTTTATGCAAAAAAAAAAAAATTGAGCAAATATTTAAAGAATGGTAAGAAACCTTAGGAAAAGCATATAGAGAGTCCGCAAAACAGAGAAAGTGGAGCCACTAGTGAGTCTGTATTCAAAAGAGATGAATTAATGCCAAGAAGATCCCTCCCTGGGTCAGTGCAGCACTACTTGGAATACCCAGAACATGGAATCAGCATATATGTCATGTGTGCACATATGACTGTCAGTGGTTGAGGGGATTAAAAAAAATGTGGTGTATTTTCACAATGGAATCCTAGTTGGCTGTGAAAAAGAATGAAGTCTTAGCTAGCCATGGTGGCAAACACCTGTAATCTCAGTGGCTCAGGAGGCAGAGGCAGGAGGAGCAAAGGTTGTTGAGGCCAGCTTCAGCAACTTAGCCAGACCCTGTCTCAAAAAAAAAAAAAAAAAAAAAAAAAAAAAAAAAGAAAAAGACTGGGGATGTGGCTAAGTGGTTAAGCATCCCCTGGTACTCTGGTACCCCTGCAAAAAAAAAAAAAAGAACGAAAAAGAACAAAGTCTTACACCAGCATGGATGGAGTCTGTTATGTTATATGAAACAAGGCAGGCACAGAAAGAAAAATATTCTGTGTTTTCACTTGTTTTTGGAAACCAGTGAAGTCAACCTTGTAGAAAATTAGAATAGAACAGATAGGGAAAGGAGACAAAGAGATGGAAAGAAGCTCAGTCAGGGAACCAAATACACAGTGAGAGAGGAAGAACCACCCGCGGCCTTCTTCAGCATGCTGGGTACCTGTTGAGCAGGACAGCCTGTGATATACATCAAAATGGACAGCACAAAATTCCCAGCACATGACAGAGACTAATGGTTGTAGTGATGGAAGAGCTTATTACCCTGATTTGATCATTAGACATTTTATACAGGTATTGGATTACCATAATGTACCCCATAAAGGTGTAGAAATTTAAAAAAATAATAAAATTCTCAGATCAGGTGAACTGTGCAGTCACCTGGGATAACAACCAATTGACTGGCACCTAGGGAACTCTGTGCAAAATTCACAGCTCTTGGAGAAGCTGGTGTGGTCTCTAAGTGATATGTGAGCGTCACCAGGGGGAGGGGAGAGGCAGGGGTGTTCTATCAGCAGCACACAGAGGGCAGCAAAGTGTTAGCCACACCCAGAACTAACCAGAAGACCATGCCACCCCTGAGTCTGAGTGTGTGGAATAAGGCTTACAGCTACTTCAAGGCAGGTCACCTCTGCCCGTCTGCCATGGAAACTGGGAAGGATCTGACAAACAAGTTTGACACCAGGCACTTAGCTACTTGTTCTTTGTACCAACTGCATCAGTCACCAGCACAAGAGGCGGGACGCATACTGGTGGAGATTGCAGGGACCACAGCCAGGCCTAATGTACAGGCACTTACTGGCATGCTGGTACCAAGACCTTGACACTGTCTTGCATCTCTGCAAACAGCAACAGAGATCAGGATATGGGTCAAAGTAGTGTGTGCAGCCCCCTGGATAAGCCCTCCAAGGGAGGCATATTCTCTTCTATGACCTGGAATGTGGACATCCTTATGCAGCATGTTGGGTCACATACACCAGGGCAAAACCCTACAAAGGAGAGAACAAGGACATAAAAAAATCCTGGATACCTGACAGGCAGAATCACTCCTGCACAATTGCATGTGGGAGAAACAGCGTCTTGTTTAAGCCGCTGTTATTTTGGATGTCCATTATGCAGCTAAACATACCCTCGCTTATATAATCTGGTCCTGTATGACTCTACCTTATGAGGTTGTTTTTGATCTTCAGGAAATGTTGACATATAGAGTGGAGAGGACCTTAGAATCGTGTTTCTCTTCAAATGGACCCAAGCGTAGCCTCATCTGTGAGCGGATGGAGTCCCTGCCTGCGGTCTCCACGTCTGGCTGTCTTGCCTGAGTGATTTCGGCTGATTCCAGGTACACAAGTCATACCTCTGCTTTGCTAGTCCTTGCTTCACAGCAATAAGCTGGCCTGTGTGGAATCATTGTGAACCCCCTCAAGTCGCCCCCTCAAGGCTTGTTGAGGAATACCTTGGGAATTTGACCAAGGAAAAAGCAGCATTATGGGAATTTGGCAAGCTATTTACCTTTGATCCTTTCCTCCCATCCTTGACCTTAGCTCTGCTAGCAAGTCCTCTAGATGTGCTCTCAAATCTATTCTAATTCACCTTACCCCCCCATTCCCCCCACTTCTCTGGTTCTTGTTCAAGCTGCCATGATCTCTGTCACGGAGAACCCGGTGATCCATCCTTCCCCCTTCTCCCTTTCTCTCTCTGAAGTCTTTCCCATGACACTGTGAGGATCATCTGAGCCTAATTTACAGCTGAGCGCTCGTCTGTCCTGCTTAAAGCCTCCCTGGGTTTTTCCTGGTCCTGTTGCACCGCTCCCCTGCCGTGGGCGTGTGCCCCATCTGTAGGTCGGGCTCCTGCCAGGCTCTCCACCTTACCCCGTGCCGCTCACACTTTAGAGCATTCTGTCCAAGTGTCTTGCTCTTCCTTGACCTGTACAAGTTCATCCCTGTCTTACACACTTTGAATCTGCTCGGATTGCCTCTGACCTTAAATCTGTTCCCTGGGGGCATCACATGGCTGCCTTCCCCCTTCTCAGAGCTCAGTTCTTAAAGACAAAGCAACTGCTCAGTCTAAGGAGCCTCCCAGGTGCAGTCATGGTCGGGTGCTGGTTTGTTTTCTTTCTGATCATTTGCATTTGTTCTCTGCTTTTCCTGTGCAGGATGTGGGTCTTTGGAGGCAAAGCCACGCTCAAACCATTCCTATCTGTAGCCACAGAAGCAAGACAAAGCCCTGCAGCAGCGTGGTTGCTCAAAAAGTATGTGCTGAGTTGAAAAATGAATGAATGATTTTCAACTGACAGGGGATAGATGGGTGCTCCAGGTCCTGAGCCCTGAGGCACTATCACCCATGTCCCTTGTTAGTGAATCAATGATAAGACAAACAACAGGCAGCAAAGCCACCCCAACAACAATCAGACAAAAATCAAGCAAATGAACAATTGAAAATATTTTTGCCAGTACTACTGGGAATAAATAAGCAAATAAAACATCAACAAATACAAATACAATGGGTCAATGACTGATTTTCTCCCATCGGATTGCTGTTGCTCTTCCTGTCACAAGGCCTGTTTCCCAGGCTGATGACTGTCCAGCTCCGTCAGTCACCACTAGCTTTCCTCAGGTGACCCATTCAGTTGTCTTTTCCACCCAGAGCAGAGTCCTCCCCAGGACCCGGCCACCTCCCTCTTCCTGTGGAAATGATGGAGACATGCAGAACAGGACTGCGGCCCTGCCTCAACTGTGGGAAGCACGGCTGGATTCTCAGACAGGCCCCACCCCTTCCAGGATGGCTTCTGTTTTTCCTCTCTGGCCCTGTGCGCCATCGCGGGCTCACAATAGAAGCCGCGCCGATAAAGTCTATTCTTGTCAGCCTCGCCAACAGCCTCATTATTTGGTGACCGTAAACATGGCTTGAAGTCCCTGCTCCTGCCAGGCTAAAGTCTTCCAATGCCGAGCCTGAGTGATTGAAAATCCAAGATTATGGTGGAAGGGGATGAGGGGTTATTTATAGCTCCTGCTCATCCAGTAAAAGCCCCTGGCCAGAAACAGCTTTGTTTGAAGGAAACTGAATTTCTTCCACAACTGAAAATAAATGCATTTTGGGGGAAAACCAGGCAGAGCTTAGGCAGAGGAAGCATGCCTTGCAGGTCTGGTGGCTGGGCACAGGGTGCATACCTGCATCCTTTCTTCAAACCAGGGAGGTCCCTGTCTGTTAACAACCAAGGGGCTGGGGCTCTAAGATTGAGCTGCTTCTCCCACTGTGAGAGGGGATTAGTTATGCCATTGTGGAAACAAACCTCTCCAGGTTTAGTTTTTAATTGGTGAGTGCATCATTTTTGACATCAGGGTTCTGTTTATTCCTGACACCTTAAAAAAACTGGACCATGCACACTTGAGATTGAATATCCAAGGATGTGAGGACCTTAGCTTGGGTGGACTGAAATCTCTTTATCTTAGATTGTCTTCAACACCAAACTGCTCTTGAATTACAGCTTCGGGTAAGAAGAAGAAATTGAAATGAATGTCCTTAGTTTTCTATTTCTCTCTCTTTCTAAGCATTCTGTACACTACACACACACACACACACACACACACACACACACACACGCACACACACACACACACACACACACCTTCATTTGATAATAGAAGTTATGAATTCTGCTCCTTTTGTTCCCTGATAAAGATGATGGTCAGACACATTATCTGCAGAAATCCAGTGGCGCATGGTCCTGGCCTTCAGCTGCCTCATATGTCCACCGGGAAAAGCAAGGATCATGATGCAAGGTGATGAACCCTACAGAACTAGCATTACACAGGGCTGGGAGCCCAGCTCTTGCAGTGTGTGCTGCACTCCTAGCTTTGGAGAGGACTGGACAAATGTGGAAACCACAGAAAATAGGTCAACTGAGCTTCCCAGGCCTCCGTTGGGGATGGAGAGACTGAGCCAGTGGTTTTGCTCTTTACAAAATAGATAGATAGATACTGAAAATATCCTTAGAGATGATTAATTGTGAGGAATGAGATGTGGGCAAATTTTCCCAAGAGTATAATACATTTACAAATTTTCTCCTCCAAGAACATAATGCACATATGCAAACTCAATTTTTGAACACAGTTCAAGACTCTGTAGGGTGGCAGGCTAACAGACTGCTGGGAAATGTTAGGCTGAATTGCCTTTGCTTTCTTGCATCTTTTAAGCAACATTTCTCAGAGTCAAACCTTCAAATTAACTATTAGAAACACCTAAGATATTTGCTTAACATGCAGATGCCTAGGGTCCCCAGCTCAGCTCTACCCCAAACTCCGCATTTTAACACACATGCCTGTGTGATTCTGTGCAGTAAAGCCTTTCATAGCTCTTGGGAGGGTCTGCTGCCCATCCTCTGAACATAGGGACATTTCCTGTTTATTTGGATCTATCACGATCCCCGTGATTTAAAAAAGGGTGTTGTGCACCTGCATCCACAGAGAGGCCTAAAGGTTAGAAGATTGGGAGTCTTACTCTTCTTTCCTGCAAGTTTCACACATGGACATTCAGCTCTTGATGACCTGGGCATTTCTGCCCAGCTTCCTGTGGATTTGTCTTACCTGCCCCAAATAACTGCAAATCTCCCGGGACATTGGTCCCTAACTTCCTGTCTTATATTTCTCAGGCATCTAGGGACGTGCAATGTGCTTGGTAACTGTTTGTTGGTTATGGAGTCAATTTTCTTTTGTCATTTCCCTTTAACACAACTGCTTAAGCTACCTTTCATTCCATCAAGATCCATATATTTTTTGTCTTTTGTGCATTTCGAGTTAGGTTGATCTTGTACACTTCTGTGACTACATCATCTGGTCCATTTTATTAGGAAATGTTTTGTTAGCTTTATCCTCAGCCTCACTGCTCCCTCCTCTGCCTCCCTATGGCTCTTCCACAGAAAGCCCTTTGTGTTGAGCAAATAGTCTCTAATCTGTGCATCTCTCTCCAAGCTCCAACAGGGCTGCCAGGTGAGCATCCCAACACTGGCCTGGAACAGCTGTTAAAGTGGTCCAGAGCAGTGGGCAGGGACTGTGTATGCAGTCCTCTTGTCTGATGGGCCCCAGGTCCAACATACTCAGGGAGGAAGCCACAAGCACAAATGTTTGCCTTGCTGGCTGGAAGTCCTAACGCAGCTGCCTGTTGATGGATGATAACTTGCATAATGACACGGAGCATTCAGATGCTGCCAGGCATGAGCGAGACCCGTGAGCTCCCTGTGCGATCCCTTGCTGGTTGGCCAAATCCTTATCTTCTAGCACGCAGGCAACAAAGACAGCAGGAGCCAGAAAGTATCTGATCCAAAGATGCCCATTATAACCCCAGCAGATTTAACACAGGCAAGTGGTGAGGTAGTCGCTCAAGGCTTTCCATTTGCAAATTTACCAAGAAAACCATACGCTGAGGCTCAGGGTGGCTGTGGCACCCATGTATTGTGTAGCAAAATTGGATATGTTGATATTTTTATGTTTTATGGCTAAAAATGGAGTCAGGTATAGAGCTAGTGGTACTGATTTCTAGAAAACTTTCTTTAAAGAGAGTACCTGTTCTAGTGCTGCTAGATTCTAAGCAAGCCATTATACTTGTGTGCGCTATCTTCCCATGATATTTGGCCTTCTGGGGTGAAAAAGAAAAGAAGCCATGTGATCTTTGAAATTAGACGAGTCTGCCAAGGGGGTTAAGCATAGCAATGTCAAATGGAAGATTAGTAATAAACCGTCTTTTGCATCAGTATGATGGACGAAAGCCAAATCACTTCTGTTCATTTCCATGCCATTGATGTCATCAGAACACGTGGTGCTTCCGTTGTGATCCATTTCACCGAGGTATCACCTCCTTGCCTCTTGGCTGCCTCGCTAGGGTCCATCCTCTGCAGAGCAACAAGATTTCCTTTTAGATTCCCTATAAGAAATCTTGTTACTCTCCTCATGGTCACTGGTTGATAAATCTTGAAACTGTTATAAAGTATCAATCCCTACTTCTCTCCAAATGCAGATACACCTACTCAGAAAAAGAGTCCCATGAGAACACTTAATCTTTGTCTCCCATATTGGACTGCCTTTTGGCTTGGTGGACGAGTATATCTGACATTGAGATCAGCAGAATGTCAGTCATGAATGACGGTAACTGGGACTCTTAAAAAATGGTTGTAGAAATTTGAGAAACTGGCAAAGATTATTAAAGGGCAGCATCATACTAGAGTCTATGAGAAATCCTGTATTAATAAAAAAATACTTTGCTTATTTAACCAATCATTTCACAGGCATAGCTAAACTCAGAATAAGGTTTTTGGAAGCACATCCTGGTCTATGTGTTTCAAGATCAATAATCTGGAGCCCTCCAAAGCTCTTTGCATTCAGATCCTGCATGTTTTTCCTTCTGGAAACATATGGAAGTGGAATCCTCTGTATGTTTTTCTTATGACTTACATCCTCGCACCTTCAAGGATGAAGGGTTAACTACCATTGTGACCTTGAGGAAGTACATATGAGTTGATATTTTTGGAGTTGTGATTTGCAAATTAGATTAAGGAAATGGGAAGATTTCACAGCTCAAATAATTGGCAAATACAATGGTAGACAAGGCACCCATTTATAACTCGGTGGTTCTCACTGGAGGTAGTTTGCTCCTCCCAGGCTCACAGAGAGACATTTGACAATGTTTGAGACTTTGTGTTGTCAAAACTGCAGGAAAAGGAGTGTAACCCGCATCTACTGAGCAGAGACATGCCTGGGCACCCATAAAATATGGGCATATAAAGCCCAAAAGTTCAGTTGTACTGTCACTGAGAAATTTTGGTCATGAATGGGTCCAAACAGTTGAAGTCATTAGAAATTCTTTGATACTCATCTCTCATTTCTGCTGTCAAAGCTTGGTCTTATCTCTGTCTGCACAGGAGAAAACATGACTTCTGCCCATGCCAGGTTCACTTTTCAGTTCTGTGACCTAACAGAGGAGATGTCTTCCTCACAAACTTCAGTTGAGGAAAATGCAAGAGAATTCATTTGATCGGTCCAAGTTTGATCATCCATTACATAACCACTCCTCATGGGTGTTATAAGGTCCCAACATAGGTCATGCACTTATTCTTAGGAAGGTGCTCTGGGGGGAGAAAAACTGAATTAGATAAAAGTAGTATTTATCATGCTTCTTGGATCCATTTCTTATTTTAAAAGAAAAGACCATTTATCTCATAAAATAACATTGCAATGCCCATTTTTTTAATGCAAGTAAAGAGCCTAATCATTATGGTTTGGATGTGAGGAGTCCTCCAAATGCTTCCATCAAGGCAGGAATGTTTGGAGGTCATACGATTGGATTGCAATGACTGTGACCTAATCTGTCCATTCTAGTTTGAAGGGACTAAATGGGTGGTAATTGTAGGCAAATGGGGTGTGGCTGGAGGAGGTGGTCACTAGGAGTGCACCCTGGAAAGGTTGTTCTTCCCCCGGCACCTCCCCCTCTCACTCTGCTTCTTTGCTACCATGAGGGCATGAGGGGACCAGCTGTCCTCCGCCACGCCCTTTGGCATAATCTGCTCCCTCACCTTGGGCCCAGAGCAATGAACTTGGTTCACCATGGACTGACACTTCTGGTTCCATGAGCCAAAATAAACTTTTCCTCCTCTAAGTTGTTCTTGTTGGGTATTTTGACCTTGGAAATGCAAAGCTGACTAAAACACTGCCCAGATTTCTAAAACACGGCAGATGTTAAAAAAAAAAAAAATAGATATTAAACTGGGTAGATATTTGATGATTATTCTGAATAAAAGACAAGTAAGAAAGCAGTATTGGTTCTCCATGTTCAATAGGAAAAAATACCATGTGCAATCCAGAAATCAGAATAGGAAGCGCATTGTCTCATACTTAGTTTTGATTTTTATTTTCAAATGTCAGCAGTTGAGCTTTGAAATTCACTTGCTTACAGAAGTATACCACAACCTGATTAAATTTATCTCACAGTTTTGGTCTCTGGTGTAGATTTAAGGTAGTGAAATACACAAAGTTTGAAACGTTCGGTGTCAAGGCAGTATTTAAATTCTCAGACCAATTAAGTCTAATTATTGAGTGAATGGTAATACTTTTCCCCAACAATGTGAAGGTTAAATTAAAATTAGTTTTCAAATTGGAAGGTAACACCTACTAACTGTCAATCAGTCAAATGTTTATTTGAGGATCTGCTTGAGAAAAAGCTTAGAGATTAAACATATCAGCTTGAAGTCAATTCGTTCTAATATTATGAGTATTGCATGTGGATTCTTCTGAAATCTTTCTTATTTTAACCAGTAAATCTTTCTTATTTTAACTAGTGGCAAACTAGAACAGATTTTTCTGAAACTAATAAATAAGTTCCAGTGAGGGTTCCCATGTATGCAAATTGGAGGTGACTTACAGACTCCGACTCCCAGAAACATCCCATATGTAGTTGGGCAGCTGACAACAGTTCTCACTGTTCTCTTCAGCTATATTAAAAATATGTAATGATTTCTCCTATTTGAAACAACCTTTTGTAGGGAGCTACAAAAGCTAAGATAAGCAAGATAAGCACCCAGTTACAGAGATAAGGGCAAGGGGAATTTCTTACAAAGGTTGTCAACAAAAGAGTCATCTCATTGGGTAAAAAGTCAATAAATAATTGTGCAGGAGGAGCAATATATGATGATCATATATTCATATGATCACCCCCTGTGCATCTGCTGAGCTGAAACTTTGCTCATGGGGGTACTGATAAAGGAAAAGGTGCTGAGCAGTGTAGAAACATGACATCAGGAATGGCCAGTGTTAACTACATTTTCTGATGCTAGAGTGGGCTCTACTTTATATTATATTTTCACTGAAGGCATATTTTATATAAAGAATAATATGGCAGGTATTGTGGAGCCTGTCATCCCAGTTGGTCACCTATTCAATTAAAGTTCTCTTGAATTTTATCAAGGTATGACGAATGCAAGGCATGTCCCAGCTGCTGTCCTTCCTAGAATTCAACATAGTGATTCTGTGATTAAAGCTACATATACCATAGTGTTGGTATATGTAGCTTTAATTCCACCAATCTGAAACTATTTCTAAAATGAAGAGCAAATCATATCTTTATACTTCAGTTTAAATAGCAATCGCTGTGCTAAGTCATTTTATTATTTTTCTAGTTTACATAAATCTAACAACAAATTTGAGGTATTTATATCATCCTTTCCATTTTCTTTTTCCACTTTTTTCTTCCACATTTGGGAAAAATGAACCTTTAGGAACATAAACAACTGGCCAAGGTTATATACCATAATACCAATCAACATTCCAACAGCAACTATTCAAGAATGCACTCAATTTTGGAGGATAGATGTATACTGTTTCAGTAGTTTTATAGTGCACTATGTAAGTGTTTCTATTTTTCTAGGAAATAGAATAGTAAATTTAAAGCAGATGAGTATTAGAGATTTCCATTGCATGTATTGAATTTTTGAAGTCTGAAAAATCCGTAAAAGTGTAGTACTGCTTATTACGTATGAGAACTCCATCAGAACAATTTACTGCACAAAGTGAAATGGAGAACAGAGATTTCTTGATGATTTCATCCCATGAAATATTCAAATTGATTGTCTACATGTAACTTTACAAAGCCAAGAACACTACAAAGTGGAACATTTTACCATTAAAAAACAGTATTTTATTTGACACAAAGAAATATGATACAGCTACTCCTACCATCCTCAATAGAGATCATTACTCAAATTCGATGATGACTTTCTGTGTTCACAAAAACTACCTTTTAACAACTCACATACTTCTAAGTTGTATATGATGAAATGCTACAAAATCAAGACAGAAGATTTTAAGAAAATTCCAGTTATCAGGCAAAGAAATAAAAATTAACCATTTCTTAAAGGTACGATTTTTGAGAGATGGTGATAAAATTCTATTTTGGTTTGTTTGATTCTCTTCTTAACTCTTTCCTCATGCCCTCTCCACAAAAGAAATATTTAGAATGAACTTTGGTACAAAGGTTCACCAAATCACATGCCAAGTTGTTCACACCTAGCACCCTACCTATGTTCATGGGAAGTATTTTTGCAGCGAGATCTTTTCCATATCTTCCATAAATTAACCTTCCCCTTTTGCACTAGATCAAACAAAAAAAATGCTTTTAAAGTATATATGAAATTACCTGCTTTTCTTCATAAAAAAGAAAAAAAATTAAAACATTGATTTTTACATTCAGTCAATACTTGCACTTTCTTTGAAGGGAATTTCCAAACAGTCATAGCAATAAAGAAAAAGTGAACTCGCGTTAGCTCTCCTGTTTGATAGCTATGCACACCCCATCCTGATGTCCAGGGTCTCGCTGTCCAGGGTTCTAGTGTAAGTCAGGTGATGCGGCTGCATCCAACTGGTCACTTTGTCTCTCTGCCCTTTAGCCTTCCGTCTCTAGCCTCTGGTGCCTGAATTTCCATTGCTTAGCACTCCTCTTGCTTTTGCTAGAGGGTGGCTTCTAGCTGGTAGCTTTTGGACCTCCAAAGGTGGACAACGGTGTAAAAGGCAACTGAGTTCTTTGCAAAGTGCCCAAACGTAGCAAGACTTTTACACAAGGAAACTAAAGTATATGTGTGTTTGTTTTGACGAGTAACGATGTATTTGTATTACCTCAGAGTAAAGCCACGTTTCTCAGCCTTGGCGCTGCTGATGTCCTGGACCAGATGAGTGTTTCTTTCTTATGGGGGCAGGTGCTCTAAACACCAAAATCTCAGGAGGGTTAGCAGCATCCCTGGCCTGCACATAGCAGATGCCAGCAGCATCTTCCCAAACCCATTCTCCTCCCACTCCCAACTGCCCAGCAAGCTGTGACAACTGAAAATCTCTAAAAATCGCCCAGATTGCTCCTGGACAGCAAATCATCCTTACTGAGAATCACTGATGTGTTGATAAGAAACGTGGACTGGAAACACTTCCCTGCTAGAACAGAGGCATCTGGTGGGTTGAGGCTGGCAGCTTCTGTTCAGACCACAGCCCAGCATTTAGAACCATGCTAGGCACATCACACAGGTGACAATCAAAGGCTTGACATGTCTAACACGACAAGGCTCCACTCATAAAATAGAATACTACACAGTTGTGAAAAGGTGGCATTTTTAATCTGTTGAATTTCCTTATCGAGTCAGGTGCTCATGAAATATCAGGTGAAAAAGGTCAATTGCAAAATGTATGTTTAAAGTATTTTCCATTTTGTAGTATGAAAAAGTATATCCTGAAGCATGTGTAAAACTCTGCCTGCGGCATGGCAGATTAATTTTCTTCTCGTGTTTAATGGTACGTTACTGTGTGCAATGTTTTCATAATGCTCAGTAGTTCACAGAAGATGGAATGGAGAGCAGCAGACTAGCTCTGCAGAGAAGCCCTCCCTCACCCCCATTCCACACTAGACTTCTGGGTGAGAACTGATCTCTGAGAAAGCTGCTCTGGATCCTGCCTGTCACTGTCTAGAAATCACTGCCGATGTGCCAGAAGCAGCCTGGGTACCACGGAGATCTAGGAAGAAGATGGTTAAGAGTCTCAGCACTCCACAAGCATAAAATCTAGTGGGGAAAGCCAGACGTGCACACAGGACTCTGTCAAAGCATCAGGAGGCAGGGCAGAGTGTGGTCGGCTCTGGTGTGAGCCCTGCTTCGGTCCACAGAGGGCCAGATGAAGGGGTCCACCCACTAGAGAAGATGGTACTGGAGCCCAGCTGCCAAGGGTGAGTGGGACTCAGATGAAAGGAGCATCAGAGGGCACCCCAGGGAGCTGAGAGGGCACACGTGGTGGACAGTGCACAGGAGAGGAGGTGAAGATGGGAGATGGTATCAAGGACAACGATGTCTCTGGAGCAGAGAGCTGCAAGGACCACCTCCAGCAGAGATGCAGCTGGCCTCCTGGGAGGGACAGTTCTTTAATAAGTGGAGATGTTCAGGCACAAACAGAGCTTTCAGTACTTTGGCCCATAGCACCTAGTGGCAGGAACACCACCCTCCAGGTGGTATACAGACCCCTTTTGGGATATCAGGTCCCAGTAAGTTTTACAGTTTATTCTTTTCCTCAACGACACTGGACAAAGCCCAGCCCTTGTTAAGAGAGACCGCGCCCACTTATTCCCAAGTGATACCGGGAGGTGACAGTGCAGTGGAGAACTGTCCCAAGGCTACGTTACTGGGTGCTTTGAGCTGGCTGTGTGTTCCCTCCACCTCCTCCCTAAGTTCATCTGATGTCATATAAATGGTAAGCTTCACAGTGGGAGAGCTGGCTCTTCAGTCAAATCAACAGGATTGGAATTTAGGTTGCCCGTCTCCTGGAGATGCGACTTTAAGCAAGTTACTCTGCCATCTAACGCTCAGCTTTCTCGTTTATAAGAGAGGGATGTTGCTGAATGAATGTGTTAGGGGTGTATGGTATGCCCTGCCAAAGAAGATGCGCTTCAGTCTTCACCCTTGGTACCTGTGAATGTGCCCTTGTTTGGAAATAGGGTCTTTACAAGCTGATATAATCAAGTAGAGACAAGGTCATACTGGATCAGGATGGGCCTTAAGCGAATATGACAGGCATCATTATAAGAGGCAAATCTTACCCAGAGAGGCACAGAGGATGTCATTGCTAACACAGACAGAGACGGCAGCTGTGCAGCGCCACGCCAGGGAATCCTAGCAAGGAACCCTGGAAGCAAGTTCTAGTTTTCTAGGAAATTTTCTTCTGAGTAGCTTCTTCCTTGTGTCTTGAAGTTGACCTCTCAGTTTCTAAGCAGGTTCTTTGTGGTTTGATTGACTTTCTTGGTCCCTGTTTAGTGAGTCAAATATTCATACGTTTCTGTTTTTTTCTGCCTGTGACTTTTTTCCTGTTTCACTCATATCAAGTCAGCAAAGATGAAGCCAGTAGAGCTAGTGGGCGGGGCCCGCACTGTGGGTTGGTGTTCTCAGCCAGAGGAACACTCTTAGCCTTCCAGCCCATAGCTCTGTGTGTAAACTGATTATTAGGGTGACCACCCTGCATGCAAATGTAAAGCACGTATGGAATGATGACTTCACCTGACGTTTTTCGGAATCAAGGCTTCACCATTGAGCTACTTCCTGCCTACTGTTCAGGAATTCCTTTTTGATTTGAGCATGTATTGGGTTGCAGCCAATGGTCTGCCTTTCATAGACAGAATGCCTGCTGGCCACGCTGTGAGGAAGGAAGAGGTGCTGGGAGCAGCACAGAGCAGGCAGGGGGCTGCAGGACACTGGGTTCTCTGGCATTTACTTATCTGCAAATTCATCCAGGAAAGAATACTTACTAAGCAAGTTTGCTGGGGCAGACCTTGGAACTGGGACTACCATCGTGTGGAAGGCAGTGGAAGCCCTGTTCTCATGGAGCTGGTGACACAAACAGGGAAACAGATACTGAAGGAGCAAGCAAGCAAGTGACCAGTCTAGACAGCAAGTGACATAGAAGAGTAACCAGGGAAAGTGATCACAGGTGGAAGTGCTGAGCAGGGTGATGGAGCATCGAGGGACGACAAGATACACTGACTGAGGGGAGAGAAGGACCCAGCCACACTAAGCTGGGACACCACTGGTGCTGGGCAGGGAAATCAAGGAAGCAGATGAAGAGGACTTATGTCACCAAGCAGGACAAGCAGAAGGCCACGGAGACTCAAGTCTAAGGAGCAGAGGCAGAGGTGCCTGTGATTAATTCAGTCATGGGGAAGCAGATAGCCCAAGGCCTAGGGGGTGCATTCACAGAGGTGCAGTTTAACCATCATGCAATGAAAAGCTTTTGGGTTGTTTTATGGTGAAGGAAAGAAGAAAAGGAGAGCCAAAGGAGAGGGAAAGAAATTCAAAATTCCAAGGAAATTCTTTCCAGTGAGACCTTGACATACAAAATTTATAAAAGAGTCTTTTGCCTACATGGCTGTAAACACTTCACTCAAGGAGGCCCCCAGACTCAGTGAACACAAGAGAACCTCAGCCCCACCAAGGACCAGGTATAAACCTAACTGCACGGTGCAGAGGATTACCACCTTGGGCAAGCTGCTTACACCTAAGCTTAAGGTTCCTAGTCGCTAGATGAAACTCTACTAGGATACACCTTAGCTCAGAGCTGGCCCTGGAAAACCCACCTCAAGTGTAATTTTAACAACACCATCATCATCACCGTTGATCGCCTGATACAATCTATCAGGGAAGAGAGCTTGCACGATCTGAGTGCCCATGTTTTCTCTTTGCATCATTGTTGCCCCAATGCTGGGCAAAGGCTTTTAGTGCATGTAGGTAATGAATGAATACTTGTTATATCATTATGGGAAGAAGAAAGTAGATGCTTAATAAACACTGAAGAATTAGTTAGGTGAATGATTCCTTACCTGATTTCCAGTGATGGGCAGTGCATGGATACTATATCCCTTTCTATTTATTCCCAGTTAAATGGCCATATTTTAAAAGCCCCTGGAACTAAACCATGACTCTTGGCCTCAATTTTGAACACTTTGTGAAAGAGAAACCTTAAGATGAAAGGGAGACTATCGCTTGTCACGTAAAGATTTTGTATCTCTCCAGGAGAGACAATATCTTTGTGATAGAATGCATCCACTTATACAGAACCATGGCTGAGTTGTGGAAAATGCCCATACATATTTCATGCTATCTATAAGCCAAGGCTGTGAAATGAAAAATGAAGGTTGGCCTGTCAAATTCAGAATCTGGGCAGACATTTTGATACAGAATCTGTCTACATTGAGAATTAATGTACCTGGAGCGAAGGAGACATAGCAACAGCTCAAAGGAATCTTCTAAAGAATGGACATTTTCCAGTGCAGGAATTGATTTAAGGGCTAGAAAGAAATGCTCATTACTCAGCAATATCTTACACATAGTAGGCAGCCACTAAATTTCGCACTAAATGGGTCTGACTGTGGTCAGCAGCAGTGGAGAAATGCAAAGAATTTTGGTGACAAAGATAAACAATGGTATTTTATGGTGTTAAAAAAGTTCATTTGGGTGATAAGATAATCCAAATTCAGATTTTTCATTTTCGAGGTGTATTTCTTTAAGCAATATATTTATTCTTTTAGTAAAGAGAACAGAATGAGCTTCTGTTAAAAGATTTTTAAGAAGACTTACCTTGCAGAGTTGCTTTCAGTATTAAAGTAGAATGTGTGCAGAATAAGTCTTCCACATACATTGTTGTTATGATTATTGTTATCATTAAAGGTTCAGCAATTCAATTATAAACATGATATTCCACACAGAAGTGTAAAGATTTCCAATTTCACAGAATAAGAGAATTATTAGAATTATCCCCTTACAGCATAGATCCATAAAACTGGTTAGATTGTGTGAAGAAATCCATCCAATTTATCTTATTAGTAGAAAAAGAAAGTCATATAATCATCACAACGGATGAAGAAAAGTACTTTAAAAATGGAGACATCCTCAATCTCTAAGATGCTGTGATGAAAGTTGATGAAGTACATGTTGCCAGCAGAATTCATTGTGAGAGCCAGGACCCTCCCCTTAAGCAGAACAGCAATGTAGAAATTCTAATCAATACCTCACCGGAAGTTCCAGTGAGGTAAGGCCAAAATAAATAGATGCATATAAAACTAAGTAAAACAGAAATGAATTAAAAAATAAAACTATGAAAATGGAAAAGGAATAAGTAAAGTAACTTCATTTGTAGTTAACATTATTTGTGTAAATATGTCTGAAACTGCTAAATTTTATACAGGAATTTAACAAAGTTCCAAGATTCAATATCAACATATAAAAATTGTATATATACTTATCTATATAACATATTGTATAAATATACTTGCAAAAAATTTTTAAATATCATAGCATAGTTTCAACATACATAAAATAGGGATGAATTTTATGAAAGATGTGCAAGACCCTTGTGTTGACTTTCAGTCACTATAACAAAACACCTGAGATAATCCATTTATAAAGATAAAAGGGCTATTTTGGTTCACTGCTTTGGAAGTTGAAGTTCATGATCCATTCACCCTGTTGCTTTGGGTCTGTGATAAGGCAGGACCTTATGGCAGGAGCAAGTGGTAGAGAAAAACCACTTACTTTATAGCTGGAAAGCAAAAGAGAGAAAGGAGAGACCCAAACCAGATAACCCCTTCAAGACTATTTCCCCAGTGACTTAAAGACCTCCTAGTATTCCCCACCTCCTAGGGTTCCAGTTCCTCTCTGGAGTACAACCTGAGAACCAAGTTGTTAATGCATGGGCCTTTGGAGAACAACTAAGATTCAAATTAGAGAAACCTCTATGTTGAACGGTACAAATTAGGTCAGAAAAAAAATGAGTTAATGTTCTCGTTTGGACAGGAGGTGTCCCCCAAAAAACTCCTGTGTTAATGCAGCAATGTTCAGAGGCAACGTGATTGGACTGTGAGAGCGGTAATTGAATCAGCCCATCCTAGTTTGAGTGAACTAACTGGGTGGTAGCTGTAGGTAGGTAGTTGTGGGGTATGGAAGAGGAGAGTCACAGGGGGTGTGCCCTGGAAGGGTACATCTTTCCTAAAGCCCTTCCTTCTCTCTCCCTTGCTCTCTCTTTTCTTCCTGACCTTGCCACAAACTGAGCAGCTTTCCTCTGCTGAGTCATTTTCTCCATGCTGTGGGGACTCACCATGGGCCCAGAGCAATGGAGTTGGCCATCTGTAGATTGAGACCTCTGAAACCCTGAACCCAAACAAACTTCCTCTCCTCTAAATTGTTCTTGTCAGATATTTTGGTCACAGTAACAGAAAAACTGACTAACATAAGCAGCTAAATAAATGAAAAATATATGTACATTTTATAAGACTCAATGTTAAAACATTAATTTTCTCGTTGAAAAGAGATTCTCTTATTTCCTCTGCAGATTGAAAACAATCCTAGTCACAATCCCAGTGTTAATTTGAGAAGTGGATCCCACAAGTGATAGAGAACTGAAAGTCACCTAGATCTTAACTGAACCCTGACCAAATCACCTTTATAAAGTAGCAGACTTTTCCAGAACTAATTTTATGATGCTATGATGAACCACCAATCAAGCTAGTGTGGTTTTGGCACAAAACCAGAGAAACATGTCAGTGGATCAGAATAGAGTCCAGAAATGGACACAACGTATACGGTGTCAATGGGATATTCTAGCAAAGATGCCAACATTTTCATTAAGAAGAGAAAGTCTGTTTGACAAATGATTTGGAAATAATTGGATGTCCATAAAAAAAAATGAACCTCAGTTACGATCATTAGGAGAATCCCAAAGCAATATTTAAATCAAGATAAACACCCACATAAACATAGCAACTCAAAGTGTAAAGCTTTATTAAAAAAAAAAGAAAGCAATGAAAATATATTCATGACCATGAGTTTGGCAAAGATTTGTTGAGACACAGAAATACCAGGCATATAAGAAAAAGATTGATAAATTCTGTTCATTAGGCACTATTAAAAATACATCCATGTATGCCAGAACTCGAAGACTGTATCAAAATACACGAAGAAATCCTGTAATGATAATAAGATAATTAGCACAATAACGATGCTTCATAAAGATACACAAAATGACCAATGAATCTATGAAAAAAATACTCAAAATTACATATGCCAAAGAATAGCTATGTCTAAAGAGCAGAATGCTAAAGAAAAAAATGGAGAAAAAAGTGATAATGGATAATGGATAATTCTATAATGGAAGGTCTAGACTAGTGAAAATTATCTATGTAAAAATTAGAACAGCATCTACCTTCTGAATTACTGGTCAGGAATGGACTGGAAGGGGCAGAAGGGGACCTTCTGAGGTAATAAAAACTTTCAATATCCTCAGCAGAGATTCGAGGGGCTGGGGATATAGTCCAGTGCCTATCAAACCTGAGGCCCTGGGTTCAATCCCCAGTACCACCTAAAAGAAAATAAGATTTGAGTTACATATGTGTGGGGTTTTTTGTCAAATTTATTGAACTGTCCATTTAATGTTTGTACATTTCACTCTGTAAATATATATCCAAAAGAAGAATGGATAGGGAAATATCCTACTTATGATATTATTATTGAATCCAAACTAAGAGATTTTATGCATGTCATCTGAAATGCAATAGTGTGATCACAGAGAGGATAAAAGTCAGGAGTACACGTGATGGTTAAGCCTGGATTTCAGATGTCTTTAGAAGTCATGTATTATGTGAAAAAAGGAGAGCTTTCTACCTAAGTTTCGTAATTATTTCCATTTATCTTTGGTGCGAAAATATGGGAGGTCTTTGGTCACCTGCTGTGGGAGTTCGCTTAATTTTCCTATATTAACATGAGTTCTAAGGCAAACTACACATAAACGCATCTTGCAGTGATGGATTTAATAGAACTATTGGTGACCGTACCTTCACAAAATGCTTTAAAGATTTACTGGGGGATACTGCCTATGTGTGAAAGAGTTCTTTCCCCTAAGTAAACTTTCATGACAGTGTTTGGTGCAGGTAATTACAGATGACATTTGGTACCTCTACCATGACATGCACTAAAATATGTTTTGATTAAATTGTATTTATAATAATTGTACTAATTACCTGGTGATGATCTCAGTGTTTCATGGCACCTAAATCCTATGGATTAGCAAAGTGCATGTCCCCCCTGCCACCAGGTTACCAACGAGGAAACTGAGGCTCTTAACCAGAACTGGTGCTTAGTACTGTAATGCATCCAGGGCGTTAGGAAATACAAGCTAAATGGGTGAATGTGTTCAGGAGCAAGTTAAACATACACGGAGTATTGCTTTCCAGGGCCTGTGGACATGGAGAGAAGAAGGGAATGTGTGCTCTTGACTCTGAGAACAGTGAAGAGTCAGGTGTGTGTTTGCAGAGGGGCATCCTATTCTCTAGACAGGACAGGTCACAACTGCCACCATGCTGTAACTTCCTTGCAAAGTGGCACTTCTTGGTCTCCCTCCCTTGAACCTTAAATGGCTGGTACATTTACAACTCAAAATCAGATCACTGAAAGATGTCACCAACAGTCCCCCAGCTGTATTCTTAGTCTAACATCAGCATCTCCGTCTAACCTGGGGAAGGAGCTCCTGGCTTGCTGAACACCTTAGCCGGAGAGAGCCTCCTTCCCTTCTGCCTCCTCTCAACAGAGACCCCAGCTGTCGTTTTCTATGAACTAAGCATCTAAAGTCATGAAGGACTTTTTTTTAATTCAAGCAATTACAAGTTTATTGATTTTTCACTGTTTAAGTTATGACCCCAAACAGCTCCTTATGGCATTCTTGAGAGGATAAAGTGATTTTCCAAAGGATGACAGAGAAATTCTTCTTTTGAAATACCAGAAAAGGCAGAATTAATCAAATATTGGTAGCGGTAAAGCTACAGAAAACAGCAAATAGTCCTTGATCCCTTTGAAAACATCACCATCTAGCTTGTGTGGACACCTTGGTTCACAGGTATAATGGCTCAGGGCAAGATGTCACCCTCACTTGGTCCCCAGATTCCAACAGGGGAAGCTGGGATGTGAAATTGGGCCTTTCACTCCCATATCCTCTGTGTGTATATTTGTGTGTTCTAACATTTGAAGTATTTGGTCAAAACTCACTTGATTGTTATTCTCTCATAAGCCTAAGAATCGGTAGATATCAACTGTTGGCCTCCTGTTCCTCCTCCCAGAAGCTAGTCTTCAACATGTAAGGAAGATGAGCTGCAGACCAAGAAGCCAGGGCTGCTCAGTTGGACCACCCTATCCGTCATTCTTCCATGCCTGTCCTCAACGCTCATTCAGTAAGTGAAAAAATCCTCCTGGTAAGTAGAGCTGTTAAAAACGGATGGAGTCCAACCTTATACTTCAGCCTTTCACGCTGGATTATGGAACACCAAGATCCAATCTAGTCTCTGTCTCCTTTGCTTGGGTGATTCCGTTCATGTCTGTGGTTACTATGTATATGCCCCTATTTTCATATCTCACTCTGCAGCTCATTTATCTTCTGTATGCTCCAAATCCTTGCTTTCAATCCAGCTACTATTCTCTATTTAGAAATGTGCATCTGGAATTTGGTGGGACCCAAATTGATTTCAGGCACTTATCTGCAGAATAAACATTATAAATCTACAGGAGAAAGAATAAAAAGAAAGAATAAAAAGAAAATTCAAAAGGAGAAGGAAAGAAGGTAGCAGGGAGGAAAAGGAAGGAAAACCAGTTCCATATTCTCTCTCCACGTTTCAGTGAAAGGGATTGACAGTCATTGACAGTGGCCAACTAGACACCATCCCACACAGTTGACTGACCACGACCACTCATGCTTCGTATTCTAGATCTCTCTCAAATATGCATTCTTTCCTCCACTGCTTTTACGCTGTGTTGAGTTTAAGGTGGGGACTGTGGAGCCAGATTGCCTGAGCTTAATGATGGCTCTGTCGTTATGACCCTGGACAAGTCCCATCAACCCTATTCATCACTTTGCTTCACACTAATTGGATGATAACAATCACGCCTACCTCGCTTGGTTGCTTGGTTATTAAGTTAATAGATGAAAAGATTACTCTTGAAATTATTTCTTTCATCCACTTGAATGCTTGTTCTTTGACCAGCATCTCCCAACACACTTTCCCCAACTACCCCAGAACCTGGTGACCACCATCCTCCTAACTTCTGTGAGATAAAATTTGTTGGATTCCACATGAGTGAGATCATAGTATATTTTTTTTCCTGTTCCTAGTTTATTTCATGCAACACAAAATCCTTCAAGTTCATCCATATTGTTGCAGATGACAGGACCTCCTGCTATTTTATAACTGAACAGTATTTCTTTGCTTGTTCATTTATATCCATTCACCCACTGGTAGCCACTTTATTTGATTGCATATCTCACTTACTAATGTAAGTAAGACTGTAATAAACATGGTAGTGCAAGTATCTCCTTGACGTATTAATTTCAATTTTGGGGGGCATATACCCAGTAGTGGGATTGTTGGATTAGATGGTGGCTGTGTTTTTAATTTTCAAGGACTGTCCATATTGTTTTCTACGACAGCTGGAACTTACATTGCTGTAAGAGTGTATAAGTGTGCCCACATCCTTGCCAATGCTTGTTGTGAGGTTTTCTTTTGGTTTCATAAGTTCAAGTCTTATGTTTAAGTCATTAATTCATGTTGGGTTTATTTTTGTATATTGTGTGAGATAGGCTCTACTTGAATTCTTCTGCAGGTGCACATCCAGATTTCCCAACACCATTTATTGAGAAGATTGGCCTTTCCCTGTTGTATGTTCTGAGCACCTTTGTCAAAAATTGGTGGACAATAAATGTGTGGATTTATTTCTAGGGTCTCTGTTTGTTCCGTTGCTCTATGTGCATGTTTTCATGCCAGTACCATACAGCTTTGGTTACTGTTGCTTTGTAATATGTTTTAAAATGTGATTGTGGGATGCCCCAAGCATCACTCTTTTTGTTCAAGATTACTTTAGATATTCAGAGTCTTCTGTAAGAAGATTCTTCATACAAACTTCAGGATCATTATTTTTTTCTATTTTTGTAAAGAATATCATTTGTATTTTTTTATATATTTATTTTTATTGTAAACAAATGGGATACTTGTTGATTCTCTGTACATGGAATAAAGGCATACCATTTGTGTAATCATACATTTACATAGGGTAATGTTGTTTGATTCATTCTGTTATTTTTTCCCCCTACCCTCCCACTCCTCCCACCCCTTTTCCCTCTATACAGTCCCTCCTTCCTCCATTCTTGCCCCCTCTCCCCCCATTATGTGTTATCATCCCGGTTGTGTTCAATATATAGATGACTTGGGTAGTATAAATCACTTTAACAATATTAATTCTTGTAATCCTTGACATGTGATATCTTTCCATATATTTGTATTCTTTAATTTCTTCTATCAACATTTATAGCATTTAGTGTACAGATCTTTTACCTCCCTTTAACTTTATTCCTAAATATGTTGTGTTGGCGTGTGTGTGTGTGTAGACATTGTAAATAGGATTGTTTTCTTGATTTCTTTTTCAGATAGTTCACTTGTAGTGTATAAAAACATGTTTTTTTTATATTGATTTTGTATTATGCAACTTTACTTACTCAGTTGTTAGACCTAATAGTTTTTTTTTTTTTTTTTTTTTTTGGAGGAGTCTCTAGGATTTTCTATATATAAGCTCATACCCATTGCAAACAAGAGGATTTTACCTTTCCAATTTGGATGATTTTTGTTTTCTTTCCTTGCTCCCTCCCTCCCTTCCTTTCTTCTTTCCTTCTTTTATTGTGTTAAGATACATTCCTTCATCATGGAAATTGAAGGGAGATCACTGGAGTGGGGTAGAGAAAAGGAACTAGGGGGAGGGAGGTCCTCCTTAGGAGAGGAGATGGGGTAATGGGGTATCATTACATGGGGTAATGATAGTGTTCAAATATATTGTTATATTGTGTGCATGTCTGACTTTGTAACAATGGATTCCACCATTATGTACAACTATAATGCACCAATAAAAATATGGAGAAATATACATTCCTTCTATACTTATTTTGTTGAGAACTTTTATCATAAAACTATGTTAAATTTTGTCAAATGCTTCTTCTGCATCTATTCATATGACACAAATTTTTTTTTTACTTTTGTTCTATCAATGTGATAACCACAAATATTGCATATACTGGTTGAACCATCTTGAATCCCACTTGATCATGGTAAATGAGCTTTGCAATATGCTGTTGCATTGGATTTGCTAAGATTTTATTGAGAATGTTGACATTTCTGTTTATCATAGACATTCACTTCTATTTTTCTGCAGTGTCTTTGCTTTGGAGTCAGCCTAAGGCTGGTCTGGCCTTAAACTTCTCTCAGTTCCTCCAAGGCAACATGCATTATTTTAGCACTAGTTCTTTTACCTGCCAGTCCTCATGTTTGGAGCACTTTCTCTCACCCTCAATCTCCCCTTTTTCTCTGAAGTTTTAGTACAGAGAGTCCTTCCTCTTGGAAATTGTCTTGAGCCTGTAACCTGTGCTATGTGCTCTTTGCCAGAGACCTATGATCCCATGCTTGCTTCATCCTGAAGGTACTTCTATGTGACATTGCAACTGATTCTTTTCATGCCTAATTTATTCCTAAATGTGTAAGCAACATGACAGTGGCCACCCTGTCTTGTATTTATTTACATAATACTAGTATTTAGAAAGAGGTCATAATAAATATTGAATTAATTTGCTAAATCAATGGATGATGCATTTTGTCAACTATACAATGCTCAAACTCAAATGTACTCCCTGTCATGCCCACTTCAAAAGTGGCAAATATAGAGTAAAACCCCAAACCATTTCATATGGATGCTTTTAAATTGCAGTAATGGTGGATAAAAGACATCTCCCCCTCCCCCTCCAATGACTCACCATTTTTTGTTCCAAATTCCTGAACTTGACAGTGAGAAACTAACCATAGTCATAATTTTGATTTTGCTCACATTTTCACTGATAAGTCACTGCGCCTGTTGATTTCTCTGAATTTAATAAAAGTACCATATCTTGTAACCATTGTGGTATAGATTATTACAGTCTCATGACTTCAAGATGACTATAGAATCATAATTTGAAGAGTTATGATTCATCAGTATAGCAGATTTCTTTAAGTTAGCAAGAGAAACTTGTAAAATTCCACTTTAATTCATTTACATTTCCAAAGAAATTTCCACATATGTATGAGGAGTAATCATGATCATTTAATTATGCTTCTACTGTAATAAAACCATGCTTAATGTTTGTTTGGATTATGTTTTTCATGAATTGCCAATCGTGATACAAATATAGTGCTACATTATATTTGAAAGAGCAGCGAAATTCTTCTTACATTGTTCCAAAGGTAGTGAATTAAATTGGGTAGATAAGGATAATAAGTACTTTTGAATTATAGCAACATTTTGGAACTAATTTTCAAAATATTAAGTTGTTGCAAATATTTTTCTTGTGTGTATGCTCTATAGAAAGGAAAATGGAAAGAATGGGATGGGTATGAACTGCTACAAAATATGATTTGATCAAGAATAGGAAAATTTAAATGCAGAAGAGATCACCCAGCAGTCTCCACACTATCCAGAAGAATAAGTGGTGAGCAACTTTTCTAATCACATCCCCCGGGGATTTCTGTCTATTGGAGGGACAAATTTACGAAAATAAAAGACCTAAAATAACAAACCAGTTTTTCCTTTCTTCTCTACTGTCCCTGAGGCCACTTTAATCCTTTTCAAGCTAAGAATAACCCCCCAAATAAGTGAAGACTTTCCAAAGAAAAATCTTATTTCAATTTCCTTTATTCAATAGCTATCCCTTCCACGTCATCTGAATATAATCCTACAAAATTTCTTTACATCCTGTAACAATACGCTGGTGATTTAAGGACCATTCATCTATTCACCCACTCATCCACCTACATGTCTATCCAGGAGCCCGTGCATCTCCCCACCCTTCCACCCATCCACACATCCATCTATCCTTTCATCCACCATCCATCCATCCATCCTCCATCCATCCTTTAAATCTATAGTACAGCCTGGCATTGTGCTAACAATTTTCTATGACCCTCAATTTCTCCTTAATGAATCACAGTTCACACCTGGAGAGCATAGGTAGGGTGATGTTTCTCTCCATCTGTTGTTTGTCATGTTAAATTTAGATATCTCTGGCAGTGCCCAGATTTGATAATTTGATAATGATAAGTGAGGGCGTGTTAGATATGTGCTAACAGGAAGGCATTTTATGATTCCTGCATGCAATGAGTAATTTTCAACCCACTGCAATTTCTCTTGGTTGCAGTAAACCTTAACTACCAAACACTCAGCTGGAATTGCTAGCAAAATAACCTTTTCAAGTGATTTCTTTTTTCTTTCTTGGTATCGTTTGAAGCATGATGCCCAGTGAGGTAGAACTTTAATTTGTATTTTTTCATTTATTTATTTAAATAAGGGAACTTGCACTTGAGAAGTCTTTGCTTGTTTCCATTCCTGGAGATTGTAGCATCCATTTATCTTGGGTTGATTTTTTTCCACTGTGGCTTATAGTTAGGGGAGAAAAATGAACAAATTTGCATTAAGGGCACAGGGATTGCCTGAGTGAAAGGGTAACAATCCAGACTCTTTCCTTTTGAGTTTCCATGTTTTTAAACCACACTTGAGAAACCCAGGGCTATGACTGGAATATTCTGGAAGGAGAGAAAGCACACATTGCTATCGGGAGCTAAATGCAAACAAAAGAGGAATCTGGCCAACATCCAGACTCAGCACCAGCCCTAGGTCAGGGGAGCTAACAAGTGACTCCATCTCCCCAGTCCAGTCTCTTGAGCACAACAGGGCTAGCTGCAGCCAGAGGGCTCCCGGCGTGTTGCATTAGGCCTTAAGATTTATGGACTTTCTGGTTGGTGAAAATAACACAGAAAGACAACAGCAACAGAAACAGAGAATGAAGTTCCACCCTTTTTTTCCTATCATCACCTTTGGTAGCCAAATCCACGTTATCCTGAGGGTGAGACCTTGAGAAACAGAGAGGACTTGTCCAGCATCTGTGGGATGAGGGCTGAAAGGCACTCAATCTGAGTGCAGTCGATGTGCTCTTATGGTATGGCTTCACTAGAGATGTCACCATGGTTGTATGGCTTGTGAGGATTCCAATTATTTCCCTCTAAGTAAGTGGTCTACCTACAGAGTCCCGTATGATGTTGGGGTTGTAGGAAACACATTTGGCCTTCTCAAGATGATCTAAAGTTTTGTACATTTCTAGTACAAACATTGGAAAGGATGATTCCAGTGGCGTCTTTGCACATGTCACCATGGCCAGGCTGGACATGCTTTCTCAGAACCTCCTCCTGTGTGGAGGCCCAGGTGGGAGGGTCCCAGGAGGAGATTTGGATGGTCAACCTAAGACGGAGCACTTTCTGGCTGGCTCAGGGTGTTGCTGTCTGCTAGTCACCGCTTTGGCCTGAAGCAGCTGCTGTTTCTGCTAGAGTTCCACCTTCCCCTGGCTCTGGCCAGAGTGCGTTTAGTTCCATGATAGGACCCAGCCAGAGCAGGCCACCCTGGACGCCCTGCCAGAGGCTACAAGAACTGATGTGGGTTTCAATCTGTCCTGTGAGCTCCAGCTTGTTCTTCTGGGCTCCAGCTTGAAACTGCTCTCCCCCAATTTACACCAGGGCCCCTTCTCCAGCTCCCTGCCCAGCAGACAGCAGCTCCGACCTGGGGGTTGACAGCCTTGAAGGGGTGGATTGCCCAGCTCCCACAATGGTATCAGGATAATCTTTAATGAATCCATACTGATCTACTAAGCTGAATCCTGAGGGCTACACTGTGATCTGGCCTCAGTGGACTGCAGACTGACATGCCATCAGACCACACTGAAGTTCCTTGGGCTCCTGTGGCAACATCACCCAGCAGCACATCATAAAGGTACGCACGCGTGCACTCCTCTTCTGCACGCTTCACATGCGAAGGGTCCCTCTTAGCAAAGGAAACTCTTTTTCCTGCCAACACTGATTTCAATCCTGGTTTCCTCCCTCCATTGTAAGGCAATCTCTTTTCCCTGTCTTTTCCTACCTTTGTTAAAAAGAGCAGGACATAAGGTTTGAATATAAAGTTCTACAAAGCTGAAGTTCCTCCATTTCTCAAAAGAATGGGGGTAGAACTTTATCACACTCTATTTTTAGATGACTGTGTCTTTAATAACTCTGTAGTGCGAGTGCACGTACCACTTGGTGTAAGGTTTTGTGCATGTTCTTTGTCACTTTTAGAAATAGATTTAGAAAATATTAAGGCAGCAACTCTAATGAAAATCGCAAGTACACAGAGTGGGGACATAAGTGTGTCTTGGTCTAGGTTGAATCCAAACCTTCCCTGTGGCCACAGACAGGCCTCAGGAAACTGTAACAAACTCTTGGAAGCTCATTCTTCAGAAGAGGAAGCCAGCAAGGAAGGACATGGAGAGAGATCTGCAGTGGTCACTGCGGCATTCTGGGGTCTCCTGATTTCTAATGCAATGGGTCTTTTCCTGCTTGGCCCTCTACCTTGGAGGACACAGAGGGAAATAGGACCAAACACCATGGCCACTTTCTGTCTCTTACAGTAGACAAAGCATGTTTCCCCCCTCTTGACTCAAAAAGCAAAACCTACACACTAAGAATATCCCTGCTGTGGTGTGAAGGAGTGATTTCACAATTCACAACATGACACAGACTCCGAAGGGCGTTGCTGGAGCCCGAAGCCCAGGGCTTCCACATCTGCCCAGGCTCAGAGCCAGATGCCCTGCCCCATTTTCTAGCTCATACAGACACCTGCCACTCTCAAGGGCCATGCTCATTCTCCTGATTTTTGAAGAGAGATGATATCTGTGGAAAGTCGGATATTAAAGCAGATGAAGAGAGCCACAGAATTGCTAGGGACAGCCCATCACCATGACCAGACACAGCCTGAGTGTTCCACTTGGTTCTATTTCACTTCTAGACTTGGAAAATAAAGGGAGGGAGAGTCTGGTCCTGCTGTCTCTGGATATGTCACTGAAAAATTCACTTCAACAATTTATACTGTTCCTTTAACAGTCACTGGTTCTACCACTTGTTAGTTATGCAACCTTGAACTTTCTGGCTTTTCTAGGCCTCAGTTTCCTAATCTTTATAATAAAGATTAATAGTATCTATCACATGAGGTGGTATTAGAATAAAATGAGAAAACACTTTAAAAATACTGAGAGGTTTCTACTGTAAACCATATCTTAACTCTTATCATTATTATGTGCTGAGAATGTTCACCTACCATCCTCTGAAAGCTCTGCGAGGTGGGTGTGCATAGGAGGGAAGGAGAAGCTGACACGTTTGAGAAGTTTCCTGCAGTTATTAAACTAATGGTCAGCAGGGCTGTGCAGCATCATGGCTAAAGCTTGGGCTCTGTAACCAGCAGTTTGGAAACAAATTCCAGTGCCTCTGCTTATTGGTTGTATGATTTTGCTTGCGTTTTTCACTCTCCTGCCTCAACCATTTCATCTGTGAAATGGGGCCCATAGGTTGTTATAAGAAGAAAACGCAGGGGTGACACTTGAGAAGTGCTCAGAACAGTGTCTGGTAGGCCGTAAGAGCTGCCCAAGCATCACCTGCAATTCTCAGGGACTCCAGGCCGGGTTTTCTGATCATTCTCATTCCAGTGTTTGCTAAACTTGTCTGGTTCTAACAATTACCTGCCAGAAATATGGATCCCAGTCCTTGCTTTGAACATCTAATTTAGCAAATCTATGGGTCACAGAAATATTCATTTTGACAACACTGATGCTCCTCTCCCCAGCCCACCAGGTGGCCTTGGTGACGTGTCAAGTGCAGGACACTCGTCACAGGAGGCTGGCAACCTTTGGTGCCCAATTTGGAGTTACCTGTAGAGACTCGTAATGCCCACCCTCCTGAGCCCTACCCACGGGGGGCAGGGTGTAATGAAGGGTGAGACCCAGACACCTGGCCATGTTCAATCTGCTGTTCCCACTAGGTTTGTCTGGGAGAGAGCCACGCTACATCATCCAGTAACGATCAGAATGGCTCGTAAGTCCTGGGCTCTCAGTCAACGTTCAGACAATAACACCAAAGTTACTCCAGTCAGCATTTCACTACCTAAGGTTGCCCAGATCTTGTAGGTCAAGAAGGCGGCTTTGTGGTTTCAGAATCAAACTCTAAACCTGGAGATGGATGGACCTGGGTGGAAATTCTGAAAATATCATAATGACAAAACTTGAGCCAAACCCTTGACCTTCCTGTTCTGCCTTGTTCATGAAAATGGTGAGGATAGAAAAAGAGTTAGATCTAAGGGTAACAGTGACAATGCCATTTCTACCTTCATGTGCTGTGACTGACAAACACCAAGGTGTCCAAGTTAACTCTATACCTCTTTGGCATTCAGCTGAAGACCCTTCCTCCATATTGTTTTAAGACCTTGGCGTCCATGAAATTCACTTGCAGGGAAAATGTTAGATTTTATTTATCAGAGGATGACCCTTCAAACCTGTGCCCTGGAAATGCATTAATGACCCGGAGTGTCTGAAGGTTTTAGAATGGTCGGTGACAGAAACCTAAACCCAATTCAAACAAACTCAGCATGTGCACATGCGTGTACCACACACTCCCTACACACACACATTACACACATTTCACACACTTTCACCATTGGGAACTCCAGGGGTTGGACCACTGGCAATTCAGGTGGTATGATTATGCCTGTCCCATGTGTCTCCTCCCAAATCCAAAGTGCCTGACACCTTCTGTGTCATAGGTTCTCCATGAAAAATTCTAGAGTGACTTAAATTTGCTGCACATGTCTTCTGACAATCTTTAAAGAAGATGCATACTTTCAATTCTGGATATCTGTCTAGATGTTTTTATACTTGAAAAAAAATGATTGCTCTTTCTCTTGTTAAGCCCTGGGAATTTATTCCCCATTGTAGAAGGTTATGAACAAAATAAAAAATACATTTGTAGTTTTCCAGTGAGATACTTTAGACATCTTGGCCTCCTTTTAAAATGAGAACATTGAAGTTTTCAAAACTTTAAAGTTATGGTATTTTCGCATGTTGGAGCCTGAAGGTAACTTGAAGATGAGGCCCAATCTCTCTGCCACCTTGCTTCTTCCATAGAGGGTTGTCTATATCTCCCATGTGATGACTGGAAAGAAAGCAGGTAGCAGCGTGTGCCCTTAAATTTGTTTCAAACGTAGAAAATTTTGAGTTGCTAAATGACTAAAATTATGACCCCTGGCAATGACTTCTTCGGGTTAAACACTACCTCTTGGTCTCAGGCCCATGGTTATGGGCTGGAATTACAGGGCTGAATAAACAATGAAGAAGAAATGTCAATCTCAAGCATGCTGGTGCAGACTTGATGAACTCAGCAAATATTTATGGAGCATCTCTTGGTGACCAGACTCTGGGCTGGGCTTTGGAGACAGTGCTGTAAACAAGGACAGAAGCATACTTACTGAACTTAGGAGGGAGACAGAAACAAGTGCTTGAGCCAAGAAGCAAATAAAACAATAGGTCAATCAATTACAGGGGGGCAGACAGAGGTGATGTGAAGGGTCAGACAATGTAAATGTATTTTGTGTTGATAGTCAGTGGTTCTTTCCGGTCTCTGAAGAGGTGGTGTGTGGTTTGAGGAGTGCAGGAACTGAGGAATGGAGGTGAGATGGCCATGGGTAAAGACGGGGTAAGAACACCCAGGTTAAAGGAACAGGATCTGCAAAGACCCTGGCACTTAAGTGGTGATGGGGAAGGAAGACCACGGTGGGTAAAGAGGAATTGGACAAGACTGGGTGGAGAGAGGTGGGCGAGATGGGGAAGCATGAAATCCTAGTGTGGACTAGATGTTCATGTAGAGTAGAACTGTGTCATTAATGGTAATGTCACGGATCCATGTCAGTTACATGACTTTTCAGAGCAATGGAGGAAATAGATATGAGACTGAGAAACAGCATAAGGCTCAGCTTAGTGTGGCCTGAGCACCTAGGAGTACTGGCTTATTTTATGTAGCATGGTATTCTCCAGTTCCATCGATTTACCTACAAATGCATAAGTTTATTCTTCTTTATAGCTGAATAATATTCCACTGTGTATATATACCACAGTTTTTTTATCCATTCATCCATTGAAGGGCATTTATGTTGGTTCCACAATCTAGCTATTGTGAACTGAGCTGCTATAAACATCGACGTGGCTGTGTTTCTGCAGTATGTTGATTTTTACTCACAGTATGATTTCTTTTAAATTTATTTTATTCTCAAGACCATTTCATTCTTAAGCCATAGTCACCCTCTTTCAATAAGATCATTAATCAACCAGTCAACTTCCCTCTGAGGGAGTTTTGAAGACCAGTGTCACTGGGTCATCCTAACCTAGCTGAAGGCTGCGTGAACCTCCCTTCTAAGAAATTCTCTGCTAAGCGCGTTTTTGGTACAAGGCCCAGGTAGAGTGGAAGTGGTTGTAAAAATAACTAAGTCACAGTTTTTCAACCAAAAACAAATGCTGCACTTTAGCAGAAAGCCTCAGTGAATGACTCTGTCTGATAAAAGACTATGATAAATGTAAGAGTAGAATGAGCTACATCAAAGCTCTGGAGGAGGAGAGATTGATATTCAATGGAAGCTGGAGCAGGACTTTCACCAGGGTCAGTTTGCATGCTATCTCAATCTTACCTGGGGAACAAATAAGTGCCTAAGAAAGATAAAACTGTGAGGTTTAATGGAATTTGCAGAAGACCTTAAACAAAATACATCTAACGAAGAAAAGAAAATCAATGATGGAAATGCCAATTTCCTTAGCAGCCTACTCTATTTTATTTTCTGATGCCAGACACAAATTCACTCTAAATTCTGTCGCAGGGATTTAGATGCCTGTGTTTGAGACACTGACAGTTGCTCAATAGCACATTTTCAAATCCCATTGGTTTACGGGGACGCCTGAGAAGGAAATGTGTGATTCATGGGGAAGGGGGCCTGGCTGAGCAATTTGACTTTTATCACCAAAGGCAAACTTTGATCCCGAAATCTTCATTATTAATGCACCCTATCAAGTTCTGAATCCCAGGGCTTTATTTTTGTCTTCACACAAAGAAGTCACACATCCATCCATTCACACAGTCAGTCACTCAACAAATACTGGGGGCTTCTTCCATCCTATCAGCACATATAAAAAGGTGATTAAGAGTCACAGATTTATTCTGAAATCTGGATTGAATGCTTATGATGTGATAGGAATTATTCCTGGTGCTGGGGATGAAAATAAAAAGCAAACAAGGTTCATATTCTCATGGAGTTTATCAGAGACTGGCATATACGTGAAAATATACTTTCCGGAAAATTATAACTGCTACGAATACCATGAAATAAGCCATTTGATAGAGTGATAGGGAGGCTATTTGAATTTGATGACTGGGAAAAGCATTCCTCCAACATGCTTCTGGATTTGGAAGCGGGGAAGAAGCCAGTCTGAGAAAATTTTGAGGACAGCCTTAAGGCAATGACAGTCCATTCCTTTTTACAGAAAGACCGCCACATAAACTGAAATCCCTTGAGGAGGCATCAGCTTTGACCGACAGGAAGCAGTGAGTGTGCTGCCAAAGGCTGGAGTGGACAGGCTTCAGAGGGGCGCGGGATTCAAGCTGATGGAAGCATCAGAGCAGCTTACACAGGCGAGAAGGAGAAGACCTCGCAGAACATTGAACCACCATGCAAAGGTTGAACCCTGAGCCACACAGGCAACAGAAATGGGTGGGTGCACTTACACTACTTTATAATGGAAATGTGGGGACCAGCCCAGAAATGGAGCCACCAAGGAGGCTGCTGAACTTTGTAAACTATGTAAGTAGCCTCAAGTGGGCAGAAATGATGGCCAAGTTCTTTTCAAATATGTGAATGATCCTCATAACCACCTAGATCCATGATACTCAGGGTGGTTATCACTCTGGTAAAATTCCTAAAGGAGCCCGGAAACATTTAGCATTGCCTGAAAGCCTTGAGTCTTCCCATCCTTAATGTGCTGAACGTCCTAATTTGCTTTGTTTTCTTTAAATGTAGATGAATTCTGTTTTACAACATTTTTGAATCATGAATTTCAATCCTATTTAAAGAGAAAATTATAATTCTAATTTTGCAGATCTTAGTTGGCTTTCTTTGTGATTCAGGAATGGACCCAAAATGCTTCAGAATGGTCTGTGCAGCTCCTAGGCAGATTTTGTTCATTGCCCCAAAGAAGTAAGTGACTACAGAAAACAGAAGTGAGACAGAGACAGCCTGATTGGTCACAGCTCATGTCTGTCTTATTTGAACACTGAACAATTGGCTGCTTATGATCGGCTGAGACTCCTCCTGTAACAAGGGTAGGTTGCAGTTTGTTTGCATGTCAAGTAGGTTGCAGTTCACTCTGTCTGGAGCAACCTTTAAGCCAAATTGAAATATGTACAGAGGATTTAGGACAAACTTCACAGCTCCCTGTTGTTGGTAAACCTCGCAATTTTGACCAAAATTTCTGGCCTTGATGTCATTATCTTTCGTCATCAAAAATGGTCTTATTTGCTCTCAAATTTCACTGTGAAATAGAAGAATCATGGTTTTGTAAGGCAGGAATGAGGGAACAGATTAAAAGGAAAAAAATCATTAACATCAGATAACTTTAGGCTTTTGGGGGAAAGGTAAAGGATTAAAGCACTAGAAACTTCAATATTATGTTGACTCAGACTATAATCTCCTGTTTTTACAGAAAAAATGATCCTTTGAGGATTTATTTGCTTTATTATAGTTTCAGTTTGATTATGTGACATTTAGCATGGGCTATGCCATTTGGGTTTGACCTGTTTGGGGTTTGTTCAGGCCTTAATAGGAGCTCAGTCCAAAACAATGGTCTCCTCTAATTTTAGGGGAGGTGGTACGAGAGATTGAATCTGGGGTACTCAACCACTGAGTAAAATCCCTAGCTTTTTTTAAAAATTTTTTTAATTTTTTTTTTGTTTTGTTTTGTTTTTTTTTGAGACAGAGTCTCACTAAGTTTAGGCCTCATTAAGTTGCTGAGGCTGGTTTTGAAACTTGCAATCCTCCTGCCTCAGCCTCCCAAACTGGTTGGGATTACACCAACACCCGGCTGGACTCCTTTAATTTTGATTAACCATTTCCCTATCTGTTCCCACTTTCAACTAGGGAAAGTGTGACCACAATTTTGAGCATTAGAACTGCTCTCGGCTACCATCATTTGGCATCTCTGGGATCAATATGTCATTTATGGGTTATAGTGTCCTCATTATCACACATTCCTTTGAATTAAGTACTTCCAGTTGAGGAGACCATTTGGCATCCCACAGATGACTGTATATAAACATCTGAAATACTTGAGAGAATATGGCATACCAGGGAGACTACCATAATGACTATGAGGAAGTGTCCTCCTTAGCCAATGTTTGCACTAACCAAACCAACCAAAACTGAAGAGATAAAAAATGGAGCTAGATGAGAAGTCTACCCATCTAACCAAACAACCCATCATGAATTCCCTGAAACTGAGTCTTCCGGAATCCTGATGCATTATCCCACATGAAAAAGAAATATTGAATTCCTACAGCAGGTAACCTTGAGCAATTCTATCACCTAGTGCAACTTTAGCAAGACAACTTAAAGAGTCTGTGGTGCAGTTGTAGCGTCTGCAATGGGGTCTGCTGTAGGGCCTATTATGAGGGATAAATTTCTAATCATTGCTGCATTTGATTCACTCTAAGCTACAAAAAAGGAGGACCTAATACATGGTACCTATCCAGAAGGTAGATGCTTCCTAGTAATGTTCCTATTAACCTGTGACGTAGACTAAAAGGAATGGACCAGTGTTGTGTTTCTGACTGATTATAGAGCAATGAAGACACCATTAAGTTTTCTAGCCCACATTTTCCCTTCATCTTCCATCCATAAAGGCATGAAGTTGCCTACATGTAAAGCTGACCATAAAGTCCTCCACAGATAAATGCATATTCCTTGGATGCACACACACGCAAAAGCCCCCTGTGCATTCATTGTTCATGGATCTGTTACCCAGAATGGTTGGACTAGAAGTCTGTACCCAAGATCTGGGGCAGAGTTCTTAATTTTAGAAGAACAATATAGTACCTTGGTATATATAAGTCAGTCTGAAAGGAGCTCCACTTGGGCTAAATCATCATGAGGCTGAGTCATTGGTCCTGGTTCTTGCATCCCAGGGCGGGATTAAATTAAAACAATGAGAGCAGGTGGGCCTGGAAGGTTCCCCTTAGCACAATGAGCACAATACTTACATTAGAGATGCTGGAAAATTTCACTACGAGGTGAACCTTTGGGTCCCTCAGATCATGGAAAGATCAGGTTTGGTATGATAGAACCCAATATTTTGCCTTATTATATACAGAAACTGATGACTGCAGAATTCTAATCACAATGTTTATCCTGCCCAGTGAAGGAGATAGTCGTACTCAAGGAGAAAGGAAGAGAAAGTAAGAGTTCACGACAGCAGAGAAGTGTTGTTCATGACCTGGGGGGCTGTCCACGGTGTCAGATGCTGTGTGCTTGTGAGGAAAACTTCCCAGTTAGCTTTGCCTGAAGACCTCTGAAGGATGTACGGTCCAAGAGTCTGGAAGGGCTCATTTGAGTTGTAAGATGTGGACCTAAAGTTCAAGGACTTGAAGTTTGTTTCCTGCAGTGAGAGAGATGGGAAGAACTCGCTGTGGTCTTGTCCACAGGGGAGCAGGGGCCATTCTCTCTTTGATGCCATTTCAAGAAGACCTGGTCTTTGAGTTCTAGATCATGAAAGGTTTAGTTGTCCTCAGCCCGTGAGTCATGAAAAGCTCCTTTTATCTGCTGCAAATACTGTGCGGCTTACGCATTAAAGCACTGCAGCATCAGGAAACTGAAGGACACATGAGTTTCTGTTCTGATGGGCCCAGGCCTGCAGGTGACAGTTCATAAGGGCCCAGTGGGGAGTGGATATGAGGCCATCCATCTTAATACCTTCAGCGAGGGCAATGTATCCAATTCAAATTGGCATTACCAGTACTATGTTTTGTAATATCCTTATTTAAATGTTTTACAATTTGCCCAGTGAAACCAATGCCTCCATTTCTGGAGATTTCTCAGAAACACACCACAAGGGAAACACATCTTCCAAAAAACCTTTGATCAGCTATTATAGCATCAGCCTTTCTGCATCGCAAATCTTCCACTTATTTGTTTATTGCTTTTGTTTTTGCTGGGGATGAAAAAGCTAAGGGCCCACGTGCCATGCTAAGGACATGCTGTCCCACTGAGCTGCTCTCCCCTGCCTATAAAACTTGTCTATGACCAGAAAGCATGCATAGAAATGGCAAAAGAAGGAATTTCTTCCATGAATAGCAATGTGGAAAGTCACTGCACCACTATGCTTCCACATTTCTGTCATTTTGTTTACTCCCCTAAGGGTTATGGCACAGGGAATTCTAATAATAGAGGTTTGAAGCACTTGGGGAGGACCAGGCAGCCACCTGGGCTCTCTAGGAGTTCATATTTAATACTGGATTTATATCCTTTAAATATCGATTCTGTTTCTTCTCCAATTCAGGTGGTAATGAAAACAGATAACATCACACAGATCTGAGCATTTTCCTTCTGGCCTGTCAAAATAACCTCTATCAGGTAGCCACCCTCCTGTAAAAGACAACGGTAATGCTAGAAAACTTCCGTATCCTTAGAAAGCCCTGAAGAGTGACCAAGACAGCTGGGACGTTGTGTGATAATTAGTGATGGACACTACTAAATATTCAATAGGAGAAGCATGTTTTCCTTCCCTGAACTCCCATTCTGGCTATACAGAGGAACTTCTTGCCTTTCAGGAGCTTGTGAGAGGGGCAGCCCTGGTCTATGATCCGTTCCTCACTCATCAGAGTGGTGCGTTGATTAGAGCCGGTGACACAGCACTGCCTCCTTCCTCCCTGACCTGGCCTGAGAGTTTGGCTGTGCGTCTGCCGCTGTGTCTTTGCAAGTGCCTCTGGGTGAAGGATCAGGCCCGTTGTCAGCAGCCGGTGGCATAAGAAAGTGACTCTTGGTATCCCAGTGAGTGACTTCTCTGCTCGTGAGACCCAAGCTTTTCTTGGGTGAACTATCCCAAGGGTCCCACCCAGGAAGCACCACAGCCTGGAACTGGCCTGCAGATTGAGAAATACTCTCCAAATAAAAGTCCACTAGAAGTAAAGAGCCTAATAAAAAGCCTGAATTTTTGATGTTCAACAGTCTTGATTTTTCCTTTACTTTGCAGTTAGTGCCGACTCAGAGGGGAAGAGAAATGTCATGACTCATTATCTCTCAAATCTCAACGCATAATACAAATCAATAAATAATGTGCCGTAGACCTAAGAGGAGCAATTCCCAGGCTCACGTGGCTCAGCATTCCCTGCCTGGCACCCCCACGGCTCTGCCATGCCGCGCTGCCAAACCAGTTCTACAGCGTTCATCTCAGCAACTGCTGGGAGGTCCTTCTGTTGACCAGGTCTGGCCTGGGTAATACTGAGATGGAAAAATCTTACAGTGGAGGTAAGAGACCGAATCTGTGTGAGAGAGCTATAACCACATTCATGTCCCAAAGAAGGCCCCTTCTGATCCCTTTATAAGTCCCTCAACCCGACCCCACTCTGTGCCCACCCAGTTACTCTGTCACAGTGGAACTGCTTTATGGGCATGCCACTGTGAACCAACTCAGTTATCTTGTCTATTACTTCCCCAAATCATGCATTGGTGTTCTGAACTGTTAGCCCTCTGAGGTCCATAAGGCTGCCTGTTTCACCACGATCACATTGTAGTTGCTTAATACCGTGATAAGAACAAAGTAATTATGAACTAATGGAAGTTCTTTATAAGTGAGTCATGATTAGTATAAGGCCAAATCAAGTGAAATCTAAGGATATGGATTCGTATTAGCATGGTATTGAAACAAGTTTTAGTTAGCAAACTTTAGATATAAGATATTGGATCAAATTTTTCTTCTGCATTGAGTCGTGTGAATCTAGATTCACTGGATGATCGTTAACAATGTGTGTTACCTGTATGATTGTCATCCAATGTGTCCAGCGCAACCAAAATCTTAGAATCAGGAGCCACTAGGAAGGAAAAGTGGCATTGGCCCAGGCTTGAATGGATGCTGGATTTTGGGATGTGTAGCCAGGGTTATGAGAACAGCCAAGCACAAACAACGGGTGTAAATTGTACTGTGTGTTGTGACCCAGGGAACATTGGTGGTTAACGATGCCCTTGGGTCCCCCTGACTTCACACATTTCCAGTGGCGTGACTCTTACTAGTTCTTCCCATGCGTGCAAGACATTTCAGAACACAGGCAAGTCCTCTGTCTGGGTTCACCCAGAGAAGATACACCATGCAGAGGTTCTTTTGCACCCTTTTGTATAAGAAACCTCTGATATGGGAGTGAGCCTCCCCCAGCTGCAAGATTGTGGATCTAGTTGGAGCAATAGTTCACTGAACAATAATTTTCTCCAATTGAATTTGCTCTTACTGGGGAAAATCTCTCTGCATTGACAGTCAGAGAAACAACAGAATATTGTGGTTCCCAAGTCAAGTCTGTTGTCCCCACCAAACCATTCCTAAGCACCTTATCATCTCTATTCATCCTTAGCTTTGTCTCAGGACAAAAACAATATAAATGGACAGCCCTCCTCTTTGTATCACCTATGGACAGATGCTGTCACCCAGTTTTAGTGCTGTATCACCTACATTTCATTTTTATGCTTGATTTCCCCTTGAGATAATGTGTCTTTTGTGGGCATGGGCTTGTCTCATCTGCCTTGATCCACAGCACCTGGCACCCAGAGTGACCTCAAATATTTGCTGAACAGATGAGTTTTGTAAATGGTAACATGAATAAACATAAGGCTATGCAAATCACCATGAATATTGAGCATATCAAGTATGTGGTGTGCAAATTTGCATGGTTTCTTAAGACTAAACAAAAATTCCTTAATGTCCATCATAAAGATATCTATTAACACTCTTGTTTGGTTTTACTTTTAAAACATGTCATGTGTTAGAAGAACTGGATTACAAACTGGGATTACAGTAGAAAAATTTACTAGTCAGTGGTGGGGCAGAAATGTGTCGATTTTCTTGTACAGATACTTTATTTTGGTCCCCATTGGATTTTCATTCCTGGTACCAAACATGAATCCAACAACTACTAGAGAAATATTTTGTTTTATATATTAGTTCAATGTCTTAAATTTTTACAACAATCAATATTTCCCCTAAAACATGTATAGTGATAGCCCTGATTCAAGACCAGCTAATTCTAGAAAATATTTAAAAGCTAGTTCATACCTACTGTATAACATGCACTCTTGTGAAACTGGTGATACCACCAGGGTTAAGATAGATACATGTGCTTATCAAGTTAAGTCTGAGGACATTGGATGAGTATTAGTGTGGTACTCAAATGAGTTAGCAAACATTAGCCATAAGATATCAGATCTCAATTTTTCTTCGGCATTGAATCATTACAAATATTGATTCAACTGGGAATCTTCAAACATGCATGCTACATGTCCCACTGTCACTCAATGTGGGTTGACCAATCAGAATCTTAAGAGAATGTTCTTGCCAACCTCGCTGATGGGACCTGACTGGCGTCATACAGGTTATCTGATGACTGCCCAAGGGCACAGGGATCTCTGCAGGGGTGTTGGCCAAGACCTTTCCAGCAGGTTGTTCAAGGGTTCCATGAAGATTCCTACAAATTACCACCTCTCTTCCCCACGTGAATAAATCAAGCAATGCTACTCTGAGGTCAGGTGGCAACATTATTTTTTAGCACTGTAAATAATTAATGTCACTAAAATTATAAAGAAAGTGTTCATGAAGACTTCTGATCTCAAAAACAACAAAAATTCATTTGAGCTGACTGAAACCGAAGAGGACACTTTGAAATCTTATAGCACAGGTACCGCAGGAATACAGGGAGGGGAGGCAGCTGGGACTCAATTAGATGGCAGAATCAGGATGGAGCCCCAGAGGGAATCTGTTCTCCCCTCATCTTGTATCCTTTTCCCATCTTGGTTTCATTCACCTTTTCCCTTCCCAGAGGCACAGGTCAGGTTGACACCACTATTTGTGTCAGATTCTAATAGTTGTTCCCCAAATCTGCTCTTCCCATCTTCCCCAAAGTATCATCAGGGTACGTGACTGACTGAAGTGTCCATGTGTGACAACCCCTGATACCACCGTGTGGCAGGAACTGACGGATAGCACTACAGGGAGGTGAGGTCATTGCACATTGTCCCCTTAAAGGGAATCTCACATCTACCCGTCTCCTGCAGCCTCGGTAGCTAGGAAGCACAGCAAAGTGGGGAAAAGGGCCGTGGAGAAGCAAAGAGAAAAAAAAAAAAAAAAACAAAAAAAAAACAAGAAGAAATGGCAACCCTGAGACTTGATTCTTGGGCTAATTCCGGAAGGGAACTTGAGGTAGGAGTCATCTTTAGGATTCTTTTGTAAACCACTCCTAACTTGGATTTTTCTGTATCAACCACTTTAATCCTGGCAGCCAGAACACTGTGCCTTTCTGCCTCTTGCTCTTCCTTCCCACTTTTCTCCTAGCCTCTCGATAATTTCAACGCCTTGAGAAAGGCCCTTGTCCTCGAGCCCATGGCCTGGTCATGAAGCTCTTTCGTGCTGAAATCAAATGTCTGTCCCTTCTACTTCCAGTCAGTGAGAGAACCTTTAGGAGTTTTTGGTAAAAGTATTCGGTTTTCCTAAGATTCCAGTGGAGTTCTGATAGGGAGGTTGAACATTCAAGGCTAGATAGAGAATGATTTTCCATCTCAGGGAATGTTCCTGAAAGCCAGAAAAGCAAGCGCATATCAACCAAAGACCTCACTCCACAAGGGCATTCATCAGCCACGAAGTCAAATTCCTTCAGTTTGTCCATAGGGTCAGAAACCGTGAATATCTCAGTCTGCTTAGGACTTCCTGAGGCGAAACTCTAATCTTGAAGTTGAGGCCAAGGACTATGTGTAAGATCTTTCCATGCTTCATTCTTAGAGCTGCCACAGAAGAAAAATCCCTGGGATCAAAGAACCAAGGATTTGGCCATACATATTTTAAAATTCGTATCACTGTTTCTAAAGAAAAAGAAAGTCTAAAAGGTACTTGTTTTATAGTGCTTATTTTCAAAAAATTCAAAAGCATGGCATTGTGAAATAAGCACGTTTGGAAGTCCTGCCAGCTTACACTGAAAGCCCAGGTGCTTGCTGATAGAAATCAGCCTTTGCCCTCCCACACTACATAGGACCAGCAAGGGACGAAATCACAGGAGCATTTAATCAGTCATTGGACCGCTGTCCCCACCCCTCCCTTTATCAGACACCTTTCACCAGATCTTCTTTATTGAGGATGGTTTCTTTGGTTCACTGATAATTGGAATTCTGGCCTTCTTTGCTGGTCTATAAATTTGGCAGTTACTGCTTTAATGACCATGTCAGACTGACACAGTATTTTAGCCACAAGAACTGCAGCAGGAGCTGATGTGTTCAGGGAAGGCAAACATTTGGAGTACCATGCATGCATGACTGCAGTCTGAGGCAGATCTTCCCCTTAATATTGCACCCACATTCCAATTAAGATGGAAATTGAGATGTAGAAGAGAAATAGATGCCTCATACCCCCGGGCTCTTCTCCTGTGAAAACCACTGGGTCTTAAAGAAGTAAATGGACCTCAACAAGTAATGCTCTTGGGTTGAATCTTGTCTCTGTTCCTTAACATACTTGCTAGTTATTGCTAGTTTACTTTATGTATGTAATCTTATTTCATATTCTTTAAATGTCTGATGAAATTTTAGGCTCTTTCACTTTTTCTTCATATTTTTAGTTGATAATTTATTGGTCAATATTCATACAGGCAAGGAAGGTCCAGGAGTTTAGGAATCAGATTGGCTGGATTTAAACTCAGCTCCAACTCTTCTGGCTGATGGCCCTGGACCAGATCCTTAAATTCTCTGCCCTGCAATTTCTTCTCTACAACGTGGTGATACTGAGTACAGTACTACCTCACAGGGAGAATTCATGGAGATGATGTCTGCTGCATTGAAGGTAAGCCCTTCTGTCACACGTTACAGACAATGGCTGGCATCTGCAGTCCCTGGGTAGAACTTGGAAACTCTCCAAGAAGGCAATGTGCTCACCTGAAACACAACCAGCGCTGCACTCATGGGTGCCTGCGAGGGACAGTCACTCAGCAGTCTCCCACATACGGCCTTCACGACTTCAAAAGATGGGGCTCAAGTGACCAAAATTCTAGAGGGAATACTTTACATTCTTTTTTTAAAATTGATAAGTTATAATTATACATAATAGTGGGATTCATTATTATATATGCATTCATGCATGCAACACAACAATACAGTTTGGTCGATTTCATTTGCTTGGTCTGCCCCTTTCCCTCCCCCTTATCCTTATCCCCTTCTACTCTACCTGTCTCCCTTCTATTTTCATGAAATCTTCCACCTGCACCTTTTCCTGTTTTGTTTTGTTTTTTTTTTCTCTAGCTTCCACATATGAGAGAAGATTATGTCATTGCATTCTTAATGAGTAGCAACCATCTCAGCACTTCATGTTTGAGAAAAGGCTATGCATGTGCCCAACGGTGCTGCCTTGATGAGGCCCGTGTGCTCCTAACTGACCAGACGGGGGTTTAACACCGGCGACTGCTAGGCACATGAATGTGCTGTTACCCACAGTCGGCACATTTGCGAATTTTCTTCTACATTTTTCATTGGATTTCTATCCTCATAGTAGAAGCTATAAACACTCAAGGAGTCCATGTCGTTCATTCACTTATAGTAAATTGATGCTTCATTTTTTATATTTGCGGCTTGCTGCATTTATCCATCCATTCGTTACCTTGCATGACTTGAGAATAGACTTCACCTGCACTCCGCACTGATATTGGGGTGATGGGAATGAGCGATGTACCTTTCTTTATTTTTCTGCAGCTCGCCATCTACGGGGGGTGGTTTGCAGATGAACTCACCAATCACAACAATCACTACCCATAAAAATAAAATAAATATTTCAAAGGACAGCTTGTAAGAGAGACAGTCAACACAAAGGGGCAGTTTCTGGAAGAAGTGAAAAGGGAACTGAGATGCAAGAGATGTGAGTAGAGGGGAAATTCATTTTGGAAAAGGGGGCACCTTGCCTGGGAAAGAAATGCCAGGTGTGACAGTCCCAAGACACCAGACTTGCAACATTTCCATCCCTGCAGGCCACCTGGCTGTTCATTCAGAGTCGACAAGCTGTGAAAATGAGGAACCCTTGATATGAACACAAATTTGGGAATTACTTGTATTTCAAGTCAAGACGGACTTTCCACGTCGTGATGTGACACTACACTGTTCACCTACAGCTTCTTCAGTTTCCATTTGAGAGGTGGTTCTGCTCAACGAGGACACAAAGTGAGTAGGATGAACCTGGGGATTAAGGTGAAGCTCTGGCTCCTTGAGAGAAGAAATTGGAATTCACAGTCACAGGTAGGGCTCTGGTAGAAAAAAGGCATCTCACGGTTCCACACGTTCTGTCTTAGTCCTCAGACCAGAGCACGGAACAAATGGGGATGGCTTGCCAGTTCAAACAAGGGCACCAAGCGACCATCCCAACATTCACCCCAGTTGGAGGTAAGTAAGCTGGCGATGTGGAAAAACTAACAAGCACAACCTCCCCACCAAAAAATTCCCAACAAAAGCCTGCTGTCTCCGCTCAAGGGATCAGGAGAGAGGAAGCTTAGCAAGACAGAAGGCTTCTGGACGAGAACCGCTCTGTGCAAGCTGAGTACCAGAGACAAATCTGTGGACTCATTGCCATTCATGCCAGAAAAGCTGTGTGGGAAGCCTAGACTTCTGCTCTCATGAGCCTGGAACGAGATTCCCTGACCTTCCGCCAAGAGGGTCTGCAGGTGTGACTTCTTCCCTATTCTATGGTAATGGCTCCATCCCAAGGTACCAGAGGAGAAAATAAGGGGAGCCTGCATTTCCACCCTGGCCCTGCACTGAAGGTAACACTCACAACCGTAACAGTGTCCCAGTGAGCTCATGGGGGAGTTTGCCCTTTCACCACCACCCAGAGACGACAAAGTCTCCACTGACAACGCGCCATCGGGAAGGAGACATGGACGGCAATAGCACAGCATGGCAAACCCTCCCAGCCAAGGAAACTCTCAGTGCAGGCTACGGGGAAGCCAGCACTTCCACCTCTGCACAGCAGCAGGAGGACCCCTCCTTCAAATGAGTCCAAACGAGGACATGGATTTCTATCACCCCCTGGCTGCAGTAAAATGGAGGCCCCTGTCTTTGGAATATTGGTGTCAGAAAGCCAAGCAAAACCAAAACAAAACTAAAAACAGCTATGATAAAATTAAGTTGAATTTAAGTAAGGTTGAGGAACTCATACCATAATATTCCAAAGGTGAGATTTTCAATCACAAATTATCAGTCATGCCAAGAAGCCAGGAGTATTTCAAATTGAATTTTAAAAATCTACAGATGCCAGCACCAAATGACATAGATGTTAGGTGAGGAAGAGTTTGAAGCAGCCACCAAAAAGCTTCCACAAGTGATCACAAACATGCTTGGAGCACAACAGAAAGACGGAACGTCCCGGCACAGAAAGAGCCTCAACAAGCACCGAGCTCACTCATCCTCCGCCATGGAGTGGAGGGCACATAGGAAGCATCAGAAACTGGAAAGGTTCACAACAGACGTGGCACATTCTGAACAACAGAGAGGAATCCGCCTCAGTGTCTGTGGGAACATGACAAATGATTGAACCTGGTACCCAGGTGTCACCTAAGGAGGGGAGAGGCTGGGGCTAGAAAGGTACTCAATTAGTTGCTGAAAATGTCCTCAATTTCCCCATGTTATTTCTGAAACATAACAAAAGTGGAGAAACCAAAGATCAGATAGTCACGCCAAGACAGCACACCATCTGGAAAGCAAAGACAATGCCTTTTCTTTTTGAAAGTGAAAAGAATGACATCAGATGACCCTGAAGGGGAAATCACTACAAATGACTGCAGATTTTTTTTTTTGAAACCATGGAGGTTAGAAGGAAGTTAAAAAACATTTTTCAAGTGCTGGAAGAAAAGAACTCTCAATGCAAAATCCTATATCCAGAAAAAAGTATCCTTCGGAAATGAAAATAAAGTGAAGACATGCTTAGATGGAAGGAAAATAAAGAGACTTTACACCTAACATATCTGCCCTAAAAGAATGCCTGAAGAACGTATTCTAAACAGAAAGAAAATGAGAAAAGATAAATGTCTTAGAAAAATAAGAAGAATGTAATAAACATAAGTATAGATATAGATAAATACGATAGACCTTTCATCTGTTTTAGGTTTTAAATTAAGTTTAACATGACAGTAAAAATTACAATACCTCCTAATATAGTTATAAATGCTTCTATAGAATCTATTTTAGAAAATAATATTTAGATGATTGAGGGCAAAGGGACATTAACATATGTAAGGGTCCTTTTTTTCCCCATTGTTTCCTTGAATAAAAGTTGCTTGAATAATGACACTAGCAGACTATTATAAAGTTACGTATATAAAGTATGATACCTAAAGTCTCCATTAAAATTGTACATGAAAAGATACGCAGAAAATTGGTATTGATAAAGTATGATGGAAATGAATGTTCAAGTAAGCCACAGGAAATCAGAAGCAAATAAATGAAACAAAGAAACCAAAAAGAGAGAACAAACCTGAAACAAAAAATAAAAGGGCATACTCTTAAGCCCTAACATATCAATAAATTATGTTTAAGGTCAATGGTCTATATCAATTAAAAGGCATTGGCACTGAAGATGAAAGAACTTGGCCCAACTTCATGCTGTCTACAAGAAACTCTTTTCCAGTAAAATGATGGAAGCAAACTGAATATAAATGAATGGAAAATGATTTATTGTGCAAATATTAATGAAAAGAAAACAGGATTCCTATGCTAACTTCAAAAAGGAGACTTAAGAGAAAAGAAAAGTATTAGGTGTGAAAATGAACTTTACTTAATGGTAAAAGGTCGATCCATCAAGAAGGCATAGCAAACCTGAATGTAAATGCAACCAGGAAGCAGGGCTATACAATATGTAAAGCAAACAAGGATCTGACTGTAAGAAAAAGTAGATTTATTTTTAATTATGTTTGGAGACTTCAGTATCCTTCCCTTAAAATTAGACAGAACTACTAGACAGAAAACCAGTAAAGATATAGAATAACTCATCCACACCAAAAGCCAACAGAATCTAGTGGACCTTACACAACACTTCACACAAAACAGTAGAGTATACATTATTTTTAAGTGTTTCAGAACATTACCAATATAGAACATATCAAAAGGAAATAATGCTAAACATTTAATAGAACTAAATGTTAAAGAGTATGGTGATCAGCCAAGATAAAATGTCATACTACTAGATGACCCATGGATCATTAAAGATGCTACAGATAAATCATTATGACAATAAGGGACAGTAAAGGAATAGTATAATGAAACTCAGACATCACGTTGGTAACACAAATGAAAATGGCCAATTACTTGAATAAACAAACTACCCAAACTCACTCAATAGGAAATAGATCAGCAATAGTTATAGCCTTATAACTGCTAAGGAACTAAATTAATAATTTACAAGTTTCCCAAACAGACATTCTCAGGTGCAATGGACCTCACTGGAGAATTATACAGAATATTAAAAAGAGAATTAGCACCTATTCTACATACTTTTTTTCTGAGTATGCCAGAGGCAGAGTAGTCACCAGTACAGTTCATGAAACTTGTCTCTCCCTAATAACAAAAATAGACAAAGGCAGTGCAAAAAAGGAAAACTGCAAAGTCATATCCTTCATGAATATAAATGCAAAATCCTAACAAAACATCCACAAGTCAAATTCAGCAATGTATAAAAGTAATCATCCATGATGATCACGTGAGGATTATTTCAGCCTCGCAAAGCTAGTTCAATATTCAAAAAAATCTATCAGTGTAATTCACTGTACTGGCAGACTCAGACAAACACGGAGACGGTGTCAACGGATGTAGAAAAGGCAGTCGACACAATGCAAAGGCCGGTTGCGATGAAAGATCTCATAAAACTGGGAGTAAAGGAAAACTTCTCCGAGTGGACAAAGCGCATCTTCAAAGGCTTGGAGTTAATGCTGTGTTCATGGTGGAAGACTGGCTGCCTTCTCTACGGCTGAGAAACGGGTGCTGTAGCCTCACTAAGTTTGCAGGGCTGAAAGGTAAGAAGGGGAAGTAAAGAGCAGGTATACCTGAAGGGAAAGGTAAGGCGCAGCCTATTTCCAGACAGCGTGCGTGTCTGTGTGTGAAATCACTAAGTACACAGAAGGCAGGAAGGAGCAAGGAAGGAGGGGAAGAAGACAGAACATAGGAGATCAGCAGGGCCACAGGATACAAGGTAACCATTTGAACAATCAATTGCATTTCTTTTTATAAGTAATGAGCATGCATACACTGAAATTAAAAATTTCATTAAATGCCATTAAAATGCCATTTTTAATTTCAAAAATCAACAGGTGTATAGCTGGTAAGCTGAGAAAATACAGAGGAACACAGCGTCAGTGGAGAGACGCTGCATGCTCCCTATTGGCAGATTCAACACAGTAAAGAAAGCTCGGCCCTCCTGCTTCGTATGCCTGTTTGGTGTGATTCCTATCAAAACTTCATAAAGATTTGTTTTTATAAAGACAATGTTATTCCAGAATGCATATAAAAAGGCAATGGAATTGCAAGAACTGTAAGTAACTTGAAGACAAGGAACAAGCTGAGATGAGCTGGTTTGTCCGAAGTCGAGAGTTACTGCAGCCAGAGTAACCACGACCCTTGGGTACTGGCAGGACAGGTGGACGCAGAGCACAGGAACAGAAGGCAGTCCAGCCCAGATCATTGGGAACAAAGCACAACAGATTCAATGCAGGAGAGGTAGTCTTTTCAGTAAATGGTTCTGAAATAACCGGATATCAAGGAGAGGAGAAAAGGAAGAAAGAGAAAATGAACTCTGATCTACCTCACAGACCTTATGCAAAAATCAGCTCAAAATACACATGGCTGTCTATTTTGGCTTAAAATCCTACAACTTTTAGGGGGGAGAAAAAGACACACATTTTCAGGATCTAGAGCTGGGCAAAAAGTTCATAGACCTGACATTAAAAGCACAGTCCATAAGAGGGGAAATCAATAAACTGAGCATCATTAAAATTAAACCCTTTTTCCTGCAAAGGTCTTTATTAAGAGGAAAGAAAGACAAACTATGAACTGCCAGGAAATTTGCAAGCCACATATCTGAGGAAGGATGAAGAATATATAATGAATGTTCAGAAAACATTTTTTAAAGTCTATTTAGAAAATGAGCAAAAGGATTGAAGAGATATTTTACCGAAAGGGATGTACAGAGAGCAAATATTCACATGAAAATGTTGGAGGTTACTGTCATCATGAAAATAAGAATTGAAAGCAGAATGCAATATCACTATACACATAGTAAAATGATTAAAGTTAAAAAGTGAGACAACATTTAATGCTATCAAAGACACAGAGAAACTAGGTAACTCATATTGCTGATGGAATGTTTCATCAACTAAACATGCAACTACCACATTAACCATAAATCACAACTCTGAGCATTTACCCCAGGAAAAAGAAAATATATGTTCACACAAAAACCTGTATATTAATGTTTATAGCAACTTTATTTAGAATAACCCCTAAACTAAAAGTAAGTCCATGTCCTTTAATGGGTGTGTGGTAATCTGTGGAATACTACTCAGCACTGAAAAGAGCTACTTATATACAAAACCACCTAGATGAATCTCCAGAGAAATATACTGAATGAAAATACTGGACCTAAGAGACTTTGTACTATATGATTCCATTTATATAGCATTCCAGCAATCATAAAATTATAGAAATGGATGACAAAGGAGGCACTGGCCTATGGAAGTGAAATGGTCCTGGCTATGCAATGTCACTTTGAGGGATTCTGGGCAAAGGGACTGTTGTGTGTCTTGGCTGTGTCAATGCCAATGTCCTGGCTGTGACATTGTCCCACAGTTCTGAAAGATCCTGCCACAGGGGAAACTGGTACATGGTCCAGGAGCTAGCTGCGTACAAATTTACAACTGCGTGCAAATCCGTAATTGCCATAAGCTTGATATGGTTAATTATAAATTATGCTAGCTTGTATCTTAATACATTGTCTGTAAAATTAAATTAATTCACATTATCCAGCATTTATTGACACCAGATACAGCAAAGGACCCAGAATAGGGTATGCACAGATTTGTCTGCTAAAAAAAGTAGTATTTATCTGCTGTAAAGAGCACACAAGACCCATTGCATTGACTCAATAAATATGACTGGAAAGCTCTTGCCCCCAGTCCCAGCCGCAGCATTAATCTCAGGCTGAGGACTGCCAACCACCTTGAGACTTGTGGGTGCTTCCAGACTACGGTCAATTGCATACTCGAAGTGAAAGTGAGTTTTCCTCAAAATACTACCTGTAAATCTATGTAATATTTATACTACATATGTAAATATAACTCTAATTGCACTTAATTTGTTCAGGATTATAAACTGGAGACTCCTTTTGTTGAGAGAGAGCCTTAAGTGATTGACAGCAGAGACCCATCTGGGCCCAGAGTAGCTGTTCAGATCCAGGTTACACCACACATTCGCCCTGTGACATTGAGCAGGTTGCTTAACCTCTCTGTCCCTTTCTTTCCTCATTTGAAAAGTAAGAATAAAAATAAGCATTACCTCAGAGGGTTGATATGAAAATCAAATGAATTAGCATTTGTAAAGCGTGCAGAACCCTGCTCTCCACAGTGTTAAATAAATTAGCACTTTGGCCTTGGACAGTTTCTTCTTACTCTAATTTATGAACTGAAACAGCAAAAATTAATTCACTCTAACTTCTCTGTAATGTTTAGTTCAACACACTTATAGATTTATACGCCAGCTGCAAGTGATCACACAGAATTTAAGTACATTTTTGAGAAAAACCATGAAATTAATATCTCCTTTAAAACACAGGATGCGAATTCTGTAATTTGTCAAAATGTTGTCCTTCATTCAAACATTTAGCATTTTTTTTCTACTTTCAATCAGTTTGAAGATGAAACTCCACAGGCTGTATTTTACTATGATTATTTTGTCAGAGTTAGGAAGTGGACGTGTGGATTTAATCTGTCCACTGATCGTAGCCAGACTATTTGCCAGGATGCCCAGTTGGCATCACTGTTTGGACCAATGAACTCCCTGGGTCGTACAAGAAAAATATCAACTGTGACGTACTTAACCAGGGAAATAGGATAAAGATATTTAATAATAATAACAATGAATGCAATCACTCAGTGCTACAGAAATGACATGGGCTGTTGATTTGCTGGGTAGCACAGTGGATGACCAGAACATTGGGACCCTTCACTATCGACGGAGGACCATGTCCTGTCTCAGACCGACAGCCACGGGAGGCGTAAAGGTAAGTTCATCGACCTCACCCTCCTGATCTTCCAGGAGGATAAGACGAGGTGAGCAAGTGACTCAAGAGGACAAAAACAACACACCAGCAGACGTCTCCACTCTGTAAGGCAATTAACAAACCGAACGAAAGCTGACAAAGGAGATCCAAACGAAGGGTCGTCTGCATGATCATCTCAGTAAGAGCAGAAAAAGCATTTGATAAAATTCAACATCATGAAAAAGACTCTGAACTGGAGAGGCTCTGGAGGAAGGGCCCTCAACGCAGTACCGTCCGTGTGGGGTGAGCCCAGAGCCGACACTGGACTGAACAAGCAAAGCCCAGGAAGGTGGCGCAGGGCAGTGCTCTTGTCTGTCACCCCAGTAACGTTCAGGGTCCTACCGTCATCCACTGAGTAAAAGCCAGGGGTGCCCTAAATTATCCAAAAGCGCACGTTGTGGCCTCCACGTCAAATGAACCAGTGGTCCCCAAATGTCCACAGCGCCAGGTTTAAGAAACCCTTTCAGGGACATTTGTTCTGTTTGGTGGCATTAAAATTCACGAAGCCTCTCTCAGGCCTTTTTCATTTTCCTATGAGAGGTAGTTAAAGATGACGATAAATCGCATGTGAAACTGAACCCCATTCCCTTTCAGCACCCCGCAGGTCTCCCTCTGGCAGCCGGTCACCTAAAGGGCTTTGTAGCATGATTTTCTTCTCCTTTGACTGTGCTCCCCTCCAGGGGGCGCCGTCTCCCTGAGGGCCGGGCCAGGGTGCCTTCCCGGTGTGCCTAGGGCTCAGTCCAGCGTGTGACACGTACTACATAGTCCACAAGCACTTGCCAAATGAGTCCTTTCGTGACTTGATCATAATAAGGCACAGGCTCTAAATGGAGCAAAAGTGAACTCTGCGTTTCAAGGAGGTATGTGTCGGAATCAGTCTATATTGGAGTCAGGAGATTATGGCTTCAGCATGGAGTCAGGGTGGAGTGGAGGCAGGTGGGGACAATGTTCAGAAGAAAAGTGAGGAGCTACCAGAGTTCTGAAGGGAGGTGTCGGGTGCAACGTCTTACCCTCAAGAAGGCCGTCAGGGGCAGAGGCTGACGTTCCCAGCCTGCACCGCCCCGGCCATCCTGGACACCATCCAGCCATTCCAGATATCAATTTAAATAAAGCGCTTCGAATAGAGGACAGCAAAGAACTGATTGATGGTTTGCATCTGTGTGTGAACATTACTGTAAAATTAATGATCAACAATTACAAAAATTATGTTTGGAGTATGTGAAAAAGTGAAAACCTATCAACCTGAAAAAGTGAAAATACTGTAATGATTGAATAACAAATTAGAAGGGAGCAAAGCGGGTCAAAATAAATCTTAGAGTCCCCGTCCGTTCAACTGATTAAATTAGAACTGTCAAACTGCAGGTTAAAAATGACTGGAGATTATTAATGTGACGCATAATATTTCTGTATTTTAGGGAGATGAAGAGTGCTTATTTGGGCGTGGAATCATTGATTTGCATTTGAATAACTTTCTCTTCTCTTTGTTTTTTCCATTTGTATTTCACAAAATGTTTAGACTTCGTAGTTAAAAATCATCTATAACATCACAATTCCCTGGACTACCCCTCTTTTCCTTCCCATCCATCACTCGTCAACCCCTTGGTCCAGCTGTCCACGCAGATTCGTTGGAGATCTGGAAGGAGGTTCAGGTGATGTTATTGGTTCCGTGCTGTTGAGTTTGGAGTTGTTTATCATTTCTGTTTTTAGTTTTTCATACTTTATTTCTCATAATGAGTGTTATTGTTTTAGGAAATATACTCAAACACGGATGGCCTCTGCTTCTCAAAACACTTCTTTGTCCTAAACTTTATGTTCAAAATTGATTCAGTTTACTGATGCAAACACTACTGTCCTCCAGAAATGCTCCCAGAGGCCCGGGAGGTACCACCAGCTCCACGGCATCCCTCAGTCACGCTGTCCTACGAAATCAGCCATCACAGGAAGTTAATGATGGACAGTCATGTCTGCATAATCAATTTCTGCCTCATATTCTTTTGTACTTTTTACTGTAAAAAGCTCGATTTTTTCCATGAGTTGCTACGCTGTGGGCTGTATGTGGGAGGACAGGAAGACAGCTGTGATTCATTCAGAAGGCGAACATGGGAAGGGACACCGAGGACACAGGGAGACAGGCCTTCTGCTTCCGGCCCCTCTCCTCCTGGGCTGGGTCCCAAGCAACCAGGCAGCCCAGGTTGGTCTTCACTTCTCTCTCTTCCACTTTCGGGAAGGGATGGTTTTGTGGAGTCCAAGGGAAATTCAGAGCTGGAGGAAAGTGACTTCGAACCAAAGTCGAAGGAAACCATCAAAGTAAATAGACTTTATTAAACTTCATCCGTCGCAAAAGAGAAAAATCTAGCGAGGCCTGGAGTGATGGAGGGGCCCGGGACGGGTGCTGTGCTCAGCTGTTTCTCTCTGTTATTAGACAATGTCGTGTATCTCTGTGCTCTTTTTCTTGCCTCTAAATGAAGCTCCCTTCACTCCCTCCAGATTCATTTATTATGCAGTGTGACATGATTTCATTTTTTTTTTTCCCTTTGGAAGAAGAGACTCGCACAGGCCAGCTTTGTGCTAACTGGGTTTATCTGTCTGCATCAACACAACCCCACAGAGCCTTCCTCTGGAAAGCCAAGATCTTCCCCAGACAGGAGAGGGGAAAGGACACTTAGTTAAACATACTGCATGTGCAAACCTGAACTCTGTAGCTTGCCAAAGGCAAAGCTTTTGGCAACAAACTCAGGGAAGAGTTACTGAAAACTTTCATTCTTCAGAACATCAATTTATGTTGAGTACGAAAATAACACTGAAAAAAAAATAAACTTTGATCAAGAATAAAAAAATATGTAGGCCACCTCTTTTTAGTTAATAGTATATTGGATGAGTGAACTGGGTATTTGTGGGATACTCTTGTTTACGAAAAGAAATCTGAACCTTTATCCCTGAGTTTAAGTCCTTCTCTGAATGCAGATGCCTCTAGTCCTCAACATGGGTTTTGAAGTTTCCAGATGAGACCACCACTAATCCAAGGTGAGGTGAGGAATCTCAGGATAATGGAAGGAGGTTTCTAGAAAGCTCGATCATTTCAATTTGACGTATTTGTGGTCGGCAACATGAAACACCCCCTCCCCAGGTGACTGCTTGTAGAGTCTGGAGTTATGCCACCTTCCGTCCCAAGGAGGACATTGCAGGTAAGGTTGAGTTAAGGGTCTTGAGTGGGAGATTATCCTGGGTCCTCCAGCTGGGTCCAGTGACATCACTTGAATCCTTCAAAGTGGAGAACTTTTCTCAGATTGAGCTGGAGAAACAGATGTGGGCACAGAAGGAAGGTCAGAGAGGTGGGAGTAGGAAGGACTCACCCCTCTCATCACCTACTTGAAGATGCAGGAAGGCACCTGAGCCAAGGCATGGAACAGCCTCTCCACACTGGAAGGACAAGGAGACACAGCTCCTTCCAGAGCCTGTGGACTGGAGGCCATTTCCGTGAGGCCCATGTCAGCAGAGCTGTGAGACAATAAAGTGGTTTCACTCTAAACCACCAAAACTGTGATCGTTTGTTCTGGCAATAACTGAAAAGGAGCATAAGATTTTTATTATTTGTGTGAGATCATATCTTTTGACCTTTTATTTAAAATTTTATATTCTTAATGAAACAGGGAGTATCGCAATACCAGAACTTCAACTATACTACAAAGCAATAGTAACAAAAACGGCATGGTATCAGCACCAAAATAGACAGATCAATGGTGCAGAATAGAGGACATGGACACAAACCCAAATAAATACAATTTTCTCATACTAGACAAAGGTGCCAAAAATATGCAATGGAGAAAAGATAGCCTCTTCAACAAATGGTGCTGGGAAAACTGGAAATCCATATGCAACAGAATGAAAGTAAACCCATATCTCTCACCCTGCACAAAAATCAACTCACAATGGATCAAGGACCTTGAAATCAGACTGGAGACCCTGCATCTTATAGAAGAAAAAGTAGGTCCAAATCTTCAACTTGTTGGCTTAGGATCAGACTTCCTTAACAGGACTCCCATAGCACAAGAAATAAAAGCAAGAATCAATAACTGGGACAGATTCAAACTAAATAGCTTTCTCTCAGCAAAGGAAACTATCAGCAATGCAAAGAGAGAACCTACAGAGTGGGAGAATATCTTTGCCACTCATACTTCAGATAGAGTACTAATTTCCAGAATATATAAAGAACTCAAAAAACTCTACACCAAGAATACAAATAACCCAGTCAACAAATGGGTTAAGGATATGAACAGACGCTTCACAGAAGAACATCTACAAGCAATCAACAAACGTATGAAAAATGTTCACCATCTTTAGTAATAAGAGAAATGCAAATCAAAACCACCCTAAGATTCCATCTCACTCCAATTAGAATGGCGATTATCAAGAATACAAGCAACAATAGGTGTTGGCGAGGATGTGGGGGAAAAGGTTCACTCATACATTGCTGGTGGTGCTGCAAATTAGTGCAGCCACTCTGGAAAGCAGTGTGGAGATTCCACACTGGATCCACCATTTGACCCAGCTATCCCACTCCTCGGCATATACCCAAAGACTTAAAATCAGCATACTTCAGAGATCACATACTTCAGAGAACACATCAATGTTCACAGCTGCTCAATTCACAATAGCAGGACTGTGGAACCAACCTAGATGTCCTTCAATTGATGAATGGATAATGAAACTGTGGTATATATATATATATATATACACACAATGGAATATTACTCAGCTATAAAGAATAATAAAATTATGGCATTTGCAGGCAAATGGATGAAATTGGAGAACATCATGCTAAGTGAGATAAGCCAATCTCAAAAATCCAAAGGATGAATGATCTCACTGATAAGCAGATGATGACACATAATGGGGGATGGGAGGGGTTCAAGAATGGAGGAAGGAGGGACAGTATAGGGGGAAAAGAGGGGTGGGAGGGGTGGGGGGGGGAAAAATAATAGAATGATTCAAACATCATTACCCTATGTAAATGTATGATTACACAAATGGTATGCCTTACTCTATGTGCAAACAGAAACAACATGTATCCCACATGTTTACAATAAAAATAAATTAAAAAATAAATAAAATAAAATGTTCTCTTCTTTATCTATGAAGTAGTAGGTGTGTGTGTGTGTGTGTGTGTGTGTGTGTGTGTGTGTGTGTGTGGTGGTATTTCTTTTTGGTTTAGTCTTGTCAAAATAAGACATGGCCACCTGACCTAGTCTTCCAGACTTCTTCCTCCTTCCTGTGAGCAGTACCTCTCTCCCACCTTTCTTTCCTTCCTTCCTGTTCAGGAAGTGAATTCATGGACAAGTCCCTGCTTGTGTCCATACATGCACCCTACATATGACTATTTTGATCCTGTCCACCCAGAGGCCCATCCCCTGCCCCCTTCTGTGTCTCCTAGGGGACCGGCTCCCAAACTCCCAGCAGTCACCATTCCTGAGTACCATGGGCCTGCACCTCCCCCCACGTACGCACTGAGTAGCATCCCTCAGGAGGGGTACGGAACCTGTATTTAGCTAGGAATGTTGTCTTTGGAGAGCTTGTGGGAAACCCCATTCTCCCAACAGTACCATATATCCTGTGGTCCATGCCCCACAGGGGCCGTGCTGCCCTGGCCACGCCTGCCCCGGCCACGCTTGCCCCTGCCTCCATGCAGGTGTGGCTCGGTGGCACACCTCATCCCACGCTCTGTCCCACTCTGTTCCCTCCCGCACGTGGCCAGGCCAGCTGCTCCACTGACACCATGTCATTCATAGTCCCACTTCCCGTGAGAGACCCTGCACAGTCCTAAACAGCTTTAAAAGCTAAATAAACACTTATAAAAGAAATGAGCGAAAGAATGGATGTAATAAATGAAATAAATCCTAGAGACTCAAAGTAACGGAGTACCTCTCTACTTTCTCTATGGTAAGCAACCTGTTCATTTTCACCTAATTGCACATGGGATCCAACATAGTCCATCATATATATATATATATATATATATATATATATATATATCATCATATATATATATATGTGTGTGTGTGTGTGTGTGTGTGTGTGTGTGTGTAAAGAGCAATCAAATGTAGGGGGTTTCTATATTAGGAAACAAAGAAGCCATGCTGTGTCAACTTTACCTTCAAAATATATTTCACTAAGAAAACATATCTATCTATCTATCTGTCTGTCTACCTATCTATCTATCTATGTACTCCCCACACCATGGACAGTAGCTTGCCTTCCAGTAGCGCCTGGAACGCACCCGCTCAGGGGCTCTTGCTCCGCCTTTTCCTCCCCTCTAGGCAATCTGTTTTCTTCTTTATTGTCCTCCAGGTGGTCTTCACGCATCATGATGGCTATGACAGGCCTCCACCCCTCCCAGGGAAGTCTTTCCTGATCCACCTGCCTAAGATATTACTCTTATCACAAACTATTTACTTCCCTTTCTTTACTCTTTCTTTTCTGTATAGTGCTTATAAAAGATGAACATATTACATATTTTTAAACAATCTGTTTTACCAATCAGAACATAAGTTCCATAAAAGCAGAAATTTTGTCTGCCTTTTTCACTCTGTCTACCATGCTCAGATGATTTCAGCATTTACTACAGGCATTCAATACATACCTGTCAAATTTCCAATATGCATATTCAGAATATTTCACTAGGACCAAGAAGCCTGTACATTGCATAACACAAAGTCCAATTCAGGCGCATCCTGAACACACCGTATCTTAAAGCAGCATTTTAAATGCACCTTAATTCACACCTGCAATTACTAGAATAAAAGAATCGGGTGCATGTTCTCACTGTTAGTTTCATACGGCTGTCACATAGGAAAGCAGTTGAGGTTTTGCCTGGTTTATTCTGCTCTCGTTGCTGTTTTTGCTTCCCCTTTATTAAAGTGGTCCCTTGATTGACTGTCTTTGCGGGGAACAAGAAGGGGTTTTTCGGTGGATGATGCTGTTCGACAGAAGCCCAGTCTGGCATTTCCTATTCCTACAGAGCTGCAGCTGGGTTCTAATTAAACATACAGAAGAGTTAGAGGTGTGCTCAAGACAGTGGTGGCCAGGAAACCTCACCTGCTTTGGTAGGACAGCGTGTGCTCCTTGTCCAACCCCTCCAGAGCACCCTCTTTGTTTTGAATTCCTGAAGTGAGGTGGGCCACCCAGTGTATAATTTGATCCCGGGGTTTATTTTATTTTTCTTTTTCCAGCTGCCTGGTAACTCTGTGATATCCAACCCAGAGCTTTCCTTTGTTAGCTTTGGGCATCTCTGTCTGTATTATCTTCCAAGTAGCAGTCTCTCCCTTCATTTTGCTGATGCCCTGGAGGGATTTCTGAGCTCTGATCGGGTTTTCCTTTCTCACCTTGAAGACTTTTCCCTTTTTCTCTAGACTATAAATGTAGCAGCTGGAATCTTTTTTCTTATACATTGATTGTATTTCTGTTTTCCTTGTCTCTGATGGCTCAAGTTTTCCTAATTGCAAGCACGATGCATATACCCCAGGGACCAGTGTGAGAGGCTTCAGTGTGTGCTGTTTTCGGTGACATGGGCTGCTTCCGGCCGAATCTGTACATCTGCATGCCCCTGAGGAAGTGGCCGTCATCCTGGACAAGGCATCTTGTTCATTTGCTGGGCAGGGACCGCTGTTAGTGCATTTGATGGGTTTTCAGAGAATCGGCCCTGCCTTTGAAATTATGTTTTAAAAGCTCTTAGATGTCTGGGTTCGCATTTCTTTGCCTGAAAAGAGAATAAAAGGAAAGAAAGGCTATGTTGAATATATCAAAGGGTGACACTTCTTTCTTCCCTTCTCTGTCCCTCCTACCCCCAAGCACATTGTCCATGAGGGACACAATATGGACTTGTGCTTTGAACTTATATGACTGGAAGAAGGAGGAGGGACAGGAACACAGTCCTACCTGAGACATGGGTTATCACAGAGTGCTAGTTGGAAGACTGAGCCATGAGAAAGTTCCAAAGTCAGTGTATGCTAATCTAAGGCGACTAATTTGTCCCAGCATTAGCACTGAAAATTGTACCTCCCAGGCAAACCGGGCAGCTGGGCACCCTATGGAATCATTCAAACACAACTCTGAGTGCCTACTATGCACCCGGTGGGTTTTCTACGATGACTCAGATTTGGTGGGTCACTCCTGCAGGCAGCTTCTTTCTGAATGCACCTTCCTTATGTTTACATAAACTGTTAAAGGTCACCCTTCGCTAAAGATTTCACATGATGCCTGCCTTGGTTGTCCTGAATGTTTGACCTTCGGTTAATTTGATTTTATTCTGTGACATGACCTTGGGCTTCCATAGATCCAATATGAAAATGTGGTTTGGAAAGACAATGAAAATTGAATATGCGTAACTTCTAGGGAAGATAATAACTCACAGTGGAAAGAAGTAGAGAAAGCCAGGTAGCAAGATTGGGCTGGGCCTCACCAGGGCATGCAGAGTGTGCCCGTGGATTTGCACAAATGCTCTAAAATGTCAAAAGCAGATTTTTTTCCCCTTCAGTCTGAACTTCAAGCTAATATGGGCATTCAGCTAACTCCCTCCCAGGTGCTCAAACAGTATGCGGTTTTAGGCTTTCGGAGGTAATTATTGCTGAATGCATTGTATGGCTGGTGCACCTGCCAGGTAGAGTGTGCAGGGGGTACCAAAAGAATTTGGAAGACAATTTCTCCATCACAAGACCCCTAAGAAAGCCTATTAAAGCCATCAAAAGCCTGGCATGGAGTTGAACATATTCAAAATATGGTTAACAACACAATTGATGCAGGAGAAGCTGAGATTAGCAAGGTCAGGCCTGGTGCTAGGTCAGAGAAATGTTAGCACAAACCAAGAGACCCGGGTGCTGGGCTCACTCCTATCCTGCAGCTGACTTGCAGTTATCTCACACCAAAGCTGTGTATTTGGATATTTAGATTCTGGCTTGGATAAGCAAGAGAAGTATATGTTCTGGTTTTCTAAAGTGAAAGGGAGAGAGAGAGAGAGAGAGAGAGAGAGAGAGAGAGAGAGAGAGAGAGAGAGAGAGGATGAATTCATAGTTCAATGTGGTCACTTATTCATTAAAAATACGAGTATGTAAATTTCCCAGTTTTCACTAGGCATTGTTCTTGGAAAACAATAGAGAAGAACAGTAACAAAAGTCAAAACCGCTGTCTTGGTGGAGTTCCCGCTCTGGTGGGAGAATCAGAAATTAATCAAATAGTTACCAAATTTAATGCCAAATCACAGATATGACACTGTAGAAGATTTTAACCTTTCCCCCAGAAGCTGAAAAGCAGGCGGCTGTGTACCTTGTCCCCACTTGCTCAGGGTCTGCCCGTGTTGACACTGTTAACAGTTCTACCTGCGTTTTCCAGATTAAGAAACTACAACGTATTTTTTTGTGTGTAGGGTGGACATTATCCTTTCGAATCCTCAACACTCTTAGGAGAAATGAGTCACCTGAGGAAAAATCGTCCTTTCCTGTGCTAGAAAGGGGCTTCTCATTGGCCTCCCTGCAGAAGGCCAAGTCCTGCAAAGAGAAATGATGCACAGATATTAGTTGAAAGCATTGACTGATTCCATTCCCACCTTGCAGATTTGAGAAATGCAGCACAAATGTTAGGCACAGTGCTCAGGGCCCACTAGCAAGAGCCACCGTGAGAACCCAGCTCTGTCTGCAGAACTAGAGGAGAGGAACGGTGCTCTGGATCCATGGCCCAGCAGGTGCCTGCCTGATGCACATCCATGCATAGGGCAAGGTTAGCTGCCTTTCCTGGACATCCCTGAGGGAAGGAATGGGTGTGTCCACTAAAGCAGATCCTGCACCTTCGCCTGCACAGCAAGGGGACTTACGCATCAGCAGCAGGCAGACAGCAGGGAGCTCTCAATGGAGCAGAGAGAGAGCAGACACGTCCACGGATCAGCTGCCTTGCTGGTAACACACAAAAGAGAGGTTCCTGGTCTCTGGCTCCGGGTTGGGTGTGCGACTCCTCTTGGAAAATCATTTTCCAAGAACCTTTGGAAAGCCACGAGGCACTGAAAAGCTTCCTCCGTACAGCACAGAAGCTGGGAGCCTTAAGGCTTCACCCACATGATTAAATGAATGTTTTAAGTGACTCTGCGGTGACTCGAAACAAACAATTTACATAAATTGATGTGCTGTTGAATGAGGGTGGAGAGGATGGCTGCTTTAATTTTCTTGAAACTTTCTTTTCCCTTTAGTTTAATAACATCGGAGGCCTCGAAGAAGCAACTCCTTTTAATAAAGGCCGTTTGTAAATGTACTGAGACAGACTCCAGTTGACCCGGTTTCAGGGGCTCTCTGGGGCCTCCCACATACAGCCACGTGACTGCTGAGAGCCAGGGACTGTGAGCGGCTGTGAGTCCATTCTGCATGGCGGACACTCCCTACTTCACTCCACGGCCTTTAATTATGACATGTACTCAAGTCCCTGCTGAAGATTTCAGCAGGGTTTTCACCTGGCTTTACCTTGAAGAAAATGAACCCTGGAGGACTGAGGTGCCCACACACCCAGAATCACACACACAGGTGGCCCAAGTGGGACAGATGCCAACAACGTAACACTACAAATTACATACAGTGGTATGGTTTTACTTATTCAGTATTTTTTTTTTTTTTTTTTGAAGTGGTATGTGTGTGTCGTCAATATTTCAAATGGATTAAAGTTTGATTCAAATTAAGGATCATTTTCTCTCCCTACCACATCACCCAGTTTTCCATTTACCCTGCAAAAAAGGGTAACAATACGGTGGGTTTCTTCTAAATTCTTCCATACAGCATGTTGTTCATTCAAACCTGTATTTCCCCTCCTCTAACAATACTTTTTCACGGACTCAGTAGCAAGTGGACCCTCATGCGTCCTTGTTGGGACTAATGACATGTTAACTAACTCAGGCTGACTCCTTACTCCCTGGCGAGGGAGCAAGATCAAGGACCCAAAGGCGGTTTCAATAGTTAATGACGATAAATCGGACCACCGTCAGGGACTGGTTAACAACAGTTCCGCGAACGTGATCAGCTCGTACTTGCCATGTAGTCCTATGGGACTCTACCTGCGTGAAACCCCGTGCCTTGCTGCCCTTTAAGCTGATTGGTTCCCGCTTGGCCTTCACCCTACATAAAAGCTGTGTGATTTCCTCAATAAACGAGTTCCTGCTGTGACTGGTCTCCCTGATGCGTCTGATTGTCCTCTGTCCGGAGGGCTGCGTGCGGGTGGTCAGGTGGCCCTACCTTTCCCGGTCTGGTCTTGTTGGGGAGTGTCTCCTTCCCTTATTGCTGGTTGAGAAGGGCAAGGGGGCTTAAGACCCTGACGTGTCCTGGTTTCCACTTAATAGCACGTCTATGAGATAGTCCTCTGGAATAATTATAATGATGATATTATGGGTTGGATGCGAGGTGTCCCCCAAAAGCTCCTGTGTGAGGTAATGCAAGGTTTAGAGGTGAAATGATTGGGTTATGAGAGTCTTAACCCAATCAGTGAAATAATCCCCCGATGGGATTAACTGAGTGGTGGTGAAGGCAGGTAGTTTGTGGCTGGAGGAGGTGGGTATTGGGGTGTGGCTTTGGGGCATATATTTTATATCTGGCAAGTGGAGGCTCTCTGCTTCCTGATCATGTTCTGAGCTGCTTCCCTCCGCCACATTCTTCTACCACGATGTCCTGCTTTACCTTGAGTCCTGAGGAAAGGAGCCAGCTGTCTTTCAATTGAGACCTCTGAAACCCCAAATACACTTCTTCTCCTTAAAATTGTCCTTGTCAGGTCTTTTGGTCACAGCATAGAAAAAGCAGCTGAATAAAACAGATGATGATAAGAATCACAGCACAAATGCACCCCTTTACAGTGTGTGTTCTAAACCTGAAACTCTGCTAACTTCTCACACGATCCTTACACTGTCCCCTGGGAGAGGTGACATCTTAGGAAGTGGAGTGTAATTCGAATCTGAGTGCTCTAGACCGTGAGTTCCCAAACACTGTGCACATTCCCTCTGTGCATGAGAACACTGCCTTGAATCTAGCAAACTCTGTTCTTTATATGAGTTACATACTATTCCTTTGCATGGTGTATCATATTAATTGATCCTGTGAACTCTTTGTGATGTCTTAGGGGTTTTTCTATATTTTGTTATTCTAAGCAGTAATTAAGTCTCTGGATAGTTCTCTCTATATTTTTATATTTATATTTTTGTGCACATATTGGTATTATCAACTAATTAATTTGTAGTGGTAGATTTTCTGCTTTTAAAACACCCAGAAGCTTACTGTCCTCTTACTAGATCTGGAGAGGGCTTGCTGAAATAAGCACCTAATGTATTTCCACTTGGAGCCAATTCAGAAAGACCCTACCAAAGAGGACTACTCTCTAAACATTTGTGAAATAAAAGAATTAAACAAACTAAAGCTGCCATTCTTTGAATATGATCACAATACATAAAATATTTTGATTTCCAAGATCTCACTATATAAGCACAAACAACACAACTATTACCATTATCTTCATTTTATAGCAATATTCCTTCATTTTACAGGAATATGCAATACAGCTACTTACCCAATGAGTCAAAGATGATAAAAAGTAGCAGAGCCATCTCTGAACTTCAGTTTTGTGAAATTCAAATCCATACACGATCTCCTTGAGGTCTGACCTCAGTACATTGTTGACTGGGGTTTGCCCCACGTGGCTTCTCCTTCTAATGGCTTAGCCTAGCAATTTGAAGGAGAAAATATTAGATGCAATAATCAATAAAGTAGAATGATATCTGCCATGCTGTAAGTGTGTGTTATGTGGAAACCCTGAGATCAACAGCTGGCACTGCATTACCTCCCACGCTGCTGGCTATCTTCCTAGAGGGCTTATTGTATGGCTGCTAACGTTCCAAAGATCAAGGCAACTGAAGCTAAGCAAAGTTTAGCAACTTGCCCAAAATCTGCAGAACTAATATGAGACCAAAGAAGACTCAGTGCTTATTCTCACCGTTTCCATAGCTCGAAGCCTGATGGTCTCCTTTTCCACCGGAAGTTAAAATGCATGTAATGCAGACACTTTTTAAATAATCAAAAATGATAAAGATGGCAGGCGTTGGTTGTGCCAATTCCTGAATGCCTTTATATTTCCTACGGTTTTTCTGTCCTTTATTTTCAAGAGTCTTCAGTGTACCTCTTGGAGAGCATCCCAGCTTCTATTATCATGAGATCAATGGCATAGCAAATACTCGGTTCTCTAATAAATAGCTACATATTTTTAAAAATGACAAACTTTCCACGATTGGCCTTTACTTAATAACCACAAACACCAGGCTTATGAATATTTCATGCTGGCTCATTTCTGCTGAGATTGTAAGCGTCCTGCATTTCTATAGCTCCAGATTATGCAGAGAACAATGGAAAACATATGTTTTGTGTGTTTTCTTTAACAATTTGATGATGGAAGAACACCTGGCAGCGTTGGAGATAATGTAAGAAATGGTCGCCTTTTGTTATTTGAGAGCTGGAAATAAAAATCTCAAATGGCAAGTTGTAATCCAAACCACAGTAATTATAGAAGGCTGTATAAAAAGGTATGCATTTTAAATTCATAAATCTAAATGAGTCTATCTGCAAGTAAGTAAACTTCACTCGATTTTCTACAGCAACTTCCCCTCGACGCTATCACCCTATCACCACGACATTGCACCACTTGGCTGCCAGCAGCTTTCGGCTTGGGGTTCAGTTGCTGCCTTCTTTGTTCCTTCCTCTGTTCCTTCAGTCAGGGGGTGCAGGTCATTGTAGGAGATGTCCAGGAGTGGAGAGTGCAGTGAGTAAGAGTGCCCTGATGGACAGGGACCCAGAGAGGCCGGGCACGAGAAGTCCTCCACCAGTGACGGGTGAGGGCAGCAGCAGGCCATCCAGGGGAGGGCAAATGTGGAGGAGATTTTAAGCACTGGAGGAACCTGTGGGAAGGAGCACACTCCTTCTAGAAACAGAAAGAAATTCAGAGTGTCCAAGGCATAGTGACAAGGACAGTGACATGGGAGCCGAGCAGAGGCCTGATGGTACAGAGTCCTGTAAACTCTGCAAAGAGTTTGGACAGTAGCCCAAGAAGAGTCACAAGCCCTTGAAGGGTGCCATCTGACGCGTTTCTCTGAAGATTATTCTGGCCAGATGCAGTTGATGCACTCCTGTAATCCCAGCAACTCAAGAGGCTGAGGAAGGAGGATGACAAATTTGAGGCCAGCCTCAGTTTCTTAGCAAGACTCTGTCTCAAAATAATACAAAAGGATAAAAACAGAGTATAGTTCAGTGCTAAAACACCCCTGGTTCAATCCTCAGTATGGTAAAAAAAAAAAAAAAAAAAAAAAAAAAAAAAAAAATTATTCAAGCTGGAGGAAGAAAGACAAAGAGAGAACAAAAAAGAACTTAGGCTATGAGCACAGTAGTCCAGAGGAAGCTCATGTTGGCCTGGAGCCTGGGCAGGAAGAGTGACCCAACTGGGAAAAGGCAGGAGGTCATGACAGGCATCGTGGAAGTGGATACAGAGAAGAGCGAGGTGCAGAAGGAGGTGGGAACAAGTCTGACCAAGAGCTGCATGACACGTCCAGCTGGGGCAATCCTGAGATGGGCTTAGGACCTTGTAACTCATTTCCACCCTGTCTATTCGCTTTCATGGAAATTTGTGCCAAGAAGAGAAAATGCATGTGTATGCAGGACCACTCTGAGCTCTGAGTCCATGATTAACCGTGGTCAGACCTGCATGCCCGACTTCCTGGGAAGGCGCAATGCTGGCCAGGGTCACTGGTCTCTTCTCAGTGTTGGGTTGGTCTGTCCAACACCCGGGGAACAGGCCACTGTCTACACTGGCCTCTGAGAACTGCTCCTTTCCGGATTGTAAGACTCAGGGAGGGAGACTGTCTTTTATCATCCTTCCTCTCCCGGCCTCTTTTCCCTGTCCTTCTGAACCTTCACCTAAGTTTCTCATTTGTGAGTTATTTTACAGAGTCACACAAATTGACACTAAATTTCATAGGCAAAAACAAAGATACAAGAATATCCAGGAAAAGTAAAATAGCTGAAGAGAAAAACTCTGAGAAGGTCTAGGCCTGCAAACATCAAAACTCTCTTTTATTAGGTTCCTTAGAGAAGTTATTCCACTCTATTATAATTGGTTTCCAGTTGTTAAGGGGACTTTGAGCTGGTTGATTGGTTGTTTCTTATTTAGCCATTTCAAGGTCTTACTCTGGATACCTTTTTTCCTTTGGAAATTCCGCTCTCACAAGTGGGTAATGATGTGGTTCAGCTGGTTCATCCTGTTTTGCTAGTTTATCTTATTTCAAAATGACTTTTCCCCTGACCTCTTTCCAACCCTGACAGACTGTCTGTGAGACCCCTATCTCACTGGGACAACTGGATGGTCGTTTGGAAAAAAATAGAATTGGATCCATAATTCACACCATGTGTTATACATAAACTCCAAATGGATTAGGATCTAAATGTAAAAACTGACACCACCCAAGAATCAGAAGGAAACTTGGATAAACTCCACTCCAATCGTGGCATAAAGGTGGGTTTCCTAAGCATGATTTCAAATCCGAAGACCGTACAAGAAAGGATGCAGAATGCTGTCACACAGAACTATGCATGTTGGAAAAACCATGAATAAAGTCAAAGGACAGGTGAAAACAGGGAGAAGATATGTGTGGCGTGTGCCACATCAAAGTGGGATAGAATTTTATATACACATGTCACCAATATGTAAAGAAATCTGAAAGCACAAAAAGCTGATTTTTATAAATGAGGAAAGACAGGCACAATTCACACACACACACACACACACACACACACACACACACAATGATATAAAAATGGTCCTTAAACAAATGACAATCTAATCTTTCCTAATTAATGAAATGATACAGGAAACACTGACATATCAGACTATTAGACTGGTAAAGATTAAACATCGTGACAATTCATTCTGTCGGCGAGGCTGTGGGAAGACAGGACTCACAAGTTGCTGCTGGGAAAGCCTACGGGTGCAGCCCCTCTGGAGAGGAATTTGGCAAAAATCTCACAAAATAACATGTGCACAGACCTTTTGCTCAGCGGTTCTGCTTCTAGGAATCTACCCTGAAGCTACGTCCCCAGCAATGCGAAAACACATATGCACCGGGCCATTCTCCGCAGCATTGTTGGTAATTGGCAAAATTCTAGGGGCGACTTAAATACCCACTCACAGGAGAGTAGCTCAGTAAACAAGGGCACATCCGCAAACAGGCTGTAGTGTGGCTGTTAAGGAGAACAAGGGGAGTTCTACAAGCCAATTTGAAATACATCCAGAATATACTATCAATTTCAAAATAAGTATAGAAAGTCGTCTTGTAAGGAAAAGGGAAGATAAGAAAATCTCCATGCATCTGCTCATTTGCACAAAATAAAACCAGGATGGATAAACAAGAAACTCGATAGACTGGTTCCCTGCATGAGGTGGGTGGGAAAGACATGGGGAAACGAGAATGGGACCAGGGTAGCGGGAATAAGAAGGTGAACTTGCCTGGGCTTACCTTATTGTACTGCTCTGACCCTTAGGACCGTGGCAGTGAAATCAGACACCCAGAAGTCCACATTAAGCAAAAATCATAATCCAACATTTAAGCAAAATCAACCAGGATGTGAGGGGAGATCCACAAGGGATGCAAACCGCAATAAACAAACCTAAGTGCGTTACAAATGAGCAGTAACCTCCTGGAAGGAAGAACTAAACTTTGGAAAACAGAATTTTGATGGGTAGCCATTAAAGCCACAGGCAAAAAAAAACTGTGCTGGACTTCGCTTTGTAAATCTGCTTCTTGTAGAGTCATGGTAAGAAATTAAGTAATAATTTTATGTAGATACTAAGATTAAATAAACTAATATATTGCAGAAAATGAGAACCAAATGAGAAAAAGAAACATGAGTTAATTCTTTGAACAATTAAAAGAAGAAAAGGGAAAAAAAAAAAAAAAAAAAAAGCCAGGAGAAGCAGAAGAAAAAGTTCCTCTCAGATTCCCTCCCTTCTGCTTCTAACCCTCTTAACCTGGGAACTACCTGTTCCCCTTCCATACACTGTTTTCCAAATAGTATGCATCACCTTTTAAGAACACTGTCAATGCATACATTGATTGGTTGGCTGATTAACAATTTCCACAAAGACAGAGATTTTGGTGTATTTTGCTAACCTTTCTATTCCAGGCAGTTAGAACAGTGTCTGCAGAGAATAAAAGATGCTTAATAAATGTGTCAAATAAAATATAAGATAGTTTTTGTTGTCCTTTTTAAACTTGCTCTTTCTTGTCTATGTGGATTTTACATGTGGATGTGCACATCCACACATATCCATGTCTCTGTGTGTACATATTTAAGTGTCTCTGTACGATTTTTTTGTAGAGGTTCAGAAATTACAAATTTTCTTTTGAAATCGAGAAGAAATATGGTTTCTGCATTTTAGACCATATCCTTCTGAAGTAGGATAAAAGCCACATTCTGAGCTTCTTTCTATTCCCATAGTCTGATTCAGTATGTGCACTGTAAGCCTCCAGATTTGTACTTTAAATATATGCCTCCTTGATGGTTCTAGCATAGGTCACAGAGAATATCAGCTCTGCTGCTGACCAGCTGCTCGGTGGAGGACTGAGCCCCTTCTGTGTGGCTCAAGAGGAGAGAAGCAGGAAAGACCTGGCTTTGTGAATGGCCGAGGACATCCCTATCAGGACAGGCTGGGGAAGCAGTCATTTCAGGGAGCACCTCTTCAGGAAGGACAGCTTCAGGAAGGACAGAGAGAACATCTGAGACACAGAGATAACTGGCAACACAAAGGCCAACTCTAGGAAGGTGATATGAAGGCCACAGTGACACCAGGTCGGGGGTATCCCAGGAGCTGTGTTCACTGAGTTGCAGTTAAGAGGAATGATAGACAAGGAATGTCACTCAGAGCATGCTGGGAAGAGCCTGCCCAGGTGAGAGCACTCTGGAAGCTTCTGTGGAAATGCAAAGTCAGGGAGCAAGTCTGTGGAGGTCTTCGGGGAAGGATGGCAGAAGAGGGAGGAGCCCATGGTGGGCCCCAGCCGTGAACCTTCACACGTGGGAAGATGCTGAGGACATTGACCCGGACAGGCGCATGCCAAAGTGTGCTTTCCATATGTGGATTTGGGAACTAGGCTGTCAGGACTGAGGGGAAACAGATGGAGCTAAAAACAGCATTCTCAGAACTACAGTGTAATCAATCTGCTGAAAGGCTCTTTTTTCCTATTCATTATTTCTTATTAATAATATATTGTATAGGTGTAAAATGAACATATTTGTTGTGAGAAAAAAATGGAACCTGGAAAGATTAGAAAAAAAAAGTTAGGTGATTGAAAGAAGAAAGAATGTGTTCCCACAATAGTTGGGATAGCATAACCCCAGAGTCCACAATTTCTGTAGCGACAAATAGTATTTTAGGTTTTCTGAACCAGGAGACAAAATCAAGAATATCATCATGTACCTTTATCAAAAGAGAGAAATTAGATTTGACAAAAGTTTTTATTCAAATTCAGAATACAAAAATAAAATTGTTATTTAATGTTTTATTAAAAATATAAAAGCATAACTTTCGTAATAAACAATTAATAATTACGGGAATAAAGTTCTTCTTGTGGGCAGAGAGGTAACATTTTGCAGAATGGGAGTGCAAAGCGAGTGATCTCTATCAGCACATCTATTATGTATTCATCTATAAAAACCTTCCTGGGTGAACAAACAGGTGTGTTGGCCTGTGCGATCACAGTCCTGTGTCTACCCTTCAATTTCATCTCTGCCAGTGCTTCCTGGTTCACCCCACTCAAGCCACGGTGGTTTTCTACCTGTCAGGTAATCCAAGTTTTTCCCTCCTGCTGGGCCTTGGGACTTGTCCTTGCCCCTACCAGGTCCACAATCCCTGAGTCTCACCTGGTGGGACCTTTCACTTCTCTTAGATCTACATTCAAATGTCAATTTTTGTGGACATGTATTCTGACCACCCTCAAGTGGTGGGCTTCCAACTTGAATCAATAATGAAGGAATAAGAGATGACAGTGGTCCACGTATTGCCCATGAATCTGAGGATAGCTGGGCGGAGAGGGAGTAGTCACAGAGGTGTTTCCCATAGTGGAAGATTCTGCTACTGCCTTACCTGGGTTTAGCTGTGGCCTTGTAAGTGTACAGGGAGAAAATCTATTTCAAGCCTGATGCGAACTTGTCCTAGGCCTGGAGTCATGGCCAGTGGCTCATCTAGGTTCTGAACTGGCCAACAGAAGGAAGCACACCAAGGGAGACACCAACACTCATCATGGGCTGTGCAAACAACTTTACAGACAGCACAGCTGCATGTCCACATCTAAAATGGCAGAACCCTTGTCCCCCAGATGATCAAGCTGGGAGAGTCACTTGTCAGTCATCAGGTTACAGTTTGTCAGATCAGACACTAGTGGCTTCTGAGCATAAAGACTTCCTGCTCAAAACTAAATCTTCATTGAGTTCCACACAGTGTTGATGGTAAACTACAAACAACTTTATACAAAAACTTAGTACAGAAACTGCTACCAATACAAATAAATGAAAAGGGAAAGGGATGTTAAATGGGTAAAAGAAATCCAAACTTACAATTGTCGCAAACTTAGGAGAGAAGATTACCCACTTTGCCAGAAACTACAGTGAAGAGAAATCTTGTACATGAGATTCATAGAGCAGTGAGTTCAACATGCACAGAAAAGAAACAGAAAAGAGCCAAGTCAAGAACTACTTGTAACTAACCTTGATGAGATCAACTTTTTGATGGATTAAGTAGGCTGCCTAGAGTCAGGATCTGTCCAGCAATGATTAAGCACTGAATTGAAAACGAATTGATGTGGAATTTGGGATGCAACATATATTAAAACTTTTATAGAATAACACTTCATATGAAAGTCAAATGAGGAAAACTTTTGGTTCCTCTCAGAGAAGTTGGCGAGACTATTTTGAAATCATCAGAGTGCTTGTTTTTTTCAAAATCACTTGAACAATTTAAATAATTTCATAAATACCAAAAGCAAGAAATTTCAGTCTTCAAGTCAATTTCTCCAACTATTGCACCAGCTCCAGTTTCTGCATCTCCTTGTTTCATGCATGTAAAGTATTATATGGTTATGATAATGGCTATCATAAATAATTTTGTGTTCTGTTTTCTTACTATATTACAAACATTCTTAGGTATCTGTAATGTCTTTATTGTTCTCAATTTTTGACAACTGAGCTGTCCCTATCAACAATGCATTATTATTGTTCATTTTTATATTTTTCCTAATTTTTCTTTATTAAACTATTATTAAATCTTTGTACTTTATTTTTGAAGGAAAACATTTTAAGTTATTGTTTTATGATAGACTCTAGCTTGAAATAATATCAATGCAAGAAGAAAATTGCCCACAAATGTCATTCTGTAAACCTCAATATTCTCAATTATTTATGTGCATCTTCAATTCCATGTTATAAAATCAGTGAAAAGGGAAGGTGTGATCCATAGTTTGCAGTAACATTATGCCCAGCATGTGTTTTTCTTTGGTGATTTGCTTGTGCTTTTTAACCCGATCCATAGTTACTGTGGCTCATGCTGCCCTTTTCTGTAGCTGGTAGCTAATTATCATTCCCTGACATAAATGCTCCAAGGAACCTGGGTCCTGGAGCCCTGTCTGTCTCATTCCCCTGGAAGGTAAGCATCATGAGGGTGAGGACCTGGCCGGTGCTGCTAGCACTGTCTCTGTAGGCCTTGGAGTAAGGCCAAGCCCAGAGTGAGTTCTCAATCAATAATTGTGCAAAAGTGGAAATCAAAGGGCTGCCAAGTAAGAGGGACAGATGTGTTTCTGAATCCCCCAAATAGGACTGCAGAGCTGTTCTCTGACATCAAATGAAAGAAGGATCTGTGTGCCTTTCCTTTTCTGCCATTCTCTCCGTGTGGTTGGAAGGGTGAGTTCCTGTTTCTTAAAAGGGCTATAACATCATAAGTTTGCAAGGGACTTCATGCCAGTTTCCCAGGCACCTTCAGAAACAGGGAAAGTCTAACTCCCAAGATCTAGCAGCAAATTCAGAATAGTCTATGGATACCCACTGGCTCTCACATGCAAGTATTATGACCATGTTTTATAATATTTAGTACCATTTTACAACATTCTTTCATAAGATCTGAGTATCATTAAAGGGAATGAACTTTGAAATCATCCTGGCTGATGACAATTCACTTCTACCAATTAACAGCTGCATGACTGCATAAGTTGCACGCTCTTCTGTCCCTCAGAAGTACAAGATGGAGAAGTAATACTGTCTTTTTAGATGGTTGTAGTGAGGACTAAAGAGTAAGTAAATTGAAATTAAAAAACAACTATGCATCTCTATCCACATTAGTTTGTTTTTCATTATTATAACGAACTATTCATGGCTGAGTGACTTTATCAAGGAAGGATGTTTACTATAGCTCATGGTGCTGGTCCAAGGTTGAGGGTGTGCATCTGGAGATGGGCTTTGTCCTGGCAGAGTCCTAATGTGGTGCAAGGATTCATGGGACAAGAAGCAGGAAGGTCAGGTGAGCGTCAGTGTGCCCATTTCTCTCTCTCTCTTCTTATGAAGCCACCAGTATTGATCTATGAAATCTCCACCTCTAAATGCCATAGTCAGATTAAGTTTCCACCCTCTTAATACCTTACGATGGGTGTTAAATCTCAATACCTGAATCCTGGGAGGACACATTCGAGTCTTAACCTTTATAAACCTGTGTATGGTATGTGGATGAATGCTGTGTGTGGAGGAGCATTCCACAGATTTTAACAATCTCCCTCTCCACCATCAATCCTCACTGTGCAATGGTCAGCTACCCCAAGTCCCAAGCAACTTTGTACTCATAAAATTAGAATACCAAATTTTACCAGCCACCCCCTTAAACAAGGCATAATCAAATGCCTTGAATATCCCTCTCGCTTATTTACCTTCCTATTCGCTCTTTTGAATAGAAGAGAAACAGAAGAATGGCCAAGGATTTGTGTGAGATGAGTTGGAAATGGATGTCACCTGAGTGGATATCATCTACCCTGTGAAGGTAGCATTTCAGGTTCTCTTGAGGGCTGCTTAAAAGTTCCAGGGAAGAGTGACATAAACTTCCATGGAGCTCAGGAGCGGATCCTGCCAACCAGTGGACATGGCCAATGATGTTGACTGAAAATGAAGACTGAAACTTCCTATAAAATGTCTTCTTTCTTCAGAAGATCTCTTTAGAACCAAAACTTTCACTCGAAAGTACGAAAGAGGGAAAATGGCAGCTCAGAAAATGGCAGCAGAAAGCAGAGAGAGAGACACTTAAGGCCAGGGATAAAACATATACCCCAAAGGCACACCCCAATGACCCACCTCCTCCAGCCACATCCTACCTGCCTATAGTTACCACCCACTCAACCCATTAAAACAGATTAATTCACTGATTAGGTTAAGAATCTCATAACCCAAACATTTCACCTCTAAACCTTCTTGTTCTGTCTCATATGTGAACTTTTGGGGTACATCTCATATCTAAGCTATAATGGTACTCAAGACAGGCTTGCTGTACTCCTGTTCCACAGAATCTTAAAGACTCAGCCTGAGTTTGTTTCTTACTCATGCAAGTTCTATTCCAGTCTCATTCTTCTCCAAGAATGTTCTTGGTCATGTTCTTCAAGTGCTGACTCAGGGTAGAGACCCTTCCCATCTTTGGACCTCAACATCTTATCATGTGCTCTTCGTGATCGTGTGAAAGACAGAGCCTATAGAAGTCACACAGCATAAAGTTCTGTTACGCTTCTACTTGGTTAGGATGATGGAACAAAGCTGTCACCACCTCCTGCTGAGCAAACCACAAGGAGGATGGGGAAGGTTCAGAGATGAATCACACAGACATTCAGCAAGCAGTAGAGCATGAAGATACATTCTCTGAATACTAGGGCTATCAGACATTCTGCAAGAAAATGCAAAGGGACAGGACCATTCTGTTAACCAAAACACTATTACTAATATGACCCTTAAATTCTCCACTTGGAAATTCTTAATGCACATTAACTCATTTTCACCTTCGAGAAATAATGCCATCAAAAAGCACTTTAAAATTAAAATACCAGAGTTCACATGTGAGACAATACAAGAAAGTTTATAGGCGAAATGATCGGGTTATGAGAGCTTTAACCTAATCAGCACATTGATTCACTTGAATGGATTAACTAGGTATAGGCGAGTAGGATGTGACTGGAGGAGGTGGGTCACTGGGGGTGTGCCTTTGGGGTATATGTTTTATCCCTGGCCTTAAGTGTCTCTCTCTCTGCTTTCTGCTGCCATTTTCTGAGCTGCTTTCCTCTTCCATACTTTTCCACCATGATGTTCTGTCTCAACTCTGGCCCAGAGCAAAGGGGTCAGCCATCTGTGAACTGAGACCTCTGAAAACTTCAGCCCAAAATAAACTTTTCTTCCCCTACATTGTTCTTGACTGGCCTTTTTGTCACAGTGGTGAAATAGCTCACTAAAACAGAAATCTTCATTTATTCCATCTTTGTGTTTTCTTTGTTTTTTGTTTTGTTTTGGTTTTGGTTTCACCACAGAACAATTCCCTCTCATAACGCCCATGAACCTAATTTCTCATTGAATGCACCTTAGGATATTTCATCATGGACTTTGAAATTCTAAAAGAAAAATGTAGTAAGTGCATAGATATTTAATGACAAAATAATAAATGGGTAAATGAGTGTGTGTGGGGGTCACATGCTTGTAATCACAGTGACTCTGGAGGCTGAGGCAGGAGGGTTTAAGTTCTAGGCCAACCTGGGTAACTTAGTGAGATCCTCTGTCAAAATAAAACAATAAAAAGAACTGGGGGTATAACTCAGTGGTGGAATGTCCCTGAATTCAGTCCCTACCACTGCAAAAACTAAAACTAAAACTAAAAATGATGAAAGAGAAGTCAAACTCAATGATACCTGCAAAGCCAAAGTTTTAGGAAATAAAATTCTACAAAACATTTGCATTACAAATATAAAAACAAAAATCCTAGGTTAAGCAGCTCACTTTCATTTGCTACATATTCTTAATTTTTCCCCCTCCTGCTGACTTGCGTGGCTTTTCTGAGTCATTGGTCATAGCTTATCTGCCCAAGATCCACAGTGGAAGCATCTGGGTGGGATGCTCAGTGTACAGGAACCACCCCAGTCCCTGCACGCAGCAAGGTAGCAATGGAAAACAAATGCACCATTGTTATGGAGAGAACTGAAATGATACTTTATAGAAGCCACGCTCTAGGTGGTGTCTCAGGCTGAAAACCTCACATACTCAAGGTAGGGAGGTCCGGCAACGGACTCAGCACCACTTGTATATTCCAAATAATCCAATCAGCAAGGCCTTCAGCGGCAGCAGGCTTTGTGACAGTAGCAAATGGTTTGCTGGTTGTTGGCAGCAGACCCCAGAAGCTGGGAGGAGAAAACAATATGGAAGCAATATTATTTGCCGTCTAATTCTCTGTAATCCAGAAGGGTGGTTATGCTGAATGATAACACACAGAGGAAAGATTAAATATAATAACATAATGTTCATGCTCTGCACCAGAAGTTATTGCTTTTGGCACCATGGAGGCAGATGGCTGGCACTGGCCATTGCCAGGAGGTGTTAAGTGGGTAAGTGGTACTGAGGAATAGAGTCATCTGTGGGGAAATGACAGTAATGAACTGCTTGTAATGCTGGGAAAACTCAATGAATCTGATGAAACACAGATTGCAAAACTGTTTCCTGGACAACCATTGGACACGCTCACTCTCACCGAAATGTGCTCTCTCCCAGCTACAAATCTCACAGGGAAGCCACTGCTGCTTCTGCTGCCAATTTTTTGAGCATCTTGACAAAAGGAATGACTAAGAAGATGAGCAGAACCCTGTCCTACTGGTGTCCTTTCTGTCAGCAGGCTCACATGCACTCTGCCATCTGATTCTGCTTGCAGATTTTTCTAGAAGGAGCCACATCAGCATAGTGAGAAGTCATTCTACCCTGGGAAGCAAAATTATATAAAGTTTTTGTTAGATTGTTCTCTGTTTTCAGCACGCTTCCTGCCTGTGTCAGATTAAGGTGCATACAGTGCTGTTCAGTTCACTGGGTAGGATGGTGGCAATACAGCAGTGACCGTTGTGCATCTGTATAGAGTTGCAGCCTCATGTCAAGGGCATGGAAGAAATGGGATGGAGAGGATTGCAGCAGACGGGGTTGTGTACCCAACGTGGTCCCAGGGCCTGTGTTAGCCTGTCAACTGTCCGTTGCTCTTCATGACAATGTACACGCAGAAACTGAGAGTGAGCATTTACGAATGTTTATACCAAGTTGAAAATTCCATTGAGGGCAATAGTAAATAAATGGAGTTTGTATAGTTTGTGCCTTTTTAAACTTTTATTTTTCTGGGAATTCATTTTTATTAGACTTCACAAAAGTATTATTCTGTGATGGATTGGAAATTAACAGAAAAGGTCTTTCATCACAGACAGTTTGAAAAGCAATGAATTGAGGTCGTACAGGCAGATGTAGTCTGCACATTCTGCAAGATTTATGGCTTTAGGCAAATCACAAACGCATGTACATTTTGGTTTTCTCAATATTTGATAAATATTAGATTATATCGTCATTAAATAACTGTGTATATCATGAACATCTCATATCAGCAATTGCAAAATTATTTAAATATTTAAACAATCCATTTTTGCTCTTCTGAGCAGCCCACAAGTAGAATGGTCAAGTTTCATGTCCTGGAAGCTTACTGGTTCAGGTATCAGACTTCCTTCATACCTGTATTCAGTTCATGCAACAGACATCCATTAAGCATCTCTCTGTTCCAGATAGAGTTTCAACCACTGAGAAGGCACAAGTAAACAAAAATCATAAAGCTACTGCCCAAGAGGAGCTTGTCTTCAAACAGGGGCTACAGTCACTGCAGATGAGACATAATAAAGAAGTCATCTGCGTGGTGAATTTGAGATTGAAGAGTGCAATGGAAAAACAGGAAGTACAGCAGAGCAAGCGAGGGGATCAGTCTTTAAGTGCTCTGATCTGGTTGAGCCTCCAGTTAAGAAAATGACACTTCTGCAAGACATGAAGAAGTTGAAGCTAGTCCTGTGGCTGCCTGATCAAGTGAGAATATTCCAGGTAGAGGCACCAGCCAGTCTCAAGGCCCCGCAGCAGGATGGAAAGAAAATGTCCGAGAGAAAAAAGAACAGATGAAGACAAAGAGGCAATTTGTCTAAGTCAGCCATTATGAAAACCTACTCTTTCATGCTAAGTTAGGAAATATTCGAAGTTCGAACAGAGGAGTGACATGCATTTACTTATATTTCAAAGGCTTACATCTGGCTATTGTAGCAATTCAGGAAAAGGACAATGGCATCTCCAACCAGGTTCGTAGCAATGGAGGTGGTAAGAAGAGGACAGAACCTGGTGCATTTATAAGACAGAACCAAAGGGATTTCCTGACAGATGGGATAGGACATGTGAAGTACAGAGAAAGACAAATTCTTGACCTGTCAGCTGGAACTATGCCCTCATCCGGCACGCTACAAGCTGCGATTAGAGAAGATTATGCAGAGTGGGTTAGATCATGAGCTTTTTTAGAGCATGCTAAGTTTCACTTATCTACTAGATACTAAGATGGTGAGTGTGCAGTAGGAGTCCAGAGTTTGCAGGGGATATAATTTGGAAGTACATAGAAATAATTGGCATGTATAGCCATGAAGTTGCCTAAGAGACAAGAGAAGGAATGTAGATAGAGAAAAGGACCACTCTCTGCGCTCTGAGACACCTGGGCACAAGGAAGTTATGGAGAGAAGAAACTAACCAAGAAGACCAAGTGGGAGTGATCAGTGAGACCAGAAATCAGAGTGTGGGAGTTTGGAAGGGAGTGGAGGAAGTGTGGGAATGAGGGAGAACTCAACTGTGTCCCTGAGGATATGCTTCATCATGTTATGCATGATGAAGACTGAAAACAGCTTTGGATTTAGAAACATGATGGGAAGCCAGGGGAAGATTCACAACGTGTGAAATGGTAAATATCCAAGTCATACAGAATAGGTCTAAAAGAGAATGGCCGGGGAGTAACTGGATACAGGGAACAAAGAAAAGTCTCTTACAGTACATGGAAACAAATACAGGGGTGATCATTGATGATGGCAGAAGTGGGGTCAAGAGAGACAGTCTGTCAATTTGTACTAGAGCTGCTTTTAGGGAAAGACTCAAGTAAGTAGTAGTACAGGTCACAAAGAAGAAGAGGAACACAAAGGCGTACTTAAATGAGAAATGTGGAGGACTTAGGTCATGCAGCTCTTAAAGGCAGACAGCGCAATGCAGGGGAACACCTTCTTTAAGCAAGACTGGGATTCCGGGTGAACTACTTGTAGGTTTCAACGGACCATATCTTTCTCATTCTGCAAGCAGTGCTTCCAGGCAAATGGCATGGGCATTTGTTTGCAAATGCAAAATCTTCTGTAATCACCACTGAGCAATTGGTACAATACACATTTCTTCAAAACAGGTAATTAATACTGATACTTAAATACTAAATTGATAGGCTTCCTTGCTCTCTTGCTTGCAAGCTATTCGCATTCTAGCTGTAATTAAGAATCGGGATAGATGGTTCTGTAAGGTAACGGGTGGATGACAATTTCCTGTAGTCTCTACTGCCTCTAGTTTTATAGCAATGTGTTAAGTAAAGGTAGAATTAAAAGCAGCAATGCTCTTTTTCTCATTTTTATTTGCCTTTCAAAACTCTCCTAAAAAAGAAAATAAGCATGTATTTTATATAGCAAATGTATATATATATATATGCATATCATATATAAATTGTATATGGTATAAACTGTCATAAATTGCTTATAACATGTAGTATTGAAATATCATACTATATATGATATATATCATATTTCAATATCATGATGCTTCACTTATACTAAATATTATCATTTCAAAGACATAATCTGAAGGAAAAATTGGGGTTCCTCATATCACAAACTCATTGCAGAAGTTCCTGGTCTATGGATGGTTTTCCTTGATCATTTAGGGACCCAGACTCCTTCTACCTTGTGACTTTGTCTTCCTTCAGGTACTCAGAGAAAGCACACTGCTTAACTACTAACCACTGCAGCCTGGGTGGTCCACGTGTTGCTTCTATTTGTGTTCCATTGAAAGAACGCGTCTCATGGCCGCTCTCAGAGGCAAGGTAGCCTGAAGAACAAAGTCCCTGTTTGGTCAACTCTCCACCTTGAAAGGGCTTCTCAAGGTTAAAGGCAGCCACAACACCCTCTGACGTTTTTTGCCCTGATGGTACTGATTGATGAAATTGGGAGTTCTTCTATCTAGTTGAGCACAGGGAAGAGTTCTAGGAAGGGTCTAACTTGGTTTTTGATACATGAGGACTCTCTGGATTGCAATTAAAATGAGCAAGTTTTTTGTGCTTTTTGTTGTTGTTGTTTTTACAGAATTTATCAGCCTGGAATCCGAAAATAAACACGATTCTTATCATAAGTATTTCTTACAGTTAGCATCCCATTGTATGTATGCATATATATATATGCATACATATATTATATTATATATAATATATATATTATAATATATATATATATTTTTTTTTTCAAAATTAAAGGAGACTTGAGTTGCTTTAGTTAGCTTCCCAATTTCTAGGACGCTCAAGAATTATAAGTATTCTGGACAACAAAAGAAAATAAGACTATGCTTACATATCTTTTTTCTGCCATATTCTTTCTTTAGGATTGCTATTTTATTGTTGCCCTTTCTGTCAGGATGTATGCATCAGGTATTAAAGACACAATACATTTCTACAAGTAAGCACCAATTTCTGTAACTGAACAGGCAAAGAAATTACACTGAACATCAGCATCTGGCAGTATTTTTTCTTTGGAAAAAAAAGTGATGAAAATTGGTTCAAATTCATTAACAATATTAAATCACATCTAATATTTGATACTATATGATTCAATACAGATATATGATACAATTACACAAAATATGTTAACATCAAAGGATACAACCAAAATTAAGATAGCAAACAAAACCTATATAACTTTTTTTTGTACTTTTGAAGTAACTGCCCATTCTTTTAAAGAAAATCTACTTGCAAGCAAAATTATCAACCTCCAGAAAAATCACACATAGCATTACTAAGCATATCCCCAAAAAGTGTACAACATGCACACTTGGAAAATACAAAGTTAAAAATAATTGCAAGCAACAAGTGAGCTTTGTATTTGTAAGAAAGTGAAAAGCAGTCCCATTTTTAGCACTGTTGTATAAAGAATTGTCTTTTGATACAAAGTTTATGAATTGTCCTCCTGCTGGGACCACACTTCACAAAAACACCATGTTTTTGAAACGAGATTACAGAGCAAGATAGAGCATCTTAGCAATGTCATCTTATTAAAGTTTTTTTTTTTTAATTTTTGCCATTTTATCAAGAACAGATCATTGGAGAGAACTCACCTCCTGATTATTCAGAGTAAATGACAGGAAAGAAATCCCCTCCTGGATGAATCCCTGGCATTGACTTCTCAGATCCAAAACAGCTGGCAGGATTTGCTAGAATGAAGGCAAGGAAAAAATTAAAGAAAATGATGTTCCAACACCGAAGTCGGACAAGTCACTGAGCCTGCACTCCACACCAAGGTCAGTCGACGCTGAGCCCACCCCCCCACAATGGAGGTTGGTCTGCCACTGAACCTGCCTGCCTGCCTGCCTCCCTACTGCTGCGGGACACTGCATCTGTCTCTTTGCTAACTCAGTGGGGCTCCCCAGCTTCTTTGGAGGCTGGTGCAGGCACTGAATTATTTCTGAGGGCGTGGCCATCATCATTGGAAGGACGGCCCGTCCTGAGACACCTACAGGAGACTGGAGGCCCTTTGACAGGTACTCCTATTACTCGCTACATCCTACACCCTTCCCCATCATCTTGTTCACAACTAGAAATATTGTAAATAGTAATTGAACTGACCTGTTATTTTAAAAAATGTTTAAAGTCTATATACGGTCTATCTGGTTCAGGGTGCATGTTCTCTGTATGGGTACTACTGGTATTGATCTCCCCTTCAAAGGAGTGGTAGTGGAAACTGCAGGGTCATAATAAGCCTGCAGGGGGCAAACTTCAGTATTCTGATCTTCATTGCTAGAGGGGAATATACAGAAACAATATGAAAAAACAGGAAAGAAAGTGTCCTACAAAACCAAAATGCTATTGTGATAGACTCCAATGACAGCCATGGCAGTAGAAATGACAGAAAAAGAGTTAGAATATGCATGATTAAAATGATCTGTGAAGCCAAAAGAAGAGATAAGAGAGTAAATACAGGCAATGCAAGACCATTCCAGTAGACAGTTTAAAAAAGAAAATGCAAGAAGCAAAAGAACACTTCAATAAAGAGATTGAGATTCTGAAAAAAAAAAAAAAAAAAAAAAACAGAAATACTGAAATGAAAGAAATGAGAACCTAATTAAAACTCAATAGAAGCATCACCAACAGAATAGACCTCGTGGAAGACAGAATCTCAGACAATGAAGACAAAACATTCAATCTGAAAATAAAATTGAAACAAACTGAGAAGATGTTAAGAAGTCATGAATGGAACCTCCAAGAATTACAGGATATCATGAAAAGACCGAATTTAAGAATTATTGGGATTGAGGAAGGCACAGAGATACAAACCAAAGGCATGAAACCTGTTCAATGAAATAATATCAGAAAAATTTCCCAAACTTGAAAAATGAAGTGGAAAATCAAATATAAGAGACTTTCAGAACACCAGGTGCACAAAACTACAACAGATCCACACCAAGACACATTATAATGAAAATACCTCACATTCAAAATAAAAATAGGATTTTAAAGGCTGCTAGAGAAAAGCGTCAGATTACACATAAGGGAAAACCAATACGGATATCAGCAGATTTCTCAGCCCAGACTCTAAAAGCAAGAAGGGCCTGGAACAATATATTTCAAGCTCTGAAAGAACATGGATGCCAACCAAGAATACTATGTTCAGCAAAACTAACCTTCAGATTTGACAATGAAATAAAATCTTTCCATGATAAACAAAGTTAAAAGAATTTACAAATAGAAAGCCTGCCTACAAAACATTCTCAGCAAAATATTTCAGGAGGAGGAAGTGAAAAACAACAATACAAGTCAGCAAAGGGAGAAAACTACCCTAAAGGAAAGCCAATCAAAGGACAAGTAAAAACCAAAATAAGCCAAATGACCAGGAATACAAATCATATCTCAATAATAACCTTGAATGTCAATGGCCTAAATTCAATAATCAAAAGACTAGATTAGCATATTGGATTAAAAGAAAGACCCAAACAATATGCTGACCTGCAAGAGACTCATCTCATAGAAAAAGACATCCACAGACGAAAGTGAAAGGATGGGGAAAAATATACCATGCCCAGGACCCAGTAAAAAAGCAGGGTCTCTGGCCTCATATCAGATAAAGTGGACTTCACAACCTAATGTTAGTCAGAAGGATAAAGAAGGACATTTCATACTGCTTAAGGGAAGCATAAAACAGCAAGATTAAAACACTTTTAAATATTTATGCCCCAAACAATGGAGCATCTATGTATATCAAACAAACCCTTCTCAATTTTAAGAATCAAATAGACCAAAAACACATTAATAGTGGGGGACTTTAACACACCACTCTCACCACTGGATAGACCCTCCAAACAAAAACTGAACAAAGAAACTATAGAACTAAATAATACAATCAGTGACATAGACCTAATGGATATTTACAGAGTATTTCATCCATCATCGAGTGAATATACTTTCTTCTCAGCAGTTCATGAATCCTTCTCCAAAACAGACCATATGCTATGCCACAAAAAAAGCCATTAGTAAATAAAAAAAAATAGAGATCCTGTATCCTATCAGACCATAATGGAATACAATTAGAAATGAATGATAAAATAAAAAAAAAAAATACTCATATACCTGGAAACTAAATAATATGCTACTAAATGATGCAATGATAACAGAAGACATCAGAGAAGAAATAAAAAAATTCTTAGAAGTAAATGAGAACAATGACACAACATATCAAAACCTCTGGGACACTATGGAAGCTGTACTAAAGAGGAAAGTTCATTGCTTTGAGCTCATACATTAAAAGATAAAAAAGTCAACAACTAAATGACCTAACATTACACCTCAAAGCCCTAGAAAAGAAGAACAGACCAACACCAAAAATAGTAGCAGACAGGATATAATTAAAATCAGAGCTGAAATCAATGAAATTGAAACAGAGAAACAATTCAAAAAATTGACAAAACAAAAAGTTGGTTTTTTGAAAAGTAAACAAAATTGATAACCCCAGCCACACTAATGAAGAGAAGGAGACAAAAAACTCAAATTACTAGAATTCATGATGAAAATGGAAAAATCACAAACAGACCCATTGAAATACATAACATAATTAGAAGCTACTTTGAAAATCTATACTACAAAAAAATAGAAAATATCGAAGACATCAAACAAGTTTTTAGAGACATATGATCCTCCCAACCTGAATCAGGAAGATGTACACAATCTAAACAAATCAATTTCAAGTACCGAAATAGAAGAAGCCATCAAAGCCTAAAAACCAAGAAAAGCCCAGGACCAGATGGATTCTCAGCTGAATTCTACAAGACCTTTAAAGGAAGTACTGATACCACACACTCCTCAAAGTATTTCAGGAATAGAAAAGGAGGGAATCCTTCCAAATTCATTCTATGAGGCTAGTATCACTCATATACCAAAACCAGAAAAAGACACATCAAAGAAAGAAAACTTCAGACCAATATACCTGATGAACATAAATGCAAAAAATCCTTAACAAAAATACTGGCAAATCACATACAAAAATATATAAAAAGATAGTGCACCATGATCAAGTGGGGTTTATCCCAGTTATTCAAGGTTGGTTCAACATCCGGAAAATCAATAAATGTCATTCACCACATCTATAGACTTAAAGTTAAGAATCACATGATTATTCAATTGATGCTGAGAAAGTATTTGATAAAATACAGCACTCCTTCATGCTTAAAACACTAGAAAAAATAGGAATAGTAGGAACATACCTCAACATTGTAAAGGCTATCTAGCCCACAGCCAACATCATCTTAATGGAGAACAACTGAAAGCATTTCCTCTAAAAACTGGAACAAGACAGGGATGCCCTCTTTTACCACTTATATTCACATTGTCCTTGAAACACTTGTCAGAGCAATTAGACAGACCAAAGAAATTAAAGGGATACAAATAGTAAAAGAAGAACTAAAGCTGTCACTATTGCTGATGGACATGATCCTATATTTAGAAGATCCAAAAAAGTCCACTAGAAAACTTCTAGAACTAATAAGTGAATTCAGCAAAGTAGCAGGATATAAAATCAATACACGTAAGTCTAATGCATTTCTATTCATAAGTGATGAATCCTCTGAAAGAGAAATTAGGAAAACCACTCCATTCACAGTAGCGTCAAAAAAATAAAATACTTGGAATTAATCTAACAAAAGAGGTGGAAGACCTGTACAATGAAAACTACAGAACATTAAAGAAATTGAAGAAAACCTTAGAAGGATGGATAAGAATTCCCATGTTCTTAGATAGGCAGAATTAACATTGTCAAAATGGCCATTCTACCAAAGGTACTATACAGATTCAATGCAATTCCAATTAAAATCCCAATGATATTCCTCATAGAAATAGAGAAAGCAATCATGAACTTCATCTGGAAGAACAAGAGACCTCGAATAGCCAAAACAATCCTGAATAGAGAAAATGAAACAGGAGGTATCACAATACCAGACATTAAAACTGTACTACAGAGCAATTGTATCACAAAACAACATGGTATTGGCACCAAAATAGACGGCAGACCAATGGTACAGAATAGAAGACACAGAGACAAAACCACATAATACAGTCACCTCATAACTAGACAAAGGGAGCCAAAAACATACAATGGAGAAAAGATAGCCTGTTCAACAAATGGTTCTGGCAAAACTGGAAATCCATATGCAGTAAAATGAAATTAAATCTCTACCTCTCACCCTGCACCAAAACTCAACTGGAAATGGATCAAAGACATAGGAGTTAGACCAGAGACCCTACACCTAATAGAAGATGAAGTAGGCCAAATCTTCATCATATTGGCTTAGGATCAGACTTCCTCAATAAGACTCCCAAAGCACAAGAAATCAAAGCAAGAATCAATAAATGGGAAGGACTCAAACTAAAAAGCTTTTTCTCAGCAAAGGATACAATCAAGAATGTGAAGAGAGAGCCTACAGAGTGGGAGAAAATCTTTTCCACATGCACTTCAGATAGAGAACTTATCTCCAAAATTCATAAAGAACTTATAAAACTTTACAACAAAAATACAAAGAACCCAATCAAAAAAATGGGTCAAGGACCTGGACAGATACTTTATAGAAGAAGACACTGGACAGACACTTTATAGAAGAAGACACACAGGCAATTAATAAATATATGAAAAAGTGTTCAACATCTCTAGTTAATTAGAGAAATGAAAATTAAAACAACTCTAAGATTTCATCTTACTCCAATTAGAATGGCTTTTATCAAGAACACAAACAATAATAGATGTTGTCATGGATGTGGGGAAAGAGGCACACTTTTACATTGCTGGTGGAGTTGCAAATTGTGCAGTCACTCTGGAAAGCAGTATGGAGAATCCTAAGAAAACTTGGAATGGACCCACCTTTTGACCCAGTTATCCCACTCCTTGTTTATACCCAAAGGACCTAAAATCAGCAAACTAGAGTAACACAGACACATCAATATTTATAGCAGCTCAGTTCACAATAGCTCGATTGTGGAACCAATCTAGATGCCTTTCAACAGGTGAATGGATAAGAAAGTCTGGTATATATACACAATGGAATACTATTCAGCCATAAAGAATAATAATATTATGGCATTTGCAAATAAATGGATGGAATTGGAGAATATCATGCTAAGTGAAATAAGCCAAGCCTCCAAAAACCAAAGGCCGAATGTTTTTCCTGATAAGCGGAGGATGATATATAATGGGGGTGGGGTGGGGAATGAGAGAATAATGGGGAACTTTAGAATATGTAGAAGAAAATGAGAGGGAGGTGGTATGAAAAATGGTGGAATGAGATGGACATCATTGCCCTATGTACATGTATGATTACATGAATGGTATGAATCTGCATTGTGTACAACCACAGAAACGAAATTATGTACCCCGTTTGTGTACAATGAATCAAAATGCAGTCTGTAAAAAATTAAAAGCTAAATAAAAATAATTTAAAAAAAGAAAGAAAATTACGCTCCAAGAACAATAGTTTGCCCTCATGAAGGCTGCACAAAGATGTTCAGGGATAACTCTGCTATGAGAAAACATCTGCATACCCACGGCCCCAGAGTCCACGCTTGTGCAGAATGTGGCAAAGCTTTCGCTGAGAGCTCAAAACTAAAAGAACACCAGCTGGGCCATTGTATATTTTGATCACATGGCCTTTATTGCTTTCTTATTGTAGGATAGTATTAGAAACTTTAGCGGAGATAAAAAACACTAGATGTCATTCAAAGGAAGAATAACAGAATAAATAATGTCCTGGAATAGCAACCAGAATCCAACTTGGATTGAAGACAGGAGAATGACCAGCCACATCAGTGGTACATTATCCTAATATTTAATCATATGAAATATTAGGTAGTTTTCTACATTTGACAGTTGATCCATATTACATATTCTCAATACACAAATATTTCTTCTAATCATTTTGTGAATTTTAGCTTATAGTGATATATAACTAGTTTATATTTATATATGCATATATTCAGTATATGTAATATTTTATACCATATAACACATAGTATAGTAAGAAGACACTAAGTTTGTGGGTTTTTTTTTTTTTTGAGTGATAATGTGGTTTTCCTTTATTTAAAAAGCACTGTCTCAACAGACACATACATGCAAGAGTCTGAGCATAAGAAGCTTAATAATAAATCTTCCCAGAAATGAACCGAATCCCATGTACCCCAGTTGTCACATTGTTCTTTCCTTGACTTTCACATTCGGGGGTTTACAAAAATAGACAACCACAGTGGAAATTCAGAGTAAGCCACAAGTTAAAAAGAAAAATAGATCTTGACTTCTTATGACCTGTGGCAAGAGACGTGTGGAACTTAATAACTGGGTAGGTATGTTTTCTCCATCTTTCTCCCCCAGAAAATTGCCACTTCTTGAAGCCACACTTTAAAACAATTTTAGCTATAATGAATAATGCCGCGGTGAATATGGGAGTCCAGATAACTCTGAGATACTGACTTCATTTAATCCGCAATGTGTATTTCAGCAGTAGGAGTGTGAGATTATAAGATGATTCTATTGTTAATCTTTTCAAGGGACCTCTCATACTATTTTCCATAATGGCTGTACCGGTTCATACACGTTTTAATTATTACCTCTACCTCTGTAAAGCTGTGGAGAAAGACGATCTCTGTTTCAACCTCAATTCAGTATTGAAATTCACTTCATTCTCAAGACACATTGACAGTCCACATACTGTGGAAGAAAGGACAAATCTATTCCTTTATTACCTCACTGAGCAGGTCAAGGAGACCCGCTGGGTCTTACGACCCTTAAAATACTTCCCAATATTTAAAATCATCTCAGATGCCATCTAGTTGTATTGCGACTTGAAGCACCATCCCACAAATGTTTCAGGAAATATGTGGTCACGTCCCTTCAGTTTGACCACCTTTCTTCTTCCCGTTAGCTGCCTGTGGACTGGCCTTCATCCTGCCGGTTCTGGGTGTTCAGTTAGAGCGTCAGCAGGAGGCTGTAGAGCAGCAGGAAGGTGTGGTGTTGGCCACATCTTGGACCCTGCTCACTGGGAGGTGAGCCTGGGTGAACCCTCTGTTGAGATTCCCAATGCCTCTTGGGGCTGCACGCAGCCCATAGGGACAGTCCCCTCCCTGCTCCTAAAACCCCGGAGGTGGTGATGGATTTGTTATTATGAGCTGGACAAGCCCTCCTTTCCTGTGGCTTTTTCTATCCCCTGCCCACACTTATCCACATTCTCTTCACTTGAAAGTGCCATTTGTCTCCCCAGCCAAGGACCCTGACAGAGGCAATGGTACAGATTTGTCAGACATGGTGCCTATTACTATAGTATTTCAAAGTTTTGTATTAAAGTTAAATATGTACGCACAGAAGTATGATACACGTTAAGACCACTAAGAGCTAGACAAAAATCAAAATGCCACAGGGTTTCAAAGTCAGAGTTATTCCCTCTTCTTAGGCAATCAAGAAAGATTCCATGCAAGATATTTAAATGGCTATTGGTGGGTTGGCCAGTATTTCAGAAAGAAAAAGACACATTTCAGGTAGAAGAAACACAGCCAGGCAGGGAACATTGGAATGAAATGTCATGTCTTATTTGGGACAGATGTTTGGAGTATAGAATTTAAGATGAGTAACAATACAAGGAAGAACATGAGTAAGTAGGCTGAGCCAGTGGAATTCAGATGTTGCAGTTGAAAACATGGTGGATGCGTTCCAAGCAGTGGGGAGCTCACTGTTGTATCTCACTGTCCATAATAAACGTCTGAGATGGAGTTGCATTTTAGGAAGATTAATTTGATAATAAAGGTGTCATTGGGTGGGAAGAAGTGGAGGTGGTGAGACGTGGTTGAAAGAGATGACTCAGAGGGCCTTCAGAGCCCGTTCGGCAGAGGGTGACTTGGGACAATGAGCACCCAATAATCCAGATGGCACATGAGAAGGGTGGAAGCTCCAACGTTGGTCTTTTGGAAGTCATTGGGAAGGACGACTCATTAGAAGAAAAGCCTAACTTTGATAAAACAAAGACAATATCTGCCAGCCTGGCATTATGAATTTGGGAAGCAGACAGCCATGAAAGTGAGGGTAGAGCCCACCAGAGTGGGCAGAGTAGGAAAAAAAAGGCTTTGTCTAACACAGAGTATCCTGAGGCTTGGATTTCCTCACACACAGGAGGAGGAAGGAAAAGAAGTGAGAGGCATGGGCATAGGCTCAATATGCTACTGTGGGCAAAGGGGGAGCGCACAAGAGCAGCATTCAGTAAAAGGTTATCCATGGTAATAACTCACTATTATGATGGAGTTAAAGGGACTGACATTGGACATAGACATTCAGGACTTGAAAGTCCAGGTCTTTTAAATAAGGATAGATGTTGTGGTAGAACACATCTTATTCTAAGAAGGGGACTCTATAGAAGTAGGTATTTGGAACATATCTGAAAAGATAGGTGGGGGAAGAAATAAAGACATGATCTTCTCTCTGGTTATCCTCAAATCCTCTGACTTCCTGCTGTCAATATTCACCTTTTGTATATCTTCTAATGAACTGTTGAAAGTTTAGTGACTCTCTCATTCTGCCAAAATGTGTGTCATTTGTATTAGTGAGGAGCAGAGGCCATGGAGCTAAACTACCCCAGTTTGAAGGTGGACTTCATTTTTGGCTACATCATTGGGCAATTTGCTTAACATTTCCATTCCTCAATTTTTTCATCTGTGAAAAGGGATCCTCACATGACCTACCTCACTACATTATGTAAATGAACTGAATACCTTCACAATGACTTTTCTAGTGTAACTGATAAATGTTAGCTAATCATGCTTTTTCTATTTTCTGCTCCCAGTTAATTGTGCATTCCTGACCTCATTTCACTTTCTGCCTCTGTTACCCTCCTTCCAGCCATAGTGCCCAGGCTGGGCATTGCAGGAGTAGCTGTAGCTGAAGATTTGGGGTCAAGTGAGGAAGATAACACAACACAGCATGAAATAGGGTTCTGCTTACATGTGAGTAAGAGGTAGACTTGACCTGGGGTTTCCTGACATCTGGTTAGGAGAAATTTCTAAGAGCTATCCATACCATTCAAGACTTCTCCAACTACTGAACTCATCTTCCAAAATCTATCTTACTCTCTGTGTTCTGGGATAGAAGACAAAAGAGGTACAAGGTACAAAGAGATTAAGTGAAATATTCAACTCTAGAAATTAAATAAAATGGAAAATTAGCAATTAGCATCAGAACCAAAATCAGTTCCAGAACATAGAAATGTAGGGTACTACATACATTTGTTGAGAAGCTCTTTGGGGGTAATAAACTTGTCATCCCAATTCTGAAGATAGCCTGCCACAATTTGAATGATCTGTAAACAACATAGGAACCTCTAAGTGAACCTGAGATTGTCCAGTTAGAGTAAAAGATAGGGGTGTGACGTAAACAGAGGGGGTAACAGGTCTTTTGGCTATCATTTGTTTTAAATGTATGTATGGTTTTATAGGAATATGGAATTCTAATGCCTGAGAGCTAGAGATCGGCCACAATTAGCACACACCCCCACCTCTTTTATTCCTTACAACCAGCCTGATGCACATATTTGTTGTTTGTTGTTTATTTCTCCACCTGCAGGACCCTGTGGCCATTTGAGTTTACAACTTAGTGGACACATCAAGAGCAAGACACATTACAACTGTCTTTACTGGGTTTCACAGTGCACATCATTCATTCGTCCCAAATTCATATCCAGGTGATCACTTTTTCCAAAGAACATTGAATATTCATTTTGAGGTTTTTCATGGACAGTCTGATGCAGTGATATTTTATCCCGCCATATCTCCAACAGAAGAAATGCTGCCATTTTTATTTGTGAGCGTAGACCCAATGATGTGCCTGGGAGAAGGAGCCATGCCTTTCCACTTGGGGAACACTAAGGAAGCTGGGCTTGGGTACACCCAGTTCCTCCTTACCCCTGCTCTTGCAAAGGGGTGTTTTCCTAAATATGCACACACACTCCTGGAAGAGCAGAATATTAACTAGTTTTGCTTTTCTAATCACTGGCTCATTTAACATGAAAAAGCAAATGGCAACCTAGCTTATTTCATTTATATTTTATATTGCTTTCTTACTAACACTGCAAAAGGAAAAAAAAGGCCTTAGGTATCATAATGTATAAGCACGAATGATTAGTAGGATGCAAGTAGTCGCTAATCACCAAGGAAAACCATTTGAGGATCTACGTGGCCTTCTTTACAGCGGCAATACAGACTGGGGGCTATCTGAACATTAATTTATCACGTTAATGAGATGCACAATTGATGGCTTTTCTTTCATTTCCAGATTTTAAAAGATAGTCTATGCCATGGTTCTATTTACCCTAAGAAGATTTCTTAAGTGGTAGAATCCCGAAGCCTTCCTAACAGCTATTTTCTTGTTTATGATAGATTTGTGTTTAATAGGTAGCTAAGAAAACAGCATAAAGCAACTCAGTTCCAAAATATAATAATTTACAAGTATATAGTACATGGTAGTTTACAAAGCATTTTTGAATACATTTCATTTTGGATTCCCAGGCAGACAGATCCTGAGACAGAAATGAGCATCCAAGAAATCTATTGTATTCTTGGGGAGAAAGAGGACAGGGAGGAGGGGGCTGTGATGCAGACACCACAGGGTCCCAGCCAGCGCTGCGGAGCTTTGAAGGTGGCAAATCCCAGGAAAGGCTGTCTTGAGCTAGGGTGGGATGGCTGGGTTTTTCCATTTCCTTATCAGCTTGCAGGCGACTCCAAGAATGAGAAGAATCCTTGGAGAAGGCAAAGCATCTCCGTGCAGACAATGCCAATAGCGTTTAAGTAGCCAGGCAATCCGTGCCCCCCGCACCACCACCACGGAGGTTCACCCAGCAACTGGCCGTGGCCTCCTGGTGGGAGGCTGCAACAGTCGTTTCCATGTGGCATGGCAAGATCCGCCCCCCCAGACTCCTGGCTTCTCCTTCGTTAAGGGAATCCTGCTCTGAATACTGACGTACTTGCACAAATGGGAAAAAGGACTGTGATATTTAATTGGTCCAACTTCCCTCAGACTCCTGACCCTCACGCTAGATTTCTTCTGCTTGCACGCTGCAGCAGCAAGCCCATTGACTGTCTCATCAATTTGGTTCTAGGAACAAGTTCTATTAATCACCTTTCTCTGAACCTTTGAAATCTACCTCTGTATGATGTATGGCTGCTGCTGACTTTGCTCATTTTTTTTTAAGTTCTCCATTTTGTTTTTAATCCTAACTTCCCACGGGTCACCCTTGTGTGCATGGATTAGTGTCAGCCAATGAGTGGACAGAGGCTGTGCTCAGCACCTTGAGTCTGCAAGGTTTCTGGATCTTCTGGTGAGTGTTTGTGGGAGGGATGCATAGTCAATGTCAGATGGTTTTATGATCCTACCCTAGATTTTTCCTTTTAGTGGGGACCTTCCCCTCTCTCGTGCAAATGCCTGCACCCTCATGGGTGGAGCTTGTGTGGCTGGCTTGGGCCCTCTGGACTCTGGTACGCAAGTGCAACCTCAGCCTGGAATATACTGCCCTGACCATGCCATTTCAGGCTAGTATAGTCACTCATCCTCCCCACCTGACCAACTCCTAGTCACTTCTACCAACGAAGTGTCTAGGTGTGGCTGTCCATCTTCTGTGTTCCAATCAAGTGAGCCCATTCAACCAGGGTAGAGAAGACTCCAGGCCCCCTGGCCCATTCCGCCATGGCGATGCCTACATGTCCACTATGAGGAGGGAGCAGGGAGCCTTGGCACCCCAGGAATCCCCACTCTTCTTATCCAGAGATTGGCAGAGTTTCAAGATTAAACACCTGCCAGTCAGGTTGTGTGGTACTGGTCCATCTCCACAGCACTTAAGGAATACTTGTGCTTATTTGTCCATTTCCATAGTAGCTCTTTGGGGACAGGACTAACCAATCTCTTTGCCTGGTTCTGACTCAGCTTTTAGACTACTTTCTTTCTTTTGGGGGGGGGGGTGGGGGGCGGGGATGCTGGGTATCAAGTCCAGGGCCTCACATATGCTAATAGCTCTACCTCTGAGTTATATCGCCAGTCCTGAAGTCTTCTTTTAAAATACAAGAGCTATCATACATTTTTCAAAAAAATTAAGATAGAGCCAATTTGGGTTCCCTAAAAACAAACAATGCTGGTCATTTTATGAACTGATCTTTCAGAAATGCACTTGCTTTGCTCATTTCATAGTATTATACAGCACTTTATGTAAAGGGATTTCATTTCAAATACATCTCTGATTTTTCCTGTGAAGGTCAGTTCTTGGCTAAAGAAATCAAGAAAAGTCCGGGGAAATGCACAGTGAGAAGAAGTCTTTGCTTCTTTTAGTCCTGCCTACTGGGAGCTCAGTGTCTGTCTGAGTACACTGCCAGGTGACAGTGCTGAGATTAAAAGGACTGGGAATGGGAATTGGATGCCAATTTCAAGCCAAAGGGAACATTTCAGAGCTCACTTGAAAGGCTAACTTATGGGAGTGCTTAATGTTGGAAGTGAGAAAATAGTTGGGAACTTCTTAGTAATTACCTTTACTGGGAAAGATGTAGCTCAGTCTGAAAGCAACCCAGAAAGATGACAGACAGATCAGCTTCCTTGAACCATGGAAGACAAAGGAAGTGTCTCATACAATCAAAATTACCCACGAGCATTGACCTTAGAATACTCAGGACATCCAGGTTTCCCTTCGGCACTGGAACAATTTCTAGTTCTATGGTGGAACACCACATGTAGTAGGGACTTGTATTTAGGAACTCAAACAAACAAGAACTTGTCCTTAAATACTATACGAATGGTATGAATCTACTTTGTGCACAACCATAGAAACAAAATGATGTACCCTGTCTGTGTACAATGAATCAAAATGCAGTCTGTAAATAATTAGAAAAAGTAGATGTTGTACAGTAATTTGGAAGAATAAAGTTTTTGTTTGTGTGTGTGGTTTTTTTTTTTTTTTTTTTTTTTTTCAAAAAATACTAGAATGAACTTTAGAAATGTCCTGTTCACGTCATGGGTTGGACAAGGTTGAGATCAGAGTGGGGATAGAAGCTGCATGCTTCCTTTCCCAGGCTCACTACAAGACCACAAGGAGACTTTGCTGGCTCAGTTGAGCCAATCCCAAAAAAACAAAGACTGAATGTTTCCCTTAATGGATGATGATACATAATGGGGGTGGGGAGCTGGGGGTTAAGAGAAGAATGGAGGAACTTTGGATTACATAGAAGGAAATGAGATGGGGAGGGGGCGGGGGTATGAAAGATGGTGGAATGAGACAGAGAAACTGGAGAATATCGTGCTAAGTGAGATAAGTCAATCTCAAAACACCAAAGGAAGAATGATCTCTCTGATAAGAGGGTGATGACACATAATGGAGAGGGGAGGGACAAGAATGGAGGAAGGAGGGACTGTATAGAGGGAAAAGAGGGGTGGGAGGGGTGGGGGGGAAGGAAAAAAATAATGAATCAAACAACATCACCCTATGTAAATGTATGATTACACAAATGGTATGCCTTTACTCCATGTACAAACAGAGAAACAACATGTATCCCATTTGTTTACAATAAAAATAAACTATAAAATAAAATAAAATAAACTATAGAACCTAGTGAGAAAAATAAATTAGCCCTTTATCTAACTTTAATTATTATTTTTAAATTAGCTACTAAGTGCATATGGATGGATTGCCTTGGCATAAATATGCACATTGTACCCCGTGATCTATGTATTCTAGTCACATGCACACACTCTGGAAAAGGTGACAAATGCATTTTGCACATCCTCCTAAGGTTAGTTACTTCTTCTCCAACTGCTGTGCCAGAAGACAGGCTGACAGAAACACCTCCCAGACCTTCCCCTGGCAAGCATGCAATCTGAAGTTCTCCTGCATTAAAACAAGTTCAATGCCCAGGAGTAAGGGCATGTGGCCATGAGTCCATTCGTTAGCCAGGCACACCTAGTCAGTCAGGTGCCGTCCCCTGAGTGACCTGCTTATTGGAGTGGTCTATTGTCCACAAGACTGGTAACCGCACATGAAAAAAGAAAAAGGAAAACACCCAGTAAACACTGAGAGAAAGTCAGGTCTACTTTCAGATGCCAAATGAAGAGGGGTGACAGACTCCCTCAAGTCATCAACCACTCAGCTTTGTTTGGAACACAATTGATCTTGTCAGGGCTAAAAACCCATCTGCTGTTTGTATCCTCAACAAGGAAGAATAATTGGAAAATTCCTTAATTAGTGTTCCATTTAATCTCCCATTGTCAAGGTAAACACTTTGATTAAAGGGAGTAGCGCTCATGAGTCACTGTAAACCTACTTGAATATCCATAAACTTATTCCATTGTCACGGCCGTCCCTGTCTCGGCCAAGGTCACCCTTTCTGACACCTGTAAGAGCCATGGGGGATTTTAAGCAAACTAGAAGGGGTAGTGTTTGCAAGATCTGCATCCTAAGAAAATTATCAACTTTTCCTTGATTATCATTATCTTCCTATGACAAAGATGAGATTACAAACCACTTTCAAATTGTGTATTTCCGGGGTCTGCCTATAGGGACTGCAATTCTTCAGTGACTGATGCAATAGTCTAGTTGAGTCATCGGGGAGTGTAGTGAATACAGATTCCTCAGCCTTTGCAACTGATGAAGTTCAAGTTTTAACTTTTCATTAGTCTCTCCAGTGTTACTCAAATAGAAGTGCTGCTTTTTCTCATCCATTTCTGACCTTATATTTACCTTATTAGGACTACTAATCATTGTCCATAGAGTCTGAGATATTGGGACCAGGCTGCTTCCTTTACGGAATTCTCTAAGTGAAGAAACTAATGCTGTCTTTTGTTTGCTTTCTTGCTTGGTTTTAGCCCATTATTCATTCATTAATTCTTGTTTTCAACAAATCTTTCTTGAGTATTGTATTACTCAGGGTTCTCTAGAGGAACGGAACCGTTAGGAGGTATGATTATAAAAAGGGGATTTATTAGGTTGACTTACACCATCAGAAGCTGGATAGTCCACAATGGCCATCTGCAGGCTGGAAAGTTGGAGGAACCAGTGGCTGCACAGTCCAAGATACTGAAGCCCCAGAACAAGAGGGATCAAGGATGCTGCCCTAGTCGAACATCAAAGGCTTCTGGAAACTCCCTGGAGAATCACTGGCAGAGCCTGATTTGGAAGTGAAGGAGCAAGTCTGATGTCCTCAGGTGATCACAGGAGCAATCAAGAACCCATTCAAGAAGAATCCAGCTTTCATCTACTGCAGCTTCCTTGTTCTTCCAGCTTTTATTCCATTCAAACCTCCAATCTAGCAGATGGTGCTGCCCATGCTTAGGGAGGATCTCCATTTCAATTCGCTATCCCACATGCCAATCATTCCTAGATGCACCCTCATCGACACACCCACAGTCTCTTTTTATTTATTTTTTTATTAAAATATTATTTTTATTTTTACAGACACATTTTGATTTATTGTACACAAATGGGTCTCTTAATCTTGGGCATCTCTTAATCCAATCAAGTTAACAATTCAAATTAACCATTACAAGTATTTAATGAAAAAGATGACTGAGTGTATATCGAGTGCTGGAGATTCAGGAAGAGGGATTAAAACAAACCAAATGTTGGTGCTCTGAGGGAGCCTACCTCAGTGAGAGGACAGAGAAGAGTCACCCAGGAGCTGAGAACACTGACGGTGCTGAGCACGGTGGAGGACTTGCAGTAGGGCCGGTGATCAGGTGGGCAGGCGTTTGTAAGGGAGCCCATCCTGGGCTTAGCAGGGAGTGATCTGCTCCCTATACCTCGCCCTCTGCCTCAAAGTACATCCAGCATGGGAAACACAGTGGCAGAGGAAGGAGAGCAAGAGAACGTGATCAGCCAAACTCACTTCAGAACCTGAATCATCCGGGTCTCTATTTAGCTTGACAGATTAGTAGGACCCTTAGTTGGACAGGCTATGAAGCTGCTAAGATAAGCCCACCCCCTATCTCTATAATATGGCTAAATATTCAATTTATTAAGTAGAAAATATGTTGGATTTGACCTTGCAACCCCAAGTTCTAATATATAATTTAATCACCTTTATTTTAAAAAATAGAAACCGTTTTGTTTTCTCATCATAGCAAGATTTATAGGACATTTAGAAGCTACAAAAAGGCCAAAACGGAAAACTAAATCGTAAGACATCCTTTTAATGATTTTGCTGAACATCCTATAACATGACATACTTACTGAACCAGACTCTTATTACTGCATTTTTTAACTTTTTATCATTGATAGTACATATCAACAAAATTGGAAGAAACATCTTTCAAACTATTCAGTCCTCTTCTTAGGATATATTTCTGGATTTAGAATTGTAGCCTCAAAAGCAAATGTGTATTTGTGGTCTTTGAAATTAAAGTGCCAATTTGCCCTTGATTAGGTCAGTCCAAGTTTTGAGCACCACACTAGAGATAGATGTTGGTGCTTTTCATATATATATATACTCAACAGAATCAGGAAACAGGAAAGAGCTTTAACATCTCTTTCATTTATTGTATCATTAGAGTCATTATTTATCTTACATATATTTTATTCCTACTGACATTGAATCTTCTTTATCATATTAATTATATATATATGTACATATATGCATATACATGTGTTTAAGTAATGTATATATACATATATAGGGTATATGTACAGTAGAATGTACATATATACACATGTGTGTGTGTTATCTTAACCCCTTTAAAGTATTTGTATATTTATTATTTTCTTATTGATTTTTAATAATGATTTATATATTAGATGTGTTCATCCATGAATGACAAAACTTCCTATTATAAGTAATTTTATTTATGGAGCTCAACACAATGTAAGCTTTCCACATACCACTTCATTTTTTCTGCTTGAATAATGTAAAGTATTACTATGCTTTTTAATTTTATACTATATAAATAAACGTATTTAACAATGCACTTCTTTAAAAAAGAAAAGAATTGCAACTTGAGAAATGAATCTGCACGTCCAAGGTGCCAGCTCCTTGCCCTTCATCAAGATGCAGTGATGTCCTTACTACATTATTATATGAGAAAGGCTGCAATTGCTTCCTGTGAATTTCATGGAGAGAGAGACAGAGGGGGGGAGGAGAGAGAGAGAGAGAGAGAGAGAGAAAGCCCACCCAGCCAACCAGCCACATATCTAATAAAAGTAAATCCTCCAAGGATGTTTTTCTTTATACGTTTTGCCTCTCAGATCAGTTATTCTCTACTCTATTTTCTCTTCATTTTGTTTTGGTTTTCTGGCTTCTGCCTAGTATTTTGCAAAAGTTAGTTGTCAAATAAAGAATAATTAATTGATAAATATTTGGTGTGACTTTCCTTTTCTATCTTTGCTTTCCCTTTTCAGGAAGGAAATATTGTCGTTTCTAACTTAATTAAATAAACATCTGTCTACGACCTAAATCTGAGTCATAATTAACAACATTTCAAAAGGAAATAAGCCAAATAGCAAATTACTATTTTTGCCAACAATCAAATCAAGTTTAATGTTGTGTGTAGAAGTCCATGAATGCATGAGCACTTCTTCAATACTAGTTTAAACGTCTTCACGATGATATCCCTGCCTAAACTTTACGGAGGGTTTAGTAGGGATGAAAACTAGTCAGAATTCCTAGCACTCAACATATCATCTCACTGAGTCCCCACACAACATTATGAGTAGATTTACTGTTATGAATTTTACAGACAGGGTGACTCCAGAGAAGTGGAACAAGTTGCCTAAGGACACACAGCGAGGGTGTGGTCAAGCTGAGAGGTGGAATCCAGGCACCTGGATCAAGGACCCTGTGTTCTTAACTATGATGCAAACTGTGTGAGAAAGCTAAGAACAGGGCTACAGGAAACAGAGAAGGAAACATTCCCTGTAGAGTGACCTCTGTGATTCGGGAAAGATGAGTGGCGACGTTTTCCCTGTCCTAAGATGGAAAGTTGGCCATGGTGCTGGACCAGATGCACTACATAGAATGGGCTCTTCCAGCCCTTTGAACATCAGCTTCCTTGCCTGGAAGATGAGGACTGTACTTGCTGTCATGCAGACGCATGATGACGTAGCTTGCGTGCTCAGGGTAACCAGTGGGCAGTCAGTAGACACCAGTTCTCCTGCTTCCTTCCCACCCTACGGCCAGCCTGGGGCTTGGGTGAGCCCTGCCTGGGGAATGTTTACAATCCAGGGTGAAAGCTGCTGCAGAACACACCACGATAGGTCCTTCTGGGATCCAGAGAGACAAAAAAAAAAAAAAAAAAAAAAAAAAAAATTATTTATTCCAGAGGGAAAAATGTCATATACCCACAAAAGATAAGCGATAGCAATTTCTTGGGGGGAAAAAATGAGAAATGGAATGAAACAAATGTTAATCATTTTAAATGATGTTAATATTTGGGACAGCTTAGTAGTGGCCCCAAACTTAAGTTTTGGCACCAAACAAATCCAGGTTTGAACCCAGAATCTGTCATTTCTTTCCTTTTCCTTTATGGACACCTTTCTTTACCCTTTTTAGTGATTTTTCTCAGTTGTGTAAGGTGAAATTTAGATAAGTTTGACTTATTGAAATTATGGGTAGGAAAATTTTAATGAAATCCTTGACCTTTCAGTGATCAGATGCTGATAATAATTGTCATGTGTTCCCCCAAATTTCTGGTAGAATTAATCATTAACTATCATTAAATAAACAAGTCCACAGTACTACTATTCTTGGAGAATATCACAAATAGTGGTCCATGTTAGAAGCAGCTTGGCTGAAGTCAGCATCTGTCAACGTCTATGACCCAGGTCTCCATGTATGTACAGTTACAGCTGTTCTGGAAGATAACTCTGTTTCCAGGGTGCTCTCAGTGCCCATGCCTATATCCAGTGACTTTTTAATTCCACAGTGTCCATTTTTCATGTGGGACTATTCTCTGATGAAATGCATCCAGTCTTTTAGAGTACAAAGAGGAACCTGATAGGCAGATATGCTAGATGATAGACAGGTAGATAGGGTTTTAGGTTAGGTAGAGACTGGATATCTTGTAGTTACGGTCACATATAGATATATTAAAGATGTCAGATATATTATGTCTAACATACTAGATATAGCCACAGGTATGATAATATATTAGATCCATTATGGATACATTATATACACCTAGATACATAGGTATAGATGCACAGATCTATAGAAATGAAATGAAGTACCCCATTTGTACAATGAATCAAAATGCAGTCTGTAAAAATAAAAAAAAAAATTTAAAAATTTAAAAAAGAACTATCAAAGGCCAAGACATGTGTGAAAGCAGTAACAGCTGGTTATGATTTGGGAAAAATATTTTTTGGGAAAAAGTTCTTGCTCTAGAGAGAAGATCTTAGTAACACTCATTATGGTGACTTTGGAGAAGAATTTCCCAAATTAAAGAATGTGATGATTTCAAATTTTAAGTTTTTTCTAAATGTTTACCTATAAAAGTTTATCAAATGAGAAATACTGTCACAAAGCCTCAAAAAAAAAAAAAAAAAAAAAGGTATCTAAGAGGAAAGATATTGACGGGTCTGAAAGAGCCAACAGTGAGCCAAAATGAAAAGGCTTATCTGTGCTATCTGTGAGTCTCCATGGAGGTACAAGTTGTGATCCTCACACTTGAATCTTCAGCTACTTACCAAATCTCCATAAAAAGTTAAAATGACAGATGTTGTATTCTGACCCAAATTCCTCATACAAGGAAGGAGTATACAGGTCCTTTAAACAAAAGAATCTATAAAGAACCAAAGACTGCACAAAACCACATGAAGTACTGAGGTCCAAAATACTCCCAACATCTCCAAGTTACCATCATGGAATAAGGGCTTGAAATTTCTATTCCAATGTTCACCATGACCTCTGAGGAAAAAAATGTGAAAAAATGTAGAAGTGAATGATCTGCATTCTTCTTTAATAATTAGTTTATCATCTAGACATAGTGGGTCAAATTGATAGACATAATGCTTGTAATAAAATATGGATTCTAGGATTGTTTTTGGAAATGCCCAAAGAATTATATGTTTCAATAATAATATTATCATAATTTCCCTCTTATTTAGTCTTTCATGTTTTGAAAGAGTTTTAAGAACATCCTATCAACAATGATTATCTGGTAACAAATTACAGAAATGCACTCTGGCTAACTGGATCTGAAGAGAATCGTCTGGACTGCAAAGGGACCAGGAAACTGTCTGGAGGATCAGAAAGGGAGAATCCCAGGGGCGCTTTCCTTTGGTCGCCAACTGAATGAGCAGCCACATCTGGAGAGACTGTTTTCACACTTTCTGGTCATTAATCATTTCAGAGGAGTGTCTAATCACTGTAGCTGGAATTACTTGTCCATCTCAACCCTAACAGAAAGAGGAAGGATTGTGCAAGAACCTTCTAGAACTCTCTTGGGTTGTCCATGTACCAGTCTACTCTCCAATGAAGAAGAGGCACGCTCCTTCTCAAATGAAAACTGATTACAATTAGGAAGGAAAACCAATACTTCACTGCCCAAAAGCAAATGTTTGTTTTGTCTTTACCTTAGATTCCTTCTGAAAAACCATCTCAATAGGGCACAATGACCATTATGACGTGGTTATGGAAGTTCCTAGACCTAAGCTGCCTCTCCAAGTTCAGGAGCTAGTAAGCAACAGAGGCAAGACCAGGGACCATGTTTTTGCCATTTTTTTCTAGTTTCTTTCCTATGACATCTCTCTGCAAAGAGACTAGCCTATTATTTGCTTTTTTTCAACTACAGTTCACCTTATTTTTCTTTCATTTTCTTCTAAATCATTTTAGTGAATAACAAGCAACAGAGTCCAAATCACTGTCACCTTTGAGTCAGGATCATGTGGCCAGGATTCCATTGAAATGAATCTGCAAATTGATGCGAGGAGAAACATGTAAGTAAAAGTTCTCAGGGTTCATTCAGAGGTGGTCTCAGGTGGTGGAGCCACGGGAGGGGGCAACACTGGTGCAGACTGAGTGGGATTAGGAGGTGCTGGATGACCCTTTGTGTCCCTAGGCCCTCCTGCAAGTACAAGGGCAATCACACTTTGTCCCTGTACGTGATTTCATTCCACCTTGCATCCACAGTCCTGGCGAAACTCAAGCATAACTTTATATTGTGGACAGTGCTTGCAAAATGTTCTCCTTGCTCAGGATACAGGAACCTGAGGTTTCTCCTTCCAAGAGTGGGCGACCAAGCCATGCCAGTGTGTCCCCAGATGGAATGAAAGGACTTCAGAAGCTGTTTAGAATCGCTGAAATCAGAGAATGAAACTAGAGTTGAGGTGACTTAAATACTTTCTTGCAGTTGATTTGAATTTACTGTGTAGAACACAGATGCTAGAAAAGTCTATTTTGTGACACCTGCTCACACAGCTTTTCGATGGGTTCCCTAGGTTGCAAGAATATCCAGGTCATGCCAGTTCCTAGGAGGATGCTGGAGAGTGTGGACAAGAGGGCATGTGGAAGTAATGTTTACCACTGACCTCTCCGCTGCCTACTCACAAGTGACTTCTTGACTTCATGAAGTACGTACCATCGGGGGGTTTTATCTCCGATGTGCCTGGTTGAGGAAAGTCCAGATGTTTGTGTTCTGCTCCTTGACCCAAGTCCACCAGGATTCCGATGATAAAGCAATGGGGTGGGTGGGATAGAGTGTGCTGCTGAAAACACTCCAAGAATCAGTATTTGGTGTCCTGTCATTGGCAGCATGGTCTGGGGTCAAGTCCTGACTTGAGGGATAAAGATGGGAAATTGTACCAATATGGAGAGCAGCAATGTGAGTTCCCAACTCGAGAACAAATTTAAGGGCGAATTCATCATTTACAGCCAAAGTGGATCTGGACTCCTCCTGGACCACCAGCCTAGGTACTGGTTCTTCTCCCACAGACTCCATTCCGTCCTCCTCTGGCACCAACTGGGCCAGGCCTTGGAAGCTACTTACCACAGTTTTTGGAACTGAGGGACAGTGACTGGAGCCACATGCCATCCCGATACCCTGCTATTTACCTTTAATGAGGCTGTTCTTTGTGTTGGTTGATTTTTAACTCCGTATATGAGGTGGGGCTCACTCATGTCCACCAGCAACCAGGAAATTTCCATCACCTCAGCAATTCCTTGGGTTTCTCCTCCGCAGTCCTTTGCCTGTTTCCCAAGTGACTTGTTTGCTTTCTCACCATTGGGCTTTGAGTGTTCTTCCTATATTCTGCATAAAAGTCCTTATCATAAAAGGTAACTTGTCCTTTGGAAGAAAGAGTTCTTAATTTTGATGAGTCCTAATTTATCCATTTTTAAATTATTCTATGGATCATACTTTTGGGCCATATCTAAGGAATCTTTGAGTAACTCAAGGTCAGAGATTTTCGCTTGTGTTTTTAATTTATTTTTTTTATTTTTCTCTTGAAATGTTTAGGTTTTGAGTCACATTCAAATGTATAATCCACTTTGCGTAGGGTGCAAGAAATAGATGAATGCTTAAATATTTTGCACATTCCAGAATAATTTTTTTTTTGAAGCTATCCTATCTTTACATCGTTTGAGAAATCAACCACAATGTGTGGCTCTATTTCTGGATTTTCTAATCTTTTCTATTGATCTATCTATCTTTTCCCCAATATTGTACCTTAAACCTTTATCATTTGTCATCTTTCTGTATGCATATTATACTGCATTGGAAGATGAAATGTCATTTTTTCCTCAAAATTTCATTGTTTTCAAAGGCCGAATGTTTTCTGTAATAAATGGATGCTGATCTATAGTAGGGGGGGGTAGGGAAGAATGAAGGAACTTTGGATTGTACAGAGGGGAGTGAGGGGAGGGGTGGGGTTAGGGAAAAAATCTTCAATAAATGCTATACTTGAATCTCTCTTTAAAAAAAGATTAATAGCTGCCAAAAAATTTATTGTTTTCATCATTTTTACTGAATGTATTCTAACAATACTTAGATCACTTTTTTTTCTTATTTCCTTAATTTTTACATTCAAAATTCACAAACCAAGCTCTTTGCTCTATTCTCTGATTCCATTTGTATGATATTCTGGAATAGCGAAAACTGTAGCGTCAGTAAAGAGATGACTGGTTTCCAGGAAGTGGAGAGAGCAATGGTGAAATAGAGGAAGAGCTGCTGAGTTTTCTTTTCGGGAAGGGAAGATTATTCTGTATGATGCTAGAAGGGTGGACACATGACACCCTGTGTTTGTCAAAACCCCACAGAAGTTCACAGCACAAAGAATAAACCTTAAGCTATGCAAATTGAAAATAAAGCATTTAGGAGCTCAAGAAATCCCAGGATGGAATACTAACGGTAACAAAAGAATTCAACCATATTAAAAATATATGAAACAAATTTGCTGAAGGGGTTGGGAGGGAAAAGAAGTGCTGATCTAAGTACTTTGGAAATGAATAGAGTCTGTAAGACTAAACAAAAGGAATTGTACATATGCACTGTAGCTGATACCCCTGTTTCCCACAGGGATTGCAGTAAACAACTCTGAAACCACTATGCATTTCTGGAATTGAACAATCAAGTGACAAGTGGCAGATGCAGGAACCAGTCTCATGTGGGACTGGGAAGTTACAGCCTAGCAAAGGGCGACCAGAACAATCCATGTGGTCTGGGAGCAGAGCTGGAATAATTAGTGTGACTCTTGTTTAGCTTAATATAAACACAGTTAAATCTGTATAGAAATATTTATAGAAATGTGGCATGCATTCAGAAGCGCAAGCACACCTTTTCTCTTGTTCTGTCCACTGAAGGGCCTCGAATCAACATTCTATTCTAAAACAAAAGTTCATTTTCAAAGTGAAAAATAAAGCCAGGCACGGTGGCATACACCTGTAATCCTAGTGGTTTGGGAGGTTGAGGCAGGAGGATTTCGAGTTCAAAGCCAGCCTCAGCAAAAGTGAGGCGCTAAGCAACTCGGTGAGACCCTGTCTCTAAATAAAATACAAAATAGGGCTGAGGATGTGGCTCAGTGGTCAAGTGCCCCTGAGGTCACTCCCTGGTACACCCCCATCCCCCCAAAAAAGTGAAAAATAAAGCCATAAGCCTTTATGAGACATGAGATTCCAAAGGGGCTTCTCCTCATTTTCTTTCACCTCTAAATGTGTGTATGGGAGCGTCCTGAGGCTAGGTCCAGTCTCAAGAGCAATGGCACCAGGTATTCCATGGAGCTGTGGAAAGGGTGGGGATATGCCACCATTTCATAATTCAGTACAGAGGCCATAGTTTTTTTTATTAGTCTTCTCTGAGAAACAGTGTCCACTCTCCCTGAATCTGTACTGTCCTCAGTGACTTTACTGATCAACAGGATATGGCAGAAGTGACATCATGGGTCTTTTGAGTACAGGACATAACAAAGCTTTTGCTGGAATCCCCAGGCTCAGACCACGGAGGGAACTGAACTACCTCGTGGTGAGAGGCCGAGCCCCGTGGAGAGCTACTCAGTGCCTCAGCTGATCTCCACAGCAGCAACCACCAAGTCCAGCCACGTGGGGCCTCCTCCCCCTGCCTGAAGACGACTCCTGTCCTGTCACCATTGATGGCAACCGCATAACTGATTCTGGGAAGGAACCACACAAAATAGCACTTGTGTTAGAGGCTTTCTGTGGGTTCAAAGTGACTAAACTCAAGGTGCCCAGCGGAGTCTGCCCTGTACCAAGCAATGGAAAACACTGGCTTGTAATTTTGATAAGTCGGAAACAAAATGACCTTGACTGTCTCCATCAGACTGTGCCCAGGCTTCTCCCAGTCCCTTCTCTCCAGCGAAGACCCCGGTCCTCATGGGCACCGCTGCAGCACCTGCAGAGTGGCTCCTCGGACCACTCTGCTTCCGGACACCATCACACAGTGAGCTCCTGGCTTCCTCAGCATGCGTCTTGTCCCTAACAATCCATCCTTCCAGAAAGTGTACCTGGGTGACAAGGGTTGAAAACAATATTAACATGGTAACGGAGGGCACTGTATAAATCTTAGAGATGTTGCTTCATTTGTCAAGTTATTTTAAAAACCATATTGTGTATTGGATGAAATATTGAAGAACTCTGTTCACAGATCTCAAGGAATGAAGTGAGATGATAATGCCTTGCCTCAGACATGATGGAGAATTCCCTAAAAGGGAGCAGGACAGAAATCAGAAGGACCAGGAAGGGAGGGAAGAAAGGAGAATGAATGGTGATGAGATTCTGAGACAGTGGCCAGCGTGGGGCAGGAGATGTGAGTAAGCGTTTGTGGAGAGCTCCTTGCTTTGCTGAAAACACCTCTTGAACCTGCCATCCCAAACCCACAGCAGGTAAATCTGTTCTACTCATGAATGCACTGGACCTGAGGAAGCTTTTATGGGTGGACACTAATAAATGAGCATTCTGGTTGGGGTGAGGGGTTGTGGGCAAAAAAATGGCACACACATAGAAAAGGAATTCCAGAAACAGAAACAGTGAGACAGATTAGGCAGAATGTGCAGAAAATGTTGAGAGTGTGCAATGCGTCCCTAAGGGGAGGGATGAAGACTCATGCCTGTCTGAACAGGCTCTCCATTGGGTCTCTGTGCCTATCTATTCCAGGCCCTGGCATGTAAAAGGAGAAGGAGAGGGAAGCGGAACAGGAGGAGGAGGGGAAGTAGGAGGGGATGAAATAATTATTAATTAATTAATTAATTAATTAATAAGTGAAAGACATCAGAGCTGACATCTGGGTTACACACATCGCACACATTGTACATAAAACATCGCAAGTAGTTTAGGCATTATTCATACCTCCCTGGCTGTTCTCTGTAGCTGAATGAGAAGTATATCGAACCAGATGGAGGAAATACATTCATTACACCCAGCCATGTTTCATGTAATATAATTTCCTTAAATACTTAGTATCTACAATATGCTAACCCAGGTAGACAACGTCTCTGCCCTTAGGGACCGTTCATGTTAGGCGGTTATACAGAACACATACAGGGAATGTAGGGAAATATTTCACACTGGACTACTGCGCAGAGCCAGAAGCAGCAGTTGGTGTGGATGGCAAAGCCACTCAGAGACAGCGTCCACAGAAAGTCTCTTTGCCAAGCCTGGGGGTGGAAGGGTGCATGATGAAAAGGCATGAAACCCTCTCACAGGGAAGGAGTGTTGAAGGATGTCGTCGATGAAACCAGAAGATGAGTGTGTTGGGGTAGATGGGCTGAGGGGAAGAGCGCAGGAGGATGTGGAGAGGAGTCTGTGAAGGCTTGGGTCCTATGGTGAGAGCAACCTGAAGTCTCTCGGACTTCAGCAGAGTGATGTGCTCTGACTCTAAGAGTGTTTGATTAACTGTAAACAACGTCCACAAATCTCTCCTCTATTATCTCATCCAACCACTGCCAACCTCCTGAACTCTTAGGCTTGACTACTGCATTTTGCAGGAAGGCAACTGGTGCTCAGAGGCTATTTGCTTTATTCAAGGTCAATTGAGGAAAAGGGAAAACTGAGGATTTTACAGGACAGCAAGCAAGAATTGGCAGCCTCTCAACTGGAGCTCTCTTTGGTTAATAATTGATGGACAGGATAGGGGACCTTTTGGTAATTACTGCTGCAAAACACAGTGTGGCAGAGTGAGGTTTTCAATACTCTTTGCAAAGTAAGCTGAAACTCATCTTTCAAGGAAGCATGAGTCTAATGCTTTTCCTGGTTTTCCTCCCAAGTCTCTTTCACTCGTGTCTCTGCTGAGTCTGCACATGCATGGTCCATGCCAGCTTCTGAGGCTATGGCCGATGGTCTGCAACCTGGCAGAGGGGTGGAGAGGGAGATCAAAGCTGAGGGGATGCTAGAGGAATGTAGGCCATCCGGGGAAGGGTGGCTGCCCGGCCCGAGTCAGTAACCACAGAGCTGTAGACAGAGGATTCTGTGAGATTTTGTGTTTCATGAAATCAAGTCATGAACCTTGATAAAACAGCTTCTAGCTTCTGGAGTAGACCAAGTCGATGTTTTCAAAGTTGGTTTCAATATCACTGATATGTTTTTTCATTTATGCAAACTTTACTTCTTCAGAATTAATGTGTTTTAAATATTGCAATAAATTCTGTGCTGTTTTATGATTTTTTTTCTGATGGAATTCTTAATGTAATGTCCTGAATTGTATATGAACTTTGAACAGAAAGTTTTATCTAACTTATTTCATAAAGCTTAGTTGATCTTCTTTATAATTTCAGGTTTGCTGATTTACTCCAAAATGTACACTGAAAGAAAACACAATAAAATATTATGTAAGTTCTGGTAGCATTAAAACACAAAATATATATTGATTAAAAATGTCAGCAGGTATGATAAGTTCACTATATCCCAGTGACTCAGGAAGCTAAGTGAGGAGGATCCCAAGTTCCAGAACAGCCTGAGCACCTTAGCAAGGCCCTAAGCAACTTAGTGAACTGCTACCTCAAAACAAAACATTTAGATAACTGGTGATGTAGCTCAGTGGCAAAGTGTCCCTGGGTTTAATCCCCTTAATCCCCAGTACAAAAAAAATTAGTGGGACATACCTACTGATGAGGCTGTGGAAAGACGATCACAAGTTTGAAGCCAACCTGGGCATTTTAGTGAGATGCTGTCTTACAACAAAAAAATAAAAAGGGCTGGGCTGTAACTCTGTGGTAGAGTGCTTGCCGAGCATGTGTGAGGCCTTGAATTCAATCTCTAGTACTGCCCCCCAACTTCATTTAACTGACTGGAATAAGACAGATCCAAATAAGACCAAGACAAGATTGTGCCCCATCATCTCCCCTGCACTGTCTTTCATTCACCTGCTCTGAAAGAGTATCTGCTAAGTGCCTTCTAGGTACAAATCCACGTGCTGGGTGGTGTGTAGATGCTAGTGAGGAAAATAGATATTGACCCTATAGGGAAAAGGGCAACATATAGACAACATATAGACAATAAACCAAGAGACTTATAAATTAAATTAAGTAAATGAACATATAATAACAAGTTGTGCTCACCTCTAGAAAGCAGAAAGCAGAGATAGAAAACAAAACCAGAGTGAAGACATACATACACTATTGCCTTCCTCATGATCAATTCCCCCTTGTTTCTTGGCAATAAAACTGCAGTTGTTTTGTTGTTGGTGCAGCCGGGGGTGATGACAATATGACTTGCTTTAAAGAACTACGTTTCCCATAATGCCTTTCAACCAGGACCTATAACAAAGAGCTGACCAATTGGAGAAAAGGAGATGGAGCTTTGGCTTCCAAAAGGATTATAATCTCAGTAGTACCTTTTTTCCATTAGGAACAAGGTCAAAATTCTGCTGAGGAGAGTGGTTGCCTTGTGGCCATCAGGCAAACTGCATGAAGTCTTCGCTGACTGTAAAAACAAAAGTTGTCTGGCTTTCTAATCTGGGCTTCTTGTTAGACGGAAAAAACAGTATATGTTATATTTATTTTAAAATGTGTATTAGCCAGGTCCTTAGTTACTCATAGACAATTGCAGTGAAGGATGGGAACTGACTTGAACACTTGCTTAGGAAAAGAGGTGGAACCATTAGAACAGAAATATGCATAAGTACCAGCAAGTGACTAAAGGTGTTTGGTTATGTCTATATAGACAAACCAAATCCTTAAGAATAAACTGAAATGTAAAGAAAATACACATGTACAATTCCTACACTTCTAGATTTTAATAAAAGTAATAGATGTTGGGCACAAATCCATATTCACAGTGTTATTTTAGTAATCTACTTCTCTTTATCTGTGTAGGCCTATGCATTTAATGAGAAGAATAAAAATATCCATTCCTTGGACTAAGGTTTCATTTTTACCTTGGGCTAAAATAACAGTTCTCAGCTTTGGTTTGCAATATTAAAGTATCTGGGGAGCTTTTGAAATAATACTGGCTCCAGGCCTTACCTCAGACCAAATGAACCTTAGTGATTCTGATTCAATGGGTGTGGGTACCCAGGTGGGGCCAGGGCATTGTGCTGTTTTGTGGAATTCTTAATGCAATACTCTGAATTGTATATGAACTCTGGGAAAAAGCACTTTATTTTATTTCATAAAGCCTCATTGATCTTCCTTATTTAAAAATACGCCTTTTTAAAAGCCACGCGGCCCATGCCAGGAGATTATATAATACGCAGCCAGTGTTGAGAACCACTGACCTCAAGCCATGAACCTGAGTCACACTCCACCTTCTTGAAATGCCCAAACAGAAAGCACAATAAAAAACAACAGTGCATAAGAAATTCCATGGTTTCATTGAAAAGGAAACCTCTGCTCGAATCTAACTCACCAGTGAATGACTGCACCATCTTGAACAAACTATTGAATCTTTCTAAGCCTCTGTCTCTTCACTGAAGTCTGCATGCAATAATAGATGTCATATGACACCCACTTGCCAAGAAGGTGCCCCGCGTTGCCTGTGGAAAACGCAGTCAGCTGAGTTCTCAGTGCTAACAATAACCAAATAGTAAGGCCTTGCGACATAGTTAAGATCTATAGGAACACAGTTAAGATTTTACATGTGACACAATCAACAAAAGTGCATTTTTCAACTTGGAAAATATTTGGGGGGTGGTTCCATTCCAAGTGCAGACTATGAGACAGGCCAAAATGCCAAATTTTGAGTCCATGGAGACACGGCAAGAGCAGCAACCAGCACACAGGAAACAATACAATGAGAAACCTTTCCACATGCATTTGGAAGAGACAAGTGAGATTTGTTAGGAGAGTATTAAAAAATAAAAGGAAAGAAAGCTCAAAGACAGTGATTTTCAAATATGAACCTACAATTAAAAAAAAAAAAAAGTTGCACAATTGGGATTTTTTTAGTTGCAGGTTCTGATTTGCAAACTAGTTGCTGTTCCCCAGACAAGTCTTTTTAGCTGCTCCACAGAGGGTCACAGCAGGAATGTTATTTACTTAACCAAGGGTAATATTTTTGCAATATAGCTTGTTATAAGAAAAACCAAGACCTGTTAAATTTATCAAAACTTACTTAAGAAAAAGCTTCCAGACTGAAACTGGTTCAGGATATCACCATATGTACAGGTTATATTTATAGAGAAAAGAAAGAGACACACACAAACAACTTGATTGACTGCTGTCAGCATTTGCCTTATGTGGCTGGATTTGGGCAACTTTTAGCCTCTCCTTGGCTGGAGGTTGAGCTGCTGTAATTGGCTGAAAATCAGTTGCTTGGTGGCAAGGGTATGCTCTTAGAGTGGGCTGCAAGGTTTTTACACATCAAGCTAGGGTATAGTTGACTATGTACAGAAGCTGCTTGAGGTCAAACTTATTCAATTATGGAGGCTGATGTAGGCCAAATTTATTGTCCAAGAGTGTCAATCTGAACAAAATTTTAGTAAATATAATTTTTACTTGTGACATTCCTAATGAAAGTGTATTTTTCTTTTAAATATTTTTTCTTAAATTACGGTACAGTAAAATCGACATTTTATATATGTGCGTGATGGATACCTTTGTAGCAATAGCAGCAGAGCATAAATGTGATGCTATAGGGATTCCCGCTGGGTATGTTTCTCTAACCAGTTTTCACTTTTTTTCTTCTTTTTTTGATGGAGATTTATTTCTGTCAGGTTTAAGAAGGAAATGGAAACTTCTGCCATTATTCATTTTGCATTACAATAAATAAGCTTCATTGCCAGTGAAAGTTTTAATTTCTTTGTGGAAATGCATTCCTTACTGATTAATTCCATCCTTCCTTCATTTTTAAACTGCGAAAGATTTGCTTCAAAACCCAAGGATCAGGTATATTTCATTCTTTATTGAGCAAGTAACAAAAGAAAATGCATTCTTATTATTCAGGAAGCAATCATGGAGATACTTTATAGCTCATTTATATCAATATCAAACTAATTCAATGACAAGTCAAACATCATGCCCTTTAATCATGGAAAACTGAGGTACTTCAACTGAATAAATTAAGGGCAATTAACTAAAAAATGATCTACACACATGAAGCTCATTATTTTTAGGTTGTGAGATACTTTCTACTTACTGGAATTGTTTTCTTTGATGTGCCAGATGCCTGTTTTACCCAGCAAAAATCAAAACACTCCAAAGCATTAAAGCATGTGACCCAAGTGCTATGTAAACTGAATTCAATAACTAACACTAGACAGACCAGTCACATCTATTTTTCCTTGGTGAAGAAGGAATTTCTTGTCTGAAGGAATGATTCATGTTTAGAACTCTAGAAATATCCAAAATAATAAACAGAAACGACATTCGGTTGTATAACTCATGTGGGAAAATTCAGTAAAGATTGTGAAGAAAGAGTAGGGCATTGGCCACTAGTCCTCCAGTAAAAGACACTGATTTCTTCTCTCAGTATACATGAGACAAAGAGAAATGTGTTTTGCACATATGCTTGCTTTGAGAAGAAATAGTGTATAGTTGTTCTGAAACTTTTAATAGAATGTATAAATATTTTGTAACAAGGCCCTGGTGTTCTAATGGCTCTGCCAATGATACCTTTAGTGTTGTCTTTTAATGTGTCCATATTAAAGGTAATTTAGGTAATTACTATTTATTTTTGCCAATGGCTTCCCATGAATGGAATCAATTGCATGAATAATACATTGCCGTGGATGAATTTAAATATAAATTGGTTTCTGTGATATGTCACACTCCTGTGTTCACTGGTTAGTGTTGCGTATGTATAGGTCGTAATTAAATATCTTGAATACTCACGTTAATATGTTTGCATATCCCGACAACATGGCAATTGTGGTAAGGATAGAAATTTCCAGAACATGTTGAGTGATGGAAGAGAGTTTGACGAGCATTAAGAGTTTCAAAACATATTGATTGTCTTGTACGGTTCTAGGAGATTGGGTTTGGTAGGGGGCTGTGGTGGTTAAAATACCAAGCCGGCTGCTATTATCTCCAGAAGGTTCTGCTAATAAAGTTACAAGTGAACACAAAGATGTATCAGGTTAAGGTTCTGTGAAATAAACAAAGTGGCCTTGAGTGAATTGGGTGGGGACCCTGACACCACAGTGGGGCAGTCTCTCCAAGAAAGGAGTGATCTTCTTTTTCTTAGCTGCTTATCTTGAAAGCACATCAAATCTATAGAAAAAAATGCAAGAAATAGCATAATGAGCTCCCCTCAGTTTGCTTTACCAATTGCAAACACTTTGTCATATGTACTCTGTGTCTTTATCTCAATGCTATTTGGAACCAATTAAGAGTGACAGCATCCCAGGTCTTCATTTCTAAACTCTTCAGCAGGTACTTCCTGAAAACAGTGCCATCTTAATCATCACAGGGCACAATATCATAATTAGTGCATTTAACCTTCATTCAAAACCACCGTCCAAAATACAATTCACATTTTAAATTTGCCAATTAACCTAGAACTGTCTTTTTTAACCTAAGGAAATGAATTTGACTAATAACTAAATGTTAAGTCAGAGTCGCAACATAAAAGGAGCTTATGGCAATCAAGATAGAAGGAACAACAACAACAACAAAAAAATCCAAAAACATCTCTGTAATATTTGTTCATAAAATTATTTTGAAATAATAGAGCTAGCCCATAATATTAACAAGTAAAATGTGATTTTATATATAATTAAAATTTTTAATTTTATGCAACATTCTGTGCAATAAGCAACCTTATAAAAATTGCTGATTATATTGTTTCTGTTTGGTTTTTCTCCATTTTATCCATGTGCTCTTTACCTGCTTCTTGATGTGGTCGATTGAAGTCATCTGCCATGTAGCTCCATGTGTGAGATTTAGGAAAATTGTTGCCTGCAGAATTTCAAGTATGGATATGAGGCTTTTGGAAGCAATTTCTGATAAGAGAGTAGCATAAATTGCTACCCCAAGGTACATCTTGCACATTACCCAACCAAATGTTTTTCTTTAAACAAGATTCAGAGGGAGGAGGGATGTATTAGACACAAACATAATGGACTATAGTGTCATTACTTATTAAATGGGACCATTTATATGAAAAATGAACATTTAATGTGTACACATAGATACTGTAATTCCTTTTATCTTATCTATATACACAGAAGATTCTTATTATAATCGATCTGTTGGTCCCTATTTGCTCATTCCATTTGCCTGAGTGCTGTGTCTGGATTAATAAAGAGTGTATTTCCCAAAATGAACATAGACAGAAGGCAAACTGGCTCTCTCACAAGGACAAAGATAATCCCTCCAGGACTTTCAGAGGGACCAAAGGTCAGCTGGCCCACATTGGGACCATGGAAAGTTTATAAAATCCTTCGTGGCCAAAAGAGAAACAGCCCGAATGCCTGATTCTTTCTAACCTTTCAAAATCATAAATTAAATCCAAAGCATCATAGACCATCTGGTCCTTACAACGCAATATCTGCAGATAAGTCTGAGCAAAGGGCAGACACATTACCCCTCCTGGGAAACCTCTGCAGTTCAATTCTCTGTATTATCCTTGTCTGATCACGACCACTGACTCTGCAAAAGCTTTCACTTTCCATCCAGTCTCATGTCTTCTCCTGAATCCATCATTATTCTTACTGTTTAGATTTCATATTTTTAAAAGTACTTAAAAGACAAGCAAGGATGATGGCAACTCTACACAGGAAAATGTCACGTTTTCAGGTCTCCTTGTTGACATTGAGGGCAGCATTGTAAAAACCTAGGAAATGTCCAAAGACTGGCTAGAATAGAATGATCACACAAATGAACCTAATAAACATTAACTGCACGGGTCCCTTGGGAGGGAGCGTGGATCGTGCACACCTAGCCAAGGAGGGCTGTGCTGTGACGTACCTGGTGGGTGGTCACACAAAACAAACCTCACACCGGAAGCCAATGCAGAAGCGTGCTCAGAGCTGTTTCATTCTAAAAAGAAAACAACCACCATGTGTGCTTCCGTGTTTTCCAAGTGTGCTACCACATGTATACCCATATGTGCATGTGTGTGTCTACCTGCGTGTGTGATTCCAGCCCGCTAACTCTGCACAGAAGTTCCCCTGGAAAAGCGCTGAGAAGAAAGACCAGGCAAGCATACTGTCTTTTATGCTTATGCTCAATGGTTGGGGAGCATGCAGATCATCATTTAAAAAATAACGAGAATATGACCATAAGGTCACAGAAAGGAGTGAGATCTTAGCAAGAACCTAGTATAGCTCATGTTCTTCATTAAACGGGCAGGAAAAATTGAAGTTGGAATCCTTAAATCTTGAAAAAAAAAAAGAAAAAAGGCAATTGGGCCGATTATTTAATTTAAATGAAACAAAAACCCCCCACCATCTCAACACCAATCTACTTCACTCCTTAAACCTTTGGATATTTTAGCAGAGAGAATTCTGGATGATCAAAATGCTTATTGTAGGCAGTTTTAAATGAGCTTACATTTATTGATGTACTGAGTTTAAGTTATTCTGGGCCCTGTTTTCATACATTTTCATTTATTGGTGGCAATGCAGAAAAGGTTCAAAGCATCTCATAAAGTGGATTTTCATGGAACTAATTTTGAGTGAGAAGTTGGAATATGATCTCATCATCTGACGGTTGGAGAGTAAAGAGAGATGAAGGCATTGGCTGTTTATAACTACCACATTTATTTTTGTCCTTTTTCTCCTGTGTAAACATAAGAGTTAAACGAGACTTTTTCTGTCCCTTTCTGTTGTTTTCCAAAGCTTAGAACAGGCAGACAGGTGTCGAGTTTTCTCCTGTCCTAAGTAGGGGTTGCAGCAGTTGCACCGGGTTTGCTTAGAGACCCGGGTTCTACCCCAAGTACCTGTCACCTGTTACCACCTGTTGGTTACATAAGAGGTCAGAGGCCCCAAAGGCCAGCAGATGGCACTTTGTGGGCAGAGTAGTCACTGTTGTGCTGGGTACTCCATCACTGCACCCACGTGCGGAAATGAAACTGGGTGTTTCTTTCTTACCTTTAGCCAAAGGAGCGGGAGGGTTTTCAAAGAACCTTTTGAGAACTAGACCTATGCTTGCCTAAAGTTTGGGAAAGGTAAAAATTGGTGTCTCACGCTCTGTAGAGAGGGCTAAAGTGGAAGGGAAGCTTAGGGGAGAGAGAGAGAGAGAGAGAGAGAGAGAGAGAGAGAGAGAGAGAGAGAGAGAGAGAGAGAACTGTAACTGAGCAGCCAGACGAGACGCCCTCATTAGTCTGGAACAGGGTGGGGGCTCATGGACCATATTGGAAGGAGGTTGTCCTAGGGCTGTTGTGAGACCCACCCAAGAGCACCATGGATCTTGTCATGCCCAGAGAGGGGGCCACTGGAAGCCCCTGCTCAGAGTGAAGACGCTGCCCTTGCCAGGGAAACATAGTTGGACCTCTCAAGAGGACCCCTGCCAGGAACTTGAGGAGGCTCCGTGAGACAAGGAGGCCAGGATTGCCCTCCACCATGTCGGGAAGGCCCAGGCAGACACCACTGTCCGCTCGGCTCGGATGCTCCCTTCTCCCCTGTGTGTCCAACACCATGGCAATCCCACGAGCAGCTGGTGGGGAGGAAGACATGGAACAGGAAGAAAGGGGAATCCAAACTGCAGGCTGGAGAAGAGGGACGAGAAAGAAGATGGTGAAGGTCTGCCGAACGGCCTGTCCTCTGATCGGAAGACCATGGAAAAGCTGTTTCCTTACAGACCCCATCCAGGACAGAAAGAGGGCAGCACAGAGGAGCGCTTGAAGGTACAGAGAGAAAAAGAATAGGAGTATTTTCTGTTCACATTCGGTCAGGTCCAGCTGGTTCCATCCATAGGTTATAGATCATTGCTTTAAATAAAGTTTCTAATGCCAATTTAAAATTTTTATCCTACTTCACTCATTCACGAAAACCACTCTGAGGGAAATCTTAATTTCTTTAAAGTATTGTGAATATTTTCAGAAACACGTCTCCTGTGCTCCTTTGGTGAACGATATGAACAATAGCACCATGCGACCAAAGGTCTCTCTTCTGCAGAGGACAGTCATGTGAGAAGAGGAGAGCATCAGCAGAGACCCAGGCTGGTATAAACCCATCATCCCCACCACTGTGAGGAGTGAGAACATCAAAGGAAACTCACTCGTCTTCACACGCTCTCATTTGCTATTAAGAGATTCTGGACTGTAATCATACACCTTGAAAAGAGGCCATCAAAACACTCAGAAAGGGCACCTTGGTCTGGGCCATTCAAAAAAGAGTTAGAAATGCTATTTCTATTAGCAAACACTTCACTTTGCATTTTAGGACAGGCATTTGTGACCCTTAGTATTTTCCCCAAAGAAAGCCATATGGATAAATGCCAGAGTTTGCAAACTCAGCCTGGGGATCAGCGTTCACCAGCAATGTTTTATTTGTTTTTTATGTATGTGGATGTTTTTGTTGTTTCCCTACAGTTTTATTGAGATGTATTTAACATTCAACAGCAGAGGTGTTTTAGAGGTGCCATTTGATAGAACTGAGTGCGTACACATGCAGAAAACCACTGCCACCCTTGACGGTGACTGTACCCATCCCGCTCAGTGGGTTCTCGGACCCTGCACACGCCCTTTCTCCTGTGGGACTTCCCTGCACCTATATGCAGTCCCTGCTTGGATTTCTGTCAATATAGATTAGTTTGCATTTTCCTGAGTTTTTCTAGAGAATGTAAACTTTTTCTTTGTCTTATCTCACAGAGCATAATCATTTTAAGAACATTTGTTGTAGCAGGTAGTAAAGTTTCTTCCTTTTTGTTGCTGATTAGTATTCTGTTGTATTCATATGGGACAATGTGTTTACCATATCTACTGATGGATACTTGGGTTATTTAAACTTCTCAGCTAAAGCAAATTAAGTCTGTATGAGTATTTGTGTACAAACCTTCGAACACATGCATTCTTCTCTCTTGGATAAATTCTTAGGGGTAGAATGTTTGAATCACATGGCAGATCTATATTGCAGTGTTTTCAAGTAATCACTAAACTGTTTCTGAAGTGATTGTAATCTTTTAATTTCCAACAGTCAGATTGTATTCTAATTCCTTCACATACTTACCAGCATTCAGTATTGCTGACTTTTAAAATTTATGTCATTTTGATAGGCTGTAGGTGTATTTCATTGGGGCTTTAATTTGCATTTTCCTAATGACTAATAATGTGGAGCATCTTTTGATGTGCTAATTTGCCATCTGTGGATCCTCTTTGGAGAAGCCTGTTCAAATCTTTCATCTATTTTTTAATTGGGTTATTTGTTTTCTTATTATTGAGTTTTGAAAATTCTTTATATATTCTGGACGCAAGTACTTTTATAGATATGTGAATTGAAAGCATTTTATTCTCTTCGTTTTAGTCTCTTAATGTTGTCTGTCTTTCTCCTCCTCCTTCCCCTCCTTCTTCTTCTTTTATACTGGGGATTTAACCCAAGTGTGCTTCACCACTGAGCTACATCCCCAGTCCTTTTTATTTGGAGTCAGGGTTTCACTAAGTTTCTTAGGTCCTCACTAAATTGCTGAGGCTGGCCTTGAACTCATGAGACTCCTGCCTCAGCCTCCTGAGTCATTGGGATTACAGGTGTGTGACACCAAACCTGGTTTAAGATTATCTTTTAAAGAGCCAAAGTTTGTAATTTTGATATATCAAATTTATTGTTTTTTCTCCCCCCCTCTTTATTTTTTTGTACCAGGAATTGAACCCAGAGACGCTTAACCACTGAGCCACATCCATGGCCCTTCTTATTTTTATTTTGAAACAGGATCTTGCTAAGTTTCCTAGGGCCTCACTAAGTTGCTGGGGCTGGCTTTGAACTTGTGATCCCCCTGCCTCAGCCTCCCAAGCTACTGAGATTTCGGGCATTACTTTTCTCTGATGCTCCTCTCTCTCAGGGACTGTTGGCCTTAATTACCAATGATTTTCCCTGAATGTGCTTTGAAATACATTGCTTTAAGTATTGCATCTGTCTGGCGTTTCGGTTGTTTCAAGGAGGATAACAAAACCCATTATTGTTTTGGCCAGAAGAAGGCTGGTGTGTTACTTTCAATTTATTTTATTGTCAATATTTAACGATCCAGAGACCTCACATAATAATCTACCATTTAGATTACCTTGGAAGTTTTCAGACCACATGGTGGTCAGGCTCCTGCTTAAAGTAGAATTCTGCAGCAGTGTGGTATCTGGGTGGGGGCGGGTTGCTCACCTCCTATCCAGCACTACTTTCTGGTTTAACTGGTAAAAAACAATGTTAGTGTCTAGGTGGTCACTCAGCTTCCATATGTATCCAAATGTTACTATTTCTCTAGGTCATAAACTGAATGGGCAAAAAGTTTTAGTCAATCAATAAATAACCATCCCTTACTGTTAAGTGAAAAAGAAACCTACATCTGGTTGAAGTGGTTCATTTCCGTTATATTTATGGGCAAAGAAAAGGATAACGGACATTTTCAGTGCCTGTGTATCAGTATGTATCAGGCATTTTAACATATAACATTCAGCTAAATTAATAAGTTCAAGTCCTAAGGGAATGCTACAGTGAGTTCATTGAAGTCATCTGTGCTAGTATTTCTTGCAGATGCAGCATGGCAAAGACTGCTGTGGACTTGCAGCATTGAGATAGGATTCCCATCTCAGAGGTGCAGGCTGCTGAGCACCTGGGAGACGTGCAGCTTCTTGCAGCTCAGTTCCTCCAGCTTTGGGGCCGGCCAATGGAAAGAAAGCTAATTGCTCTCTCCAGGCAGAATGAGCTAAGGGTGACGCTGATTAGACATATCAGACTTCATTCTAAGTTGGTAGTTTTGCAGGTATTATCCAATTGCTTCAGAGCCAGATGGAGCCACCTCCCATGGATATGTGGGTAGGAAAACTTTCCCAACTACTTCTTGTGAGGTGGTTGTGTAACTGCGTCTGCTTATAGCTAAGTCTAGTTATTTGCAAGGACGGACACATGATGTGCAATGAAGACCAAGGGACCAGTAAAGGTCAAGTCTCCTGATGTCCAGCCTGGAGTAGGAAGAACAGGGATTAAGAGTGCCTGGAGGAAGTTGGAAGTCATCACCTCCCAGACACAGGCTCCTCCATGGACTAGGGAACACTCTCTTCACATCCTACTATATTGCTGTAGCATCTACCTGGACAGTGAATGCAAAAGTATCACGTCAAATTAAAAACAGCATGGGAGGAAGGAGCAGTCTGCCATGTGTATTAATAAGGAAGACAGACACCCCTTGTTGAAGGTTCATGACATAGAATACCACCCACCCTGAACCTGGCATGCGGGGGGCTAGCTCACTTAGCTAAAACAGCAGCGTGGCAAGCCTGAGTGCCACAATTGGCTCATTTTACAAAAGGAGAAACAGACATGCGAGAGTGTCATTGTCTAAAAGAAGCATTAAAAATCATTGCTGTCGAGGGAAAAATCAGCTTGGGAGTGAATCACCTCTTACCAAAGCTTTTTTTGTTTAGTTTTGCTTTCCTGCGCTGGTTTCAATAAGGAGGAGGGTTATTTCACTTCAAAAGTCAGAACAAGAGTAATCTTATTAGATTTTAATTATGTTTAAATTTCTTTCTTCAATAAACCAATATCACTTTTACAGATGTTTTGATTTCTTGGAGGCTCAAAAAAAAAAAAAAAATGAACAAAAATGTAACCAATAATGGGCCCTCAGCAGACACTTGATGAATAAATTTAATGACACACTTTTAAGTTGATTTGGGAAAAAAAGTAGTTAATCCCCACCCATTATCTACAGGGCTTCTTGTGCTTTTGCTGCATAAAATAAGATCATAGCTCAAGAATTACAAAACAATAGTGATAAATGTTAAAATACACGATGAAGACATTTAATGTTATAGCTACCTGCCAAGGGTTATTTTGAGTAATTGTGTACCCAAAAGGTTAATTTTAAGGACACCCTTGGAACTGTGATAACTCGAATCGCTTCGGTAACTGCGATGACATAACCAACTGATACTGTTCTTCAGATGAGTTCCTGGGTCCCAGGCCTTATTGCCAACTGCTCCGATATTAATGGTGTGAAACCGAGGCATGAGGCATTAGCATCAAACACTCTAACCAGGCATTAGCAGGAAAAGCACTTGAGGGAAATATGTCTCATGGGGGAAATGGTTTATGTGGTTCCAGACACATGATATTCCTATAGCGTAGCTTTGTAGGTCATGCTCAGCATTTGTACCTGGCCAAAAGAGTCCCACTTCATTTTTGATTCTCATTGTAGGTAAAGGAAACATTGTCTCCTCCCTCTGAAGGTTCAAGAATTAGAGCTCACCAAAATGAACAGACAGCGGACAGAATCATCAAGAAAAGTTACCAAATGAATGATCTGCTTAGGGATGTCACCCAGTAGAACACTTTGGTTCAGAAGCGTATAGACTTGCCTCACAGGGGAGAGGAATGAGTCATGTAGGTGACGTAGGGAATGGAAATACTTTCTGAAAGGTGAATGGGACCTTCAGAATAGATGGCAGTCTGTGACACAGGTTCATCTGACATGGTGTTGGGCTGTCTCTTCCTGATGAAGTGAGGTGGAGACTGAAGAACATCCGATTCCCTGTTTGGTCCATCTTGTCTTTACATAGACAAGGGAACTAAAGGAAAAAGCCTTTTCTAGCATCTGCTGGTTCCTACGCACCTTTGATTTAAAAGAATCAGCACTTGAAGACGCCATACTTTGGGGTAATACCTCTGGTGCCTTCCCCGATGAAATCCATCAGTTCTCATTCTGAAAGTACGCTATTCTGTTTTAAATTTTGCAGTATGACCCCTCCCCACTACTCATTAACCAAGCAAAGGCCTTAGTAAAATTGGTAAAACAAAAGAAAAACAGGCCTGTGCTATTTTAGGTTCAAGATTTCTAGGGATTCTTGGAAGGACAGGAAATCTTAATTTCTGGACTTTATATGTGGATCTGACACTACTTAGAGAGGAATGTGGCCCAAGCTCCAGACCCACATCAGGCAGCTGTTTGGGAGCCATATTGTAAAACCAGAGATAAAAATGAGAACATCTAAGGAAAAGGCACAAATGTGAAAAAAAAAAAAAATGCATGGACTCACAGTAAACTCGAATTAGGCTTTGTGGGCTTTGGAACTGAACAGGGTCTTGGCAGGCAAAAAGAATTATGTAGGTTGAGAAGCCAAATTAACATCCAGCATAGTCTTTGCTCCCACCTGGGCCTTGCGGATTCCATGAGCCATCCCTGCCTCAACCTGCCCATCTTTTTCAACACAGGGCTGCTCTTTCTCCACTTTGTGTTCAGGGGATTGAGCTTTCTCCTAAGCTCAGTGGCATGCTGTGAATGGGCGTGCCTGGGTATCACGTGACCAGGCTGTCTTTAAGACATCTCTCCAACCACCAGACTCGGGGCTGCATGCGTCAAACGACATCAGTCCACACAGAGGCAATCATGAGCATTAATGATTTAATTCGTGTAAAGAAACTTAGTGTAGTGCCTCTTTGTAACCTTGACCTGGAGCTTATCACAGGATTAAATATGGAAGTCTTTATGTCTTTGTTCACTCTTCCCCTGGACTAAAGTTCTGTGAGAACAGGAAAAACATCAAACTTAGCTGGCACTGAAATTCAAGTGCTCAGCCCAGAGAAAAGAGTGAGTAGAGACAGCCTAAACCAACGTGTGGGAGGTCCGTGAACGCCTGCAGAATACTTACATTGAGAGTCTCACTGTGATCCCAGGGGAGGCACAGGGAATCCCTGGGTGTTGAGTGGCCTCTTCCCCTCCTGTGCAAGCTCCCTGCAGTGTCCGCCCCTCCAGTGCCTGCAGGGTCCCTGCACTGGGGAAGACCCAGTGACTGGATAGTGTAGTTCCCAAACTCAGTGTAAATTAACATGTGCAGTTAATTTCATTTCCAGGAAGAATTTTGAAAAGAACCAGAGTTCATAGTCAACTTCATTTTGATCTTAATTTATGTATTTTAGAGAAAAAGGTTGAACCATCCAGATGTTTAAAAAAGTATTATTCTTTTTAAATCGATGCTTCAGGAAATCTCAAAAGGCTTTTCCTTCCCCGTATTAAACAGGGGCAGTGATACCACTGAGTTGAAGCTAAATGGCATGCATTATTCAGTGCAGCAGGAAAAGCAGCTGCTCATCCTCTCTGTCCCTAAATCTGAAGGATGCAGAATAGGAGGGCCACAGGGACAACACCCGGGGAAGAAGAGGTAGGTGGGTGCTCTCGGCCTCACAAGCTATGACGTCTGCAGCATTGCGCTTGATTCGATGACAGGGTCCACGGTGTCTGCATGGGTAACAGGGGCAAAATTTGGGAAGGGGCCCCTGAGAGTCTGCTGGGACTTGGAGAAAGAGCCAGGCTGGGAGAAGGGGCTAGGAAAAGGGAGGGAGGACGGAGAGCCACCCCAGAGGACAGGAGGGTAAAGTCCAGTGGAGGAACTCATGGGAAATCTAAAATAGACAGTTACGAAGGAAAATATTGTCAAGTTAAAATGTGTTCTAATATCATTCAAACAAAAAGACCCAGCATTCAATGGGGGAGCTTTCCTGCTGTCTTGATCACTTCTACCTCTTTGACCCAGAAGCAGTTTTGGAGGATTTTGGATTTCCTGGGGTCCAGCGGGGTGGCTATGGGAAGATGCCACAAGAGAGAGGAAGGGACGGGGAAGTCATGGTTAAAAATACAGATACTGGAACCATGAATTCCCAGAATTTTAGAGCAAGGAAGCACTTTAGAGTCCACCATATGGTCTTGGGTTGTAGAATTTGAGACACATCCAATTTTCTTCTCGATTAAAATGATATTTGATGATGGATGTATTGACGGGTGGGGAGCAATCTGGAACCTATAAACTTGTTTAAATCACCCTGAAGGCTTCCTTACAGCATCAGCTGCTTTCCAGGGTTGAACATCAGGAGCAGCTGAAGGAGCCAATGGTGGGCAGACAGGTCACCTTGAAATACAGCACCTTTTGTTGAAGGAGGGGCACGAGATCCGAGTCCCTGTGGGGACAGCAGCATCAGAGGCCAGGAGAGCAGGGAGGCCCATCCAGCTTTTAATGAAAATGTGGACTAAGACCAGGGCTGCAGGGCATGAGTCCTTTTATATTTGTCACAGGGAATTTGAAAAGCAAAGCTGAAAGCGTCCCTCTGCCTGGCCACCTGGGAACACACACCATGCATGCTGCACGTTCACACATGTGTGTTCACATAAAGAATGGCTAGGATTTTCTTTGTAAAGCAGCATCTCCAGATCAGGGGTGGGGTTCTTCCCAGGGGACATTTGGCAATGTCTGAAGACAGTTTGGGTTGTCGTGAGCCAGTGGGGAGAGAAAGAGCTGGCATCCAGGAGGCAGAGGGTAAGGATGCCATTGAACAGCTGGCTGGGCTCGGGACAGCCCGGCAGCAAGGATTAAGTGGCCCCAGTGCAGATGACACTCCAGGAGAGGGGTAATGGATACATCCTTTCCTAAAAATGACAAAAGCTTTCAGGATGTGTCCTCATTGTGCCAGACCTTCACAGCTCGTTCTCAGAGTATTCCAAAAGGTCATTATCAGTATTTGCTTCAGGGGTAAAGGACGCTTGGAGAAGGTAAGCCATCCAGGGCTATGGGACTCGGGGAGACAGGGCAGCAAGTCTAGCTCTGCAAAGAAGACCACTTTGATAAAGGGGGTGAATTCTAATGATAGGCCCTAAGTAAAGATAGGGAAGAAGGGAGAAAATGAAGATTTGATTTGAACTGTACAGAAACATAAGTAATACAATTTTTTCTATCTCTGAAAATACAGTGAAAGGGATTTCTCACTACCTCTAGTTTGGCTGAACAATGAGACAATTATGGAAACTAGTTTGACATTCCAAAATGACATGCCGAAGCCGCACTCACGGGGACCTGCAGCTGTGTAGCCAGCCCCCTCCGGCCATAACAAAATCTATGGCTGAGGCAGAAGATTTGGAAGAAGAGGAGATGCTGAGGAAGCCTGAGGCGCTATACCCCACTTGGAAGGCAAGGGGGTCCTTATCCCTCACCCCAGTCTTAGAAAAGAGGAGGAGGATGCTTCACGTTCTCCTGAGCACGTGGGACAAAGGGAACAGGAGAAGTTACTAGGCCTGGGAAGTGTAGAGGGACTATGTCCATACGTGACCTGTCCTAATGGAAAGGGTGCTGTGAGGGAAGGACCTGATCCCTGGATGTGTCACAACAAAAGACGCGTCCATGTTCAACATGAGCGCTATCTCACATTGTCCTAACCAAAGCATTGCCTGGGTCGGTGACTCTTTCTCGACAGAAAGGGTGGGTGCCCAGAGGCTGATGGAGACGCCCCAGCTGACCATAGTATAGGTGCCATGTGCTCAGTCTCCCCACAGAAGGAACCAGTTTCCTGTCACCGAGACACACAGAGTAGTGCAACCACAGATCTCCTTAATGGGAGCTCAAGAAGAATTTCCTGATGCTTCCTGTGTTCTTGGACCACCAGTGTGGAGTCCTGGGTAAGGAGCACAAGACAGGTACTCAGAAGAGAAGCCGTGCAGGAGGGTCGTCATCCCAGCTAGGAGATGCCAGTCAGGGCAAAGCTGACTCAGGCAGTAGGAGCAACGTCTTCACTCTAAAAAGGGTGTGCATGGCTTTTCAGTATTATTATTATTATTATTATTATCATTGTTATTCCTGTGTTGAATGCACTAATTGCTGAACTAAGGCTGTCATTGTGATTAAAGTGACAGAGGAAAATTTTGGCTTTTTTTTTTTTTTTTTTTTTTAATTAGCAGGACATGAGCAGAACGTCTAGGATTTCCAACCCAGGTGCAGGAAGGAAATAGCCCAACTGAGCTGGCCAGAGCATCTGGGAGGGTGATAACAAACGCATTTGTTTGCTAGCTTCGCCCAGCGTTCCTGCTCTTTTAGAATACTGGTTACATCTCTCTCTGAAAGGAGAGTGGAGAAAACAGGAGGCAAGTGGAAAAGAGAAATAGCTTCAGACGGGGATTCTTGGAATGGCTAAGGGAACGTCTCTGAGCATAGATATTGAAGATTCGATGTTGAATTGTTGTCACTTTGTTGTGAAGTCCCTCTGGTTCAGACTCACACCCTGACACCATGCGCCAGGTCATCTCCATCTGTAAAATCTCCAGCATGCTCTATTCACATAAGCAGCCTGTTCGGTACCACATGCCCCATGATGCACCGGGCAACAGAACGAGCAAAACAGACATGGCCCCTGACCTCCTGGAACCACAACCACGTGTCTCATGCAGAGGTCCTGCTGCTTTTTCATTTCATTTTATTTTTATTTATGTGGGAGTTTTTACTATGTGGGAAGGTTCAGGTGTACATGGTGCAGGGAGAAACTGACCCACCACCAATTTGGGCTAGCACATGTGGAATAGCAGAGTGGTTCACACTCTGAGATTCTTTGGTGAAACATCTTAGAACTGGCGGTAATGGAAATAGCTGGATTCAGGTATGTTATATCTCTGCAGAGAAGAAAAGGAAGCAAGACTCCAGGACTCATATCAATTATGTTCCAACCTGAGGGGTCTGAGATCTTGCTCACTTCTGGATTAATTAAACTGAACAAATTTTGATTGACATTCCATAGAAAATGTTCAAAGATGAAAAACAGATGTGGGTCCCACCCTCAAGGAGTGGGACATGAAAATAAACATGTAGATCATTAGCAGTTGACTAAGGCAAAGTGGCCCAATATTCAAAAGATGAAATTCTCACTTAAAATTATCCTTATTTTTAAAAAGCTTTATTGATATACAAAATGCCTTCTATTTAATGCACATAATTTAATGAGTTTGGACATATTCATATACCCACTATACCATTTCCATCAGTAAGGTACTGAGCATAAATCTCCTCAATACCGAAAGTTGTCTTATGATCCTATCTCTCTCTCTCTCTGTCTCTCTCTCTCTGTCTTTCTCTCGTCCCTCACCCTGTGTAAGAACATTTAACATGAGATTGTCCCAGTTAAAATTTTAAATGCACGAAACTACATAGTTAACTACATGCACTTTGTAGTACTGCAAATCTCCAGAAAGTGTCCGTCTTGTATGATTATAATAATGTTGTGCTTATTGGAAAATATCTGCCCCCCTCCCCCATTCTCCTGCTACTCCTCCCTCCACCCCAGCAACCACCGATCTAGTTTCTGCTTCTGCAGTGGGACTATTTTACATACTTTATGCAAAAGGAATCGCGCTGTATTTGTCCTTCTGTGACTCACATTTCATTTAGCATGATGTCTTCCACATTCACTCATGTTGTCACAACTGTAAGTTTCTTTTTCTCTTCTAGACAAAGTAATATCATTATATATATATATAATACATTTTCTTTTTTTAGATTTTAATAACATATTTTATTTAACCCAATATGTCCAAATACTAATGTTCCAGTATTCGATCAATATTTCTAAATGTTAAGGAAAAGCCTGGTGTGGGCACATGCCTATAATCCCAGGGACGATGAGACTAAGGCAAGCAGACGGCAAGTTTGAAGCCAGTCTCAGCAATTTAGGGAGATCCTGCCTCAAAATCAAAAAATGAAAACAGTTGGGATATAACTCAGTGTCTGAGTTTCCCTGGGTTCAATCCCATATATTCCTCTCTCTCTCTCTCTCTCTCTCTCACACACACACACACACACACACACACACAAATTAAGAAAATGGTTTACATCTTTTATACTAAGTTTTTAAAACCCAATGTATATTTCACACTTACAGTGCATTTCAGTCAGGACTAATGTGTCGAGAGCTCAGGAGCCACATGTAACTAGAGGACACATTATAGAATAGCATGGGGTTCAATCCTGAGTGAAGAAGACATTGAGAAATTTTCAGAGGCAATACAATCCTCCCAAGTCAGGAGTACATACACAATTAAAACAGATCAATTTCAAGCATGAAATAGAAGAAGCCATCAAAAGCCTACCAACCAAGAAAAGCCCAGGACCAGATGGAGTCTCAGCCAAATTCTATAAGACCTTTTAAGAAGAGCTAATACCAATACTCCCCAAAGTATTCTAGGAAATAGAAAAGGAGGAAAGCCTTCCACATTCATTCTATGAAGAGAGTATCATTTTGATACCAAAACCAGACAAAGATGCATCAAGGAAAGAAAAGACCAATATCCCTGATGAACATATGCAAAAATCTTTAACAAAAATTGCATACAAAAACATATTGAAAAGATAGTGCACCATGATCAAGTGGAATTTATCCCAGGGTTGCAAGATTGGTTCAACATCCAGAAATCAATAAATGCAATTCATCACATCAATAGACTTAAAGTTAACAATCATAAAATTATTTCAATAGATGCTGAGAAAGTGTTTAATAAAATACAGCACTCCTTTATGCTCAAAACACTAGAAAAAATAGGGATAGTAGGAACATACCTCAACATTATAAAGGCTATCTATGTTGGCCCATGGCCAACATCATTCTCAATGGAGAAAAACTGAAAGCATTCCCTCTAAAAACTGGAACAAGACAGGGATGCCCTCTTTTACCACTTCTATTCAACATTGTCCTTGAAACACTAGCCAGAGAAATTAGACAGACCAAAGAAATTAAAGGGATACAAATAGGAAAAGAAGAACTCAAGCTATCACTATTTGCCCATGACATAATTCTATATTTAGAGGATCCAAAAAACTCCCCAAGAAAACTTCTAGAACTAATAAATGAATTCAGCAAAGTAGTAGAATATAAAATCAATATGCATAAATCTAATGCATTCCCATTGGTAAGTGATGAATCCTCTGAAAGACAAATTAGGAAAATCACTCCATTCACAATAGCCTCAAAAAATAATACTTGGGAATCAATCTAATACATTTTCTATATTCACTCATCTGCTCCTGGGAAGCCAGGTTGTGGCCATGCCTTGACTATTGAGAATGATACTACATTGACTCTGAGACATCAGATAGCTCTTTAAGATCCTTCAGATATAAACCCAGAAATTGAATTACTGGATCATACGGAAGTTTTATTTCTAGAAATCTCCAGTCTTTCATGACAGCAATACTATTTTGCATTCCCACTAACCATGTACAAGGATTCCACAACCTCACAAACACTTGCTATCTCTCTTTTTAAATTTTGATGATAGCCATTTTGTGAGGTGACATCTCATGAGAAAGGAGCACTTCATAACTTATTTTATCATGTCAGCATTACACTAATACCAAAGTTAGTCAGAAACAATATTGAGAAGAGAATATCATATGGCAATACCCCTGATAGAAATGGATGCAAAAATTTCTAGTAAAATACTAGATTCAACCAACCAAATTCAACAACAATTAAAAAGTTCATACATTATGATCAAGTGAGATTTAACCTTAGGATGCAAGGACATTGCAACATGCTAATCAATAAATAAAGACAAAAAAATCACATAATCATCTCAAGTGAGATGCTAAAGCAGAGAAAGCATTTAACTAAATTAAGCACCCATACATGATTAAAAAAAAAAAAAAAAAAAAAAAAAAAAAAAAAACATTGAACCAGCTAGGTATATAAGGAATGAGTGTTGACATGAGTGTTGACATGATGAAGACTGAATATGACAAGGCCACAGTTGACAATCACACTCAATGTTCTGATACGTCTGAGAGCTTTTCTTTTGAGATCAGAAGGAGACAAGAATGGCCACTTTCACTATTTATGTTCTACAGAGTACTGGAAGTCCTAGCTAAAGCAATATGACAAGAAAAAGAAATAGAAGTCACCCAAATCATAAGAGAAGTGAAATGATCTCTATTTGCAGATGACATGATTCTAGCTATAGAACTCTAAAGAGGAATAAAAAAGAAAACATCACAGGTAGAACTAGTAAATGCATTCAGCAAAGTTGCAGTATGCAATATCAACATAAAAATCAGTCTTATTTCTGTATATTGACAATGAGGTATCCAGAAGGGAAAGTAAGGAAACAATAGCACTTATGATAGGATCAAAAAGAATAAAATACTTAGAAATCAACTTAATTAAAAAGGTACAAGATTTGAATACTAAAAACTACAAAGATACAAATAAATGGAAATACATCTCATCTTCATGAAGTAAAAGAATTAATATCATTACAAAGTCTGTACTGTCTAAATTGATCTACAGATTCAATCTTAGGTCCATCAAAATCACAATGGCATTTTTTTACACAGATAGAAAAATAATCCTAAAATTCATATAGAACTACTAAAGATAACCCCCCTCTAAAACAATCTTGAGAAAGATGAACAGAGTAGAAAGCATCACCCTTCCTTATATCTAAATATGTCAAAAATCTACAGTAACTTGAATAATAGGATATTGTGTAAACAGACATAGAGTAAGTACGAAACAGAAATCTCAAAAGTAGAGCCACACACATATGATTAACTGTTCTTAAACAAGGGTGCTAAGAATGCATGATGGGGAAAACACAGTCTCTTCAATAAATGTTGGGAAAACTGTAAAGCTACTTAAAAATCAATCAAACCAGAACTTTATCTTATGCCTTCAACAAAAATCAACCCCAAATGGATTAAAGACATAAGATTTGAAACCACAAATATCCTAGAAGAAAACACAGGGAGAAACCTTCCTAACCTCAGTCTGGGTGATGATTTCCTGGCTATGGTACTGAAAGCTCAGGCAACACAAACCAACACAGGCAAGTAGGACTGCACCACAGGAAGATCCTGAGTAGCAGGGAAAGGGAGCAGCAGAGGAGAAAGGCAGCTGCGTAATGAGAGGAAGAGTTCTCAACTCATGCATCTACTAAGGGGTTAATTTCCAAAATATATTACAAATTCCTACAATTCAACAGGAAAAAATATATTTAATTTAAAAATGAAGAAAGAACTCGAGTAGACATTTCTCCAAACAAGAAAGCGGCCAACAGATAACGTGAAAAGTCACCCCACATAGAATCATCAGGGAAATGCAAATCAAAGCATCCTGCTTAAAGAAAGGCTGACTCAGGAGGTGCCCTACACATAGTGCTGTGACAATTAGGCACTAAAGCAATCAGCTTGCTATTATCTTGGTCGACACAATGCCAAATTACTGGCTTTGGTTTGTTGTGCTTTATTTTTTGTTCTGTTTTGTTGGTTTTATCCTTGCTTAAGTAAAATCAAGCGCATATTTTAACCTTCTGTAAAACCAGCCTCAATGAAAGTGATGACTTGGAAATTGTAATGCAGAAAGAGACTAAGCAAGATCTCAGTATGAAGGGCCTTGGGTGTGGTAGAAGGATGGAGATTTCCCACAGTCCAGGTAAATGTCATCTGCAAAATAGAGAGTCAAGGTCTTTCCATCTCCTGTGAAATGGCCAGCAAACCAGAGCAATTCCATAAAGAATTGCATCCTTTCAGGATTTCAATTGATCAAATTGTTATTTAGTGAAAATGTTCACCAACAATTAACTTTAAGGTTTAATAATTTCATAATTACACTGTAATTACAGAATTAGTAGAATGTAAATTGGTCTGTATAAAAACAAACAAACTCTCATCAATATTTCCTGGCATCATGTGCTGTTTCTCTATATGCTTAGTTTTAATTGAACTTTGGGAATTTTTTTCTAAGTGTTTTCAACATTTAAAAATTTTCGGAACAGACCAGAATATTTGGTGTGTGTTAGTATAGGATCACTTTTTCATAAAAGTCCATGGCAGTACAGTGATTAGGCAGTTGGAGCAGATAATCATCAGTTTTATAAGTAACCAGTTGAGCTAATTAGAAAAGCCTTCCTCTGAACTTCACCTGTAGCCAAAGTACAGGGAAGGTTTCTCTGACAGGGATTTCTGGGTCCCGTCCTTGGAGCTACTGATTTCTTAGATCTGGGCTGTGTCTTATTCCTTTCCCTTTCCGATACCCGCGTCCCTGCCATGCAGGTCTGCTGATCCAGGGGATATTTTGGAGAATTTGTTTCCTGATAATCCTCCCTAAGTTCTTCTGAGGCTATGTAGTTTCAGGAGGGAAATGTTTTTTAACCAAAAAAAAAAAAAAAAAGAACAGAAAAACCAAAAATAGTTACATTATTTAAAGCATATCTATTCTTGTGTTCAGAAGAAGAAGCTTTGTTTGAAACAAGTAGGATTCCCTGCAGGATAGAGCATCACATGTTTCTTTACAGGAATGTTTACATTCATTAGATGTCCTGGCAAAAGGGTGTGTGTGCGTATGTGTGTGTGTATACATACATACATTTATTCACTAAATATGTGAATCTTCTATAATTCTCAATGCATTACATTAATACATAAAATGGAATAAAACAAAATTTTATTTCCCTTGCAACATATTTCTTTTTAATGTTCAGATAATCCTTAACAACCACTACAGGAACTGTGCCTTAGAGAAGTATTGGCAGACATTTTTCTTAAAGGTCAGACAGCGAATACTTTAGGTCTGCAGTTCATGCTTAGAGCACAAAAGCAGGAATGGGCAACATGTGAATGAATAAACATGACTTTTTGCCAATAAAACTTTAAAAAGGGCCATGGGCCAGATTTGGCACGCTGGCTATAGCTGCCGATCCCCACCTTAGAGTGAGAGACTCTCACGTGAAGCACCTGATGCGGATCCACATGGGTAGCGCAGTGAGGGGCTGTGAAAACATCCAAGCCCAGGGTGCATGCCCAGAATCTCGGGTTTCATGTCTGCATTTAGGCCTGAGCATGCTTTGCCCAGTAAGGAAGTGGAAGGCTGGGGGACGTCTCAAGGTCAGAGGGGGAGGTATAAAACCCACCGGGCGCCAGCCAACGAACAGCTCTCCCATCAGGGCATGCTATGCTTTATGTAACTTGAATTTCTTTTGCTTGCTGGGGAGGTTCATTTGCCTTAGGTGCCTCCTCGCCCCAGGGACACGCTGTGTAGCACTGCCTCGGGGAGAGGCAGCCCAAGAGCAAATGATCAGGTCTAAGCAGAGTCCTGCCCTCCTAATGGCCAGCGGGGGACTTATACTCCCAACCACTCCTGGGTGCCCAGTGCACATTATGACATACGGTAAATATCCCTGATGAGACTATCCCAGGTTCTCACGGAAGGGATTCTCAAAATTTGTTGTGAGCAAGAATCACTGAGGGGCCATGTTAAATGTCATTTCTGGTGTGCAGCCTGGAGTACAGCCTGCACTGAGGGCTCCTGTAGGCTCAAGGCATAGTCGTTCAGCTGCTCTGAGTGCCATGCTCGAAGCAGCAACTCCTAGGGGAGCCCTCCTTGACCTTGAGATACCCTCTACCCCATGCCCCATAAAATGCAATTGGGCCTGCCACAATTTTATATTTCCATCAGAGTATTACAAATATACCCACCAAATATGGTAAAAATACAACAAATTTTTCTTTCTTTTTTTCATGAACAAGGTAGTAACCAACAAAAACAAACAAAGATTTTGTTCATGTAAATAAAGTGTTTATAATGATGTGGAAACCATCAACTACAGTTACTGTGGTTGTGTGGGATAAAACGGCATTTTTCCATGTCATGTTGTGATGCTCTGGCCATGTGCATATCTGGGTTTGCTGAAATCCACAATGGGCGGACCATTTGTCAGAACCACAAGACGAGGTGTCCTTCCTGCTTCCTGGGTAGGAGGCCTGAGTCCCCAAAAAGAACGCGCATGCATCTACAGACGAGTCTGCAGTGGTGCCCGGGTGGAAACCCTGGCTTTGTGGCTGCATGAGTTACCTATGCTGAGTCACGGACTCAGACTATAGAATCAGTGGTTTTCCGTAACACAGGTTTCTTATCTCCTGGTTTCTGTACCCCAGGAGTTCGGGCCTTAGCTGTGTGTCTGCTCCAGGGCCTCACCAGGCGGCAATCCAGGTGTTGTTCCTACTGCAGTCAGACAGGAGTTTGACTGATGGATGATCTGTTCCATAACTGGGGTGTTTGAAGACTACAACTTGTAATGAGGTGGGAGGAGGATCCCTCTTTTCTCATTGGCTATCATCCCTGGGCCACACTCAGATGGCATTTCCTAGGGGCCATGCATGGCCTCTTTCCATGTGGGCTTTCTCAATGTGGCTGCCTACTTCATCAAGCTAGCAAGGAAAGGGAATCTTGGCTTCAGTCTGATAAGACCTAGTCCTATAGCGTATGCTAATCAAGGAGTAACCTCCCCTCAGATTTGCCATATAATGAAATTTAATTAGGGGAGTAATATTTCATTACAGTCTCCCTAATGCGGTGGTTAGACACAATTCACCAGTTTCACCTATACACAAGGAGAAGAAATAAAAACAGAGGCATGGATGCCAAGAGAGAGGAATCATTGGGGAGGGTCACACTAGAGCATTCCAATTATGGCTGATGAACGACATGACTTTATGTTTTGAACTAGCAAGAAACTCAACTATTTTGAGAACATTTTGATGCTTAAGGTATAAAAGGGGCAGGAACGCAAAGTCTAACTCACGGAGGTGACAAGAAGCAAAGTGAGATGATACATGGCATCACTGTAAAGTCTTGTATGAGACTTTCATACAAGCGCTGGAATTTTTTCTATTATATCTTATACATTCCAGAGCGGGAACACAATAAAATTGATGGACTTGTCAAATTAATAAAGTGGATCTATTCTACCTTTTAATCAACGATCACAGCAAGATCAGCCGCAGAGTTTTAAGAAACATCATTTACGACCACTGAAAGCAAATGAGAGAATACAAAAAGCAAAAGAAACAGAGACAGACCTCAGTGGCTCAGCCATGCCTTAGGAAGCAGCAGAGGAGAGCATTTTCAAGAAGAAAATGGAGACTGGCTACAACAAGTGTTTGTTTTACAGGGATTAGCTGGGCCACATCGTGGGAAGAGGTTGTCAGATACTTTTGATGGGCTTATTTTTGGCAGGCAGGGGAACTTTGGCAGATAAGGGAAATTGTGGAAGGTCAGAGTCCTCAGTTTCCTTTTTCCCTGAGGGGTTGTAAGTCTCCACCTCCTTCAACCACCAGCTGGGTTAGCCCTCCTAAGGCTCTGAAAGAGGAGCCAGGATCCAGTGTGGCTGTAGGACTTCCTTGTCCAGCAGGCCTGAGAATCTCCCTCCCTTCTTCAGAAAACAGCTACAAATTCTGGAAAAATACCAAATCCATCAGCCAAAGACACTGGAGAGTGAACCAAAGGTGGTGAAGCTGGAGGGCAGAGTCAAGCATGGCAGAAAAGAGTGGTGTGGGGACTGCCCATTAATTCAGGTTTTTCTCCCCAGGGCGCCCCCTGCTGGCACTATGCAGGGTGGTTACAAGCTGCCCTGTGCAGCTGCAGTCTTGCTGACTGCAAGGACCAGAGGTGGACACCCACGTGATCACAGCTGGTGACGCATGAAGTGGGATAATGCCAGAAAGGAAAAAGCCAGAGATGGGCACTGAATTCTCTCAACTCTGCCTGAGTCGTGGGTGGATGCTGTGGCCAGCCCCCAAAGCAAGACAGGCAGACGTGTGTGATTGGAGTTCAATCAAGTTAACTACCTGCTTTAAAAACAATCATTTCTCTCATGAGGGGCTTAAGAGACTCTAACATTTCTTTACAGTGTCAGTGATACAATCTTGATTATTCACTATTCCAAGAAGCAAGAAAATCTGACTTGCCCTCAAGAGAAGAGACAACAAATGAGATTCATCCAGAGTCGATTCGAATATGAGAATTAGCAGACAGATATTTCATATGGCTCCAATAATTAGGCTGGAAAGCATACAGAAAAATATGTTTGGCACAAATGAAAAGAGTAGAAATTTCAGCAGCTAAAAAGACTGTATGACCCATGCAATATGTACAATCTGAAAAATGAGAAATTATACTTCATTTATGTATGACTTATCAAAATGCATAATAAATTTATTCTACTGTCATGTATAACTAATTAGAACAAATAATTGTTTTTTAAAAGTGAAAGTTTAAATAACTTAAAAAGATACTTACATATATATATAAAAGTTTTGAAACTTAAAAATATATCTGAAAATTTAAAAAAATTCTGTGTTAGGTTTAATGACATAATGGAGGTAGCAGAGAAAAGAGTCAGTAAACTTGAAGAGGTGAATATAACCATCAAATATAAATAACAGAGAGAAAAAGAGGTAAGGAAAAAGTTCTCTAAAACCTATGGGGAAATATCTAGAGGTCTAATTTATGTATAATTGGAGTCTAAAATAGACCATGGAGTAAAAAGAACATGAAAGAGAGAAAGAGAGAGAGAGAGAGAGAGAGAGAGAGAGAGAGAGAGAGAGAGAGAGAGAAAGTTCAGTTAATTTTCCAAAATTTAGAGAAATTATTTGATAGATTTTAGCAACTTAGCAAACACAAAGCAAGATTAATACAAATAAAACAACACAGAGACAGATTACTGTTAAACTGTTGAAAGACAAAGAGGAAAAGAGAACCTCAAAAGCACCCAGAGAAAAGTGACGTGTTGCATACAGGGGAACAATGATCTCTCTCTCTCATGCTCACCAGAGGTAGTGGGGCCAGAAGTAGTGGGGTCACCAAACAGTAGAGCCACAACGTTCAGATTCCAACAGTGTGAGCTGTAGAGTCAAATCCCATGATTTAAAGTCTCAAGTCCTCTACTTAGATTGGAATTCCTTGAACAAGCTGTTGGATATTCCACATCTCAATGCACTTGTTAAATAGTAACGTTAAATGTTATCTATCTCATTGGATTGCTAAGAAGATTAAATAAATTACTAATATATGTAAACACTAAGCAAGTCCAGAGTTTGACTTGATGATGATGGTAGTGTGTGGCTAATGGGAACACTTCTACTTAATTTTAACTTTTTAGGATGATTTCTCATGTACAAAGACAAATGCTTTTCAAAAATCTGAAAAATCAGGCTAATTCATGCAAATTACCAATAACAGCAGATTATTTGAGAAAGAAGGACTTGCAAAGGCCTCTTCTTCATCCGCCCTCCTCTGCAGCGAGACCTTTCTGCAGCGAGGGAAACCCACTTCTCCCCCAGAAGCTCATGGTTGACTCCAGCACAAACTCTCGCTTTCTCACCTCGGGCTCCTGCTTGTTCCCTAGCACAGGTAATTAGCAATCAGATTCTTAATTACTCAATTAGTCCAACCCACGAGGCTATCTGAATAAATCAATTAATGCAGCTCCCACAGAAGAACACATCTCACAACATAGCGCCTGCGGGGTTGTCCCAGCTAATCCAAGCTGAACCCTGCAGACCCTGCTTTCCATAACGATTGCCCCAGTTCACCGTGGACCTCCTTGCACATGACGAGCAGAAAACGGTCTCTACCCCTATAGTTCTTTCCTTAGTTTTTCTTTATCAAAAGGCATTCAGGGAAGTGAGAGTCAGAAGAACGATTGACCCAATCCACTAAACTACCAATCAATCATTTAAATTGATTCCTCATTTCATTTGACAAATGTACCTTGTACTTCCTGCCAGGTGCTCTGCTAGAGCTCACCCGGGCATACTGAGGTTCCTACCCTGAAACTCAGCCTTTTTCCACAAAGTACACCAGTGCTTCTCAAATTTAGTGTGCAAACACATGACCCAGGCTGCTGCTTCCAGGGCAGTGGCTGACTCCACAGATCTAGCACAGGCCTGCGGATGGAGCCTGTGGTGCTTACTCACTCCTAGTGATACTGACACTACTGATTCATTGACTGGGGAGCAGATCAAGCAGCAGGGTGGAATAAAGATGATTCTGGTGCTCATTGGTGACATTGCAGAAAGACCCATGTGAAACACTGAAGAGGACTCTCAGCAAGCACTCAATGAAATGTGGACCTTGTTGTTAGGGATGTCTATAAGGACCAGAATCTTCTAGAAGACTAGAGACACAAGAAGGTGAAGACTTAAGGGAGATTTGGGTAATGGAAATGACAATAGATTTGGGTTCCAGTGTTGGCTTTGCCACTAAGAAACTCTAATACTCTGCTGAGTTTTTTACTTCGACCCGTTGGAATGCTGTCCTTCATTCATTAAAATAAGCCATTGTCCCACCCCTTCAAGATTCTTGTCAGTTTCATATATTAAATTACCTTTCATGTTTAATTGACTTCAAATCAGTGTTGAAATGTAGTCTTGTCTTAATGATATTTCTCAAAAACTGTAGGTGACAACATAGGCTTTTCTAACAGATTAAAACAAATACATGAACAACTATAGTTAAAACAACACCTCTGCTTAATTCTAAGATACCATCTCATGCCCAACTAGTTGTATGCATAATTTAGGAAGCAATTAATCACTTAATTTTCATAACTCCTTGAAAAATTAAGAACTAAGTGAACTATCTTTCCAGCTTATCTGACTCCTAGGCAGAAGGATTTGCAAGAGAAAGTGTCCTGCAAGCTAACCCTTGAAAAACAAGTATTTTCAGTTTTGACAATCTAGAACTCAAAGCCTGAGTATTCATGGGTTGGGGGTCAGGGAAGAGAGCATCCATCCAAGGAAAGAAAGAAGAACATTGAGGATAGAAGACTTGTGAAGAAGAGAGCAAGGTTAAGATGAGTGATGGATTTCTGCCCACCCCCAGAGGACCAAGGAGGGGCTGTTCTGTGATTGGAGACAGATCCTGGATAGTAACTCTAGGGTCATGGAAAGTCGCTTACACTTGAGTGCAGAGTTTGAGGATCACCAACCCTTTAGAGGGCTTGAATGAAAACTCTCAGCACCCTCCCAATAAAAATGCATACATCCCACACACTGATAATATTTTTGCCTGAAGTGTGACAGTGTGGATTTCTATCTAGGGCCAATAAGTGAAAGATCTGGAGCTCTGTAGGCCAAATGTATGATGGTGGTAGCATTTGGAAAATTGAAGCTTATGGGATTTGAAGTTTTGTCCAACATCTTAGCTCATGTGACTGAACAGGATTCACCAGCTTCTTTGTGGCATTGGGGCAGTGACAGAAAACACAACTCAGACCGGCTTAAGCAAGAGAAAATGGGAAACAAATGTGTCAGAATAGACTAAGTTTCAAACAAAGCTCTAAAACTACCAAAGGAATCTAGACTCCACTGCCTTCCTCTATGCCAACCTCAAATTCCAGATATAATGGGAGCAAAAAGGTGCCCCCAAACTCCAAACCTGAATTCTGTCAGATTCAATGTATCTTGAGTCAACAGTTCTGAACTCTGAGATCCACCCATTCTCCACTAGGTTCAGCTAGTTCTTGGGAAGATGGCTTTGTACCAACTCCAAAAGGAGTCAAGTTCTTTGCATCTTGTGGGCCTGAGACTAATTTATCTGGTCACATGGATTGCTTTAGAGATGAATGTTGCACTGTCATTGATACGCCTTAAGAATTTTCTGGGGGGCAATCCAAGATGGTGGACTAGAGGGTGACTGCATCTCCAGTCGCTCCAGAACCCAGGATTCAAGAAGGGGAGGCATTGAGAGACTCGGACTAAAATAGAACCACGGGGTGAGTCTCCCCCACCCAGTGAGGTTCAGCTGGGCGGAAGGCCCGGATTCGAGCAGCTTATTAGAGTAGGACAGGGCAGATAGAGTCTCCCCCAGGCAGCTCTGTGCAGTCTGGCAGTGGGCTCCTCCCACAGGGACAGAATCTCCAGTCTCGCGGAGCAGGCCCCCCAGTGAGAGCCTTTCTGCACAGAAGCAGCGCTGCCAGCTCCGGCCCACCCGCAGGTTACTTCAGAGACCAGCACAGGGCGCCAGGGACTTCCCCAAGCAGCCCAGCCCCCTCCGGCGGGAAGCGCGCCTCTCTAGGCTAGCTTCCTGGAGCAGACTGCCCAGTGAGAGCCTCTTGACGCAGAGCCAGCCACAAGTCCCCAAGCCAGCGGAGACCTCCGACACGCAAGCAGCTTCTGGGACCAAGACTGGGCAGCCAGAGACCTCTCCAGGCAGCCTTGTCCCCCTCCAGCTGCAGGCTTTTTCCACGGGGCAATCCAAGATGGTGGACTAGAGGGTGACTGCATCTCCAGTCGCTCCAGAACCCAGGATTCAAGAAGGGGAGGCATTGAGAGACTCGGACTAAAATAGAACCACGGGGTGAGTCTCCCCCACCCAGTGAGGTTCAGCTGGGCGGAAGGCCCGGATTCGAGCAGCTTATTAGAGTAGGACAGGGCAGATAGAGTCTCCCCCAGGCAGCTCTGTGCACTCTGGTGGTGAGCTACTCCCACAGGGACAGAATCTACAGCCTCGCGGAGCAGGCCCCACAGTGGGAGCCTTTCTGCACAGAAGCAGCGCGGCCCGCTCCGGCCCGCCCCGCTGCCAGCTCCGGCCCACCCAAAGGTGACCAGCTTCAGTGACCAGCACAGGACTTCCCCAAGCAGCCCAGCCCCCTCCGGCGGGAAGCGCCTCTCTAGGCGAGCTTCTCGGGGCAAACCACCCAGTGAGAGCCTGTCTACACAGAGCCAGCCACAAGTCCCCAAGCCAGTGGAGACCTCCGATCTGCAACCAGCCTCTGGGACCAGAGCTGGGCAGCAAGAGACCTCTCCAGGTCTCTCTCCCTGGAACCAGTAGCAGGCTAGGGGCAGCGTTCTTCGGAAGCACTACATTATCAAGTTAATCCAAGACTTCTGGCTACTGAAGGCTGGTAGGTGATACACTGGAAATCTACAGGGACACTATAAGCCAATAGAGGAAATCTACAATATCACAGAGTCCCACTGACATCTGACCAATATGAGAAAACAAGGGAAGAAAATGTCCAAAATAAACCTAGATACTATATCAATAAAACCCAATGACAGCACAGCAGAAGAAATGTCTGAAAGGGAGTTCAGAATGTACATAATTAAAACAATCAGGGAAGCAAACGAGGAAATGAAAGAACAAACGCAGGCATTAAATGAACGCACCAATCAACAGTTAAAAGAGCAAATGAGGGAAGCAAAAGAACATTTCAATAAAGAGTTAGAGATACTGAAAAAAAAACAAACAGAAATCCTTGAAATGAAGGAAACAATAAACCAAGTTAAAAACGCCATAGAAAGCATAACCGATAGGATAGATCACCTGGAAGACAGAACCTCAGATATTGAAGACAAAATATTTAATCTTGAAAACAAGGTTGACCAAACAGAAAAGATGGTAAGAAATCATGAACAGAATCTACAAGAATTATGAGATATCATGAAGAGGCCAAATTTAAGAATTATTGGGATTGAGGAAGGCTTAGAGAAACAAACCAAAGGAATGAACAATCTATTCAATGAAATAATATCAGAAAATTTTCCAAATCTGAAGAATGAAATGGAAAACCAAGTACAAGAGGCTTATAGGACTCCAAATATGCAAAATTACAACAGAACTACACCAAGGCACATTATTATGAAAATACCTAACATTCAAAATAAAGACAGAATTTTAAAGGCCGCGAGAGAAAAGAATCAGATTACATTCAGGGGGAAACCAATAAGAATATCAGCAGATTTTTCAATCCAGACCCTAAAAGCTACAAGGGCCTGGAACAACATTTACCAAGCCCTGAAAGAAAATGGATGCCAACCAAGAATTTTATACCCAGCAAAACTTACTTTCAGATTTGACGATGAGATAAGATCCTTCCATGATAAACAAAAGCTAGAGGAATTTACAAAAAGAAAGCCAGCATTACAGAACATTCTCAGCAAAATATTCCATGAGGAAGAGATGAAAAACAACGATGTAAATCAGCAATGGGAGGAACTAGCCTAAAGGAATAGCCAAATAAAGGAGAAACCAAATCATGTCAAAAAACAAAAATGAGTCCAATGACTAGGAATACAAATCATATCACAATAAAAACCGTGAATATTAATGGCCTGAACTCATCAATCAAAAGACATAGACTGGCAGATTGGATTAAAAAGAAAAATCCAACAATATGCTGCCTGCAAGAGACCCATCTCATAGAAAGAGATACCCATAGACTAAAAGAGAAAGGATGGGAAAAAAACATACCATGCACACGGACACAGCAAAAAAGCTGGAGTATCCATCCTCATTTCAGATAATGTGGACTTCAAGCCAAAACTAGTCAGAAGGGATAAGGAAGGACATTACATACTGCTTAAGGGAAGCATAAATCAGCAAGACATAACAATCATAAATATCTATGCCCTGAACATTGGTTCATCCATGTACGTCAAACAAATCCTTCTCAATTCAAGAAATCAAATAGACCACAACACAATAATACTAGGTGATTTTAACACACCTATCTCACCGCTGGATAGATCGTCCAAACAAAAATTGAATAAAGAAACCATAGATCTCAATAACACAATCAACAATTTAGACTTAACCAACTTATATAGAATATACCATCCAACAAAGAACGAATACACTTTCTTCTCAGCAGCACATGGATCCTTCTCTAAAATAGACCATGTTTTATGCCACAAAGCTACTGTAAGCAGATACAAGAAGATACAGACACTACCTTGTACTCTATCAGATCATAATGGACAGAAATTAGAAATAAATGAGAGAATAAAAAACAGAAACTTCTCCAATACTTGGAGATTAAATAATACACTATTATATGATGAATGGATAACAGAAGACATCAGGAGGGAAATTTAAAAATTCTTAGAAGTAAATGAGAACAAAGACACATCATATCAAAATCTCTGGGACACTATGAAAGCAGTACTTAGAGGAAGATTTATTTCATCGGGCACATTCAACAAAAGAAGTAGAAATCAACAAATAAACGACTTAACACTACAGCTCAAAGCCCTAGAAAAAGAAGAGCAGACCAACACCAAAAGTAGTAGAAGACAGGAAAGAGTTAAAATCAGAGCCGAAATCAACGAAATTGAAACAAAAGAAACAATCGGAAAAATTAACAAAATAAATACTTGGTTCTTTGAAAAAATAAACAAAATTGATAAACCTTAGCCACGCTAACAAAGAGAAAGAGGGAGAAAACTCAAATTACTAAAATTCAGAATGAACAAGGAAATATCACAACAGACACGAGTGAAATACAAAACATAATTAGAAGCTATTTTGAAAATCTATATTCCAACAAAACAGAAAACCTCGGAGACATCAACAAGTTTCTAGAGACATATCAATTACCTAAACTGAACGAGGAGGACATACACAATTTAAATAAATCAATTTCAAGCGATGAAATAGAAGAGGTCATCAGAAGCCTACCAACAAAGAAAAGTCCGGGACCAGATGGGTTCTCAGCCGAGTTCTACAAAACCTTCAAAGAAGAGCTCATTCCAATACTTCTCAAAGTATTCCATAAAATAGAAGAGGAGGGAACCCTCCCAAACTCATTCTATGAAGCCAATATCACCCTGATACCTAAACCAGACAGAGACTCATCAAGGAAAGAAAATACAGACCAATATCCTTAATGAACATCGATGCAAAAATTCTCAACAAAATTTTAGCAAATCGCATACAAAAATACATTAAAAAAGAAAGTGCACCACGATCAAGTGGGTTTTATCCCAGGGATGCAAGGTTGGTTCAACATCAGGAAATCAATAAATGTCATTCACCATATCAACAGACTAAAAGTTAAGAATCACATGATTATTTCAATAGATGCAGAAAAAGCATTTGATAAAATACAGCATTCCTTCATGCTCAAAACACTAGAAAAAATTGGGGTAGTGGGATCATTCCTTAACATTGCGAAGGCCATCTACGCTAAGCCCATGGCCAATATCATTCTAAATGGTGAAAAATTGAAAGCATTCCCCCTAAAAACTGGAACAAGGCAGGGATGCCCTCTTTCACCACTTCTATTCAACATTGTTCTTGAGACTCTAGCCAGAGCAATTAGACAAACCAAAGAAATTAAAGGGACACGAATTGGAAAAGAGGAACTCAAACTATCCCTGTTCGCTGATGACATGATTATATATTTAGAGGAACCTGGAAATTCCACCAGAAAACTCTTAGAACTCATTAGTGAATTCAATAAAGTACCAGGTTACAAGATCAATGCTCATAAATCCAATGCATTTTTATACGTAAGTGAGGAAACTTCAGAAAGAGAAATTAGGAAAACTACCCCATTCACAATAGCATCAAAATAAAATAAAATACTTGGGAATCAATCTCACAAAAGAGGTGAAAGATCTCTACAATGAGAACTACAGAACACTAAAGAAAGAAATTAAAGAAAACCTTAGAAGATGGAAAGATCTCCCATGTTCATGGATAGGAAGAATTAATATTGTCAAAATGGCCATACTACCAAAAGTGCTATATAGATTCAATGCAATTCCAATTAAAATCCCAATGATGTACCTTATAGAAATAGAGCAAGCAATTATGAAATTCATCTGGAAGAATAAGAAACCCAGAATAGCTAAAGCAATCCTCAGTAGAAAGAGCAAAGCAGGGGGTATCGCAATACCAGATCTTCAACTCTATTACAAAGCAATAGTAACAAAAACGGCATGGTATTGGTACCAAAATAGACAGGTAAATCAATGGTACAGAATAGAGGACACGGACAGAAACCCAAGTAAATGCAATTTTTTCATACTAGACAAAGGGGCCAAAAATATGCAATGGAGAAAAGATAGCCTCTTCAACAAATGGTGCTGGGAAAACTGGAAATCCATATGCAACAGAATGAAACTAAACCCCTATCTCTCACCCTGCACAAAACTCAACTCAAAATGGATCAAGGACCTCGGAATCAGACTAGAGACCCTGCATCTTATAGAAGAAAAAGTAGGGCCAAATCTTCAACTTGTTGACTTAGGAGCAGACTTCCTTAACAGGACTCCCATAGCACAATAAATAAAAGCAAGAATCAACAACTGGGATAGATTCAAACTAAAAAGCTTTCTCTAAGCAAAGGAAACTATCAGTAATGTGAAGAGAGAGCTTACAGAGTGGGAGAATATCTTTGCCACTCATACTTCAGAGAGAGCACTAATTTCCAGAATCTATAAAGAACTCAAAAAACTCTACACCAAGAATACAAATAATCCAATCAACAAATGGGCTAAGGAAATGAACAGACACTTCACAGAAGAAGATGTAGAAGCAATCACCAGATATATGAAAAAATGTTCAACATCTCAAGTAATAAGAGAAATGCAAATCAAAACCACCCTAAGATTTCATCTCACCCCAATTAGAATGGCGATTATCAAGAATACAAACAACAATAGGTGTTTGCGAGGATGTGGGGAAAAAGTTACACTCATACATTGCTGGTGGGGTTAAAAATTAGTGCATCCATTCTGGAAAGCAGTATGGAGATTCCTCAGAAAGCTTGGAATGGAACCCCCATTTGACCCAGCTATCCCTCTCCTTGGCCTATATCCAAAGGACTTAAAATCAGCATACTACAGAGATACAGCCACATCAATGTTCATAGCTGCTCATTTCACTATAGCCAGATTGTGGAACCAACCTAGATGCCCTTCAGTTGATGAATGGATAAAGAAACTGTGGCATATATATACAATGGAATATTACTCCACCATGAAGAATGATAAAATTATGGCATTTGCAGGCAAATGGATGAAATTGGAGGATATCATGCTAAGTGAGATAAGCCAATCTCAAAAAACTAAAGGACGAATGATCTCGCTGATAAGTGGATGAGGACATATAAGGGGGGGTGGATAGGAGGGGTTAGGGTTAGGGTTAGGGTTAGATTTAGGGTTAGGGATAAGGAGGGTGGTAAGAATGGAGGAAGGAAGGACTGTATAGAGGGAAAAGAGGGGTGGGAGTGGAGGGGGGGAAGGGAAAAAATAACAGAATGAATCAAACAACATTGCCCGATGTAAATTTATGATTTTTAATTAAAATAAAAAAAGAATTTTCTGAGGTTCTCACTCTTGCCCTCTGGATGTTTTCTTGCTCTCTTTTCCTTTTGTTTACCTGTTCCCTCAGAGTCTCTTTCTCCCCTTTTTGCATGCTAACATCCAATTTCTTTTGATTACACTCTCACCCTTTCTATTATCTAGAACTTCTGTATAATCTTTTCTTATCCCATTAACAGCCACATTCTACAACCCTCTGCATCCTCTTTGTCCTCCATTAGAAACTGTAGACCTTATTGCAAATCTCCTTGTTTTACTGAAGATAATATTTGAACTCATTCTGTTTATTATGACAATTTTGTTATTGTCCTCATAGGGGCTATTTGGTCTAGGATTGCATAGTGTCTGAATTGGGCACTGCTAATATTGATCTCCCCTTAAAGAAAGGGTTTTGGAAACCTATAGGGTCACTATAAGCCTATATGGGGAAATCTGCAATACCCCAGATCTCCACAGCTAGAGGGGAAGATACATGAACAACATGAACAAACAAGGGAAAAAAATGATCCAAACAAAACTAGATTCTATATTAATAGAATCCAATGACAGTATGTTAGAAGAAATGTCAGAAAAGGACTTCAGATTATACATGATTAAGATGATTCACGAAGCAAAGGATGAGATAAGAGAGCAAATGCAGGCAATGAATGATAATACCAATAAGCTGAAAGAGCACCTTCAGGAAGCAAAAGATCATTGCAACAAAGAGATAGAGATTCTCCAAAAAAAAAAAAAAAAACAAACCAAAAAACAAAAACAAAAAATGGAAATCCTTGAAATGAAGGAAACAATAAACCAAATAAAAAACTCAATGGAAAGCATCACCAACACACTAGACCACTTGGAAGACAGAACCTCACACAATGAAGACAAAATATTTAATCTTGAAAATAAAGTTGCCCAAACAGAGAAGATGGTAAGAAATCATGAACAGAATCTCCAAGAACTATGGGACATCATGAAAAGACCAAATTTAAGAATTATTGGGATTCAGGAAGGCACAGAGAAACAAACCAAAGGAATGAACAACCTATTCAATGAAATAATATCAGAACAATTTCCAAACCTGAAGAATGAAATGGAAAATCAAATACAAGAGGCTTACAGAACACCAAATGCACAGAATCACAACAGATCCACACCAAGGCACATTATAATGAAAATGCCTAACATTCAAAATAAAGATAGGATGTTGAAGGCCTCGAGAGAAAAGCATCAGATTACATATAGGGGGAAACCAATACGGATAGCAGCCAACTTCTCAACCCAGACTCTAAATGCTAGAAGGGCCTGGAACAACATATTTCAAGCTCTGAAAGAACATGGTTGCCAACCAAGAATCCTATACCCACCAAAATTAACCTTCAGATTTGAAGATGAAATAAAATCCTTCCATGATAAACAAAAGTTAAAAGAATTTACAAATAGAAAGCCTGTACTACAGAATGTTCTCAACAAAATATTCCATGAGGAGGAAATGAAAAACAACAATGGAGGTCAGCAAAGGGAGGAACTACCTTAAAGAAGAAACACTCAAAGGGGAAACCAAGCCAACTTAAAAACCAAAAATAAGCCAAATGACTGGGAATACAAATCATTTCTCAATAATAACCCTGAACGTCTAAACTCATCAATCAAAAGACATAGATTGGCAGAAAGAATTAAAAAGAAAGACCCAACAATATGCTGCCTGCAAGAGACTCATCTCATAGGAAAAAGACATTCACAGACTAAAGGTGAAAGGATGAGAAAAAACCTACCACACACATGGACTCGGTAAAAAAAAGCGGGGGTTTCCATCCTTATATCAGATAAAGTGGACTTCAAGCCAAAGTTAGTCAGAAGGGATAAAGAAGGACATTTCATACTGCTTAAGGGAACCATAAGTCAGGAAGACATAACAATAGTAAATATTTATGCCCCAAACAATGGTGCATCCATGTACATCAAACAAATCCTTCTCAATTTCAAGAATCACATAGACCACAACACAATAATTCTGGGCAACTTTAACGCACTGCTGTCACCACTAGATAGATCTTTCTAACAAAATCCAAAAGAAACCATAGAACTCAATAACACAATCAATAACCTAGACTTTATAGATATATGTAGATTATTCCAGCCATCAACGAGCGGATACACTTTCTTCTCAGCAGCACATGGAACCTTCTCGAAAATAGACCATGTGTTATGCCACGAAGCAGCCCTTAGAAAATGCAAAATAATAGAGATACTGCCTTGTGATCTATCAGATCATAATGTACTGAGAGTAGAAATCAATGACAAAATAAAAAAGGGAAATTACTCCAACACTTGGAGACTAAATAATATGCTATTGAATGAAACATGGATAACAAAAAACATCAGGGAGGAGATTAAAAACTTCTTAGAGGTCAATGAGAATGATGATACAAAATATCAAAATCTCTATGAAAGCGGTACTAAGAGGAAAATTCATTGCATGGAGCGCATTCCAGAAAATAATGAAAAGTCAACAACTAAATGACCTAACATTACAGCTCAAAGCCCTAGAAAAAGAAGAACAGAATAACAGCAAAAGTAGTAGAAGACAAGAAATAATTAAAATCAGAGCTGAAATCAATGAAATTGAAACAAAAGAAACTATTCAAAAAATTGACAAAACAAAAAGTTGGTTCTTTGAGATAGTAAAAAAAATAGACAAACCCTTAGCCACACTAACAAAGAGGAGAGAGAAGACTCAAATTACTAAAATACATGATGCAAAAGGAAATATCACGACAGACACCACTGAGATACAGAACATAATGAGAAGCTACTTTGAAAATCTGTATTCCAACAAAATGGAAACTACTGAAGACATTGACGAATTTCTAGAGACATATGCTCCTCCCAAACTGAACCAGAAGGACATACACGATTTAAACAGATCAATGTCAAGCAATGAAATAGAAGAAGCCATTAAAAATCTACCATCCAAGAAAAGCCCAGGACCAGATGGATTCTCAGCTGAGTTCTATAAGACCTTCAAAGAAGAACTCATTCCAATACTTCTTCAAAGTATTGCAGGAAACAGAAAAGTAGGGTACCCTACCAAACTCATTCTATGAAGCTAATATCACCCTCATACCCAAACCAGGAAAAGACACATCAAGGAAAGAAAATTTTAGACCAATATCCTTGATGAATATAGATGCAAATATCCTTAACAAAATATTGGCAAACTGTATCCAAAAGCATATTAAGAAAATCATGCACCACAATCAAGTGGGGTTCATCCCTGGAATGCAAGGATGGTTTAACATCTGTAAATCAATAAATGTAATCCATCATGTCAATAGACTTAAGGATAAGAATCATATGGTTATTTCAATTGACACAGAAAAAGCGTTTGACAAAATACAACACCCCTTCATGCTCAAAACACTAGAAAAAATAGGGATAGTAGGAACATACCTGAACATTGTAAAGGCTATTTATGTGAAGTCCATGGCCAACATCATTCTTAATGGACAAAAACTGAAACCATTCCCTTTAAAAATGGGAACAAGACAGGGATGTCCTCATTCACCACTTCTATTCAACATTGTCCTCGAAACTCTAGCCAGAGCAATTTAGGCAGACTAAAGAAATTAAAGGGATACGAATAGGAAAAGAGGAACTTAAGCTGTCATTATTTGCAGATGACATGATTCTATATTTAGAGGATCCAAAAACCTTCTCCAGAAAACTTCTAGACCTCATCAATGAATTCAGTAAAATAGCAGGCTATAAAATCAACACGCATAAATCTAAAGCATTTTTATACGAAAGCAACGAAACAGCTGAAAGGGAAATGAGGAAAACAACTTCATTTGCAATACCCTCAAAAACAAATAAAATACTTGGGCATCAATCTAACCAAAGAGGTAAAAGATCTCTACAACGAAAACTTCAAAACATTGAAGAAAGAAATTGAGGAAGACTTTAGAAGATGGAAAGATCTCCCATATTCTTAGATAGGCAGAATTAATATTTTCAAAATGGCCATACTACCAAAAGTGCTATATAGATTCAATGCAATTCCAATTAAAATCCCAATGATGTACCTTACAGAAATAGAGCAAGCAATCATGAAATTCATCTGGAAGAACAAGAAACCCAGAAGAGCTAAAGCAATCCTTAGCAGGAAGAATGAAGCAGGGGGTATCGCAATACCAGTACTTCAACTATACTACAAAGCAATAGTAACAAAAACAGCATGGTATTGGCACCAAAATAGACAGGTAGATCAATGGTACAGAATAGAGGACACGGACACAAACCCAAATAAATACAATTTTCTCATACTAGACAAAGGGGCCAAAAATATGCAATGGAGAAAAGATAGCCTCTTCAACAAATGGTGCTGGGAAAACTGGAAATCCATATGCAACAGAATGAAACTAAACCCCTATCTCTCACCCTGCACAAAAATTGTCACAATGGATCAAGGACCTTGAAATCAGACCGGAGACCCTGCATCTTACAGAAGAAAAAGTAGGGCCAAATCTTCAACTTGTTGGCTTAGGATCAGACTTCCTTAACAGGACTCCCATAGCACAAGAAATAAAAGCAAAAATCAATAACTGGGACAGATTCAAATTAAATAGCTTTCTCTCAGCAAAGGAAACCATCAGCAATGGGAAGAGAGAGCCTACAGAGTGGGAGAATATCTTTGCCACTCATACTTCAGATAGAGCACTAATTTCCAGAATCTATAAAGAACTCAAAAAACTCTACACCAAGAATACAAATAACCCAATCAACAAATGGGCTAAGGATATGAACAGACACTTCACAGAAGTAGATCTACAAGCAATCAACAAACATATGAAAAAATGTTCACCATCTTTAGTAATAAGAGAAATGCAAATCAAAACTACACTAAGATTCCATCTCACCCCAATTAGAATGGCGATTATCAAGAATAGAAGCAACAACAGGTGTTGGTGAGGATGTGGGGAAAAAGGTGTACTCATACATTGCTGGTGGGGATGTAAATTAGTGCATCCATTCTGGAAAGCAGTGTGGAGATTCCTTAGAAAGCTTGGAATGGAACCCCCATTTGACCCAGCTATCCCACTCCTTGGCCTATACCCATAGGTGTTAAAATCAGCATACTACAGAGATACAGCCACATCAATGTTCATAACTGCTCAATTCACAATAGCCAGACTGTGGAACCAACCTAGATGCCCTTCAATTGATGAATGAATAAAGAAACTGTGGTATATATATATATATATATATATATATATATATATATATATATACACATACATACAATGGAATATTACTCAGCTATAAAGAATAATAAAATTATAGCATTTGCAGGCAAATGGATGAAATTGGGGAATATCATGCTAAGTGAGATAAACCAATCTCAAAAAACCAAAAGGACGAATGATCTCACTGATATGTGGATGATGACATATAATAGGGGGTGGGAGGGGGCACAAATGGAGGAAGGAGGGACTGTATAGAGGGAAAAGAGGGGTGGGAGGGGAGGGGGGAAGGAAAAAATAACAGAATGAATCAAACATCATTACCCTATGTAAATGTATGATTACACAAATGGTATGCTGTTATTCCATGTATAAACAGAAACAACATGTATACCATTTATTTCCAATAAAAATAAATTTAAAAAAAAGAAAATGCTGGAGACTCTTCACATCATCATCTGTATTTTGCTCAGTCATCCTGTTTTAAACTCGGAAGACTAAAAATATCTCGGAGCTTTGCCTTTTTACAGTCTTTCTGGAATACTCCCTGAGAGAAACTTCCATTGCTTTTAGTGTTTGCTTGTTTGTTTGAACGCTTTATTATTTACCAAGCACATAGTTCACAAGGTCAACTCCCACTGACTTGGAGTAAGCTGGAGAGCATCCAGATTCACAGAGACAGAGGCCACACAGTGAAAAATGGGACAGTTATCCCCTGGGATGATAGATTGGGTAGTAGTGAGTGGGGTCAGGTGGATCCTGGGGAGCTAAGAAGGAACTCTGTGTCTGGAATCCACAGGAAGTTCCTGAAGCAGTCAGGTCCACAGTGGGACTTAGCCACATTTCCTCTGTGGGTGAGCAAAGACAGGTGGAGTTCAGAGGGTAAACTGAGACTAGCTCTGCTTCTTCTCCACCCTCCACCTGTGACATGAGCTGTCTGGGAAACAATTACTCCCTGTATGGCCTGTGGCACTTCATAACTTTCCCCCATTGACTTAGAGTCTTACCCTCCTCTATCAGTAAAGGAAGTTTTTTTCCATATTTATTTTTACATGATCTGATGGAGTCACTGAAGACTAAGCATGTTCAGCACTTTCCTGGCAGCGACCCTGTTTGGGTAGCATGACAAACTTGGAGCACTCTCAACCCTCCTTGCACTTTGGACCAGCCCACGATTCTCACTGTAGTGAAAGGGAGGCGGTTCTCAGGGGAGGAAAGCGGCCTGACTCCCGCAGGGCAGGACACCTCTGCTTTTCTGCAGGCTGACGACATCCCTCCTGCCTGCGGTGCCTCGGCTTCCCTCTCCCTGTTGGGGAAACTGTTAGGGTCAAGCAAACCCACCTGGGAGGCCTATGGAAAGGACGGGAGCTGAACGCACCTAAACCTCAGGGCCAAGCGGCTGTAAACCCTGGGTGGCGGTGTAGGCGGCATCGTCTGTGCCTGGAGAGAACGCGGGAGTTGTTGGAGGACTGTGCGACACCGGCCAGCCCTCTGTGCTCCGTTCCACCATCTCTAATAAAACTCAGGGTGGAAACAGGACTACCAACCATCCATGCTGGGAGTCTTGGACCTGGCTTTGGGTCTAAGTTCAGAAATCTTCTTTTTTACTTGCTTAGTTCCCATTTTTCTTGGCCAAACTGGGGAGGAGAGGCTCTGCCTCCTGGCTAGCTCTGTGCGCGGATGGCGCAGTCTTCTGGGAGGGACGTCAGGGAAGACTGGCTCTGCTGTGATGCCTGGCGTCTTTTCTCATCGATACCACTTTCTCCGAGAAGTTCCCGAGCCGCCTTCCATGCAGAGGTGAGCTGCTTCATCTAATTTGACCCTGGGGCCTTAGGCTGTGGAAGGAAGGAAGGAAGAAGAACGGAGGGCTGAGAAACAAAGCAAGCGCAGATGTTTTGAGGCGTCTTGGTTTTGGGGCGTCCCATCCATAACTGAGGAAGACGCCCTGGCTTGGAGGGGAGTCCTTTTTCCTAAGGGTATTTCTCAACTTGCCTCCTCTTTCAGGGGAGAAGCTAGCACTGGAGTTGAAGGGTGACGGATGGGGTTTGAGGATCTCAGTTCCTCCGATGCCCTGTTTGGCTTCCTAAATCACTGCCTCCTCTCAGCTCATCATTTATCACCCTCGTCTCCTACAGAGTTTTACCTGTTGGGAACCATTTCCTGCCTTGGCCCATTTTTAAGGCCAATATTACAGATGCAGGGGCTGATGTCTTTTATAAATCCCTGTAATGTTATTAATTAAAATGTTGGAAGAAACACAGAAAAAACAAAAAAAGTACCTACTTCTTCAGGTTTCTGCTGCAGTGTAGAAAACATTTCTGATTCCCTGTGTGGTCCAAAAGCTTATAAAAACATCCTTGAGTGTACATGCAGGGTGTGTGGGGTGGGTGTTGACACACATAGGAGGCAACAGCCTGGCCCCTGTCACTCTGAGTGTGGTCCCCGAGACAGTAGCATTACCCGAGGCTTGTTAGGAATGGCAGATATCAGGCTCACCCAAAATACGTGTCTGCATTTTAAACACCTGGGGCGATATGGAGAAGTAGTGCCTTGGAAGTCTTATTATTATTTTAATAGTGAAACTAGAACCTCAAGAATGGACCACGGTCCACATAGACTGTAACCAAATGGGCTGTGTGTGTTCACACCAGCCTTTGGTTTCCACCATGGGTATCAGAGCGAGATTTGCTAATTGGTACATGATGCAGCTTGTCACTTTTTCCTTATGCTGTCATTCATTTAAAACCATCAGTGGGAGCATATACTGATGAGCATGACATCGCTGTCTCCAATTAGCTGATGAAAAATGGCATCGGTGCCAACGGAGCCTGGACCGCAGGCGACAGCTGTGTGCTCTGGTCTCACCCTCAGCGTCCCTGCATAAGCAAAGCACAGCCCGTGAATTCAGGCGGACCTGCTTCTAAATCGCCATCAGCATCTTCCCATCCCCACTGCTTGATTCCACCGCTTTTAATTTCTGAAAATAAAGGCAAAAAAATATACGATTTGAGAAAGAATAGTCTGCTCCCAGACAGATTATTATTTTTTTTTATCAAGTTACCGTTGTTCATTCAGTTGGGGACAGTCTTCTAAGGTAAGCCACTAAAGGACGATCAAAGCTGTGCCACTCCTGAACTGGAAGACAGTTTGTAACTCAGGTACTATATGTTTTAAAAGAAAAAAATGGAAATTACCTCTTAAGTTGGCATCAGATTTACCTGAGTTAGTGTCATTTCCACGAAGATATCGTTGAAGGGAGAGGCAAAGAACAGAACTGGTACTTGTGGCCAAAATGGTATTACCAACCTGTGAGAAAACCCTCCACGACAGAGCCATGGAGGGCTCCACAGCAGGCCTGGAGGAGTGTCCTGGATGTCCTTTCCTGGCATTTAAGTTCTGGGATCTAGCTTAGTAGCACAGAAGCAGAATTGATGGCAATTTTATGACTGTCTCCCTTTCTGTACCTGTTTAGAGACAGGAAACAATAGAGCAGGTGTGGGTATGTGTGTGTGTGTTGTGTGTGTGTGTGTGTGTGTGTGTGTGTGTGTGTGTCCGTGGTGGGTTTCTCCCAAGTGCTGGTACCTAAAAGGAGAAAATCTCCCAACAGAACTGGGTTAATAAAAGAAATCTCCTCAGCTGGGCATGGTGGCACACACCTGAAATCTCAGTGGCTCAGGAGGCCAAGGCTGGAGGATCACAAGTTCTAGGCCAGCCTCAGCAACTTAGCAAGACCCTGTCTCGAAATAAATAAAAATAAAAAGGGCTGGCGATGTAGCTCAGGGCTCAAGTGGCCCTGGATTCAATCTGTAGTTTTGAGAAAAAAAGTAAAAGAAAGAAAACATAAAACCTCTACAACCCCAGCCTGTTGGAGATGGTGACTTTTCTACTTCAGCCTAGAGGCCACCACGGTTGAAATCAGCTGCTGAGAACTTTGTCTCACTCCCGTTGGTTCAGAACCTGATGTGTTTGTGCTTCAGGGAGTGCAAGACCCAGTGAGGCAATGGACACTGGAAAGGAAAGCAACCGGTTTGAGGCTGTGTGCACGAACTAACCTCAGCAGTGTATCTGGGAAGAGGCTTGACCAAGGAAGAAGCTTCACTGAAGGATGTGAGGCAGGACATCTGCGTAAAACTCAGGAAGAACTTCATGTTCAGGTGTTCTTTTCAGGTTATGTATGTAGTTGTGTGAATATTAAAGAATAATACTTTATACCACATTTATAATATTTTGTAGGGACTTTCTTTTTCATTTTTAAATGTGGAAGTGGCCTGGGCCTTTCTCGGGCTCTGCTGGGACCTTGTTGGACTATTCAGAAGGGGCTCGAGAGCTGAGTCCAGGACTAACCTGTCATCTCTGAGATCTCAGATCACTGAGATGTGAGCAGAGGAGAAACACCCAAGTGCTCTCTAGGAAGTCACCTGCATACACTGTAAGAGGGAAATGACCCTGAAGCATCACGTGAAGACTGTGCCTCTGGAACCAGGAGCAATGTTCAAGAAGGCATTTATTCTTCTCAATAAAATTCTAAAAGAATTCCCTGACACAGAAGCAGAAAGTCTTGAGGTAAGAAGGTCACTGAACAGCTCATTTATATCAGGAGTGATGGACAAGATTAGCAACGGTTCAATTGAAAATGTAGAGTCACAATTATGATCCACACTAGAGACCCTGAGGAAGGGTCCCCTGTGCAGCAAAAACTCATCCTTAGGGCAAAGGACAAATGTGAAAAGTTTTCTAAGGAGTCACTAACATGAAAGCATCTTGAAGTTCAGAATGATTCAAGAGACCTGTAACCAGGCTTCCAAAAGAAGAGAGGACAGATCTCACTCGGAGCACTGACGGACTCCAGTCATGTCACTGATTCTAGCAAGATATATAAGGGAAAACTGACCAGGTGTACCATTTCCTCAGTGAAATTAAAGAAAAGAGCATGCTGGCAATGTACTTATGCTCATGATTTTAAAATTATGAGGCAGAGCTGAAATACCACTCAGGAACCCTAGTGAAGAAAAGAAGCAGTTGTTTAATAAAGCAATTCAGAGCAGCATGGGTCCTCTGCAGAGGGAAGGGAGAATTAGCGCCTTGTTGGTCAGTGATCAGGGATGGAGGTGATTTTCAGGTAACCAAGGGCTCAGGAAATAGTGTTTGGGGGAAAACAATGATAGGTGAATATATGTGTCTCTCATTGAGAGCCAGAGGACAGGAGGACCATGGTGTGACGGTAGCAGAGGAAAACACAGAAACCATTCAAGCATAGTATTGAGGCTCTATAACCTTATAAATCAATACACAAGACAGGAGGCACACACCCCAAGTTAACCTTGAACGAGAAGGTAGGAAATGGCACCAAAAGAGATGATGATAATCTATGCTAAGGAAAGTGTGAAATGGAAGAAAATGAGCATGTAATAAACTGCTTTACTGAAGAGTTGATCTAAATGTAGGGTGTCATAGTAGTGTTATTACTAATGACAGAAAAAGGTAGAAAACACGGGTGCAGACGTGTATCTATATGTAAATGCATAATACCATGCTATTAATAAAATTTAGCAAATTATTATCACTGACTCAGACATGAGAGGAAAAGGAAACATAAGGCTGGATGACAAAAGTCAGAACAACTCTGTATGTTATAATAATAAATGAATGAGCAAACCCCTTAAAAAGATCATTCAGATATATACTTATATATATACACATACACGCACATATGCATTACAGGATATTTTTAAGAGACTGTGAAATGATTCCAAATTGTTTCAAGTAAAATCATAGGTCAAAAAAATTCCACTTTATTCGACAAGAACAAAAAGCAGTGTTTTCAATATCATTATGGAATGAAGCACGGTGTTCCAATAGAAGCGCAGTACATGGTACTCAGGATTCTGTTTTTTATTGGCCGGGGTTAGCAGCGCCCCACCCACCATGTAAAAATAGCAGTCATAAAACATTAAGCATCACTATAAGATTAAGCTGTTTTAAAGAAATAAAGGGAAAGCAAGACATGGCTCTCTTTTAATTTCAGAGTGTTAGTTTTATTGAAAACTCAGTTTTTTTAAAAAAAATCTCTCTAGAAAGGCATTGGTTTATATTTCTCTATATGGAATGCAATTCCATTTATTATCCTGTCTTACTTTTTTATGAAACCTTCATCGCATTGTCTAATAGCCCGTATACTTTATATAGGATGCACTTTTGTCTGAAATGTCTGGGACCACAAGTGTTTCACATTTTGGAATATTGTATATATGTGAAAAACTATCTTATTGAATAAATCTGAACACAAAACATATTTATTTTTCATAATACCTCATAGACATACCCTAAAGGTAATTTTATATAGTATTTTTAGTGCAATTGCATTTTGACTACAACCCATCATAAGAGGTCAGGTGTGTAATTATACTCATGACTCTTGATCCCAAAACTGGGCAGTGAAGATGGCAAAAAAATTGGGGAAGAAATACTCACGATTGTGGATGCTTACACATCATGCAGCTGTTCATTCATCGAGCACATGCTGTTTGAGACGCTTTCTATGGGACAACATTTAACCACCGGGAAACACTGGTTGAAAAGCAGATCTGCCCCTGACGTCATCAGGATGACGATCGTTTTGGACAGAACAAGGTCGTGATGCAGCAGAGAGGACAAAGAAGCACACGGGGAGAGAGGGAGCGGTTTCAGCCATAAAAACCCGACAGATCACTCATTCCGCACCAGGCCGCTGCAGGCTGCTTCTGTAAGTTCTGTTACCTGGATTTATGTCCTGTTACATGGAGAAGAAAAATATCCAAAACATGGACACGAGTTAGGTAAAAATTTCCATAAAAAGAAAAAAACATCTGTCAAGAACACAATGAGTAATGCTTTTTGAAGAACGCTGCCCCAGGACGCTCCCTCTCAGATTACAGCACTGAGCAAAGGTGCGCCGAGCATCGGCACCAGCCCCCCGAGGTTGGCAGGAGCTTCCTGGCACCCCTCTCTCCCAGCTCCCAGTGGGTTTCCAGAGGAGAGTCATTCCCAGACAGGGTGTCCATACCTTTGCTGCTGACATACACAAAAACAATGGCAGTCATGTCCCCATGGTCATCAGATGTGGACCCAGCAGTGATTTATCTGAACCCTTCCTTTGGCCCTGGCAGCCCTTCTTACTGTAGATACTTAACAGAATAAAACCTTGTCCTTGCATTGAGCAAGACCCAAGTTACTCCAGGGTGACACACTTTACACTCAGATGTGGACCAAGTGGACGTGAGCAGCCTGGGGCTCAGTGAAGCACTTCCTCTGTGGACTTTCATCTGGAAGCATACGCTGACGAGAGCCAGCTGGCTGCTGGCAGGAAGGCCAGCTGGGCCTCTCCATTGTTCTCTCTCCCAGTTTCCTCCACACAGAGTCCTGCACGAGTTGAACGAGGCTCCTCTGCTCTTTCCCTCTGGGCCTTCCTCAGACACCTCATCATCTTCAAGTAGTGATTTGGCCTCCACACAGTCACTTGAACTCAGGAGAGGCTGGGAGTCCCCCAGACAGGGAGGAGCCTACGCAGGCTGCACTAAGGAGCCATGGATAGAGCGAGTGTGTCTGGCTTGTGACGTCGCTGGTGGCCAGGGGACACGGAATTGCGTGCAGCTGTCATCTTCCCAGCTGTGAAACGTTCCAATTTCCAAGTCTGGATTTCATTTTGTTTTATTTTAAAAAGAGAACTTTGAAAAGAGTTCTCTTTGTTCCATGACGACAATGCTCATTGCTTCCTTCATCTCTTATTAAGTCTTCCTGTGCCTGTGCTCAGAGCCCAGTGTGACTGAAGCATTAATTAGCCTTCAGAGATCCTCAGACATGCTTCTTTCAGCAAAGATCTGACATTTGGGGACTGTCAATCACTGGGAGTTACACTGAATAAAAAATTCATATTACACATTCCATCAAGGAGTACACATACCCTGGAGGAGGGGAAGCTTGGGAAGAGGGTAGGGACTCAGTTTAACTTATTTTATATACTAGACAACAGAGGGTGAATGAAATTCAGAATTCATGAAGCATGGAATCATAATTACATGGCTGGTTCATCAGGCCCTTTCCAAACTGTGCCCGAAATCAGCTAATGGCGTAGTGCAGGCACAATCCTCAACGAGTGCCTGTCTGGCTTGAGTATTCCAGGGCTTAGGCCACATTGTCAATAAGAAGCTGTTCCTTTAGCAGAAAATAAGCCAGGCCTTTAGCAGGGAGGTGGGGATGGAGGCTTAGGAACAACAGCAGGTCTCTTCTGGTCTCGTCTGCTTTCCTCTTTCACCAGATTCCACAGACTAAATTGAGAGGACGTGGAGGCGTGTGGTAGGTGTGGCTGAGGCACCGAGTTTCCCCAAGGTCCTCCCCTGGGAGAGGAGTATTGATATCATGCAAATGAGGGATGAAGGAAACGGAGCTTATTAAAGCGCTACCTTGTACCAGGGACGATGCCCACCTCGACTGTGTCAATAGAGGAGCCACGTACTGCATGCGGAATTGATGCTCAATAAATATTTAAGTAAATGAATAAATGTAGGATTTCTAAAAACTTGTAGATGTCTCTATATATTAAAGTGTGTGGAAGAGGCGAAGTGTGTGGGGTTTATGTCGGTGGACTTGGGCCCTCCCCAGCCCTTCGTCATCAAGTACCTACGAGGATGCCAAGCCTGTCCCAACTTCCTTTCCATCTCTGCACTGCTAACAGTTCCTCCTCGTCCCACAACTTCTACCTCGCTCTACTTACCCTCAGGAGTGAAGAACGTATCGTCTCCCCGAAAAAACTTAAGCTCCCAAGTTCAGGTCCAGTGCAATGTTTGGCCTAATCCTCTTTCCATGTTAGAGGCTTGTTTCCTCTGCCTGTGGAAGGGGCTTTGGGGGAGCCCACCTGTGGGGTGCCATCCAGGACCCCAATTCCCCTGACGGGGCCCTTGTGTGCAGGCCCTGCTGGTGACAAGCTGCCAGGTGGCCCATTCTCATCCACTGGGAAGACGGAGATGCCCATGCTCATGTCCACTCACACCCCTGCTTTCCTGTGACATTGGTGTTGTGAATATATCAGATGGCCATCTGTAACACTGTGTGGGGTCTGATGTGACACAAAATGAAGCAACCTTCCTCCCAGCTCTGTCCTCTAAGGAGCCATCCTGGTGTGCCCACTTTCCTAAGTACCTATCTAACATCTCTGTCTCTCTCTCTCTCTCTCTCTCTCTCTCTCTCTTCCTCTCGCTCTCAATATATGCAATTATATGTATAATCTATGAATAATTTGTTTGTACAGCGCACAGTACTACCTTGCAGGAAGTCCCAGAGTGCTCAATAAATTTACAGAATAGCACGGATTCTTCCTCAGGGAGGCAGGCCGTGAGTGATGAGATGGGAATGTGGAGAAAGAAGGGCAGAGGGTTCCTGGAGGAAGAGCAGATATGGAAGAACAGCCGCCCGGCAGGGAAGATGTGGGTGAATAAATATGCCGACCTCTTTCTTCTACTTTTCTTTGCATTTTTGCTGGAACCATCTCTTGGTTGATTTCTACTGAACACCAGAGGGCAGAGTGGCCAGGGAAAGGCAGGGCCGGGCACCTCGTGGGGCAGCCCTGGGCTCTGTCCACGGACCCCTCTCTCCTGTCTTTCTACCTCCACTAGCTCACCTTCCAGGGCTCATCAACACCATGAGATCCTGCATCTGCTTCCCTCTCTGCAGTGGCGCCTCCTGCTGCTGAGCTGCAGTGGTCCTTACCGCCTAAATCCTATTTGCTCTTCCACTCAGATGATAAAACCTGCCCCACATCCACCACTCTCCTCCTCTCCCTTCTTGACTTTTGTGGATCAGGGTAAAGATCACATTGATGACAAAGCAGAACAGCTAACCACAGAAGCCAAGACCACGATGACCATTCCTACCGCCACCTGGCACTGAACTCACAGTGCCCACAGCTCATTCTCCCCCTGCCCTGCTTTGCACTTAAACATAGCTCAGAGCAGGGGCCCAGGTCACCAGCTCCCTGCTCAACCTCCCCTCCTTCCCTTCCCCTCATACTTCATCCACCCCAGATGGGGGGAGAGTCTGGCAGGTGTGCTTTCTCCAGGACCCACGTCAGCAAGAACATACACAGGTAGGGGATTTTGACGCTTTAGCTATTTTACCAAATGACCTACACACAGGGGTTTATGGCTTCCCTGAAAGTGGCCTCTCTCCTCTCCCAAGGTAACCTGTCAATCTTCTGGGCCGACACTATGGTTGGCCCTTTCTTGTTTTAGAACTTTCTGGAGAGTTATCAGGATGGGTGCAGCTGTTCCCTCTGGCTTTAGGTCAAGGCGAAAGCCTCCCTAGTCAAGAGCAAAGAGTCTCTGAAAGAGCCACGGAGCTCCTTCCTGCCATGCTCCTGCCCAGGGTCTCGGGCACCCACCCTCCTCAGCCTCCCCACGTCGGGCTCTGCAGCTCTCTTCCTGGGCTTCTCTCCTTTCCTGGTGTTTACCGGTCACTTTCTCCGTGGTAGCCCAGCACAACTAGCAACTCTTAATCTTAATGGTTTACAAGCCCAAACATTTTTCTGAAATGGCTGATTTCTTGCATCTCCAACAGGCAGTTCTCCCTTGACGCGTGTTTTACTTGTGCTTATTTGTTTTTGCAGATTCTTTTTTCATGTTTTAGTTTTCTTGGAGTTCTTTTTGCAAGTCCCTTTATGTTAAAAAAAAAAAAAAAAAAAAAAAAAAAGTTAAACCCAGAAACATAATAAAGGGTCACAGAGTTTTTCTCAGAAACCAGGGCAAGATGCTGTGGTGAATGACCACTTGCAGTGAGTTAATTTTGTCTTTCTTTAAACTGCCCTAAGAAATTCAGGGCTCATTGAGCCACCTTTTGGTCTTGTTATTAGAGAAACAGGTAGATATTTTCACCTTCCTGGTCAATTTTAAATCTTCAAAAAGTAAAAACACTAACTTTTCTAATTTTGACTTTTATAGAAAAACATTTGATATCATGATATCTCAGTAGTGTCTGCAGGAAGAACCCAAAGTCATTATGTTTAAAAATAATACATAGAATATAGAAGTCAATTTATATATTCCGAGTGAGGGACATTTGAATGTAGAGCTGCCTAATTATCATTCTCACCATAGAAATTCAGGAGAGGTTGGAATTGGCTCTTGACCACGGTGTGAATTCTCTGACCCTCCTTCATGGAAAACAAGGCTTGACCAAGTTTGAGGGGCAGAAAATGGGTTGAATAGAGGTTTGCTATATTGTGGAGGTTCCCAGTTTAGATAAAACTGAGAGATAAAATGGCGATACAGGTAAGAAAGCATAAAGGAAAACCTAGGTCCTAATTCCAAGGAAGGCACATCATTTCCCAACATCACTTGGGAGCCAAATAGCAGATTAGGGCAGAAGTATAAAGGAAAGAATTGAGCACTCTGGAGAAAGCAAGCTTACAGAGATGAGCAGAAGTTAGACCTGCTAGAAATGCCCTCGAATGCCAGGCGTCTCAGAGAGCGCAGAAGGGCTGTGTCATGACCATCTCATGAAAATTGCAGCCTTTTGAACAGCGTGCTAAATGCCAAATCAGAAGTGGAAAAACTGTGATATTGTTTGATGTTCACTTGAAATAAAGCAAGGTTTTTTAACAATAACTTTACAATGAAATGTGTGTGTACTATACATAAGGCAGTCATAGCTCTAGAAAACAAACAAACAAAACACCAGTTTCTGAAGTTTTCTATGGTTCCGGGAACCAAGTTGAAGCCGAGTGCCATCTTCCGTCAGTCCTGCCAGAATTCCCTTGTAACAGCATAAATAAATAGTTTTCTACCCGGGCTGAGAAACTTCAGCCTGGGGGCTTTAATGATGCCAGGCATGGTGTGTCCTCGCCCTGTCACCTCTACCCACTCCAGGACAGGGCTTCTAGGTCCCAGCTGGTGACTTATCATTATTAGTGTGATAAGTGTGGCTGACCTTAAGGGTCAGAGTCGACAGGCAGAATTCATAAAGCTCTCAAAAAACTGATTTAACATTTCTGGTACACGTCTGATAGGTAAATTACCTCTGAGACATGTTTTATTCATGTTTCTGTTTGTTGGCATCTTTGCCCTCTTGCATGCAAATCCTTGTTTATGCTTTCATTTGCCGGGACTGGGAATGAACATGACCACTGCCCAGGCCAAAAGAAAAACCGTGGCAGGTCCCTCTTTAATTTGGTGGGTGCAGGAAGATAAGATGAATAAAATGGTGTTAAATGCCCTAATTATCCAGTGTGTCCTTGAACAGGAGAGAATTCTACAAGGGGACCCCCAAGACTTTCTGCTGCTTTCCATGTGGGAGTTACGGCTAGGTCATCTTTAGGACCTATCTAGCAGAGCGGGATGCACAAAATGAATAACCACTGTTCGAAGAACTTTCCCAGGTGAATGATTCTAGTCAGATTGATGACCTGATTTTCTGTAAGGGCAATTTAGTTTAGCTAGGCAGAGGAGAAGAGAAATTTGATAATAGTAAACTGGAGGAAATAATCCTCTGTTGGAGAATTTAACACTTAGATACCGTATAAAGCACCTTTTATCTAACACGTTACATTTTTTCCAAGTACATGTATTGCCGGGTACAGTGGCTCAAGCCTGTAATCCCAGCAGCTCGGGAGGCTGAGGCAGGAGGATGGTGATTTCAATGTCAGCCTCAGCAAAAGCAAGGTGCTAAGCAACTCAGTGAGACCCTGTCTCTAAATAAAACACAAAATAGGGCTGGGTGTGTGTGTCAGTGGTCAAATGCCCCTGAGATCAATCCCTGGTACTACTACTACTACAACTAATCCTGATACTACCAGGATTAGTATCAATCCCTGGTACTACTACTAATAATAAAGTACATGTATTTAAAGAGTGGCTTTTAATAAGTTCTATGATACACCTTTTAAGACATATTCTGAAATCAACTTTTAAGTTCCTAGAAAACCTATGTGTAATTCAAATCTGTTGGTTTGGGAACAGGTTCCCAATCAGCATAAGACATTTAATCCCCACCACACAACTAACTCACCTGTATCATTATGGGTGTACTGATCCCTTTTGATCATGAATTATTTTTGTTTACTTTGCATCTTATTTACCAGAATTTAATTTCCCTAAGTACATGATGCTTACTGCTATGAATGAAAATGATTTAATTTTGCTTAATTAAAAAAATTATTTCATAAAATGGAATAATTGGGGTAGGTCATACTTCAGGCAGGGCCAAACCCAGGGGTTCAGATCAGATCAGCTTTAATTTTTCTCCATCCATTAGATATGACTTCCCCAGCAGAAAGAGGAACCCATTTGTGGTGAGCTAAGACAACTTGTCCATTATAGAACAAGATTATACCTAATGCTTGTCCCTGCCTCTTCCTGCACCCCAGTCCCTTCTCTGCAGTATCATCCCATTACAATGCACATTTTATAGTTAAAGCTGTAATATATATTGAATAAATGAATGCATGAATGAAATGTCAGACAGAGTACAGTAGGAAATGAATTGGCTTTGAAATTAGATGAAACTGCTTTCAAAGTTGGGGTTATAGCATACTAGTTGAGAGGCCTGAAGGAACATTACTGTGCAGGCTTCGTTTCCTCTTCTCTAAGTTGGGGGTCAATAACATGAGGATTTTGAAGAAGGAGAAGGAGAAAATATATGTGAATTGCATAGTGTAGTTCTTTGTGTCTAAAACAATTAAGAAGAGTTTCTACATCACCACTAAAATAATATCCCATTAGTATTAAACTTATCATTTAAATTTAATTTATTTGAATTTTAATATTTAAGTATTAAAACCTAATTTATTTTTTATATGATTAAATAATGCAACTTAATATCCACTGATTTGGGTTCAAATCTACTGAACAAATCTTAATGCAACCTCTGAGTATGTTTTCATGAAATGATATTGAAAAGAATCATTAAAGCAATTCCATATTTGATACCTCTATTCTTATAGATATGTGCCCTATTAAGGTTAAGAATGGTTGATCAGTTTGTCACTTGGAATACATACAAAAGGAAGGAGAAAAACAATGATCTTTTATGCCCTGAGGCGAATACTACTTTATTCTTCTCATTTCTATTCACCTCAGGCCCAGGAGGACTTAGAATATTGTGGTGGTGATCTCCTTTGTATGTATAATGTCAAAAAAGAATAAATATTTATCAGCTTGTTTTCCTGCTCCTATGTATCTCCCCAATTTCTCCAGCAGTGGTATGTTTTGCTATTATGACCACCTCAGCAAGATAAAAGGGACCTTAGGAAGCCACTTGTTGACAATATTTTTGTTGTTATTTGAGGAGATGGAAGAGGCCTATAAACACAAATGGTTCTTCAGGAGTTGATTTGACAGTCAATTTCATCAGGCGTTAACATCTGGTTTGATACACTGGCAAACAATAAGATTCCAGAATGCCGGGCAGCTTATGGGACACGGAATAAAATAAGTTTTACAGCAGCACCTTTGTGTCACACAGACCTGACTGTGTCCGACAAAGACCTAAGTCTGGACAATAGTAGGTCCTATCCCTGGGCAGGTTTGGAGAAAAATCAAGGAAGTGATGATGAGGGGGGTCGTAAGACCTCCAAACTGTTTTAGAAAAGACTAGAACTTGGGGTTCATGGAGGAATCAATGCCTGCAAAGTGAGACAGTCAGACAGGAGGTGATTCATCAGGTCCTTGTCATGGCCCCAGGCTGCCGGCACACCAAGATATGGCCCAGGTCAGTCTCAGAAGGAAAGGTCCCCTGGACAGAGCCTCAGCCCACTCCTACGTGGTCCTGTTCCCACGCACTGTCTAACGGCCACACTGTTTCCACATTTCAAAAACATTTCCATTAATAACATTTAATGATGGAGAAAAAGCAAACTCACATCCCTAAACCGATGACATATCTGTCAAGGTTTCTACTTTGAAAAGGAGTTAGCGATTTGGCTCCTATACAATCAGGTACCGATGCTTGCTTTCATGTAAAACACTGTATAAAAATATTCATGCAAGTGTATTCCTGTTTCACCGATTTTCCACCAAATCTGAAGTAGAATCTCCTGCTGGGCTGGACTAGTGTTACGGGCTTCTCAACACTGTTCCACGGGCACCAGGGGAGCCAGGATTGTGGCTCATCTCTGCACGGCTGTCTCCCCAGGGCCTCATCAGTACCTGGCACAGGGGAAATACTTGATCAATGTTTGTCGAATGAGTGAGAGAATTCAGTAATTAATATGCCATGTTTATCCTTTGGCTTCCCATTTTCTCAGCGCACAGCCCCCAGAGGATGCACGCTTGCATTTGAACGGCGCCGCTCAATAGGATGCAAATCGAAGCCAAGATGCAGAATTCACAGAGACAAATTAATGGAACATTTTCTCTTCACTCCTGTGATTTTATTAGCTGAATTATGGGTGTGGTTTATTTCATAGATCAGATGACCGAGCCTTCTAGGTCTGCAGACGCTAGTGCTCGGCAATTATCCAGGTAATATGATTAATGCCAGCAGTAAAGATGAGCATCGGCCTGGTCACAGGGGCCTCGTGTTTCTGAGATGCTCTTTGGAAGGAAGCAAGCTCTGGAGGACTCCTTGTTCCTCGCCATTGCCTCCGAGTACCTCTGCCTCCTTGTTCCCTCCTCCTTCCGGGGCCTTTCAGCCTTCGTTTCTGGCATTTGGCATGTATGTTGTCAATCTGAATGACCTCTGATTTCTTGAGCATTAGAAAGACAAAGCTAATTCCGCTGATAACACATGATGGCAAAGCACTGACTGAGCAGGGGGTGTGAGCACGTGTGATGGGAGGGAATAAAAGAATAGCTGATTAGAAATATTGTTTCCCTTCAGAGAAGTCCCTGTTTTAAGTGGACAACCACCTTAAAGAAACTTAATATCCCTCAAAAAATCAGTTCAAGGAGTTTGAACTACTTCTTACTGAGCACGCCAGAGATGCTACGTACCTGAAAAACCACCCTAGCCCGCCCCCGCCCCCCGCACACCCACCTGAGTAGAGGCCACGCTGTCCTCTGCAGTGAAGTCAGGGCAGGGAGGCTTGGAACACAGAAGGTTTTTATGGACATCGCCTTGACCTGGGAAAGGTCAGCATGTGGTAGTCTGGGTGTCCAGTGCAGATCTGCCTGGTGGTAGTCCGCATTCTCAGCCACGACGTGATCATGTGATGTTCATCGTGGCCCTGTGACAAGACAAAGCCGGCAAGATGGAGGAGAGGACAGGCTTGGCTCTACTGACTGAGCATCATTAATGTGAGACTCTGCGCCTGACACAAAGAGAAGAGGCAATTTCAGGAGATGGGACAGGTTACCCTGGCAGCAGGTCCCGAGAACTGGATCCTGTACGCAGTCTGGGTTGCGGCAAAGTGAAGCGCTGTCACCCTTTGCCTTCCGGTTCAGATCTGACATCTCCTGGTGCCACAGCTGATCTTTCATTGTGCTGGAACAGCTTGTTATTGAAATCATGTAAGTTGAAGCTTCAGCTAGAAGACTCCATTCAAAGACCGCCTCAACATCCTAGTGTGTCAACCTGGCAAATTTTCACCAGTGGCTTGAGACTTGGAGTCGGTTTAAAGTTCTTTTCACAATGCAAAATTTTCCCATGGCAGGCAACACACGGTTCTTTAATTGCTGTGAGTCCCACTTTAAACCAAATTGCTGTGAGTCCCACTTTAAACCAACTCTTTGGGGTGATGGCTAGGAATCAAGAGCTTTAATTTATTTATACAATCCTCACGTGGGTTTTCACCTCATGCCTCCTTTGCAGAAAGACAAGGAGATTTTCTCAAGGCCGTGCAGATCAGCTGTGGGGGAGCTCCAGCATTAGCCCATCAGGTCCTCAATTTTTCCTGCTGTATGTAGAACTTTAGAAGTGAATACCCTAAAAAGTCTTAAGAAATGGGAAAAGGACCAGAAAGTCTGGATGAGACTTATCAGTACACTGAGCACAGGAATATAGATGCACCCACTCTCAGGGGTATAGGTTAAGGCAAAAAAGATCTAAAGCCAAAGGAAGGGCTCACTCTAATTACATCTCAGATTTGCAAAGCAAGTTCAGCTCAGAGAATGTTAGTCAGCTATTTCACTGCTGTGACTAAAAGACCTGACAAGAACAACTTTAGAGGAGGAAAAATTTATTTGAGGGCTCATGGTTTCAGAGGTCTCAGTCCACAGAAAGGCTGACTCCATTCTCTAGGTGAGGCTGAACATCATGGTGGAAGAGTGCGGCCCAGGGAATCAGCTCACATGATGATTGGGAAGCAGAAAGTAGGCTTAGCTCACCAAATGTATACCCCAAAGTCGTGCCCCAATGACCCACCTCCTCCAGCCACACCCTGCCCACCTTTAGTTACCATTCTGTTAATCTCATCAGGGAATTAATTCACTGATTGGTTAAAGCTCTCACAATCCAATCATTTCACCTCTCAACCTTCTTGCATTGTCTCACCCTTGAGTTTGGGGGGACACCAAACCATGTGGGGGATATCTAAACCATAACAATAGGACTTGGTGACCACAGGGGAGGTAATGCTATCATAGCACTCAGACACCTTGGATACAGGCCGAAGGTGTCCCTACATACAGGGGGAAGGAAGACCAGAAGGTGACAGGGCTTCCCGAAATAGACACAAGGATTGAGCTGCATTATAAAGTGGAGGCAAGAAACTTCTACCAGAGCTCGTGGGTACACTCAGACTGAAGGTTGCCTGAGATCCAGCTGGAAAACTATTCACAGTTAGGGATACTTCTAACTTAATGAAATTTAAAAGTGATGTCGTTCAAGTTCTACAAGTTTCAGGTGCAATTTCCTTTGCCACAGGAAATGCTCTCCCTGCCACCTGGTCCTGGGTTTACAGACACAGATTGAACACAGACACTCCCTCTGGCCCTCCCAAAGCCCCAGGGGCTGTCCCAGCAGCTGCTCCATTTCTGAGGAGGGGAAGTTTCCTCTCAAATTTGGACTCCAAGGCTGCTCTTTGACCTTCGTGGCTGCAACTCAGCACCAGCTCAGCACTTAAGGCAGACCACAGAAAGGCCTGACCCTGCCTGTCCTGGGGAGAAAAGCAGGCTCCTGCTGTAGGAATGGGTTGTGGATTTGAATGACACTGCTTTTTTTTCTTTTCTTAAGATCAATTTTCACATTTTTTTTTCCAATTCTTTTCTTCCTGGGCTTTTGGGAGGTCAAACTTCAGGTAGAGGCAAAGGCATAAACAGAAGCAACAAGAAGGGAGGAGGACTAGGGTCTCTATTTTACTCTCTTCTTCTTAATGATTTTCCTCTTTCCCTTCATTCTGCCTCTAAAATTTGCCCTGAAATTGAACCTGATAAATGGTAAAGAGCTAGTGATTCATTATTCTCTAGAAAAAGAGCATTTTTACCTTCTGATGTGGGTCTTTAGAAGTCCTATTTTAATGTCCACGGCACCCTGCAGATAGATTGAGAAAGGGAATAGCTGCCAAAGCCCAGTTAGACAATTTTGTATGATCAAAGAAATTCAAAGGCAAATCGGGGGCCCTGGGAAAGGCACAGGGACATGAGACAGATCATAACCTGTCCCACTCAATGCAGCAGAGGACAGAGACTGAGGAAGAGGCTAAGAAACCAAAGTGTTCAACTCAGGATTGAGCGGGAAAAGGTAGCATTTGGAAAAGAGGTCGTTGAACCTAGCCCTCCCCTCCCACCTCTCCACTGGCGGGCCTCAAGGCACACTTGGGTGTGGAGAAGCGGGGGACGGTGATAAAGGGAGGCTGGAACATCAGTGTGTCAAGCATCACCCGAACCCCACCCAGGTGCACAACTCCCCATGCTAATCAAAAGCTTCTACCAAATAAAAGATGTGGGGAAAAGTTGTTTGGGAGCTGGATACTCTAGTAAGAGCCATCAGCAGGCAAAAGATTTTGAATTTTTCTGAGAAAAATATAGAAAGAATTAGAGGGAAAGGGGTCCAGAGCAGGCCCACTCCAGTGCCCGAGTCTGGCCACTCTAAGAAGCATCTTTAGGATGAGACTCTATCAGATCCTCACTGAAACCAGCTGGCCAAAAGGAGGAAGGGCCACAGCTAATATCAGGTGGCAATCTGTGAGCTCTCTTTGGACCCAAAAGTGAGTAGAGGAGAACTCCAGCACTGGGGGTGAGCCTGGGGCTCAGGCCTGCTGACCAGGAGAGTCACAGTGTCACAGAGTCAATTTCCGCATCTCTGTGCCCACAGCTTCTCCTCTGGGTTGCATGCAGTATCTCCCTTGTGGCTGATACAGAGGGAAACACTGTGCCCCTGACAGATCCTGGCCACATGGCTTGCTTTGGCCAACGGGACAGGGCAGTGCTGCTCAAGTGTCAGGGGAGAGACCTGCAGGGTTCTTGCAGGATTCCTTTTGCTTCTGGCACCTCCACCTCCACCTGGGGCAGATCAGCCTGCTGGTCCTGACAGATGCACCAACCCTCAGTTGTTACAGGGCAGGGCCCTTCCTGAGTTGAGGCAGCCCCAGCAGTCTTTCCTAACCCCGGTTCTTGCAATCACGCTGGAAAGATTTCAGACATGTCGCTCAGTGTAACAGGCAAGAGTTTATTAGAAGGGATGAGAAAGGGAAAAGGGGGACGCTATCAAAGAAGTAGTGGGTCCTTGCAGGAAAAGGACTGCACACCCTCTCCTTGTAGACTTGGTGGAGATGCCAGGGAAGTTTCTGGAGTTGCATCTAGCTCTACCTCTTGACTTTCAACTGACAGCAAGATGACCTTAAACTTTTAAGTCCCCACTGCACATGCCCATGCTGACCGGTGCTAATCCACAGCTTTTATGAATGGACTCTCCAAGTTCTGCTATCTGGTCTGTACAAGGGTTACAGAAGTCCCCCTCTTCAGGGTAACTTGGGTTCTTTTTATCAGCATCTGGGTTCTGCATTTCTTCTTCAGAGACAGGTTGTCTGCCAAGGAACATAGCATATCCTGTTGACTTAGCCAGGCATGGCTGCAGGATTTATTGGTTTTTTAAGAAACCTGTGGGAGTAGCACAGGGCCTAGTTTTTGGAATTTGTCCCTTAACCTCCTGTTCCCACTGCTCATGTCTGTCTGTCTCTGTCACAATCATGAATAACAGATGACTGGAAGACCCAGCACAGAGTTCATCTAAACCAAAGTCACACCGTGGAACAACTGAAGACCAACATGGGAGCCATCTCAGCAGAGAGAACTATCTGAATAAAATAATTACTAAATATATTTTAAAAAATGAAACTTTATTGGACTTCTAGAATAATAAATAAAAATAATAAATAGGAAAATATATTCAGAATAAATACTTTTTAAAAAAATATATTAAATCTAATATAAACAACTCTCTGGCAGGTGTTGGAAAACTTACAGCCCAAAGAACAAACCTGCTACTGCCCATTTTTTATAAATAAAGATTTATTGGAACACAGTCATGTTTGTTTCTTATCGCCTCTCCCTGCTTTTGCCATGTGCCCACTGAGTGGAATAGTCAGGATAGAGCCCTTGCAGCCGGCAAAGCCAGACACATCTGTACTATGATAATGGAATACCTGTTGACCTTTATTGTGTATTAATGAATTGGGTGACCTTCACAAAGTAAATATTCTTGGAAAATAAAAATGTCCAAAATTCATTTAAGAAAAAAAGCTGTAGTCCAAAAAAAGGGAGCGGGGGAGCAATGGGTGGTCAGACAGTTGTTCCATGGCCATGCCTCTGCAGGATTCTGTCACCCATGTGACCCCAACACCTGCTGCTGTACTATCTGCTCCAGAGTAGAACAAAAAATAAAATCTTTCCAGCTAATTTCATAAAGTATAACTTTGATATCAAAACTTAACAAAGCTTTATATGAGGAGCTATCAATCTCATGTGTTACTATTGACATAAACATAAAAGAGGAACAATTTCAGCCCATTTCTGTAGAAGGACTACTTTAATTTACTGTGAATTAAGGTTTATCTCAAGAATGTTAAAAAGTCTCCCAGTTATAGTATCTCCTAAACTATCGTTGATTGATTGGTTCATTGATTTAACTACCTTAAAGATGCATTAGGTAGGGGAACCACTTTCACAGCTGAGATCACAAGGAGGCATCACTGGATGAGACATTGTGAAGTTTCTGCCAGAATAATTATAGGAAGAACTAGAATGAAAGAACAGACCAGGACATCATCCTTTCCACCATGGTGCAGCCTTAGGAGAATGAAGGAGAAGACGGATAATCGAATTTGCAGATTACATTTTTTAAAAAAAAAAAAAAAAAAAAAAGGTTTTTCGATCAAGCATGGTGGTACACACCTGTAATTCCAGCAATTTGACTGAGGCAGAAGAACCACAAATTTGAGGCCAGCTTGTCTCAAGAAAGCAAGCTGGGGGCTAGGGATGTAGCTCAGTAAAACACCCCTGGATTTAATGCCCAGGATCAAACAGACACATAAAAAGAATTTGGCAAAATTAAACATCATTTTCACTTAAAAATAGGAATAAATATAGAATTCCTTAATAAGACAAACAATATCGGATTCCATGTTGATAATGTCGATAAATGACTGATAATGACATTTGGGCATTATCATCAAAGATAGAAATACACACGTGGACCTTTATTGCTTACCATTGTTCTCCAGCCTGCCAAGCATTAGGACAAGACCTAAAAGTGGGTGCACTGGCTATTGCTGTTGGTCTGGGTCATAACTGCCCTTCCTCTCTGATCCATGAGCTTCTGTCTCCTGACAGACAGATCCATGAAATTCTGGCAGGTAACTTGCAGTTGGGCAAACTCTACATTCTTGGAAAAAAATGTGTAAATTTCCTTCTGGTAAAGTTTCTCCATTTTGTAAGATAAGGAATAAAAGCATAAGACTCAAAGAATTTTAAAGGATTATGTAAGCAAACATGAGTGGCACATATAAACAAACACAATATTCATTCTAATTCTTCATTTCAATATTTTTTGTTAAACAAATCGAATTGGAGTATGTGTTAGTCAGCTGTGTGTTATTGTAACAAAATGGTTGGGACAATCAACTTCAAAAGAGGAGAGGTATACTTGAGCTCACAGTTTTGGAAGTTTCAGCCCTTGGTCGGCTGGTTCCATTTGGACTTGTGGTGAGACTAAACATCATGGCGGTAGTGAGGGATGGAGGAAGCTGCTCACCACGTGGTGGCCTGCAAGCAAGGAGAGAGAGAAGAAGAGACAAATGTCTCACATGTTCATTCAAGGGCACACCACAGTGACCTAAGACCTCCTACTGTCTTGCCTTTCAAAGTTTCCATCACCTCTCAATAGCACCAAGCTGAAGACCAAGGCTTTAACATGTGGACCTTTGGGGACATTCTGGGTCCAAGCTACAGGGAATGTGGGTAGATTCTTTTTAAAAAATTGTTTTTATTTGTTCTAATTAGTTGTACATGACAGCAGAATGCATTTATACATTTTCATAGATCACACATAAATGGAGTGTAATCTCTCATTTTTCTAATTATACATACTATAGGATCACATTGATCATGCAGTCATACTTGTACATGAGGTAATAATGTCTGATTCACTCTACTGTCATTCCTACCCCCAAACCCCTTTGCCTCCCTTCACTCCCCTTATTGTGAATTAGCATCCACATATCAGAGAAAACATTCAGTCTTTGGTTTTTTGGGTTTGACTTATTTTACTTAGCATGATATTCTTTAATTCCATCCATTTACCAGCAAATGTCAGAATTTCATTCTTCCTTAAAGCTGAGTAATATTCCATTTTGTGTGTGTGTGTGTGTGTGTGCGCACGTGCACATTTGTATCACATTTTCTTTATCCATTCATCTGTTGAAGGGCATCTAGGTTGGTTCCATAGTTTAGCTATTGTGAACTGAGCTGCTATAAACATTGATATGACTGTGTCACTGTAGTATGCTGATTTTAAGTCCTTTGGGTATAAACTGAGGAGTGGGAAAACGTTCGTAATGAGGATTCTTGTCTCGTCTCCTTCGTCATCAGACTCTTTCACTTCTTATTCCCTTACTTAGGCTGCTCTGTACTCAGTTTCCAAGACCAGTTGCCTTGTTCACCAACTTTACCAAATCACCAGAGTCATCATAGTGCTATCATGATCCCTAAGACTTGCTGGATTCATGGAAGTAAAAATAATCATGATTAGTCGATTGACGATGCTACTTTCAGGATTCAGTCTTACTATTTTGTAATAAAATTTAAATAAATGGAAAATAAATAATACCCCTGTACCTAGCATTCTCCTCTCTCTTATCAAGATTACAGATACATAAAAGCTCCATTCTAGTGTAACTCGCCCTTCTCCCTCTCCAGAAACAAGAGGATTTTATTGTTTGTGCATAACATTCCCATGCAATGTTTCCTACTTTTACAACATAAGCACATACCTACATGGAATATGCAATTTTGTTTTGTGCCTGAGAATTTACATAGGAGCATCTCTGTAAAGTACCCTTGTGCAGTTTGCCTTCTGTTGCACATGATGCTTTTGAGAATTGCCTGGGTTTATGTCTGCAGTTCTGGATCACTCATTTTATTCACAGGGAAGTATTCCATGTACTGCAGACCACCATCTTCATCTCCACCTCCCAATCAAGGGTTGGGTTCTTTCCACAAATACTAGCACCATTTTCCAAATGGAGAAAATTGAACAGCCTGGGCATTAAATAGTAAGAAAATTTCACTTTTCTCTTTGCACTAAGAATGATACAGTCATTTGGATTGACCACAGTGGTTAAGTATGCCTTTTGAGATTTTTCCACAACAAACTAAATATACCTCCTAGTTATTATCTCCCTGGGAAGTTAATAGAAGGTCAATTACATTATAATAGTGTAATTGGTGGAGGTTGGAAATATTCAAAGATTTTTCTTTTTCTTTTTTTACTGCTAAATTGGGTTGTTTCCTTTGTGAGATTTAAACCTCCAAATGAAGCCAGTTTCCTCCAGTTTTCCCCCATGGCCTTGTACACACAGGATCTTTTTCATCCCGTGTGTTTTGGTCTAAAAGAAAATGTGGAGGGCTTTCTGAGTATTCCATACCATCAGCAGAGTTAGAGCAGCGATTCCCAACTGGTGGGAGGGGTCTAGGCCCCACTCCAAGAGAACATTTGGAAAAGTCTGAAGACACTTGTGGTTGCATACGGGTGAAGAGTGATTCTGGCATCTACTGGACAGAGACCAGAGATGCTCATAATCACCCTATAATACACAGGACAGGCCACCTCTCTCCCTACTCATCCCCAACAGAGAATCATTGGTTCCCAATGTCACTGGTCCTGGGGTAGAGAATCCCTAGATATAGAAACAGAAACGAAGGTTCTAGTCCTCTGCTGCTCCCTCCACCTCAGGAGAGGCCTGAACTGAGGCTTCCCTGGACCCTGAGCAGGGCTGGGAATTACATCCTTTCAGATAAGTGAAATGCTCTTTCTCACTCCCTATTCAGACACCCCTCAATAAGGGTTGAAGTCCTCTCTTATCCCTCGCTGATAACTCCTCTGCCTCCTTTGAAAGCTCCTCCACCTCCCCACCTGTGTGTCCTTTGGAGATGCAACACAGCTTCGTGCAGCTGGGAAATCTGTCTTTCAGGGTTCAGGGTTTTCCCTGGCCACAGAGTGATCTCCAAGAAGCAGCCACCACGGGCCAATTGCACAGAGGAGAGCTGGAAGAAGTCTGCTCGAGTCTGACTTCATGTGAGTAAAACCAGTTCTCTGAGGAGAAGACACTGGAGCTGGTGGCATTAATGTAACCCCAAATTCTCATCCAGAAATGCCTGGGGGTGTGAGTTAGGAGCAGTGCATCATGCAAGGCAAGAGCGACCTGGGTGGGGTTCTGCCAGCTAGCCATGTGAGCTTGGGCACGTGAGCTTCAGGTGTCTCATAAAGCAGCATGTTCTTCAGCTGCAGGCTTCAAAAACACCCCCCAAAGGAAAGCAGGAGCTCTTTTGAAGAACTTCATGTCCAGACATTCTGGAAACAAGATGTTCGATCTGGTCATTCCTATACATTTGATTTTCATTTTAAATTGCACAATCTTTCTGGTGCTTAGGATCTGTAAAGGTCTTACAGGAGCCTTGGCTATGAAGGATGTGAGATTTCCTGACTCCAGAGTCCCTTGCTGCCGTGAACAGTGAGTGCTTCTTCTTAGCAGCCCTTGGCTTCTTTCAGACCATCTCCTCGCTTCTGCTTCTAGCCACCCAGGTCTGTGGAGGCAAAAAATCCAGCTCCGAAGTTGAGCATTGAAGCCAAGGACAGAGTTAGCTCCACGTTCCTCCAGCCTTGGTGATTATTACAGGATTAGACTTCGGGCCGAGTCGGTCAGCTGGAGGGCATTTCAAGACCTTCAGCAATGTTATCCCAAAGAGTATTTTGTTCCTCATTTTCCTTGAACCTGGAATGATGGAACCTAGTCCCACCATGACAGGCAGGAGCAGTGCTCTGGGGACCTGCATGAACAGCCTAGGAGGGGTCGGGCAGCAGCACAGAGCCAGTGCTGGGGTGGAAAACAGTCTCAGTGGCTCTGGTTGACACCAGGATTCAGTCACGTTAAAATAGCTGCATAAATAAAATGAGCAAGGAGTAGATATCATACAACAGATAGAAATAGGGGGCACATAGGTCCACCTTATAAAGGAGGGTGATGGAAGACTTCTCTGAAGAGACCGTCTAAGTGAACATGGGAGGGACAGGCGAATGATGCTCCTGTCTTAGGGAGGATTATTCCAGGCAGAATCAAAGGCACGATCCAAAGCCCTGGGATGGCCTCATGTCCTCAAATATGAACAAAAGCAGAAAGAACTAGGAGCCAAAGGTGGATTGAATGAGAAGAGAATGTTAGAAGGTGGATTTTGAGGGGTAAACAGGGCCTGATTACAGAGACCCTGTCAGACCATGGCAGAGATTGAATTTTTCTTTTGAGGGAAAAGGAATTCTTTTGAAGCAGAGGACTGGTCTGATTCAATTTTGATTTCCTTTTGTTTTGTTTTTTCTGACTGACTGCTCTGCACTGTGGAGATAATGGGCTGTGGATGGCGGGGCTGGTAGTGGACAGGCCAGCGTGCACAGGGGACATGATGGCAGCAACAGGAAGGAGCAGGAAGGATGAGGGGAGGAACCGAGCATGGGTACTGGCCTGCCAAGCAGGATGAAGCTGGATTCCAGGGATTTCCAGGGGTTTTCACTTGAGCAGCTAAGCCAGTATTAACTGCCAAGTAGGAATGCTGAGGAGGAAGCAGGTCTGTTCCCGTCTTGAGCAAGATACCTAATGGTTACCAGGAAGGTGTGGACCATCAGTCTGGAACTCAGGCCAGCCCTGGGCCTTGAGACTTGGGAACCTCTGGTTGCTCGGAATAGAATTTCCAGAGCAAGAGCAAATTAGGAAGTGGCTTTGAATATTTCTATTCACCTCTTTTGGCAGCAAACGACTTCCAGACGATGACGCTGCCTGTTGTCCAAGAGAGAGGGAATCCTTCCTTCACCTCCAGTTGGCTCCCTTGGGAAGGGCCAAGGGCGCCTCTCCTGCCCAGGGCGACTCCAACAGCACCGGGCTCCAGCGACTCCTGCGCTGCCAGGAAGACTCTGCGTGTTTAACGTTTGATGTGAATGGAGCCCTAAAATTTTACTGCCTTCTATAAACATTTATTGTTTTTCTGGGTTTCCGACGCTGAGTAGAAAGTACCCACACTCTATGGCATATTCCGAGAAGTATGGCCAGGTGGAGACGCGACGCATGAAGTAGGGGAGCCTCTGCGTGGAGGTCCCTGGAGAGGCTGGAGGAGAGCAGCGGAGAGGGTCCCTGCACCCGCGCCTGCACGGCCACCCCTGCTGCACATTCATGCACATCAGGGCCCGTTCATGCACATTCTGGCAACACGGTTCACTGCTGTGATCACGCGACCCAAACCTTATTACTGGTTCATTGTATTGCTGTTGGGATTTAGATTTTTATAACCATTTTCTCAAATGCCTGGCACTTTATAAATGTATGACTTTTATTGCAAATCAATAAATTTTATCCACCTATTTCTCAGCAAGGGACCTATTTTACTGAATAAACTATGCTATTACTTTTAACTTTTTAATACAGAGGAAATTTTAAATACATATAGATAAAGCCACTTAGGGCCAAGCAGGAATGAAAAGACAGAGGAAAAAGGACAGAGTTTAGGAGTAAAATAGAAAGAGTCCTATGTACAAAGCTTGACTTTTCTCCAGCTCTGCCTCAGTTTACATGAGCCATCAGGGTTTTTATTCAAACACTATTGAAATGCTGGTTGTATTAGTAACTGGGATGATGATTTTTCCCTCCACTGGCCTCCTTGGGGGACATTTGGCATGGAGGCATGTTTGGTCATCACAAACAGGGAGGAGGCGCTGTTGGCATCCAGAGGATAGAAAGCAGGGCTACTGCTCTATGACCTGCCATGCACAGGATGCCCCACAGCAGATGGCAGCCCAGCCCACAATGGTAACAGTGCCAATATTCTGAAACACTGGTTTAGAAACAGGACTCAATTATTTTTTCCCTTGCCCATGCCACGCCACGCTCTCTAAACATGGTTTTAGCCAGGCTCAGGGGCTCAGGTCTGTAATCCTAGCAACTCTGGAGGCTGAGGCAGGAGGATTGCAAGTTTAAAGCCAGCCTCAGCACCTTAGTGAGGTCCTGAGCAACTTAGAGAAACCCCGTCTCTAAATAAAAACTAAAAAGAGCTGGGGTTGTGGCTCAATGGATAAGTGCCCCTGGGTTCAATCCCTGGCACAAAAAAAAAAAAAAAAAAAAAAGAAGAAGAAGAAGAAAAATGAAACAAAACAAAACATGGTTTTAAAGGTTTTTATTTATTTCCATTTTAATTTAAAATACATTACTAATGATGGAGTTTTGATAGAGTTTCAAATAAGCTAATAATATTGTCTAGTCCTTGGGTAAAATAAATAACCTAGTAACATTGATTTATCAAAATGTCAATGAAGGTTTAACCCTAACTATAGTTTATAAACTGATTAGGAAACTCAACTTGAACCTAGAATAGTCTCATAAGCCATACCTGGGGCAAAACTGTTGCTGAGGAATGTACTTAGCATTGGCCTCTTCATAAACAAATGGTCAGATGATTGACCAGTCATGGTGTTGTGAGATTAATCAATAGAATTGAAAATGGTTAACCTACTTACTGCTTTAAAAGTGCAAATCCTACAGTTTTATTTAATCAGGCCAAGCACATATGATTTTAAGAGAATTCACTGCTACTTATATTCTAAAATCATGTATACTATCTTATGTTTTGTTTATTTAGTAGTGCATAGCCCTTCTGCTGATTTCAGAAAGCAGAAGTTTGTTAGAGCCGAGATTAGAAGATCATACTCTTCAAGGTTCCTTAATACAAAACAGGGAGCTGTGAAGTAACTGGGGGCATAAACATACAAATCTGTGGGACTCAATGTGCAGGCGAGCAGCCCAGGATCTGCAGAGCTTGTGAACGGACCTGGTCTACATGTGCACCATGAGCAACTGTTAATAGTTATAAAAAACAGATAATTGCTAACATTTACTGGGCAGCGATTCTGTACCTAAAAGCTTCAAACACATCCCATTATTTAACAGGCTCCTAACAGCCTTACAAGGCCAAAACTGCCACCTCTACCTCAAAAACAATGGTATGGGGCTCTTTCAGCCTGGTTCACAACTGCTCTGTTATGGGACGCAACTTAAGAACACACCGATCATCACTGAGAAGTCCAAATTTGAGAGTCTTTATTAAGCTGGCCTCTGACTGTCTCACACAATGCCCCAAAAAATGGCTATTGGGAGAACAGCCCCGACCACAGGGTTGTAGGGATTCTTATACCAAAAATCACATTAATCATAAGTGTCTGTTGTTATGATTCAAAATTACACATTAACATCATGAGATCGACAGAGGGGGAAGTGGGTCAAAATGACCCTTATGTAGGTACAAACTAAAGAATGGTTACTAACGTCCACACAATCACTGTTCACGTGGTACGTTGTTTAGGAGCAATAGGAATCAAAAAAGAGCGATTCTTTACTACATAGGAGTTGCCATTGTATATTATTAAACATGTCACACCAAGTAACTGATGATGGGCACAGAGGCGGGGTGTTCCCATGGGAGAAGCTTATTTCCTACATAACATGGAGTCTCAGAGCAACATGGAGTCTGTTTAGTCATTTCCCTTAGAGTCTGGCCTGTAACATCCTCATGGAGTCAGATCTGTCAGCCCATCACAACTCCAGGTCACATGGCTGCCATGAGGCAGAACCAGGACCAGCTCAAGCTGGAGCCCTTCACCAACTGTCTGTGTGAATAAGACCTTTGTGATGATTAGCCTCTCAAATTTGAAATGCATTGCTGGGGATAGAGCACTCTTTATGTCATTATGACCTTCCTCAAGGTGTTGAAGAGCAAGGCAACATACAAAGTTTTGACTTTATAAAGACTGAGAATTGTGATAATAAATCTTCTCCCCTTGCATTTATTTGTGTGTCTCAATTATTCATGCAGCGTTGGAGATGGTTGATGAGATCTTCAACTCATACAAGCACATTCAGTAGCTTAATCATCGATCATGGGACAACATACAGAGTTCTACCTTTGTCTCTAGCTTTAACTTTCTAGTTCAATTAATACCATTTCAGACATATTACTGTGCCTATTAAAAAATAAGTAATTGTTTTTTGCAGAGCTGTGTAATTTAATTGAAGCAGGATATGTGTCTCCCTCATAGACTAATTAGGTCTTCAGCCATTCTTCTGTGTGATGAGAACATTAGTATTCCAAATAGCAAAAATTCATCAGCAGAGCCAGCTCTGAAGCCAGGGAAGCAGTGGAAGACACCAGTGATTCTTGGGTACTGGATCCTGGCAATAGAAGGAATGTTGTGGATGCTGTGTAGACTGTCTAATAAATAATATTTTTTAAGGATGTTTCCTAATTAGGTTTTTTGTTATTATTGTTTTTGCAGTACTCGTGGTCAAACCCAGGTCCTCAACCAGGATAAGTAGGTTCTCTGCCACTGAGCTACATCCTCAGCCCTTTTTATTTTGAGACAGGGTCTCAATAAGTTGGCCAGGTTGGCCTTGAACTGGTGATCCTCCAGCCTCAGCCTTCCAAGTAGATGGGATTAAAGATGAGTGCCACTGTGCCCAACTCCATAATTAGTTTCCCATGAGTTTAGAATTATTTTGTTATAGGATTATGAGTGGTTGTATGGTCTCAATATAGTATTAGTCATTTAATGAATCCCCTATTGTTAGACAATTAATTTTCTTAGTGTTTGCTACCATATATATATATTATATATATATAAAATATATATATATAATCTAAGATGAACATCACCCTTGTAAAAATACGTTCATACAAAAATTCCTTGAAGATAAACTCTTAGAAATGAAATTCATGGCGGTTGGATCTGTAGCCCAGAGGCAGAGTGCTTGCCTAGAACCTGTGAGGCACTGGGTTTGATCCTCAGCACCACATAAAAATAAACAAATAAAATGAAGTCATGCTGTCCATCTACAACTACAAAAACTTTTTTTAAAAAGAAATGAAATTCAGATCAAGCTGTATGTAGTTTCATTTTTAAAAACATACTAACAGGTCTCTCTCTACATATATTATAATCCCAAATCCCTGCATCAAGAGTCTGAAGGTGTCTGGTTCCTTGTAATCTCATCAACATTGAATATTATGTTCATCTCTGCCAGGGGGCGGGGAAGGAAAATTGGTTCATCACAGCATCATTCACAAAAGCTCAAATCAGACAAACAAGACAAGCACTCTAAATACTTGACAATAGGAAATTGATTATATTAATTGTGGAATATTTGAGCAACTTAATTCAACTTGATACATTTGAGACAGACGTGCCCTTGAGTATTGTTCTATCTTATAGACATGTCTTTCAAGATCCAAACAAGCATTTTTTCAAAGTGCCAAGTAGATACGCTGCTGGTGGCCCTGAAATGGGTGTAGGTGAGATGTGGACATAGAATTATTTAAAGTTAAATCTGTTAATGATAAATCTGATCCCTTTCTGAATTCCCTTTTAATTTCATTGAGGTGTTATTTTTAACTCTTTTCTAATACCAACTAATCTCTTTTGATCAAAAAGAGAAGGCTTACTAATAACTAGCTTTAATAGTAATACATTAGTTAAAACTTACACTGCACTTTATTATATATCAGACATGATTCTGAATGCTTTACATTTATTAACACATTTAATCTTTACCATCATGCCAAATAACCCCCAGCAATTTAATACTACTGTTTTCTTTCATTGTGATTCTTTGAGCCATTACATTCCCTATCATATAGCAACTGATATTTCAATTTGAGTTTCAAAACGCATATTGGTATTTTAAAATGAGAAGATTCATAAAAGAACATCAATTAAATAATAGCATAAGATTATGTGAGAGATCATGTAAGTGATTAGCAAGAGACAGAAATTTGAGGGCCATAGGTGGCGCATGTGCTAGTCAAAATGTCACATGCACTCCACCCACCCGAGGACTTGCTCAAATGTACCTTCCAGCCCAGTGGGTCTGAGGAAGGCCAAGGGTGTGCACTTCTAACTAGCTCCTGGTGGTGCGCTGCTGCTGTTCTGTGAACTCAGCTATCTTCCAGACCATTCGCCAAGCGAAGCACATGGGGGCGGGGATGGTTGACAACCACTGGTTGTCTGCTCTCTGTTGCAGCATTCATTGCATATACAGCTAACTCGTTTCATAAGTGTGATAATACAACATTTATTTGAATTAACTCCTGGGACTTCCATATCTTCCTTCTGGTACTGAATCAGGAAAATTCAAACCCACTAAAAAAAAATAACTCCAAACACAATTCCATAAACAATGCGTTTGTCATCAGCTCTAAGCAATGCTTTCCTTCTGTTGAACGACAGCTTTCCTCCAGCAGGATCCGATAACATACCATTCCCAGGAAGGCAATGGAATCTGACACGCCACCCCCTTTAAGGAATTAGGACAGCCTTTTCTTAATTATCTCTTAATTCTACCTTTTCATTCCTAACTCGCCTTATTGCATGACTTCAGACTGTAATAAAAACTCTTACCTTTCTGCTAGACAGTCAGACCCATTCACCTCATCAGCTCTGAACTTGTCAGCTAAAACAAGGTGACAAAGCCTGACATTACAGTGCTCGCTACAGTAAAAGTCAAGCAGCTATTCATGCTCCGCAGCTGCCACGTCTCCTTTATAAAATATTCATTCAAGTTATGTCAGTCTTTATTCGACTGCCAAAAATGAAACAGCTGAGGAACCTTCCAGTCATCGGAATGCCATTGTGGCTGCACAGGCACGTTCCAATGCCTCAGCAATTAATCGGGAGTGTGGATGGGACAAAGGCCCGGCACCTCTGTCCATGACTGTGAACACGACTGGGAGAAAGTTGCCTAGCAGCCCGTCCAGGGTTCTTGGCTTTCATTCATCCACAGTCGTGAGAATGAGACTCTACGTATTTCAAGGAAGTGTTTGTTCTACTGTAAAATACAAAGAAAAAAATTAATGTCTTAACCATTTTTAAGTGTACTGTTCAATAAAAAGTAAATATACATTGTTCTGCAAGTATCGCTGCTGTAGCTCCTGGTCATGAAACCACCCCCTTCCCCTCTCCTCCTGGAAGCTCACAGCCACACTTTGTTTTGATAAGTTTGCATGCTGTACATAAATGGGATCCTATTACATTTGTCCTTTTGCGTCACTCAGCATAACGTCCTCAGTGCCCCTCCTTGATGTTGTGTGTGCTGGAATTCATATCCTTGTGAAGATTAAATAATATTCCATGGCATGCATATGCGACATTTAGTTTGTCTGTCCATCTGTGGATGGACGTCTGGGTTGCACCCACCACTGACTATTACAGATATGAATGTGGACGTGCAGATATCCCTGGAAAACCCTATTTCCAATACTTTTGGATACAGATCCAGAAGAAGATGGCTGAATCGTCTAATATTTTGAATTTTTGAAGAACCACTGCACTCTTTTCCATAGTGGCTGTACCATTTTACAACCCCACCCACTGGGGAGTCCATTTCTCCTTATCTTCATGAACATTATTATTATTATTATTAATAATAACAATCCTAATGAGTATGAGGAGGTACCTCAATGTAGAGAAAGGAATATTGTTTTAAAAGAAATAAAACCTAAAGAGACTGTGAGCACCTGAGCCGAGGGCCAAGCCAGGGGTGTGAGGCACAGGCAGGCCTGGAGCTGCCCTGGAGGCCTCAGGTCCAGCCCAGAGGCTGTACAAGGAAACAGAAGCTGAAGAACCTTTGGTAGTCACGATCACCCATTTGGGCCTGGCCTTGACTCCTGCAGGTAGTCAGCCCTTCCAGAGGACTTGGGGATCTGCAGAGAGAACAATTAAAGAGACCCAAGCAGCAGGTAGAAGAGAAACCTCGTGATTTTCAAACATCGTGTCTATCATTACTACTGCTGAGAATTTCCCATGTCACTTGAGCACCTCAACAAAAGCAAATCCTAACTCTTCCTTCAAGCTCCACGGAGTATAAATAAACTGCTACCTTGGCTCTAAGTAGAAATATGAATTTAGATGATCATGAATTAAAACCGCGTTTGTTAGCTATTGATGGGGGAACGCGACACGCAAACACACACACAAATGGATTGGCCTAGAAGGAAAGTCTTTTCCTGACACGAGTAAGACTCAGGCCGGCTGGGACACAGCTTCTCTCATCTGGGCAGTCCGGTCACCTCTGGAGTGAACCAAAAAAGTGCAACTACCTTTGGGGGACTCTTGTCCTTCTCAGCTAAGTGGTCTGGCTAGGGCATGTGCCTCTCGTGGCAGGGGCAGGAGGGGCAAGCAGTATCCTGCGCTGCTCAGAACTGCCTCACTGGCAGCCGCAGATCCCACCGAGGTCTTGACCTTCTCTGGGGGACTCCACATGGAAATGAAAATGCCAACTCCACAGTCCATGAACTCCAGGCCAAGAGGAGAGGGAGCTTCCCAGTCTCTTGGCTGCAGGTGTTGCCCTCCTGTGCGGACAGCATCCCTTTTCTACCACCTCAAAACTACTGTGTTTCTCAAATTAAGATAATTATTGCCTTGATAGAATTAAAAAGTCGTAAACTTTGAGACTGTGTGCAGAGGAGTGAATGCATCCCCTCTTCCACGCAACCAGAGGCTGCATGCTCACTGAGGTCCAAGTTTCTCTCTCTTGCTCTGAGAATCATGAACAACAGCCTCCGGTCACCTGCAACTACAGAGGAATCTTCTAAATGGTCGACTAGTCAGCTAAGATGTATGGAGAAGCTCATGTGAAACTCATTTTCCATACAGAATGTGCACCCTTAGAACAATACAAATAAATTCTCCCACTTGCCCCCAGTCTTGGGATCTGTGCATAAAATGTGCTGGTTTTGCAGAAGAATTTAAATTAATAGGCATGACCTTCCAATGACTTGCTCTGCATTCTCATAAATTTGTGCTGTTTGCTAACAATGCTCCAGTGAGAGACACTCAGAAAGTTTCTAACATGAAAACCCACAAATTTGGCATGGTCTTATAATTCTAGGAGTCTATTAAAAATAAAATAAAGCCAGGACTGTAACTGACTAGGGTGCCCTTGTGTTTTGGTGGTGTTTGAAAATGATTCATAAAATATATTTTGGAATTAAAGTCTCCTTTTATTCCAAAACCAAAATTTTGGGTGGTGTTATTAAACACCAGACAATGCCCTGACAAATTGTCGATGACTGCTTCCCACAGACCCAGCTGTGCGAGCAGCATTGCTGATGGGGAAATGAGAGTGTTTTCTGATACCTTATGGAGCCCAAGCTACAAAATGAATACTTCTCTGTTCCTTTCTTTCTATTTTTCCTGGCTGTGCATGATATTGGAGGTGCAGCATCAGGAACTTGACAGGAAGGGAATATTTAAAACACAAACAAAATGGCTTTGTCCTCTCTGGCATGTCAGTTCATTTGTGAGAATCTGTCAGCCACTGGCATCAGCCCTCATCTCTGGTTCACAGTTTTGTTCACACTTCTGGAAATAAAGCTAATATACTTGGTAGGCAGCATATTAAATTCTGCAAATGGCCGTCTGACTGAACAGTAATCTCTGGTGAAGTTCTCCCAGTGCAGGACACCTGCCTTCAGAGGCACTGACCATTCTCTTTATTCTTCTACTCAATAGTTTGCAGATAGTGGGAAGACAAAACAATAAGGAAAAGTCGCTGGCTACGAGTCACCACCTGCATTCTGAAGCCACCTCAGCCTCTTGACATGGCTCCTCAGCCTTGTGAGACGTGGCTGACAGTGGATGATTTGCTCTTAGCTGGCGTCCAAGGTTTCCGCTTCCAGTGGCCAGCAGGTGCCACGTGCTGCTCTGTGGAAGGAGTGGAGGGCAGCCGTCAGGACCATGTTGGGGTCACACCAAGTCCCGCTTCACAGCGCATCTCATTCACCTGGCCTGTGGCTGATTTGAGAGAGTGATTCAGCCTCTCAGTGTCTTCGTCTTTTAAATAAAGACAAAGATAACAAAAATTTTATCCAACTCTTGCGAGGAATAAATGCATTAATGTATGCACAAGCAGCGTGTGGATCAGAAATCAACACGGCCACAATCAAAACCCAATTTTACTTTTTCCTCTTGTCCTTCTCAAATGTATTCACTGGAAGTCATCCTCCCTGGCTCCTTATTAAGAGGAAACTCAGTTCCTATTTTCAAGATGATCAAGAGTGATGCAGGGATAGAGAGAAGACAGTGATGGAAATATTACTGGGGCCAGTGCTCCATCTCCCACCTGAGAGGGGTCCATTTCCAAGTTCCGGGGCTCCTCCTGGAGCATCCTCACTAAACTTGGGGGACAGAGGGGTCTCACCCTTGCTCTTTTCAAGAGAGCCCCTCTACGCACCTTCCCCTGTTTGCAATGTTTAGCTGGGAGAAGAAGCTCAAGAGGTAGGGCGTGGCTCGGGACTGTTCCCAGAACAGAAAATCTTACAGTACCTGGGTCCACTCAGATGGCCTGCAAAACCTGGAAGATCCCAAGCAGGAAGAGTCCCTTGCCAGACCTCGTTCGGACTGTGAGCGATTCCATCCTGAAGTGCTCGAAGCCTCAGCCTCCATGACTGACCTCCTCGTCCTCAGCACCTCCCCGGGGCGTCCCTCTTCCGGGCAGACCACTCCTTTGCAACTTCAAGCTGCTTTGTTTCCCAAGGTCAAGGTCCCTTGGCTCCTCTCACATCCTTGTCCTGGAACTTTCTCCCAATTCCTCCAGTGTAACCCCATCCTTCTCAATTTTCAAAGCCCATAATCTTTGCAATTTAAAAGTAAATCTACACATCTAGTAACGTGGTAAAAATCCAATATCAATGATACATTTTTAGTATTTCTCCAATCATCTCTTCATTGGATATCATATCAGAAAATCGATCATATCAAAAAATTTGAGAATAACCAAAAGGTCCAAGCCTCAACACACTTAAATTGTACTTGAGGAAAGAGAAAATAAAAATGCGATTTGAACACAAGGCTAGGAAAACAAGACAAAGAAACCAGAGGGAGCATCTAGCCAAAAATCGGCAGGGTGTGCCTAGGGTTAGGGTTAGAGAGAAAGACATGGGGAAATTCTTCTTGGAGGAGTAAGCTCTGGTTGACTCTCCAAGGACAGAGAGCAGTTGTTAATTTAAGATGGAGAAAGATTCCTGTCAAGGGAGGCTGCACTGGCAATTAATCTCAAATTAACACATAATATTTCAAACTACGATAGATATTTTTTCTTTTTCTAAGTTTTATTTCACAGGAGACAGGTTTTTTATTTCATTCTTTAACAACATCTATAAATTAGCATGTGCTCTTTAAAGAGAATTACAATATGCCCTGTAACTTGCTAAGAACCATGTCAATGACTTCACTTGGAAGGACTTTTCTTTTTGGTAGGGGGATAATGTGGATTGAACGCAAGAGCACTTTGTTCCTGAGCTACATTCTTAGCTCTTTTTCATCTTTTATTTTGAGACAAGTTCTCACTAAATTGCTCAGGACCTCACTAATTTGCAGAGGCTGATCTCAAACTTGTAATCCCTCTGTCTCAGCCCCCTGATTGCTGAGATTACAGGCATGTGCCACCTCATCCATCTTGGAATGATTTCTATAAGTAGTTTCCCAAATTATTCAATTCATGTCATTAATGGAATATTAAATGTATAAGCAATGAATGTTTTATTTATTCTGCCATCTTTCTGGCCAGGATTAGGATCCATTTACCTCACCTTTAGGCATCTCCAGAATCTAACACTATGCCTGAACTAGTTATGGTAAACACTAGGTGAACATTGCATGATTGAATTAATTAGTAATAAATAATTTTTATCCCTAGATTACTCTGATTACTCTATCTGATGGGTTGAAAATTCTGAAGCTCACCAATACCTGTCTATGTCTTCTTGAAAACTTAGCGAAACCTAATCATATAGCAAAACTCTATTTCCCAGGCTCGTGAAAATTAGGATTTTGTAATGTGACTGAGTTGTGGTCAACAGATTATGAACAAAAGGGTAGATATGACTTCCAGAATTAAACCATACATGTCTCCTTTGCATAACCTTCTTATGTTTCACACTGCAGGTTCACAGAGGTCACATGTGGAAGATGATTGCGATTCCAGCTGGGAGGAGCCTGACTCTCTATATAACCGACTGTCCATAGCAGATTTTCCCTGTCAATGAAGAAGCCATTGGAGAAAAGTAGAGAATCTTACACTCAAGACAATAAGCACACAAATGATTTTTAATGACATATCATTATTTTAATGCATGATAATTAATATTTTCATTCATGCAAGTTTATTTGCAGAAGTGAAATGAAATTTTCTTATTAAATAAATATGTTCAACTGAGATGACTTAAAAAATATTAAGTAAGCAATATGTAGACATTAATATGGATGTAGGTATGACCAAATAAAAGTCAGGGACAGAATTTCAGGAAACATTGCATTAGAAAAGTACATTTCTCAACATCATTAGCTGCATATTGTGCTCTGATTTCTGAGACCATCTACCCATAAGTGTGCAGAAAATGGTTTCTACATGGGGAAGGTAAATCTGTCAGGGTACAGTGAGCTCAACAGGAACCACACAAGAAGTTTCAACACAGAGAATTTAGCACAAGGAATTAGCCTAGGGGTATCGGAAAATGGAACTTCTACAAGGGAAGAGTGAGGTTAACGGTGATAGTACCTGTACTCTTAGCAAGTAGGAGATGAAGCTACCCCTCCTGGGACTGAGGAAGCAAAGGAAGAAATGGAACTATAAGAATGTAGAACCTTGGAGAAGCAGCCTGCAAAGTTGAGTCCCAGGCCTGAGAGACAGGACTGGCTATCTTAAAACAGCAGATATTTTACAACATCAGTCATCTTTCCCACCAACACACTATGTTTCTCTCTTAATTTTAAAATGTTTACTAATTTAGTTTCTTGATTTTAAAAACACAACTATGGGTCAAAAATAATTAGCCCAGAGGAAAGCATGATCCTAGGGGGAAGAACCTGTACAAGGTACCAACTTGACAGCACTCTACCTGGACTTGGAAGATCAGTTTCTCTGACTCTGAAGCCTATTTTCAATCACTATGTTTCAATGCCTAAGTCTTCAATTACAGGTATTTCTTAGGGTAAATTATAGTAAAACCATACAAGGAACATTGTGCAATCATAAAATGTCATGATTCTTTATCGTAATAGATATAAGTATGTATGAAATATGATTGTATGAAAACAGAGAGGAGGCGTACTCTTTGGGGACAAACAGGTTGCAATAGAGAATGTGTACTCATTACACTTTTCTTTAAAAATGCTGTGCATGTTCAAGAAAATAACAAAACTGTTTTTAGAAAAGTGAATAAAGATTCTCAATGAGAGGTTAGGGTTGTTTATTGTCTTTTGGAAATCTACGTTTACATTTACAAAAATGCATCAAATACAAAATCATTTAGGCCTTCTTTTCTTTAAGTTGCATAAATTCTTTATATTGCTATGATGGAAATGTATGTGGCCATTTAGAAACATACATCGGTTCTAAAATGGAAATCATTCAAATTAAATGTGTGTATTTTTAAGCACACTCTTTACTATGATCTCTATTTTGCTAATTTTTAAAAGCAAACTATTATTGTAAATATTATTAACAGTAAATTATTTGTTGCCTATCTCTGGATATGGAGTTCCTAGTAATTTTTAATTTCTTCTTTATACTTTTTATAGTTTTATAATTCTCTGAAATTTATTATAGAAAAAATAAGATCTAATATTATGTATGTGTGTGTGTTTGTGGCCTTCCATGAATTAGCATCCACGTCCATATTTCATTCTTTAGTCGACTGGGGCTGAGATTGGTTAGTCACAGGCTCAAGGTCACTCAGCTTCTATGCAGCACAGGGAGCAGAATCTCAACCCAGATCTCTAAACCCAAAGTGCACATTCTTAATGAATGGTCTATGTTAGATGTGTCAGTATTTTTGTTTTTAAATTGCCCTTCTAAATTAACTGACCTTTAAGTGTTGAGTGTGACCCAAATGACTTTGCCTACAGAATCCAACAAATATTCATTGAGTGCCTAATGCATTTGGCCAAAACAAAGACCTACAACGATGGATTTTACATTCTACTAGAGAGAGAGAGAGAGAGCGCAAGTGCCAGGTAAAGGGCTTTCAAGTCGATGTAGTCTGCCTTCCCTGACAAGGTGATACGGGGATAGAAGTAGAACAACATTGAGGAAGCAGGTCACATTGACACATTTGGGTACAGTGATCCACACAGGAAAATTAAGTGCAAAACTCCTACGGCAGGATCCACAGGGATAGCAAGGTGCTCGGGTAACACACGAGGCCCTGAAGGGGAAGCAGACCATGACCCCACAGAGGCTGGGTGGGGAGGGGCACAGAGGGAATCTCACATACCATGAGAAGGAGCCCATCACAGGCTTTCCGCATAGAAAGTGTGCGGATCTGTTTTGTGTTTTAAAAGATCATATTTGATGCTCTGAGAGTGGATTGTCCAGTGTGGGAGCAGAGTGAGCAGGGAAAGTTACTCTCGCTCTCCAGTAGGGGACAATGGAGGCAGACATCGGCATGCTTGTGTCTGGTGTGCTCATGTCGCAGTGTACGATGCGGCTGGTTGAGCACGCTGTTACCGCCTTCATTGTCTCCTAACTTGGTTATTTTCTTTAAACTTAACCCTGGCCTCAGGGGACCTAAAATATAAGGATCTGTTTTGGGGGTGAGAGGGTACAGTTTAAGTTCAAAACGGAATTCTGATGGGAGTGGGTGATGTAGGAGGGGGTGTCTGTTCACCACTAGGAATCCCACAAAAAAAAGCAGGGCAGTTCTGCTTCAGGGAGACATGGGCTGAGATACAGAAATCTACGTCAGGTTTGCCAGTTGGCAGCTACACAAGTATGCCTGCTATAGGTCCTCATCTTATGAAGACTGGCCTTAATATACAAATATATATGACATTTATAAATCTATATCATATATCATATATGTAATCATAACATATTGCATGTGTAATATGTTATATATTATATATGTAATTGTAGTGTATGTTATGCATGTAATAATATATGTACATGTATAATATATATTAATAATATATATACATGTAATATTATATATACATGTATGTATCTATTTGAGTGTCATTTCAGAAGAACTCTGATGAGCGTCATCTACAGCATGTCTCTAGTTACTAACTGAGGAATTGTCCATCAAGAACATGCACACTCTTCCCCACCCCCGCAAAGGAGAACAATTTAATGAGTGGTAGTGGACTGCTTTACGTTTGAAAAATATTTACATCGATTTGCCACCCCTCAGTTTCAATGCAGATTGTGTGTTATTTTCACGCTGTTTCAAAGCCATACAGGTGTCATTTCTTACAACAAAAGGGAGCATAATTAATTACTCATCAGTGACTAAGAAAACCTTTCTTGGTCTTTCTTCCTTTCTCTTCATAAAGGTTGACATTCATTTTAGTGGAGCCCAAACTTGAAGCTTGGCTTTAAATCTTCCTAATTGCAAATGCAAATAAAAGTGATGCTTTCCTCTAATTGAATAACGGAAGTGCTGGGTTATATCATACTGAAATGAGCACCGTCACTATTTTCCTGTTTCCTGGAAGGCGTAGATCCAGATCTAGCATCTGAGGTGACCGACAATACTTTAGCCGTCCAGTAGAGGAAAAGCATGGATTTAAGGGCAGGTGATATTCCTTACAAGCCTCTTGGCCAGGTGTGGCGAGGGACCCTTACATCTGTACAGTTCTTTGTGTTCCTAAAGTAATTTTCTGAAATCACTTGGTCTTTACACCACCTTCAGTATCATGGAAAAGGGTTTTTACCTCTGTATCTTGTAGAAATCAAAACAAACATGCTGCATGACCAAGGGGGACTTGACCAAGGTCACATGGCTAATAAAGGATGGGGCAGAGTTGGGCACAGGCAGGCAGAACGGAAGTTACCTGTCTCACTTTGGGTGGTGCAGATGCAGTAATGGATAAGATGCCTCCAGTTACAAGTAACAAGGAAACCCACCCGGCCAAACATGAGAGTCTATTTTTTACATACTATCAGAGTCCACAACTGGACATCTGTAAGCCTGGGCTGGACCTGAGGCAGAAATGCTAGGGTCACGTAGCCATTTTTCTCTGCCTCTGAGCTCTGCTATCTGCATTCTTGGCTTTATTTTCAGGCTCCAAGTGGAGGCATCTAGCCTGTCCAGGGCAAAAGAGAGAAAATGCTTCCAGGAGGTGAAATGTAAAGTCCAGGTTTCATTGTGACCGAACAGCTTAGACTGTGTCTCTTCTGGACCCATCACATTAGGGGGTGAGGTTACTCTGGTGAGCCAAGCCCAAGGCTCCATCCAGACCACATGGGTTGAAGATGGAGAAGCATCCCACATAGGAGAGATTGAAAATTTGTATTGCACCCTACAAATATGTGAAACTATTATGTTGAAAACAAAATAAAGCAAAAAAAAAAAAAAATGGAGAAAGAACGCTCACCCAACAAGTTCAACTCACTGTTACAAAGATGGATGATGGACAGCAGGTCCCCAAGCAGAAAGCACTGCAATTTCAGGAGAGGGAAACTGCCCCTGGCCTTTCCAGAAGGACTTTTTCCCTTTTTTCTTTTCTTAAACCAAACCCTGATGTTATGCAACTGCTTCTAAAATTGCAATATGGAAATTTATAGTTGGTTGATTAACGACTGCTACTGTTTTTGTTAAAATATTTTGTTCATGCTGTTCTACCTACATTTCCCTCTGTCCCAGTATTCTGGAATAGAGAATAAATAAGGGTAATGTGTACTGCCCTCTGCAGCAGGCTGACCTGGTTTCAAACCCTGGGTCTACAACTGTCCTTGGCTTGGATGGTAAGCTAGTTAACCGCGCTGAACTTAGTCCCTTTTCTTCATTGGTAAAGTGGAGATTAAAAAAAAGAGAGAGAGAGAGAGAGAATACTCAATTCATGGGGTTTTTGGGAGATTGAGAGATGACCACAGATATGGTTGGACATGTAAGTGCTTGGCTAATACCCAATTTAGTCACTGCTGATGTTGTGCAGTTATTATTATTGTCAATATCCTTTGCATATGGGAACAGGTTCTGGTACTTAGCAGGTTATCAGTGAGCATATATGTGTATACACACACACACACACACGCACACACACACACACACACACTTGCTTCCTCCTCTGCACTCAGGGGTTTGAAACGTTCTCCATGATCCCAAGAAAGAATAGATTCAAATATTCTCTTCTATATTACATTCAGGTCAATAAACAATAGATAAAGCCTACATACTTGACTATTTGACTACAGTTCTAATTACTCACTCTCATACTTCTAGAAAATAATTACTTTCTTGCAAAGAAACTTTGCACTTGGCAAAAAAAAAGAAATCAATCCTGTGTTCTGAGTGGCTGAGATCTCTCCACCATACAGAGCAAAGCTGAGAATGGAAACAAACTTATAAACAGCTACAGACAAAGCAAGAACTCAGGTACAGAGCACGTCGATTCCTTACTGCTGGGAAATTAGAATCAGAGCCTCTTTTTAATTTGATCTCTTTTTGTCTTCTCTGTTCTTAAGAAAAACTTAAGTTACAGTCAGAATGAAATTTCCAGATTCACATCCGAGTGTGACCCTTGTCCCTGCTCACGCTTGCGACTGTAAATTTGGCCATAACTACTTGCCAACAAATATTAAACAAATGCCCCAGGGGAAAGAAAGAGGCGAGGGAAGTTGACTCCAATGTCTGAGTAAGTCATATTGATGAGCAGCTTGGGATCCAGCCATTGACCTTTGGAAATCCCGGCTGCCTGCACCACCAGGCACCTCCAATTAAGCCGGGTTTCGTCTGGCTGTGGCTGAATGTCAAGTGGATAAACAGGCACCAAACAGGAACTGATGCTGGATGCGCTCATATTTTTTTTTTTCCAATACGTCTCTACTTTATTGAGGTTAACCACCCTGGTATTTATGTATCTCAACATTTACTTTAAGGTTCTCATATTAATATAATACAATTATTTTGATATTGTTCCTCATACTTTGTATGTACATGGACCTTCATGAAGTACTTAAATCCTATCACCTCATCCACTCTTTGACCCATTAAATTGGTTTATTGTGTTTGGTTTCTTTCTTTTTTTTTTCCTTATAGACCTTGTGTTCGGCAAGGTGTTTTTTGTTGTTTAAGTTTCGTTGGTGCACGACAATGATAGGTAGCAGTGGGATTCATTGTGATACATTCATAATGCACACAAGTGGGTTCCCCTTCCCTTCTTCCTCTCCCAGTATCTTTCCTCTGTTCTACTGGTCTCCCTTCTGGTTTCATGAGATCCCTTTTCTTTCCTTTTGTTTTTCTCACTATCATCCACATATGAGAGAAAACACACGACTCCTGCCTCTCTGAGTTTGGCTTGTTCCCCTGAACACGACGCTCTCCAGTTCCATCCGTGTTCCTGCGGCTGGTACCGTGGTGCTCTTCTTTACGGCTGAATAAAACTCCCCTGTGTCTATCCACCACCTTTTCTCTCCCTACCCACTCGTCTGTTGAGGGGCACCTGGGCCGGTTCCATAACTTGTCTGGTGTGAATTGTGCTGCTATAGACGTGGGTATGCACACGGTTCAGTCGGATTTTGTTTCACTGTGACCAAACACCTTAGAGTGAACAACTTACAGAAGGGAAAATTTATTTGGGATGCAGTTTCAGAGTTCATAGGCAGCCGAGTCCACTGCTCTGGGCCCAAGGTGAGGCAGCACGTCATGGGGAAGGGTCCAGAGGAGGAAAGCTGCTCTGTTCAGACAAGGTCAGGAAGCAAAGGGAGAGAGAGAGAAAAGAGAGAGAAAGGAAGGGGCTAAAGGAAAAGCAACCCTTCCAACCCTCCCAGGCTTCCAGAGCAAATCTTTAGTGGTCAATCTCCTCCGGTCATGTCCCACTTCCTACAGCTACCATTGGGATGGTCTGATTAGGTCACAGCTCTCCTAATGCAATCGTTATTTCTGAATATTTCTGTATCAGCAGGAGCTTTGGAGGGGCACCTCACATCTAAACCATGACAGCACATATCTCTATAGTATGCTGACTTTAATCCTTTCGGATAAATACCGGGGAGTGGTATAGCTGGGTCACATGGTGGTTCCATTCCTGGTCTTTTGAGGAACCTCCATGTTGATTTCCATAGTGGTTATACTAATTTACAATCCCACCAACAGTGCAAAACTGTTCCTTTTTCTCTTGAACCCTTGTCCAGGTTCATTATTATTTGTATTCTTGATGACTGATATTCTAACTAGAGAGTGATGGAATCTCCATGTAGTTTGATTTGCATTTCCCTGATGAACACGAGGTTTAACATACGTGAATCCCCACGGGCATAAGCAATATGGAAGCCAGGCCCAACCACAGAGCCAGTGTGGAGTCAGGATTACCAAGTTGAGTTTGGGAGACAAACTCCTCCCATATTCTGGGGAATATTTGTTTAACAATACTACAACTCAGTTTCCACCATCACAAATAATCACAACAGGCCTACAAGAGTTAAATGTGTGGGTATGGTTGGGCACTGGGCTTAGTGTGTGGCTGGCAGTATGGTAATCACGATACCATTGCATGAAAGGTAGCTTTTAGTCTAGCTATTTTCATTCCGAAATTTTTAATGCAGTATATTTTCTTTAGTCTAGCTATTTTCATTCCGAAATTTTTAATGCAGTATATTTTCTTTCTTGCAGTCAATAACATATGTGTATAGTTCCAGGCATGAAAATTTTCTATAGAGAAATCAAAATGATCTTTTCTATTTCTCCAGAAAATATGGTCTCTCAAATTAGTTGGTGAGAGACAACCCCCAGCACCTGTGCAGTGATTGTGTTTGAATCCAGGCTTTTGGGGATTATGTACAAATATTTGCTTAATCTCTGTTAAAAATGATTTCTTCTCAGGACATGCATGTTCAAAATAACCATCAAAATATGTAGTCTCCTAGATTAGTGACTTTAACAAGTTTTTTTTTTCTTTCTTTTTTAAATGTCAGAGATCTTCCTTGAAGCTTTCTGACAGAATGACAAGTTAAATTTTTCACAAAACAGTTTGGCCTCTAAAACAATCAGTTGCAAAATGCCAAAAGTAACCAGGAGGGATGACTCATGATGCCTACACCTGTTCTGAGGTAGACGGAGCCAACGGTGGGAGGCAATTAGTCCAAGTCGGCCACGTGGGCTCTCCTCCTTCTCGGCCAATTAATGCTAAAAAAGATCCTTGGAGTTTGTGAGAAAAATGGCTTAGACTTATCTCTCAAAACTTCACAGGTTGGCATACATGGGTGCATTTTGAAATGTTCTTATCAGTGCAGAAAAAGAAAGAAACAAGTTATTCTAATAAAGAAACAAGTTGGTTTTAATAAAATGGCACCTTGAGAGTCAACTCCTTGCTCGCAGGGTTTCTCAAGGCCTGGATGTAGCTTGCCTTTGAGGAAATCACCTGGGTGCTTAATGTAAAGGCAGATTCCTAGGCCTTGCCTCAGAGGGACTGAAGTAGAGTCTCAGGCCTAGGTCCCTGAACTCTCCACTTCTAAAAGCACCATAGTGACACGTACGCACATAAAATTCTGCTCACTGCCTCTGAGCCACAGTATGCCATGGACATCAAGAGCTGAGTGAGTCCGAGGAAGCTGTGTGCTTGTGTGCAGGGTTTCTGATGCCTCGGTGTAGGCTGTCTCCCACCCTTTCCTGAGAACCTCCCTTCTCCCTGCGTGGGACGTTCCTGCTCTCCCCCTGACAATGGCCTTGGGGAGAAAATTCAGTGAGGATTGTAACAGCATGTGCGAAGCCCTGAGCCACCACCCGGGCACTCTGACCTGCCATCCACCCTTTGTCGGGCAAAGCTGTCTTCCCTGCTTTGTTGGCACTTCCTCTCTTTCTGTGCGCAGGGTCCCCAGTTCTGCCATGGAGAGAGTGGGATTAGAAAAAAAAAAATTCCCAAGTCTGCTTACAGTTATTTAAATAAGTCACTAAGAATCATGGTAAGTCCTTTCAGGCATGTGCATGCACAAACACACACACACATCCATCCATACACACACACAAGCATATGCAGCTTGAAATATTCAGTTAGAAATTTTAAAGAAATCAGTGTGTGTGTGTGTGTGTGTGTGTGTGTGTGTGTGTGTGTATCAATACACATATATGTACATATTTGGGAAAAAAACAATTTTTGTCCACGTCATACTTTAAAATCCCTTTCTATTTTATGAAGCTCTTCCACAGGGGACCATAAAGGTTGAGACAGAAGTAACTCTTGTTATGACATTAATGGGTAGAATGTTTTTCCTCATTCTTGCCTATGACAAACAATAACATTGGCCCCTCCTGACATGGAATATAAAATGCCCTTTTCTCTCAGTTAATTAAAAACTAACTTCAACCTTTTTTCCAATCACTAAATTAACATAGGTAGAGATATTAAATTAAACCTGTGCTGTGTAATTAAGAAAACACCACCCCCATCCTTTCTCTAGAGGTAATGAAAGACTGAACATGTAGCCAGGTTTCCCCTCCCATTGCTAAAGAGGCTAGCAGGGCCCTGGTGTGCTGGGGACGTGCTCTCCAAGGGCTGAGTCGTCGGGAACCCTGGGTTGCTCCCTACGGGGCAACCGTGCCCTGGATCTTCCTATTAAAACTCTGGAAGCATAAGACCCCCAAGACCCAGCAGATGCCTCACTTGAGATGGGTGGGACTAAGATTTATTGGACTTGCTGAAGGCATCTGTTAGGTAACAAGCACCTATACTGTCTCATTTAATCCAGTTAATCAGTTTAATCCAGCAGGTAGATGATCAGAAAACTAAAGCTGCAAAGCAGGCGAGTGGCAGGCACATTCCGCCCCCGTTGGTCTGACTGGGAGCCTGCCCTGCCCATTCCACATGCGGGTTCCAAATCCAAACCCCGCATGTCCTGACAATGCTATTCCCCAGTGTCCTCCTGCTGAAGCTCAATGCCTTTGTCTCTTACATGTTCCTCTAGGGATTGGCAAACTATGACCAAATTTAGCCTGATGATTCATTTATAAATAAAGTTTTATTGGAATACATCTGCCTCCATTCATTTAAATATTGCCCAAGGCTGCTTTTGTGCTATAATTATGAAATTGAAAGTTGTAACAGAGACTCATAGCCCCTAAATACTAGAACATTAATTATCTGGCTTTTCACCAAAAAAGCTTGCCAGCCACTGCTCTGGGCATACTGGCCTCTTCTCTGCCCACTATGAAATCAGTTCCTTTTTTGTTCCTCAGATCCTCCCACATACCTGAAGTAGCTGACCATCCTTGTATCTTCCATGGTACTGAGAAAACTGACATTTTCCTGAACCTTTCCACTGAGTCCCCCAGCTTAGTTCGAGACTCACTGATTGAGACTCCTGTTCTTGATGTTCCATCTGCTTATTGATCTTTGTGTGCAGCCCAGAATGGATCTCCATCCTGCAGGTGGGGGGCTATAGATGTTAATTCACTCCAGCCCACTTATGGATGAGGTAGTCACAGAAAAAAAAGAATGTCCCAGAAATTCAGCAGAAGAGGCACTGTAGTAGGGATGTTTCCTCTACTTCCATGTGACTGTTCAAAATTATAAGTACTCCTTTCAGATCTACTATTACATGTAGATATAGAACTGGGTAGAGTTAAAAATAGATTTATAGGTGTAGGGACAGATAGGGGAGTGAGCTAATGTTCAGAGATCCATCTATCTGCCCAATTCTTTAAGACAGGGAGGACCCAGGATGAGATCAAGCTTCATCTCAGAAGTCAGCTCCTTAGAACTCCAGAAAGTTTTCCTGCAGCTTCATTGTCATACCTGGGGTGGTTAAATTCCAAGCCACCCCTCAACATTTATTTAGTTAAGAAGACCAGCAATCATAGTAGCTATGGGGAAAGGCAGACTTCATGACAGAAGAGAATTTGCTAACTTCTTTCCTGGGTGAAAAGTAGACAGTACATACCCTTTTAAAAATAGGTCAGAAGCAAATCTAATCACAGTCAGCCACTCACCTGACTCTGTACACCTCCTTCCACCACCTAATCAGTCCCTTCCAGGCCCCCATTAATGCATGATTTCTTCTAGGGAATTCTGCAGATTAACAGAGTAATTACAATACACACACAGCTAATTGGGGTACTCAGTGCCCCCAAGAAAGGTAATGGAGAAAGTGGTGATGTACAAACACCATGCTGCAGAGCAGATCGAAGCATGGGATCAGATCCAACCCATGTGAGTGAGCAGCACACATGTGCATAGAGGCAAGTCTGATGTACCTGTGTACATGTGCGTGGGACAGACATATTTGGTTGGAGTTTTAGCATAAATATTACATATTGCATGTGTAATTCTTTCACTCACCAATATATATATCATGTTGCCATCTTGCTACCTTTCCTTTTAACTGCTGTATAATATCCATGGTAACCTGAACACCAGAGGCCTCTAAATACTTCAGTATTCTCCTACGCTGACCCTTGTGTCTGTGAGAGTTGAGCTGATCTGGGCTGGAAAAATAGTTCTGACTGACAGCCTGCTTGTAATCTTAAGAGTTGTAAATCAGGAACAGCATCCTCTTGGAGAACTCAGAATTAAAATGCAAGTAAGACATAAAATGTGAATATTTAGTTTGGTGAATTTATAGTTTGGGAGGATTTTTATTAATAGACATAACTGAAAGAAGATGTATTGAAGAGTTTAGTTTACATTTTCATGTTTAGACCCCAGATACAAATCTGAAATGTTTAGCCAAAAACAGAGCCTGATACAGAATGCTTTTCAAAATCACCTACAGTAAACATGAAGTTCCGGTAGCTGTTAGATTCTCTTTCCCACGTTCTGGCTCCAGACACAGAACATCATTATAAGTCACTAGGCACAGGAGAGGCATCCATGTTTGCACAGCGTCACCTGTACCCGACTCGTGTCTGAGTCCTTGAGTCAACCCTGAGGTTATCTGGGAAGCAGGCACAGTGCCTTATTCACACAGTGAATGGTGTAAAATTCGTACCACACACTATACCTGACACAAAGCAGGCTTTAGGAATTAGTTAACTAATTAATCAATGACTTCTTGGAAAATGTTTGGTCTATATGACAATCACAGGGAGATCATTTGCTTTGGGATCAAGCAAGTCTGGTTTTGGAATTGCTGTCTTTTACTGGCTTTGTGACTTTGGGTAAAGCAAACGCTCTAAGCCTCAATTTCCCGCCTGTCAAATGAGGGTGATAACGGCCTTGTAGGAGCAGTGCCAGAGCTGAACGGAAGAGTGTGTCTGTACTGACAGCCTTTGGTGAGTGATGAACTCCCCGAAGCTCAGCACCTTAAAACGATAAACAGCATTCATCGTGGACCTGGGGTCAGTTCATCTGAGATAACCTGACTCATGAGCGGTGGGCTGGTGGCTGTGTCATCTTGGTCTCCCTGCACAACCTCTTCAGCCGACTTTTTCAGGTTCGCTCCCCTACAAGGCTTGGGGTCCAAGTGAGGCAGGACTGGGCAGAGCCAGAAACAGAAGCATTTGGACCCTCTGCTTTCACCATCTTTATTGTCATCTCATTTGCCCAAGTAAGTCATGTGACCAATCCCAGACTCACCCTGGGAGGGGACCACCCAAGGGGTGCATAGAGGTCGTGCAATTACTGTGGCTACTGTGCAAACAATCTAAATCCAACGTATTAAGTGTTTAGCACAGTGTCTAACTCATAAAACATTCAAATTAGGTTAACAATAATAATCATAGCACGACTATTGGTATTTGATTTAAAAACATTTTCATAAAGGAAACTGTCATCATCAATCATTAAACATAACTCCTACGAAATTTTCTTGGGACTCTTTTTAGTTTCTCACTGCCTGGCCTAGAAGCTGGCTCCTTTACCTCCTTTACCTGGAATTCAGAGTTGTTCTCCCCTACATGACCATCATTTCTTGGAACTGACGGTGATACTTACATCTAAGCACAGAATCTAAGTTTGGTTCCCAAATCAGATCCCCCAAGCAAGTACTTGGAGGCAGATGGTACATTTGGAAGGTGGAGCTGGGAGCAGGAGAAAGGAAGAGTAACAGAGAGAGGGAATTAAAGCCGTGAGTTTTCTGTGACGTTATTGTGGTAGAAACATGAATTCCTCAGGAACCATTAGTGACGCTTCCCACTGGTATCTAACCAAAGAATGGGGTCCCGGGCACTTCCCCTCTGGCTCCGCCTCCCTTTGGTTGAGGGATGCTCATGGGAACAAGGGGCTTGCTATTCCACCATGACCAGTCGTGGAGTCAGCAAGCTTGGGCTGGCTGTGCTTGTTCAGGGTGCAGGGAATTCGCCCGTTAGCCCTAGAGCTTAACTGACAAAGACAGACTAGGGGGGCCATGTTTCATGTGGGTACACTTGGTGGGGGTGAGTTGGAAAAGGCCACCATAGTGGTAGACGAAGCAACGTGGACCAATGGCATGTGGCAGGGATATTGGTGGCCTCTTTTACAAATGGCTAAAAAAATAAATACAGGCTGTAGGATGTGTAGACGGGGCCTCCCATCAGGACACTGCGCACAGCTGAGCCACCCCGCTGCTGGCTTCTGCTGACTGCCCTGTCTCCATCTTCCCAGGAGATCTGGGATGATGAGAGCTTCGCTTGGGCCTTCTAGAGAGGAGTGGAACGTGCTCAGCAAGGTCAGCGTTTTCTTCCACAATTTGACCCAAACAATATTGCTTTATTCAAGCCGTCCTTCACATTTCAGAACCACTTTGTATTTTAAATTTTACAAATCTTAACACCTAGGCTTCGTTTTGCTTTTCTCTTTTAACAGGTGTCTTTAAGAAACTGTCACTCATAAAGGACTGGCCCTTGGTCACTCAGAAACAAGGAGACACACACCCCAGCCATCCTCACTGCAACCTCTTCATGCTGAAGAACTCAGCATGATTTCCTTTCCTGCCTTCCAGCAACAGCATCAGCAAAAGACAATCATCTCTTGGCATATTCTTCATCGAGAGCCAATTAAAGTTGATCTCTATTTATGTTTCCTTATGTTTGGGAAACACAATTTTAAGTGTAGGTATCGTTGACACAGAAATGATACCCTGCCCAACCATCTTTCACACAGGGGGAAACTCACAGATTGAAGAATCCATTCAGGCTATTAAGTTTGCTAAAAAGAAAAAGAAATAAGAGCCAAATTGGTTAAATTGGCAAAAATCAAGCAGATACAGTGACATCTGAGCACCAAGTCCAAGGCAGTGGATAGGGAGGACTCCAGAACGTCGCAGACACCTATGTCTTCTTCACAGCTTGTATGAGGCGGAGCATGTTTTATTTCATAATTAATCACAGCTTAGTCACGTAATTCTTCCGCTGCCTACAACTTGTTTAGAAGCCAGTAGGAGCCAAGCTGGGGTGGGAAGGCTGGAAGAGCAAGCCTTTTATGACTGTTCTTGGGAATTAGCTGATAAATAATGTATGCGACATCCCACTGATTCAAGGAACACTGAGTTTGATCTTAGAAATTCACTTACAGAATTTTTGTAAACAAGTCTGAAATGATACCTGATATAGTGCATGATTTTCCACGAATTTTATTTAATAAATATGCACACACAGGAGGTCTCATTCAGGCATATGTGTGTTGTGGTTTTTTTTTTTTTTTCTTTTCAATTTGACAGACCTATTTTTATTTCAAAGCAGCTTTAACCAAAGATAAATGAAAAATACGCTTTCTGGTTGCTCTTGTGATTTGATCTGAAATAAAAATAATGGCATTGCCTTGTTTTATGTAAATATGATTCTTAACAAAGTGAAATACACTTAGATTCAAAACCTCAGTATTATGATTTCAACAGTTACATTATGCACATGGAATCTCTTGTGATATTGATGGAAAGGAAAAGAACTAAAGAAAAGAGGTTTGAGGGAGCTGATATGAAATTCTGAAATGAAGCGTGGTCTATAGGCAAAGACTGGATATGCCAGGGTGTGAATGGGGAATAGTTAGCTCTGATTAACATGTCAACAAGATGTCATTCAGGTATTCCCTGGGCTGCAACTGACAGGCCATTTACCAGGATTACATCAGAATTGTTCAAAGGAGGAATCAGAGTCAAATAAGGCATTTTTACTAGGAAGCATACTAAAAGAACAGAGGAAGGAGAGGGCTTTGTGCAAAAAAGAGAATTAAATAAATGTATTTTAAACAACTGTTATAAGTCACTATCAAAAATACAAAATCAATCCCCTTTGATAAAAACAGGAGATAACTCTTAAACAAAAAATGATTGTGAATCAGGTACACTAGCGCATGCCTGTAATCCTAGTGACTGAGGAGCTGGATACAAAAGGATCACTGCGGGGGCACCTGGCTCTCCTTGCAGTGCTTGACCGAGTTCCACTGAAGGATGATTGCAGACTCATCCTAAAAGGATTGCATGCCAGATGTATGCCTCCCTAGCTTGGATGTTATTCTGTGGAGTTTTCCTAATAATATATTACTCACTTCAGTCTGGGGATCTTGCTAGAGGTGATGGGAATAATTCTACAAATTTCCAGAAAAACATCATGGAGACAAAACACATGTTGAAACCCTGTGATGTTAACCTCACTACAGAAGAATGTTTTTATTATGTTAAAAATCAAACACTGCATTTACTGGCACAACCAGAACCTGTTGGGGCACAGAAATTTATATATAACAATGTTTCCCCAAGTTCTAAACACAAAGCACCTCCCACAGTAGCTACTAGATATGGACCAGCTTATTTTATCTATGACAAGCCCTGGTACCCCCCTAAAGGCAAGCCCTCAGAGAAGGTAGATATAGATCTCCCCCTGTCTCCTACAGGGTGGTTTAATCCAGATGATGGTTGTGTTTATGTGTGGTGGTAAGGTAAAAAAATAAGGTTTCACAACATTCCTTCCTTCCTACAAAAAATATGTCACCCCTATAATAAACGTTGGTACACAATAACCAGTGGGACCGCTGCCCTCCTGTAACCCTTAATTCAGCAATTTAGATATTAACCAGAAAGACCTAGTAGAGATGGTCATGTGACATTATTTGTCTATCGCTTTACCGCAAAAATAGTAAAAATAGTCTTAGGTCATATAGAGTTTAGATATTAAGGAAATAAACATTGTATTAGCTCATTGACGTAATTAGATATTTTTAAAATAATTGTGATTAAGTAAGGATAATCTGTAAGGTTACTGTTTTCATAATCTTTTGGTAAAAACAATTTCTGCCTATGCTTTGGAAACTTCTTTGATTTTATTAATCATAAGCCTGTTATCAAAGCCTGAAGAAAAATGTATATAAACCAAGCCTTCCCCAGAATAAAGTGGGACTGATTGCACCAGAACTAGAGTCTGTGTCTTTCATTCTCCATCCATTGCCGACGCTGTCTCCCCACGCCCCATTACCAGTGTGGAACCCATGGACTCCTGCTAGGGCCGGACCCCGGCAGATCACAAGTTCCAGGTTGGCCTGTGCTCCTTAGTGAGACCCTGTCTCAAAATAAAATAAAAAGGATTGGAGGTGTAGCTCAATGGTATGGCACCCCTGGATTCAATTCATAGTACTGCAAAAAAAAAAAGAAAGCCAATTTCCCTAGATGCTAATATCATTGAAGATCTCGGAAAGAGATTAAAGGAGTTTAAGGAAAGGAAGATAACTAGGCACCAAATGCCCAGCTGCATCAGGAGGGCCAATGGATGGGGCCATGACTGGGCAGCTGCCCAGCAAAGGAGGAACATAGGGAACAAAGATCCCCACAACGGATTTCAAATCTTTGGCCCTTGCCTTGGTGGTGGTATCCAACAGAATAACAAAGGACAAGATGGTCTGATTATTCAAAACATACCAGTCAGCATTGTCAGGTGGAGAGAAGAGAGAAGTCGGGTGGGGAGTTATGGGCATGGCAAACAGAAGATCTTAGAATAACTCTATATTCCGCCTCTTTCATACTGAGCCTTGCCCCTTCTTGACATAGGATCACCAGCCTTAGCAAAGTAATAAACCAACATCACCAGGTTGAGATGTTCTTCTAGCATAATGGAGAAGTGAACACGAATTAAAAGAAGAGAACTTCCAATGTTCCCCGATTTTACTCTTTCTGTGTCTACATACCATCACCATCCATGAGAAACCTGCTCTTTGGAATCCGTAACAAAACTGTGCAGATGTAGCAAGACAACAAAAACCGTGGGAACAAGCTAATGGCTGGAAACATCAGCCTACCTTCCCATTCTCTGCAAATCACAGATAAGTTAAATATAGGCGAATTTGAATAATATTGTTCATAAATGTCGAATCTATTGCTATAGATAGTTATAAAAATGCCGCTTCTTCTTGAATGTACATGGGTCATTTGGAAATGTTGACCACGAGTAAAACTTCAAAATTCCAAAGAATAGAAATAAGACATAAAAAGCTGCCCCTAGTTCCTGACAACAATGGAGTACACCTAAAAACACAGCAAGTGAAGAAGTCAAATCTCCCAACCACTGGAATCAGAAAGAAAATATTTTCTACTGAATAACTCGTGGGTCACAGAGAACGTCAGAAGTACAACGGCTGAATCATTAAAGCACAGAGACACTGAGCTCTATATACACGTGTGGTCATGGCAAAGAATTGGTTGAAAGGTATAATGGTTAATTTGAATTATCAAATTGATTGGATTAAGAGATGCCAATGATGAAGAGGCTTCTGGGTGTGTCTAGGAGGGCGTGTCTAGGGATGATTGGCATGTGAGATGGTGAACTGAAGTGGAGCCCCTCCCTAAGCCTGGGCAGCACCACCCAATAGGATGGTGGTATGGATGGAATAAATGTTGGAAGAACAAGGAAACAGATGCAGATGCAAGCTTGGCTCTTCTTGAACATGTTCTTGATTGCTGCTTCCATCGTCTGAGCATATGGGACTCTTGCTTCTTCACTCTTACAAAGCAGGTTCTGCCAGTAATTCTCCAGGTAGTTTCCAGAAGCCTTGGTCTTGGACTAGGGTAGCACTGTCGATCCTTCTTGTTCTGGGGCTTCCGCATTTTGGACTGCGCAGCTGCTAGGTCCTCCACCTCTCTAGCTGCAGATGGCCATGTGGACTATCCAGCTTCTGGTCCTGTAAGTCAATCTAATAAATCCTTTTTTATAACCATTCTTCCTGTTGATTTTGTTCCTCTAAAGAACCCTAATACAAAAGGAAAACCAGAATCATAAAGGCCTTCCTTACCAAAACCAGAAAGAATGAAAATAGTATAATAGTATATTTAGCATAAAAATGTAAGAAAAAAAAATCTAAGAAAGCAGAACCACAGAATTAATAAATATAAAAGCATAAATCAATTTATTGGGAAAGAGAAAAATAATGTTAAGTACCTGTAACCATTGAAAAGAAGGAAAATAGAGTCGATTTATATGAAAATATACATTGATTAACATATTGGAATATAAAGAACTGATATATAAAATAATTGGTTCTTTGAATAAAAATAGATAAATCCTTTTTTTACTAAAAAGAGCACATTAATATACAAACTTGTGAGTGTGAAAAATGGAACTGATTAAAATAATTCTAAAAAGAATATTTGCTCAAATCTAGCCTAATACATTTAAGAATAGAATGGGCCATTTTCTATAAATATAAAAATACCATCCTGCAAATTGTCTCAACAAAAGATCGAATACTTAAGTGGACCCAAAACCAAGGAAGAAATTGAGAAAGTTGTCAGATATCTACTTCTCAATAAAGTTCCAGACAATTTCATGCATGAATTCATTCAAACCTTCTAGAAACAGATAATTCGTGAGCTTTTTAAATTGTCCGAAAGCATAAAGTTAGAATTAATGCTTCCCAAAGCTTTTTACAAAGTCATAATAGCACAAAAACCTGAGCTTGACAAGAAGATCACCAAAGACAGACCCATAAACCAAACCCACAGGTATTGATGAAAAACTCACAGAGAACCAGCAAATAGAATCCACATGGCATTTAAAAAATCATACATTGAGCTAAGTGGGTTTGAGTTCAGATATTCAGGAACAATCCAATATTAGACACGTATCATTCTAATTCAGCATATAAATAAGCAGAAAAGAAAGTAATAAAATGATATGATTTTATCAATAAAGGTCAAAAGCTTATCTGACAGAATTTGGTATCCAATTCTACATTTGTTAACATATAAATGGGTTGTAATATATGTCATTTATTATAAGGTAGCTACACCTGCTAAAAATTTAATATGACACATATAAAATTCTCAATCACTGAATGAATGAATCATAATGATTTGTTAGTATATCAAGAGCCTTCAGTCTGGACAAAAAATCACTTTTCCCTGGACAGAAAATAGCAGTCTGAACAAAAGAGTGGGGGTTTCAAATATGTGTGAACACAGATTGTACATAGAGTTTAGCCAGGTACTAGCTATGTAATCATGACCAACTGTATAATCTACACAAGTCTCAGAGTCTTAGAAAAGTCACAGGAGGCGACAAAACACAACTTGCCAGGTCATTATAATGATTAGGAATAACAGATACAAAAGTACTTAGTACACAGTAAGTGCTCAATAAACGTCCTCTTGGGTGCCCTTGTTGCTGGCTGTGGTATAGTAATTTGCACAATTTGCATTTGAATCTGAGCTTACAAAAGAAGTATTTTTTCCTCTACCACATCTACTCAGGGAGAAAATATAGCAGGTTAAAAATTATTTTCCCATTACAAAGTAATTTTTGCTTATTTGGAAAAAAATGGGGAAAATGAAAAACACACAATATAGAATTCAAGTTTCTCATAATTTTCCCTCATCATTATTATTATTTTTTAATGCAGGGGAACTTAACCACTGAGCCACATACATCCCCGGCCCTTTTTATTTTTATTTATTAATTTTTATTTTGAGACAAGATCTTACTAAGGTGCTTAGGCCTCACTAAGTTGCTGAAACTAGCCTGGAACTTGCAATTCTTCTGCCCCAGCCTCCCAAGCTGCTGGGATTACAGGCATGAGCCACCACACCTGGCACATCATCCACTTTAACAAATAAACTTTCATGCCTAGAATCAGAATTGAAACTGTACCCTTTAAATATATTTCAAAACCAAAATTTTTAAATCTTCAACAGAAAAATACTTAATCTGAAAGTGTCATTTCATGCATTATTTTATAGCAACCCATCCGTTTTACAGCACTCAAACTCACTTTGTCTTTGATCTGCTCCAAAGACGCACAGCATGGACCACCACAGCCTTTGTGTATCTGTCACCCGAGTCACTGGCCAGATGTGGAAATGATTCTAGACATTCCAACTGCACCAGTCATGTCCCTTCCCTGGTGCTCACAGATGAGCCGGAAGTGGATGCTTCTTGGTGGTAGCTCAGTCCTAAGCCCTTCCTAATAGAAAGAACCACAAACATCAGTAGACAGAATGAATTCCTGTCAGGTGCCCTGAGGGGAGAGCTTCATCCCTGTTCTATGTCACGGTGAAATAGACGGTGGAAAGTTTTCATTGATTTGATCAACATAGGCAATGCAAACTTCACATGGCAAATAACAAAAATAAATCATTGTCTCACCTTGAACCTTGACTTGTTCTGTTGAACTGACCATATCAGTGAAATTAACCCCATTACCACCAATATTCCAGTTTCCACCATGCTGATGGAACCTCAACATCCTGATAATACCTGGAAGTTTTTGCCATTCAAGTTTGAATGTGACCTATGGTTAAAGTTGGCTGCAATTAAACACAAGATTGTTGTCTAGAAAGCCCATTATTGTCCTTGCTTAGTTGCCTAATTTCCTTCTATTAACATGTTCTTCAGGCTGTTGCAAACTCCTTTTTCCAAGCTAATTTAGGAAACACATTTTTACAAAGAACAGGTCATTTTAAAAGCATCATTCGAATGTTGACCTTCAGTTATTCTCTAATAACCAACATAATCAGTAGGGGCTGAGGCCACCAACTGATCAACCTTTGAGCAAAACTATATATTCAAGGTCTAAAACTTCTTCCGGAGCCCCATCTCATTATCTTGTGGGACAACGTTGAGAAGAGAACAGTTGTACGACTTCTTCCCCTGTTTCCTCTCCAGCCTCTCAATCCCTGTTTATGATCTTTCCATTTACCATGGCATGTCCTGGAGAATCAGACATAATTGCAGGAATCTTAAAGAAATAAGGGGAGGAATTTGTCACGTTCTATTTGTGTCGACTTTGTTTGGAAAGCTTTCTATGTGTAGCATCTTTTATTAAATGACTCCACACATTCGTGCTCCGCAGAGGAGAATAAGACATGTGTATGCTGTCCGCTGTATCTAGGGGTGTCATTTGGAGAATCAACCTCAATTAAATCTAATTACATTCCTTTTCAACTAGAGAAGCACGAAGAGGGCCCACAAACTTCATCTTAATTGTAAGTCAATTACATTGTCAAAGCGTAGAAAAAATACTAAATGAGTATGACAGAGGGACCCTACATGCTCTGCGCTCTCCCACGCGGAGAGTCACGGGGTGGGTTGATTCTTCTATGTGCATTCAAACCTTACCCAGAGCACTGCCCCCCATACCTGAAGCAATGCCAGTGTTCCCAGGGGGTGCTGGCTAAGGCTGAAGACATCACAGCCCGGTGGGGTGAGGGATGGAGTGGCTGTACAGTCATCCTGGGAAGCAGATGTGCTTAAACTCAAGCAACTGCCTGCTCTGTGATTGCGGCAAAATGAATATCCTTCATTCTTTTCATAGGTATATGGAAACATAACTCTCCTAAAGCTGTGGTTGACCAGGCTTCAATCAGCTCCACCCCAAAATACCAAGGCCCAAGGCAAAGGGACAGCATCCCCAGGATCACGTTGTGCCCGGGCAGAACATCCTCGTCACAAGTCTTCTCAAACTGATTCTCTAATTGAAACCAGTTGGCTGAGATTTCAGTTCCTGGACTCCATTCCCACCCTCTTCCCAAGGATTTACTTGTGTCTGGTCTATTCTGGGGCCTTTTAGAAATGGTCCTCCTGCCCATTGTGCCAACATCAGCAGGATATTTTAATACGTTCTGTTCTTTCTTTCCCTTCTGTGCTTTCTTTCCATTCTTTTTTTTACAATAATCCATGTGAAGTTTTTTTATCCATTCTTTACTTATTTATTTGTTTTTATTTTTTTTTTGAATTTTTACAGATTGCATTAATGATTCCTCCCTGAAGTATTAACTTTATTTTCTAGATCCTGAGACTTGTGAGACTTGTGTCATAAGTTATGTTTCCCTAATTTTTGATTTTAATTCTAAGAGCACATCCTTGGCAAATAAATGTAAAGAAAATAGGAAACTCATATATACCATTTTAAAAATTCATCATCATTATTACATGAATTCATTTATTTTTCCTTTTCTCTGGACTTGAAATTTCAATCGGTTCATTGAATTTTATAGTTTCTTGAAAGATTAAGAAATTTTTTTCTGGGATAAAAGTATCCAGAGCAACAAATTCAGTAGTTTATAGGAGCTAAGCAAATAGTGAAATGGACAAGAATGTCAGCTAGGTTGAGAAGCTCATGTGGGCCTTTCATTTTGTTGATTTTTATTTTTTTATTAAAGCATTATAGTTACACCTAGTAGCTGGGTTTGTCCCAACAGAATCGTGCATGCATGGAATACAACCCAGTCTATTTCCACCTCCAGCCACCCCTTCTTCACCTAGTCACCCCCTACAGATTGGTGCTCTCCACACCCTATGGGTGATTTCCCTGGGATATATTTGTGCCACTTACCATGTGTGCTTGTTTCTAAAGCGACAGTCATTCTTCAAGTCCAGCCAAGAGGTGTCCTGTAGAAAAGTGAGACCCATATGGCTACATGTGCTTAGAGAAGCCAGAAGGCCATGTGACTCCATATTGCCAGTACAGATTCACTCGTAACACTGCTGGATGAAAGGCATGTCTCATCTTCCTTAAGCTAAAGCTCATCTTCATTTTTATCTTTATCAAAAGCATAACAAATTCAAAATGTGTTATTTATTATAGCATAAAAGGAAGGAACTGGCAGGATCTTAACTGGTGGAGGGGTGGGGCGTCTGCGGGGCCTGGCAGGAAAGAGAAGCCAAGCCAGGGTGGAGTCTGAGCGCAGGCTGACTGAGGACGCCAGCCCCGGTTCAGAGTAGAGGTGACCTTCCTGTGCCAACTCACTGCCACAGGACCCTGGAGACGTCTCCAGCTGAGAAATGATCCCACCTGCCCGCCACTACTAGGCTCTGGGGCCAACTCAGCTGAGAAGCTGCCAGAACTGATGGGAACAGTGTCCGAGCTTTCCTCGCGGGCAGAAGGATTTTTTAAATGGGACAGGGACTCCTGTGCCCAGCATGTGCACGCAAAGGGGATGGTACCCACTAATCGCCCTGAGAGCAATATCTAGTTAACAGTTTGTTCACACACACACACACACACACACACACACAGCCTTATATTAACTACGTTGCTTTTTATTTTAAAACATCCAATTTACCGTGCTTTAAATATAGAGGAAATAAAATGTTTATCTTTGGGATTACTAGCTATGCATTGGTGTTAAGGTCCTGTCTTTGAAAGTTACATGGGTTATAAAAATAATAATAATACTCCCCTTGTTTAGGTGTTTAAAAATATTTAATGATCTCTCTGTGAGAAATAAAAATAAAAGTGCCTAGCCAATGAAGCAGAACCTTTATGGCCACCCTTAGAGGAACCACCCTCAAAACTTAATGACCCCTGTGGGTGGTATCAAAACTGGCTCAACCTTATTAAGTTAGGGAGCATCCCCAGGAGGTCAAAGGGTCAGGAGGATCTGCTGCCCAAGCCACATCCAGGCAATGGGGATGGGGCCTCCCCTGGAGTCTGATCATGTTACCCAGGGGCTTTTAGGATTAAGAACCACTGCTCTGATCCCAAGAAGAACTGGCCCCATAGAAAAGTAGAAGAGGAAGATGTTCCTTTTGAGAAGGCCACAAGCAATCACCTTCTTTAAAATTTTCTAAATTTGTCCTAATTAGTTGTACATGACAGTAGCATGCATTTATATATTTTGATAGGTCTCACGTAAATGGAGTGTAATCTCTCATTTTTCTGGTGATACACATTGTAGGATCACACTGATCATGTAGTCACACAGGAACATCTATCTATCCCACTGGCATGAAATTAGGGTCACATATTGAAGTGCAGGATGAGGGGCTTGTGCCTCCACGGGACAGGCTGCTGTTGAGCACTGATGTGGAAACAGTAACAACCATGGTGTTGGTAGCCAGCCCAGCAGGACAGGGCAGGGGCTGGCTCTCGACTCGCAGGGCCTGCTGGAAGGAAGAGCAGCTTCAGGCATGAAGGCCAGGCGTCTGCCAGTCCTGAAGGAAAGCGCTGTCTACAAGCGGATCCATGAATGCAGCGTGTCTGATGAACAGCTCTCACCTCCACCTGCTCTGACCTAGCTGAGACTCCATCCCTGAGAACGGAGCAAGGGGTAGGTAAACTTGCAGAAGAGAACCAAATCAAAAAGGAGGCAAAGCGGCAGCTTTTGATGTGTGACTGATAGATGACTAGAGAAGCCCAAGACCCTTCAGGAGTCGTAAACCAGACCCACGTTTGTAATGGTCTCACTGTGCGCTTTGCTCTTCCTCCCATGCTCATATCGGCACGGAGGCCCAAGTGCAGTAGATCTGTGCAGAGCACCTAGTCATCTAATCAGGGAGGGGCACAGCACTGGCAGCTGCTGTGTTCTTCACCTCCAAGCACCTGCCGCTAAGCAGGTATCTGCCCGGGTCTGATGTTGCCAAATACTTACTGGGTCCTCATCGCTGTTTCCTGACACACAGTTGCTAAAATCTTTACCATCTCTGGAATTACAGGAGTGTATTTTATGTGCCAAAAAAGGTGAGTGGTGGCTGGTGGCCTCTAGGTAACTTCACTCTGGAGGCTGGTCACAAGAATGACCACGGCATGATTGAAGGGTTGGATTTTTCAGCTGCACCCCCACCCTCCCAGGAGGGAAAAGGGCTGAGGCTCAGTTGGCATCTTTTTAAAGCAAAGTTTGTCTCCCTAATGCAAGTGGGAAACCAGTAACGTTTGTCTTGAATGGAATTTATGAAATAAACATACAATTAAATTAGATACATATATTAGGGCTATCAGTATAATACCTACCATCTGTGACATTCTATCAGAATCAGGTCTAGTGCTCTTCAGGTGTGAGTCTGATTAATCTTAATCTCCTTTACACTGTTCAAACACTGATGGAGATATTCTTGATATGAAAAATACTTCTACAGTAAGAAATTGTCATTGCCATTTTTGGCGAATGTGTTTGGTCTTCGAACAGTATAGTTGTCAGTAAGGAGCCCTGGCATGCCCTCTCCCTCACTTGTCTACTCTCCCCTACACTCAGGCTGACCTCACTGGACATTACAGTAGTGCAGACTCAAGTTCTGCTTCTATTTATTTTCCTTTAAGTCATTTCTAAATTTACTTCTACCTCAGGCCCCTTGCATGTGCTGTTGGCTCATCTGGAGATCTATTTCAAGGTATCTTCCAGGGATGGTCCCTTTTTATCATTTAAACGCTGTCTTCAGATCATCCAGTCTCAGGACTCACCCCTTCTGGAATGCAGTAACTCTGTGATGTCATTGTTTTCTTCAGAGACTAATCAATTTTTCTTTTTTTTTTTAGACATATTTTTTTCCTTTATTTATTCTTGTAAACAAATGGATTACATGTTGTTTCTCTGTTTGTACATGGAGTAAAGGCATACCATTTGTGTAATCATACATTACATAGGGTAATGGTGTTTGATTCATTCTGTTATTTTTCCCTTCCCCTCACCCCTCCCACCCCTCTTTTCCCTCTATACAGTCCTTCCTTCCTCCATTCTTGCCCCCCTCCCTAACCCTAACCCTAACCCTAACACTAACCCCTCTCACCCCCCATTATATGTCATCATCCGCTTATCAGAGAGATCATTCAAACTTTGTTTTTTTGAGATTGGCTTATCTCACTTAGCATGATATTCTCCAATTGCATCCATTTGCCTGCAAATGCCATAATTTTATCATTCTTCATGGCGGAGTAATATTCCATTGTATATATATACCACAGTTTCTTTATCCACTCATCAATTGAAGGGCATCTAGGTTGGTTCCACAATCTGGCAATTGTGAATTGAGCAGCTAAGATTGATGTGGCTGTATCTCTGAAGTATGCTGATTTTAAGTCCTTTAGATATAGGCTAAGGAGTGGGATAGCTGGGTCAAATGGTGGTTCCATTTCTTATTTGTTTCCTTATTTTCTCTGACTCTAGCATTATCTTTCAGTTATCACTGTGGAAAAATGAATGCAAAGTGTCCAGTTGTCCCCCCTTTTGTATCCATAACCCTTCCAAAGTGGTTTTGCACCTCCTCCCCAAAGAGTCGAAGTCTGGTCTTTCACCCCTTAAATTGAGGCTGGACTTTAACTTGATTTAGCTAATAGAATCCAAAAGAGGAGATGGTGGGTGAGGTCACAGTATAGTGTCAGGGACTTTCCACTCTCTCTCTCTCTCTTAGGACTCTGGATTTACCAGGATCACAAACTCTGGCTAAGTGAGTTTGAAAGACCACAGGACAGAAGAGATCCTGGCTATCCCAGGCAAGGCCATTTCTGACAGTCACCAATCAATCCCCAAATCCTGAGAGGGCAGCCAAGACTTGTGAGCTGCCTCCCCTGCCTGCACTGAACTGCTTGCTGGCTTGTGAATGAGCAGCAGGCAACCCAGGTGCCCATAAGCTCATGGGCAATGACAGATGCTTACTGTTGTTGATGATAATTCACCAAAGCCATTCATCCATAGACAACAGACCCACCACTCTACCTCAAGACCCCAGAGAGGTGCTTGGTGGATAGGAAGAGCACTTGGATAAAAAGCAGTCGATGGATGTGCAGAAGAATGAAAAAGTGAACTGAAAAATAACTCCATTATACACTAGCCCAATTACATTTTCCCAACTTAGTCTAGAACTAACTTAAACAATATAATAAGTTTGCTCATGCAATTAATTTAGTTCTTCTGGGCATCTACACCAATTACTGGAAAAGACAAAAACCAGCATTAGAATAGACATTGCTACTAAATAAAAGGTATTCAAATATTTATATCTACTCTTTCCCTCTCTGCAGAGTCTATAAATACAGCAGCCCAGACAAGCTTTATGGGTGTGAGCTGAAGCAGATTGTAGCCAGGAGACAATCGTCGCCTTCCACTCTCCTTTGAGCCACTGCCTGCTCAAACAGAATGAAGATTCCCCTGTTTTGTTTCTGCCTAATCACTTATTGTAATGCCAAAGGGAAGGAAATAAATCTTGGAAACTTTGACCAAATCAGTTTAGTTTGTCCATTATCACAGCAGGAGAGGCGAGCGTGGGGTTTCCATTTTTAAGGATAATCTTTCTTAGAGTGTGCACAATGACTAGCTCAGTCTAAATAATCTTGAGAACATTGAATGTTTTTAAAAGGATTCAGGGCTGCACTGATTTCTGCCTTTATATCACAAAGTCCATTTGTTGCCAGGCTTCATTTTCTCTCTGCAGTTGCAAAGGAACTGAACACTTGGCAAATGGTAGATGCATGCATTGGCTAATTCAGAGGAAGGCCTGGCTTTGAAGTCCTATACATGAAGTTTATTGTTTAAAGATTACTTGTGTTTGAAAAAAATTAAACAAGATTACCTGCTTTGAATGCAGATTCATACCATTCATGTAATCATACATGTACATAGGGTAATGATATCTGTCTCATTCAGAATGTAATTATTATTTTAATTAGTTTCAGTTCATAAATCACTATTATTCAGTAAAAATGCTGGACTTTTATGTATAACTGAATATTCATCGTTATGGTTTGGATCTGGAATTATCTCCCAGAAAGCTCATGTTTTGAAAGCATGGTCCCCAATGTAGCATAGTTCAGAGGTAAGGCTTTCAGAAAAAATTGGATGATAAGGCTGGAAACTCATCAGTGAATTAATCCATTTGATGGATTAGCAATTTCAATAGTCTGCTGGGTGGTAAGAGCAGGCAGTGGGACAGGGCTAAAGGACAGAGGTCACTGGGGGTGTGCCTGTGGGGACTATATCTTGTCCCTGGCTTCTCCCGCTCTCTCTCTCTCTCTCTGCTTCCAAGCTGCCCTGAGCTGAGCAGATTTTCTGCACCAGGCCTTTCCACCATGATGTTCTGCTACAGCTCAGTCCATAGCCATGGATTCGGAAACCATGGACTGAAACCATGAAACCAAAATAAACTTTTCCTTCTCCAAGTTGTTCTTATAAAGTATTTTGATCACACTGAAACAAAACTTGACTAACACATTTATACCCAAGGGTGGTTTTGTGCCAATAATCTCCAGATTTTCACCTCTGTGTCACAGATTGTTCCCTCTTCCCTCTTTCCTCCCGTCCTAATACCCTCCCTGCATGAATCCATTCCTCCTTTGGGCCCTTCCTCTCCTCCTCCTCCTCCGTCTCCTCCTCCTCTTCTTTTCTTCCTCCTCTGTCTTCCTCTTCCTCTCCTCCTCCTCCTCCTCCTCCTCTTCTTTTCTTCCTCCTCTGTCTTCCTCTTCCTCTCCTCCTCCTCCTCTTCCTCTCCTCCTCCTCCTCCTCCTTCCATCTTGTCCTCCCCCTCTTTCTGCCCGCTTCCTTTCTTCTCACTCACTTTTTCTTTCTTCCTCTTTCTTTTCTCTCCTCCACTCCTTTGCTCTTTCATCTTCTTCCCTCTCTCTTTCCCTCCCACCCACTTCCACCCTTATCTCACCCACCCCCAGTCCCTCAGTGACCCCAGTAAGAAGGCAGGACAGAGTACTCCTGGTGGCTCGTTCTCTCCAGCGTCTCATGGATTCTTGTTCTTCAGCTGTATGTAATGGATGACACATGGACATTTGATGTGGCCAAAGTCACTCCACTTTTAACTCTTCAAGTGTAAATTGAATTGTTCTTTTCATTTCTTAGAAGTCAAGAAAAACAATTTCCTCTTTGGACATTTTTTTTTTCTCAATTATTCCACTTTCACATTTTAGGTATTTAATTTGACAGTTTCAGGCCAATTAAAAATACGTCTCCGTATGTATTTTGATGTTATGCTTCTGAAATGCATTAAAACCTATATTTGTTAGTGTTGTGAAATTCCAATTGGATAATAAATATTGCCATTTGATCAATTTGTGGTACATAGATTTTACTTGTATCATTTACATTACTCAAGGATTTGAACTGAACTGTCATACTAGTTCAATCTGCCCTGTTTCATCAATTCTATCAGCAGATTAATTATATCATTTACTCATTGCTACATTTTTCTACAAAACTAACCTCTGAATTTAAAACTAGCTGTATCATTGGCAGTCCAAAATTAATCTACATTTCTAAAAAAAGAATGGAAAAGAGCAAAATGCAAATACTTGTTCAAGTAGGTTTTAAATCAAGATGATCAGATTCAAAGCAATTAGGTCCTAACTAACTAGGTTTAAAAGTCACTGTGAATTACAATCCCATGCTGACGCTGACAAGAATTTTGTGAAATATTTACACTTACGCATGGCTATGAACAGAGTTTGTCAGTCTTTTGTAAGGTAATTTAACAACACATTTTGTAATAGTTTTAGAAACATTAAAAAATTCATTATTAATGATAAGGATTCAAAAAGTTGGTTATTCATGATAAGGAATAACCAAAAAAAAAAAAAAAATAGAAATATACCTTGGGATGACTCCATCCATGGGGGTGTTTAATCATTATAAAACACTGAAATGGCTGGGTGGGATGGAGACCTCTGCAATCCCAGTGGCTCAGCAGGCTGAGGCAGGAGGACCACAAGTTCAAGGTCAGCCACAGCAAGTTAGCAAGACCCTCAGCAGGACCTTAAATAAAAAATCAAAAGGGCTGGGGATGTTGATTAATGGGTAATTGTTCCTGAGTTAAATCTCCAGCTCCTCGTGCTCCCCCCAATAAAAAAAAATACTGAAATCAACATAAACATCCAGAAATGAACAAATAAATTATGGGAACATCAAATTGATGGAATTTTGTATAGACATTAAAAACAAAAGTTGTGACAATTAGGTAAGGACATGTTCACCCAATAAAAAAATGTCTTGCTATCTGTGTTATCGCTAAATTAATATAAGAATCATAAAACTCCAATTTTTTCCAATATGTGCTCACTGAGAAGGAGGCGGACCCTGAGCTGAGATAGACATGGAAGGGGTCCGGGTCCCAGCCCCCTGCACCTCCACCTGCAGGAGCAGCTCCGGCCTCCTCCGAGCAGCTGTTCTGTTCTTCCCCTCCTCATGGTACTGAATTCGTTTCAGTCAGTTCCTTTTTCCCTTTAAAACTGTGGATAAAGATAACTGCCCTCGACAGGCTTCTTCTCATATTCAGTGCACACTGTGTGTATTTGCTGTACTCTGCCCGCGTGCTGCCCAGTGGGTTCCTCTGCTAGTGCAATCATAGCCAGGTGCCACCAACGGTGCTCAAGCAACAGAAATGTATCATCTGGCTGTTTTAGGGGCTGGAAGCCCAAGGTCAAGGTGTCAGCAGGGTTGGTTCCTTCTGAGGACTGCGAGGAGGAATCTCTTCCATTAGCATCCCATGGCCATCGAGCCACCCCCAATCCCTGCCTGCAAGGCCACTTGACATTCCCCCTGTACACACGTCTGTCTCCCGATCTCCCCCTTTCATTACACCTGTCAGATTGGCTGAGGCCCACCCTCATGACTTCATCTTATCTAGATTGTCTCTGTGAAGACCCTGAATTCAAATACGGTCAATTCATGTGCTGGAGGTCGGGACTCCGACATGTGGATTTCAGGAAACATGACTTAACCCAACCAGCCTCTTAGGGACTCAGCTTTCCAGACATGCTTGCACCGCTGCTCCCACATGGTCAGACGTAACGGTGGTACCACCACGAGGGCGCGTCTGGCAATGACCTGGCCCGCAGGTTCCCCAAACAGGATGAGGACAGGTGATCTGTGGTGCTGGTGGGATTCTAAGTTGTCAGGTAGTTTTCTGTTTGTCTTGACTTTTTCATTCCCTTTTCTTCTTTGATTCCTACAATTCCCACCCATTCCCCTGAAATTTATGCTATTTAAAAGGAGGGGGTCAGTAAATTTGGAATGCCTCTTAAATATTAGCAATTGCAATTTGACCACAGGTGAGACTTCCCGCCCTTCTCACTGGCTTCCATATTGAGGATGTGGCCTTTCCATTCTCCGGTGGGAACATCCATGAAAGAGTTCAGGTCACTGCTGGAGCACGAGGAGACTCATCCTCCACTCTATGCTCTCCACAGCCTTTAATTACAGCAGGACACACCAGCCTCCTTGCCTTGCTTTGTGACAGTTCCTGGTATTTTATTTCAGCATTTCTACTTACCTTTGCCAGAAGAGAAAGTATTATATTCTCATTTCTCTCATCTCTCCTGACTGCTGTGTGGTGGTTATGATGTATGTAATACCTCCTATAGATTCTTTATAGATAAAAGGTCCTCAGGCCAAGTGGCAAAATCTTTGACTTTCTTAGAGGTTTATTTTTTTATAATCTTATTAAATATTTATTTTCCTCCAGGTAATTTGGCTATTGGATTTCTTTCTTCCCAGTATGTCAAGACTCTTGCATTAAAGACCCAATGATTTGTTTTTTAAATAAATTATATTGAATTGTGCAGTTTTCAAATTAAAAAGAAAAAATAATAAAGGTATGCATCAACGTGGGCTACTTGATGAGCCATTTAAAAAAAATCCAATAGATGATTTAGCTATGGTTGAAATGCCATGTGAATTGACATTTATGGCTGTGTGTCTGCAGGGAATATTTAATTTTAAGTTAGGAAAGCCCAGCTAAAACAGATCAAACTATAGGGAAGATCTCAGTTCATGAAACAGGAAACTCCAGGATAGGTCTCTTCAGGTGGAGACTTACTGCAGCAACTCAAGTCACACTATCAATTATTCCTCTCCTCATCCTCTGTTCTGCTTTCTGAATCCCGACTCCATTCTCATGTGGAGGCCTCTTTAGAAATCACACGACATCCCCTTGTAAGGACTAAATAGCAGAGTAAGTTCAAAGCTCACATCTTCGTTCCACACACCCAAGAAACAGAACGACTCGCTATTCAGTTCTGCAGAAAAGAGGCAGTATCTCCTTCTCGAATATTTCTTAGTTTGGTTTGCGCGTCTGATTCTGATGTATGGGGCAAGATAAAGTCACCATCCCACAGACGCCACATGGCTGGCATGATCTAGAGGTCCCTTCGCAAAGGAAATCCAGGGCCCTGTTAGAGGGCATGGGACGATATTGTCATGTAGGAAAAAACAGATGTCAACTTCCAGAATATTTTTAATAGTGGGAACAATATTTTAAATGACCACAGCCTCTCCTGTTACAGAAAAGTACTCTGGACACCTACCAGGTGGTCAACAAGAATAGCCGTTTTACATAGTTCTTTAAAACAAGATTTCAGATGAGGGTTCTACATCCGATTCCCTCTCCTGGGAGGTAACTCCCTCAGACCTCAGCAAACTGGCCTCGGAGGGACCACTACACAGTCAGACAAGGCAGCATGATCCCAAGTGCTGGGTGTTGTGTGGCTGGACCAGGGATAAATCCTTAACCTAAACTGAGGTATCAAGTTCTCCAATCTAGACATTTGGAAATGGTGGTGAGGATAGGCTCAAGAGAGAAAAAGAAAAAAAAAAAAAAATGTAACCTACGAAGGAATCTATGCCACAAATGATAGATACAAGCATCTGCTAATAGAAACACAGTCAAGAGGAGCAAATGAGCGATCCACAAAATCAAAACACGAAGAAAAATGTTTGTATTCATCAAGATTCTGCCAGAAACGCAGGACCAGCCAGAAAGGTGTGTCCAGAGATTTTCTGCAAGGTGTTGGCTCAGCAAGGGCAGAGTCTGGTCGGGTAGGCCCTAGTCCATGGAACAGGTCTCAGGAGGGCAACGTGGGCTGCTGGGTCATCATGCTGCCAGCAGCATGGTCCTCAGAGGCCTCAGCCCCTCAGCCCACTCTGGAGGTCTTTCACTTGGCTGAGTCGGGCCCACCCATGTTTCTTAGAACAGCATCTCATTAAAATCAACTGACGATGACTTTTGTGACACCTGTAAAGCACCTTCACAGCAACGCATCATACCAACCACCGTGATGCACAATCATGCCAGTAATCAAGGAGGGGAGCCCTGGCCAAAAGCTTTTCTGCCTGACAACATGGCACAGTAGTATCTCACAGCCTCCCAAATCTGAGAGAAATTTCACATGCAAGAAAATAGAGGATTAGTTAAATAAATTATTATTCAGCCATAAGACAGAATGCCGAATATCCATTAAACATTGAGCTAAAGGACAATATTTCAGGGCATAGAAAAGCATTCTCAATATATCAAGTGAAAGAGCAAGTTAATAAATAACATACACATTCAATTTTGTGCAATAATAAAAAAAATGGGGCAAGTATATATATCAAATTTTAACAGTAATTATTTCTAGGTAATAGCATCATGGATTTTTATTTGTGACTTTTAACAAATAAAAATGCACTGGTTTTTGAGGTTAAGTTAACTAAAAATGCTGTCTATAATAATATTGGAGAGTTAAGTAACATGATGATATAGAGAATCTTAAGTATATAATATAGTCTATTTGAAAATTCACATATGTCCATCTGTTTAACCTTCAACCATTAGTTCATTCAAGAAATAAATCTTAGCTTGTTTTCTCAGTCGTCAGTACTCACCTGTCTTGGGCAATGGAAATGAAGTGAGGAGCAAAACAAACTCAGATCCTGCCATCATGGAGCTTAGTGGAGAAGAGGGAGAATCATCAAATAATCAGATAATGGCACATCCAGTTACCATCCATGATAAATGCTGGAAGATGGTAGCAAGAATGTGGCCATGTTTATACGGAAATGTTTATCATGTAAGAAATCTCTAGGCCTAGTTTGTGTGGTGTGTACTGGTACCTTTCAAATGAATACTCTAAAACTTGGGGAATGAGAATCCAGGAGAAAATATCCAGAAATGCCTGAAAACATTGAAACTCTTCCCAAGAAATATTGAACCCATTTGAACCACTGAAATGAACCCCAGGCATCTAGCCGAGCTTCTCCAGGGCACGCCCACAAGCATGCGGAGATTTCCACTGTGCTGTATCATTCACCCACTTTCCCCCAGAATCTGAAAGATAAATCTGACAAGCTCTGGATAAACACTGGCTCAGACTCTATGGTTCCTGGGTATGCAGAGGTGACATGACTTATCCTCTGTTATCATCGGGGCTCCTGGTAAGCAGCCTCTGCGGGGAGTCTGGATAGATCAACGTGTCAGGCTGGAGGCTCCGTGATAACTCAGCCAAGGGGGAGTCGAAGTCACTGTGCAGACAATCGGGAGAATGCAACTGCACGTAGATTTCTTTCAAACTATAGGAAAGGTGAGAAGAGGAATAGGGGTTCTAACTCCCGGGGCATAATGAATCAGACCGCCCGGCAGCCAACTGCCTGCTCGGTTAGGCTGTGTACCAGGCTTCTCTCTAGATGAGGGATGCTCATCAGCGACACGTCTTCCCGCTGCAGATGTGATTAGGATAAGCAGATCATGTGGTGAGGCGTTTCTCCGCTGTGGCCAAAGCGATCGCTTCTGCATTTCCTCCCAGATGCATTTCCTTATGTAGTGGTAGCCCGGGAGGTATCACATCCTTAGGTTGAGAGAGAAGAACCAGGGAAGAACCATTGGTTCACTATCTCATTGGTAATTAGGCAAAGTTCCAGTCATTTGGTAGGATTTTCTATTCTCCATCTGCATTGAGTGGACTTTCAGAATGGTCCCACCGAGTCCCATTGGCTGTTTGTGCCTTGGGGTGCAGGCCCAGCATAAGACCTCTTGAAGTATGAGTAACCTCACTCTAAGCAGGTGGACCTTTGAAAAGGGGCTCCAGAGTCAAAGAGAGAAGCCAGATCGATACGAAACAGCAGAATAGCTGTGCTTTTGACGTTGAGTTAGAAAGCTGCCGTGGTCCACATGGTGGGGAAGGTTCAAACTAAAAGGATCAGTCCTACAACCACGATGAACTGAATTCAGTCAGTAGCCAGTGACCTTGGAAGAGAAGAGGGCCTCAGCCTGGTGGACACCTGGTGGCAGCCTTCTAAGCCCTGAACAGAGCAAACAGCTAACCCACACCAACCTCCCACCTAGAGAAGGTGCCACATCACACACTTGTGCTGTTCTAAGTCTTGAAGGCTATGAGGATTTGTTATGCAGCAACAGGAAATTAAGTTTTCATACTTCAGTTAAGTGAATTATTTCTTCCTCAGTGGTCACAACTATAATCATGATGTGTCTCAAGACTACAGATTTGAGTACAGCATAAATGGAATACTTATCCCTCGTGATTTAACTTTAAAAGCTGAAGACTACAGTCAGGAATGTACCTCTGTGGTAGAGCACTGGCCTACCATGCACGAAGCCCTGGTTTGATCTCTGGCAACACACACACACACACACACACACACACACACAAATATTAAAACTGAGATGATTTTCTTGAGGTCAATCTTACAACTAAAGACAGAATATTATAGAATTTAGCGTCTAGAACTTGGTTATCTGAAAAACATAAACTGGCATAAATGACATTTATTGATTGCTTAGCTTTTGCAAAGAATGAATATCATACTTTATTTTTCACAGTATTTTTTCATTTAACCTTCCCAATAATTGTATGAATTGGGAGATATTTTATGATCTGTAATTTGTTGATAAGGAAACAGAAGTTTAGAAGTTTAGAAAAAAAAGTATAAGAAAGCTAAAGGATGCTGCTCCAAGTGGTGGTGACGGGTCTAAATGCTGTACCTGCCCTGCTGTTGCCCTTGATTCAATGCAGGTTTCGCCCATGACCTCGGGTAACCAAGTTCCTACCCTGCAAAGTGAGTAAGTACATCATCATAGTAAGTGCCTCTTGCCTGGCTGAACAACAGATGCTGGCAGTTTCTAATTTTTTTTTTTTTGCCCATGCCTGGGATCCACATCTCTGGTTTCCTGAAGTGATTCTGCTTATGTTATCACTTTGCAACATGTTTACTTAGTCACCATTAAAAAAAAGGGGGGGGGAGGGGAATAAGAAAGACAGAAACCCCAGCAGCTGGTGTGGGAATTTGCAAATGGTGGGGTACAGGGTCCACTCTCTCTGCTTTGCTTGCCTGGGCTCCCGTGGTTCAGCTGCTGGGCTCAGCCACATTTTCTTGTTTCCTGGCTTTCCTACAAGAGAGTCAGGCACTGTATCACTTTCCAACGTCAATAAAGCAGGTCTAATTTTCCTAGGTTGATGAGGGCCTGATAGATCCGATGACCTTTTGTTGGAATGTCATTTACAAGTATGATTAAATTATTCTCCATGGCTGAGCTGATACCTACAGTTGATGTATCTTCCTCCAGAGGCAGCAGAAAAATCTACTTCTTTACCCTCTCATGTACTGCAAAGATTTTTTTGCAGGCAGATTACAGATTTTCAGCTTTGGGTTTGAAAAGGTGACCCTGCAGATGATGACTTTTTGTTCAAATCTGTTTTAGCTGATACCATTTTTCTCCAAACCGATTAACTGTATCTATATGACTATACCCAAAAAAGCTATTTATTTATTTAATCTGTTAGGGGAAATGGGAAAAATAAAAAGCATGCCAGTCAAATTTCTTGGACTATGTCTTCCTTGGAAAGTAAGGGAAGTGACATTTTTGAGCATGATCTATTGGTTATGTGAAATGTTACATTTGTATTACTTAATCTTAATAATAACATGTGAAACATACTGTTTGAGCCTACTATGCATCAAATACCATCCAGATACCTAGAAATACAGCCAACTGTATTGTCATCACACTTATCTTCATATGAGGAAACTGAGGCACAGAGATTACACAATTTCCTCAGGGGTCCACATCTGGTGCCTGAAACATAATATGTGTTCAATAAACATTAAATGAATGAAAGAGGATGAGTTCACTGGACATGGTAGTCCATGCCTATAATCCCATCAGCTCAGGAGATTGAGTTAAGAGGATGACAAGTTCAAGGTCAGCCTCAGCAACTTATCAAGACCCTGTCTCAGAATAAAAAATAAATAAAAAGGATTGGGGATACAGCTCAATGGTAAAGCACCCTGGGTTCAATCCCCAGTACTAAAAACAAACAAACAAACAAAAAAGCAGACTAGTCAATCCAGGGCTATCTCTCTTTCCAAGTCAAGCTTTGTTTTCTACCCAATGTGAAAAGGGGGGAAGGTAAGAAAGTCACAGTACAAACATTCAAAAGGAAGGGAAGGATGCAGGCATCGCTCTGGGAGCAGTGGACTTCTGACGCGGCCATGCTCTACGTCACCATGCACAGAGCCAAGCCTGCTGCTGCAGGTGCTGTCCTAGACCAGAAGTCAGTGGATGAGGAGCTGCTGGTCAGACAGTTTTTGTTAATAAGGTTTTGTGGGAACCGGCAAGTTCCTACCCTTCCACTTGGTCTGTAGTGGTTTCCATATGTTAGAGTGAGTAACTGGAGCAGAGATAGATGGTCGGTGGGGCTCCGTGAAACCCTTCTAATGATCCTCAGACACAGCTGCTAACCCTGCCCTGATTTAGAGATGTCAAAATTCTTGCAGTGTTGAACTATTTTTATTAATTATTGTACCATTCCCACAGGCACATGGGGGCATGAGGGGAGGTGAGAGCAGCGGTCCAGAGGCCAGGAAGGGAGGTCTGACCATGGACAGCCTCTTCCTCAGCCCCACCTCCCTCAGTGTGAATTGGGAACTCTACACTATGAACTTGGTCCAATTCTGTGTCTTTGGTGGCAATCCTGACATTTGCATCCTGTGTTATATAGTCCTTCAAAATTAGGAAGTAGTTCTTGATGGAAAAGAAATCCAGAATTTGGGAAAATGGACAATTTTCTGGTCACCCTAAATTTTTGCACTGTACACAGGACGTTTTCTTTTGCCTGGAATATTGTATAGCAAATTACAAGGAGTCCAAATCAGTTTCCACCTTTATTTTCCTGTTGCATACTGGAATTGTGCAATAGTAAGTATTCAGGTTTTATGTCTACATTCTCTTTTATGAGGCCTAAATGTCTTCCTTGAAATCCATAAAAATTTACAAACTAGATTGTCTTCTGCATTAACTACAGGAGACAATGAAACAAAGAAGGCTATTTCAACTATCTCCAGCCAGTAGCTGCTGCCTGGATATATAAGCTCAGGAGCACCAGATTGCTTATAATCTTTTAAAAAACTTAACTGAAATTTTTAATACATGTTTTGAGCCACACAAAATCTAACTACAGACAGATTCAGGTTGAGGGTCAGAAGGTTTTTATCATCACAGAATGCTAAGCTGAGTTCTAGCCTAGCCTCGGGCTACCTGACGGAATGCTGTCTCCAAGTGAGAATATGGGAATGCGTTATCAGATGCAGAGCCAAAAAAAACATAAATGTCTACTACTTATAATAATAATTTCAACAAAAAAATGAGAAAGAAATTAACTTTGGTAACAATCAATAATGCAGAGAGATGCTCTCTCCCTCAACTGGATTCCTCAGTCCAAATGCTGTCTGTCTTATGATTCACTACAGATCCTAAGAGAGACTGCAGGTCCCAAACCATGGATCTTCAGGAGTCAGGCTGCCTGGACTCATAATGCAATTTACTGAAAATCACTCATGCCCAGTCCAGTGAGTGTATGGAAAATATATCATGGTTTTTAATTAAACTAATTCCTCCTCAGATGGGCAAGTGGCTTACAAATATCCTTATGAAGATACTATAAAGTGAAGATAACGCTAAGAATAAAAACACAGAAACACAAAGAGACGTAGAAGACATGGCTTTTGTCCAACGTTTTATAATCTGCACTGTATGAAAAGATCTAACAAGCCAAGTTTTTTTAAATTATTAAATGTTACTGAAATGTCTCACCTTAAAATATTAGACAGCCAGAGTCAAAGAAATGTGCAAACATATACAACCAGGATATATTCTTGCATGCAGTAAGTAGTGTTGTAAGAACACCAAAACTTTATTTGGAGGCAAACAAGAGAACCTTTTAAAAATAGCAAGCCAGGTGGCTCAACCACCTTACTCACCCATCACCAGGGAAGCGGGCCCAGCATTGGCCCAGAGTGGTGGTCCATCTTCTCTCCTTGCTCCTGAACTTGTACATCACAGGGGAAGCAACCCTGAGGTCCTATTAACTGCCCCAGCTCCTCTCCCTTGACCACAGAAGAAACTCTAAACTGAGCAGTCCTACAATCTATGCACAGAAAAGCAGCAGAAATAACCTCCCAGTAGACATTTGAGTAATTCCACCAAACTCAAAACACATCTGCAAAATATACCAGCTTCATCCTAGGGAGATAGCAGAACAATGAGATGATAACAAGCTCTTCAAACACTTCCAACTTAAGATTTTTTTTTTTCTGCACCAAACACATTCACATTTTTTTTCTTTTATTTTTTTAAAGCAAATGACAAAGACCCAGTTTACCAGCTTTTTTAAACCTAAGCTTAACGTTACATATTTAAATAATTGTCAAAACTTTACTAAGTTGCCAGCATTCATGCACAACTAGAAAACATCCTTAAATTTATATTAAACCAGAAATGTATTACCATTAATGCATTGATATTTTTTATTACCAAATACTGAAAAAAAAAATTATTTCTACAGGAGACTCATTCTGGCAATGTTAGCTCACAGCAGGCTGATACTACTTGGCTCACATGTCAAACACAATGGAAAGCAGATCCATGCTGGTGTTAGAATACAATCTTGTCCTAATAATACTCAAAGCCAAGGCTCACCCTGGATTACATTGCAAAGGGCATACAGAGATTACAACAATTTTAAAGACAAAACAAAAAAATGGTCCTATTGTGTGGTCCCAACAATAAACTCAAAAGTCTATGACAAATAGGAGCTCCGACAAGCTGTTTGTAAATACTTTAGGTACAATTATATTGAAAGTCGAGTTCATCTGAAATCTTTAAAAAAATGTTCCTGTTAATCCTCCAATGGTGCTTGCTATAATTTAACATTTCTGTTAAATGCGTGCGTTGAATTACTTGTTATCCAAGCGTAGCAGCTGCTCCTTACCGTTTATCGTTAAGGACTTTAACTGGCCGTCTTCTTCAACTTCTACTTTTTCTTGACCATTCTCGACAATTCTTCTTGTAGTGATTTTTCTGCCATTTACTCTTTTTAGTAGAAGTTGATATAGATTTGAAGTTACTCATCCCACTGCCACCAAATGATGTAGAAGAGAATGAAGTAAGACCACTGTGACCTAGTAACCCAAATGAAGTAAATCCTATAACAAATGAAGAAAATCCACCTCCAAATGATGGAAATCCACTGAAAGCAGAGAAAAACAAGGCTGCATCTCGATTTCTGCTTCCTCGGGGACCCCTTTGGTTCCCAAAAAAAGTCTTCAAATGGGTCTTCAAAGAAGTCAAATGAAAATGGGTCCCTTCCACCAAAAAATTCTCTGGAGACATCATCTGGGTTCCGGAATGTGAAGCCATGTCAAAATGACTCCCACCTCCACCTCCACCATTTAAGCCTTCTTTGCCATACTTGTCATAAATGTCCCATTTTTTAGCATCTGATAACACCTCATATGCCTCCGCTACTTGTTTGAATTTTCTGTCTGCTTCTTCTTTATTTTTATCTGGATTTTTATCTGGATGCCACTTTTGTGCCAGTTTCCGAAATGCCTTTTTGATATCCTTGGGAGAGGCATGCCTCTGCACGCCTAGAACTTCACAGTAATCCACCACGTTTTAACAGATCTTTGGAACAAGTCCTCATGTCACAGAAGATCATGTTCCTGGGAGAGAAGGCTGGTGGTTACCCATTCCTCTACTGTTGTTTGTGCTTTATATGCTTTTTCCTCAATTCTCCAACTTAAGATTTCTAACTTTGGCAAATATATGCATATCTACACAATGACACACTTTTCTTTATAAAAAGCCCAATAAACGAGCTGCAACTCCTGAGAGACCCCGTACCCTCGAATCCTGCCCGTTAATGATTTATGCACAGTAGTTGAAGCTTCCTGCCTTTTAACCCCCACTCAGATCAGCCCGTATGCTTGTGCATTTACATCAGTGATTATTCACACTGATTCAGCTTTGACCAGGCGCTTGTTCACTAGTGTTTCTTTTGGGGGAATCCTAACCAGAATCTTTATTGTTTTTATTGAAATAGGATTCATATACCATAAAATTCATTATTTTAAAATACGCAATTTAGTGGTTTTGTTATGTAACTGTGACCACCATTTAAAAACTGCATCACCATAAAAAGAAACCAAGAATCCTTCAAACTGGCTCCTGTTTCCTTCTCTCCCAGATCCTGGCAGTTCCTGATTTACTTTGATCTCTATGGATTTGCCTGTTCCAGACATTTCACATGAAGGGGCACATTTAGCACGCCCCTGGTTTTGTGACTCCCTTCAGTTGCACGATGTTTCCAAGGTCTCTCCGTGCTGTGGCATGAGCCCATAATCCACTCCTGTGTGTTATCCGAAGATACTTCACTGTGTAATTACATTCACGATGAACGTTACTGGTGTTCATGAATTCCACAGTTCACATATTTTAAGCCTCACTCCTCTCCTCTGTCCTCAAGCTCATAAGAAACCTGGGTGTGCACTCCTTTGACACCAGAGGGATGTTCAAACCATGCCCACTCTGTCTGCCAAGAACACTCACACTGGCTGCACCCCAGCCATCAGAGAACCCTAGGCCGGCAGCCTCCTGTTCTCTGAAACCTTTTCAGACCTGCTAGAGAAGCCTGATCTGCTCACTCAGAAACTTTAATTTTATAAGCGATAACTTTCCATACCCTCTTGATGACATGCAGTACTATTGGCTTTGATGTCCGAAAAACCTCGGGGGAGGGGCATCTGTCCTGATTTTTGCAAGGTGACTCTGACATGGTTGTTATCTTTAGGGAGGGTCTTACAAAATGGAAGCCCTCTCACCTGCATGGTCAGTGTGGTGCAAACTAATTCTCCAGCACAGGGCAGCCTTTAATGGATTCTATTAATAAAGATAATGTTTGCATTTGTTAACATCCTGACTGTATCAACGTGTGGGCCATTAACTGACTTTTTGGTTTCCTTTTAATCTCTGACATAGAAGGTGTTCACTCTAGGGGGTGTGGAGACGGAGGTAACCATCCCTGAAGGTGAGACCACCCCTTCCTTTATAGGGGGTACAGATTAGAGTGAGGGTCAGAATTTCCTCATCCTGAAGAAGAAGAAATCAATGTTTTTCAAAGTTTTGAAGTTTAATTTTAATGATGATGAGCTCTGTGGGGGCTAAAGGTAGAGAAAGTGATGGATTTTATGTTGTAGAGATTTAGAAGTATGGAGCAGAAAGTTCTGGAAAACTAGGAAAGATAGCAGGCAAGAAGAAATAAATCCAAGAAGTCACTAAGCTGAAAGGCCAGAGCTAACTGGAGGTTGTTCTCAAGAAGATGCAGAGCAAGCTAACCAATAAAGACTGCAGTGAAGGGAGCTGAGAAGGTCTCAAGACCTGTCCCTGGTGATGCTATTTGCATGAATCGTCCAACTGGTTGACCCAGAAGCAAGGCTCACTTCATGAAAGGTGAAGTGCCACTGCCAAGATAGCAGTACCCCTGAATATACAAAGCGGGGCTGAGAATGAAGTCCCGGATCATCATTTGAGAGACGAGGGCGCGCATTGATGTTCCCTGAGCTAGGGAATGCAGAGCAGACACCGCTCTCTGCGCTCTCTATGAATAATTAAACCACTTTTGGCGAGGCACTGATGTTCTTAACATAGACAAAGAGAGTTAGGGAAAAATGATGGTTTTATTATAGCCTTGAGGAATAGTATGAGAAGTGTAGTTGAAGAGTAAGATGAGCCGCTTTTCCAGAGGAGCCGCGATCATTGGCAAAGGCAGAGGGCCCGAGCGTGCTGAATGGAAAGGACCATAATGGACTCAGCTGATGATAAACGTGCAAATGGAGAAGCAGGAAGAAATGAAGGTGAAAGAGGGCAGGGGTCGGGAAAACAAGAAAGGAGGGTGGCTTCAGTGTGCCTGCCCAAAGGGAAAGCGAATCACTCAGTACTGGCATTTGTGTGTCTCTGTGGAACAACCACCATTCTTACAAGTGCTGGGTCCCTGGTGTGTTCCAGGGAGCAAAGGATGTGTTCACCTGCTATCTGGAAAAAGGCTGCTGCTGAAAACTGCAGCCTGTGGATTTTTGAGTTATTTGTTACGTCGCACAGACATTTATATCAAATCTACGCTATCATACAGAGGAGTCTGGATTTTAACTATAAAAATAGATTTTGTTCAATTGGAAAGAAAGGCCATAAAATAAAGAAAGGCCTTTATTCAGCCATAAGGAAGAACAAAATTATGGCATTTGCAGGTAAATGGGTGGAATTGGAGAATATCATGCTAAGTGAAATAAGCCAATCCCCAAAAACCAAAGGTTGAACGTTTTCCCTGATAAGTGGAGAATGATATATAATAGGGACCAGTGGGGCATAGGGAGTGAGAGAAGAATGGAGGAACTTTAGATTATGTAGAAGGAAGTGAGAGGGAGTGGGGGTATGAGAAATGGTGGACTGAGACAGACATCACTACCCTATGTACACGTATGATTACACGAATGGTGTGACTCTACATCGTGTACAACCACGGAAACGAAATGATGTACCCACTTATGTACAATGAATCAAAATGCAGTCTGTAAAAAATTTTTTTAAAAATTTTAATTTTAAAAATAGAAAATACATTTCTTGATTATTTTATCTCCTGACCCTGAAAACTAAAGTCAATTGCATTGATTATGAGCAGAATAAAGTGAATGATAACCTAACACTCCCAACCAGATAAACCCTGCGAGGATCACACGCTCACCTCCAGCACTCTGGTATTTCACCTGGTAGTTACAACCTCTCTGAAAAGGTTGGGTAAACGTTTACATAGCTGGAACCTTAACCACTGAAAGAAAAGTACGTTATATTTCCCAGTGTAGACCTGAGGTTTAGATTACGTCAGCTGATAGGTTTTAAGAGGAAAAATAATCAGAAGAAATTTTTCTGACTCTTCACTATAAAAAGTACTAGAGAAAAATTAATTTGGGACTTAGACATTTTGACTTGAAGTTCTCTGATTCTACCTCTGATTCTAATTTAATCCAAGAATAAACTAAACTCTTTTTTTTTTTACTTTCTCATATTTTGTTTATTGATGAAAGGGTATACGTGATTATTTTTAAAACACTATCCTTTTACCCAGCAAACAATCTGAAATTCACAGATTTCTCATAATTATTTTATTATAGATAATCATGGATCTTCAGATAAAAATTGCTTATTTTTTCCTGTTGGTTATATCAACCCAAACTCTTAAACAATAGCAGTGAGTGAGGACATTTTTAAAGAATAAATTCTTAATAAATAATTTTAATTTCCAAAATCAAGAAGTAAGTTTCTTTGATTTTTCATGAGTTTGTCAATGGACATTCGGTCTTCTCATCAAAAAACCCATTCATATAAGAGAAATTTCTCTTACTGTTGCTTGATTCTATTCTAGCAAGCAATCTGACTTTGTAGTTTCAAAACTCTTTCATGCAAAACAAAAATATGTTATTCCTTATTGACAACGTCAGCTGTCAACCTATGGATGATTGACATATTTCTTTTTCTCAAATTCATGAAAACGTTTCCTGATGTTTAAAAAGCGATCCTGAACAGTACATGGTGTTAGCTCATTTGTTTCTTCTGCGATGCTCTTTAGAGCTCTGCCGGGGATTTCACGGTGTCCATATCTAAGAACCCCTCCGTAACAATGTCTCTGCCCATTGACAGCTTCAGAAATGGAGGTATCTCTGGGGAATAAGGTTGAGAGAGACTCACTCTACATTTTTTATTCGGTATTGGTGAAGAAAATCATAATCACTTTTACCAGGCTTAAACCACAGTCTACAAACTCAGTTGTGCAAGAAACCTATCTTCAGAGCTTGCCTTATTCTGCAAGGAGGCGCTTCCAGTGCTGAAGCAGAGGTTGGAGAGCAAGGCCATGATCTCTACTTTAGCATTTCTTTTATTTGCCTTAGACCCTGAGACACCTTGTCCCCTCTGTCCTTTAGATTCTTGTTGATGGAACCCAGCTGCCTTCTACTCTTTCTGTCTGGGAGGTCTTCGTGTCCTCTGGCCATCTTTAAACTGCACCATCCTGCTTGTAGGCATGCAGGGGAACATTCCCATGTCTTCTTCTGTTATGGAAACTCTGTGAGATCAACCTGCTCAGACAGCCCTGGGACTCACAGCCAAAGGAAGTGTCAGCTGGTGAGAACTGCTGGGAGGTCACTGGAACTGATTATTGTAAGAGAGGGACTGGCCCAGGAGGCCACTTCAGAGGGACGGTGAAGGAGGGCGGCCAGAAGTGGTGCTGTTTGAGCTGAGGTGCCCACTGCTGTCTGCATCCTAGGACTGTGAAATCAGCCACAGGACCGTGATGCCAGGATGTGATCAAACTCTCTGAAGGGCTGAAGAGCCTGGCTTGAAAAGGGCACAGGTTGGAGCCACAACCCGTGTCCGGGCAGCAGGTGATAATCAGTCATCACGACTGGTCATGGACACGGGAGGAACTGGTCCCATTATCCATTCTGTCCATCCTTGTTAGGGTCATTCAAGGCTCAACAACAATAGGTAAAGCATCTAAGATCACAAACTTGGGTCGTGGGCCCCCTACTTGGTAAGGAAGATAGAAACATCCTTATTGCAAATTCCACCAATAATTCTCCAAAAAGATATTGCACTCTAAATTACCCTCTGAAAAAAGTGGGGCGTGAGGGTTGGAAGCGGATCCTGAGCGGCCAGCAGCCATAAGTGTCTGAAACATTCCCAGGGCATATTAAAGGTGTTCTCCTATTTGACTTGCTATACCTCTTTTTCATTTGATACTATCTCAATAATAGTTACAACTGAAAGATCACTATGTCTCCACTTAGCACATACCATTCTGAGGGGAAAATCTGCATTTTTTATACACTAAAGGCTCAAATAGTAGTTTAATTCACTAAGAATAAACTGATATCAAATTATTTCCTATCCTCTCCCTAATATTGTTTAAACAGGCTGTTAAGCATAATTAAAGAGAATTAAAAATGAGACATTGTTATCCAAAACTAGAGGAACTGTGTTCACAGCATTATTCAAAGCCCTTCTGTGGTCACAGCAGGTGCTTCTTAGAGGTGGGACAAAATGTGTAGAGCTGGTAAAAGCTGGGTTTGACTTATATCTACAACCATCACTAGCAGCATGACTTTGACCACTTATTAATGGTGCTAAAGCCCATTTTCTCATCTATATTTTCTCTCATGGGAAAATACTACCACAGCATTGAAGCAACATGAGGTCTTCAAGAAGAATATGCTCAGTGAAAGGCAGACTCCCATCGCTGATGACTGACAGCTGGTGCCAGAGCCCAGCTTTCTCCACCTTAGCATTCACATGAAGAAACTGACCTCAGTGAGGTTCAGAACTCAGAGATGTTCTAAACGTTGACTCTTAACCAATGCCCCCAACATTGAAGTTTATTTTGCCCTTACAGAAGCCAACTATAAATTATATGTGCTTGTGTTATCACAAAACTGAAATTTGCAAGTTACACCGTGTTTTGATTGTGCTTTTACGTTGGGTGGTTAAGGGGAGGTTGGGTCTTAAGCAGATTAAACGGATGTAAAACGATTCCAAGCAAACTCTTCATACCATATAATCTTCCAGGACTCAGGTACAACATTTACTAAAGTCTCTGAATAGAATTTTTCCATTGGATTAAGAAACTTGGACCTTCTAAACATTTCCACTTTGCATTTCCATCACCATCTTCACCAAGCACAATCTCCTGTACCAAAAGTTGTCATTTAGCTTATTTTCCAAAGTAAAGGCATCGTTTTTAAATTATGAAGCCCTTTGGAATTGGCAGCAAGTTTTATCATTAGACAGGTTGTTCCTGTAATGGTATTTTTGATCTGAAACATGAGTGTCCCTCCTTATTCCAACAGTGTACCTCGTCAAGGATGACTTGGTATCCAGCGAGGTACCATGAGAAAGAAGTTGAAATCAGAAAGGATTTGCTCATGCTAGGAGCCCCAGCTGATTTCCACTAATATTAAATGTTAGTTCACGTGCCGTAGACTCTGCAGCTCTGCTCCATTGGGGGTGGAAAGCTGCATTAGTGTACAGTTCTAACTCTAGACATAGTGAATACTGGAGTTTTCTTCTCCTCCAAAAACTGTCTAAAATCAAATCTTGTTTAAATCATTTGTTTAAATAGGGACTGGCTATGTTGCCTGATAAAAGTATACAGAGAAAATTGCAAGGGGCAATGAACACGTGGGGAAGGACCAAGTTTACATCTCTACATTACTGTATATTAAAATTTTCAGCCTTAAAATGCGTGAGAGTTAAATCTTAAGTCAAAGCACATTTCCTCTTCTTGCCCTCCACAGGAAGTTATCAAAATAGATTTATAGCAAGTTTTCTGACAACATCCATGCTGTAACAGATGCATTGAGTAGAGGTCTGCGCAGGAGAAAGCGTGTTGGGTGGAGTCACGCTGTCCTCCTTCGAGACCCACCTCAACACCCCGGGTGGCCTTTGATTCCTCCTGAGACCACACTGTCACCAGTTCCTCGGTCAAGGAATCGTGTCCTGCTTATTTGCGAGGTGCTGTGCCTTTCACTTAATGACTGACACTTAAAGGAATTTAGAAGACTCAAGCGTCAAAACAAGCAAAAACCTGGCTCAGGTTAGGTTTGGTTTTATTTTATTGTATTTTATTATTTTATTTTATTTATGCTTTTGTCTTTAACAAAGCAACAGGGTCAGAGAAATTGAAGATCCTCTCTGCATGGGACAAAAGCAGCAGTTACCAGGACACGAGAGACTGTTTGTACACTGGCCAAGAGTGTGGTGTGAACTTGCTGGACTCTGGCCCTTTCCTCCGCCAGGGAGGTGGGCAGCATTAGCAAGATTGCTGTTTTCCTCAACAGTGTATATTTCTGCTTATATTCTCTGAAAAATTTTTCTTGTTTCGCCCAACTCTATAGTGAAGTTCATAGTGTTCCTCTCCATCCGAAATCCTAACAATAAAGCAAACAACAAAGACATTTCTGTACCACTAGTAATTAAAACATTATCCAGAATAGATGATGAAAAACAAATGAAAAATGAATGAATAGTGAATGAAAAACTTTTGGGGTAGCAGAGAGGAAGGATTATAATCTTTAAAATTGAAATTTGCCATCCTAAATTACAGCAGATTTATTGTCACTATGATTCAGGAATGGGGAAATATTAGGATTAATTACTTCCTTTACAATTGTTAAAAATAAACTTCGGAAATTCTGAAAGAGCTAAGATCTAAGACAGTAGAAGTCTTAATTGTGCAAGATAACAGTTGCCCTTTTCTTGCAAAAAAATAAAACCCCAGGTGATGTATGTATACATGTGCATATGTGTATGAATGCTTTGTTTCATTTTTAATCTTACATGTTATTCTCAATATTATCCTCATTGAGCCATTTTATCAACTCATGTTTAATATTGGTCATGTATTGGCAATTGATTTTCCTGAAATTAAAGAGGAAAAACAAGACATTTTCTCCTCAAATGTGGAGATTGAGATTAAAGGAGAATATAATTGAGGCATGGAAATAAAGTATTCCTTTTCAGAATTACATTCCATTGCTTAAATATACAAATAAAGAGAATCAAAGGGTAGAGAAGCGAAAAGTCCTCCTTCAGTTTGAAATAAGCGGGCTCCCTCCCCATCCCCCGTGATGGGCCTCTACAGAACCCCAGGTGGAGGCCAGCCAGGAGCTCAGATGAAATCTGCTGAGGTATTTCTCTTTCCTTCAGAGGTTTCCTGAGGTGACAGTCGGAGAGTGCATGGCACTGGGATGCAGTTAAGGAGTGACAGAGCTAATATTTATTGTCTCAAAGTAGCATCAATGTCACTTTGATTGGGCTATTTGTTTTTAAGGCCACTGCCATTTCGATTTGGATTGGACAGTGAATCAGCCCTTTATTATGGACTTGTGTGCTGTTATGGAGCTGATAAAAGTGTCTGGGCCGGTCACACATTCCGAGGAGCTCCAAGCAGCCCTCCAGCACAAGCCTGCCTACGTGCGGACTCATTCATATTCCGGCGTCAGGATGTGAAAGACTTCTCTATAAAATTGAAAATCGTTTGTTCCTAGGGACCCAGGCTATTTTTCTAGACCACATTGCTTTTTAAAACATGTAATGATTTTTAACATGATATTTTATAAGACAAAACTACATTCATCACTTCAGGAAAAAAAATGAAAGAAAACATTTTGACATATCTTGAGAGCAGCCGACGATGACAGTCCTAGAGGAGGGTCCTCCACAGCCCACGCGCCTGTTCCCCATGCGGAGCTAACGGAGACCAGCACACTTCTGCGGTGGCACCAGCCTTGTCTCTTTTTATGCCTTTTAACCAATAAAACTCAACAAACAGCTCTCCATCATTCAATTTTGTCTGAAGAAAACTTAAGCCTACATTTTTAAATTATCTCTGTCCATCCCTCCAGAACTCCTTTGCTAATGCTACCCTGAGCCAGGACTCTTGTTGGATGGAGGATGGAATTACTACAGTGAACCAATGGATGATGGTGGGTTTGAATGGTGTGCTCTAGAAAACGTCCTGGAGAAGACCCAGTGGACAATGGGGAGAGGTCTTTATCATACTTTTAGTTTCACACTCAAACTGCAAAAATAGCTTCCTATGTCATTCCTGCAGACAATGATTCTCTAATAGACATGAATAGGGATACAGAAACAGTGACAACCCTGGTCGTGGTCACCGTCAGAGACCGACTTACAGCTGCAGATGGTTTACTATTAAAAGCCGGGGGAAAAAACTCTTCACATATGTCAGCTACTGTGTCCTGTGCTTGTTTTGTGTGTCTCTCCATTTCAATGTGAACAAGAAAGCCAGGACTTTGGTTTGTTTACTGCTATACCCTCAGTACTAGAAGAGTCTCGGATATGCAGTAGGTGCTTAAATACTTCATCGGAGAACGAGCAGATGACTGAATGCATGACCTATTGCCTACCCTTATGTTACTTAACTTTCTGTCATTATAGGAAAATACCTGAGGTTATTAATTAATGAAGACAGAAGGTCTATTTTTGCTCAGCTTGGGAGGTTTGAGTTCAGGATTGGTTGGCCAGTGGCAAATCAGCACATATCGACAAGAGCACATGGTGAAACAAACTGCTCACCTTTTCCCTAGGATGCAGAAGAGGAAGGGGCACTGCTGGTATCCCAGTGATTTCTTCAAAGACATGCACCAAAAAACCTAAAGACCTCTCACCAGGGCACACCTTCTAAGAGTCCACCTCCCGGGGGTGCCATGCTGGGACAAAGCCTTCGGCACATGGACCGTAGAGTGACACTTATCCCAGCCATTCACCTTGGTAAAGGCTATTAGCATTGGGCATCTCTATGGCTTCACACTTCATGGTATTTTTAGTTTCCAACACCCAAGGCTAAAAGAATGTAGAAGAAGAATCCCCTAGGATGGAGTGCCTTATAATCTCACGGGAACACAGGAGAGCAGATGGAGAAGAGTCGCCATGATGAAAGAATCAGTACAGGCCCAACTCATACTCTGATTGCCTTCCACATGGAGACTTTCATGCGGGCAAAAAGTTCATTCATGTCTCAAGGACCTCGTGGGAAAGGACTGAATGTCAAGGTGGGTGTTGCCTAAGGATGTGTGAGAGACACAAGCAATGTGTATCATCATTCTGTGTGTCTCCCCTCCTTTATCAAAGAGAAAATCTCAACTGATTTTGAGATTTGGGAAAAGAGCAGAATGTCAAGTATGTGAATCTCTATGTGGATACCGTGTATAGGGGATACCACTGGATCACAGTCTGCTGCCGGAGGAGGAAGGAGCATTTCCAGCTTGATTTAGGAACCACAGACCATCACACTTAAGTCCTGACTCCTCCTGACTCCGTCCTTACTAGCTGTGACTTATCCCCAGGGGCGTGGAGAGAATGACAGGTCCTCCACATGACTTGGAAGATAAATGAATTAACTCATTTTCAAGTAAAGCACTTGAAACTGTATGTGGCACATAGAAAGTTCAGGAAAAAATGTTACCTTTTTCTATACAGCATCACTAACAATGAAGCCTGTGTAAGAAAGTTCTCATATTTGTTTGAGATGGAACTTTCAGTTATTCGTTTAACACAAGGTCTGAATACTAAAGATGCAGAGATAAATAGTATGGTCTCATTCCTCAGAAGTTTGAATTTCGGTCAGAAAAAAGAAGAGCAACATAAATAACTGTAAATATAGATGGCAAAAAAATCACTGCAACATTTGAAGTCATATGAACTTAAAAGAGTTTTAAAATTGATTTAGTTTATTCACAGAAGACTTGTACATGCCGGTTCTACTTTTTAAGAATAAATAACAGTTTTAGCTTAAAAATTAGTCAAAATATGGTGAATACATATTTTAAAGAAGAGTTGGAAGCACATATATTTCAGGGAAGATGACTCTAAGCTTCCTCTAAGTGAAATGTGAAAGCTAAGAATGAAATGTGTCATTGATAATGATTAATAAATAATTAATAATAATTAAATGAGGAAAAAATCAATAGTCTGAACTAAATTATATTTGAGAAAAGATGTCATTATTGTTTTATGGTTGTATTTACTTCTAAGCTCATGTAGAAATTAAATGATAACAGATTGTAAATCTATAAAGTAAGATCAGGGAATAGAAAGAAGAAATAATGAAGATTCACAAAAATGGATTTAAGTGACTCAGATTGAGGCCATGAGATTTACTCTACTGCTGACCCGCTGGCAGGCCTGAAGACCGGGTCGCTATCCATCGGGGCAGACCAGGTTTGGTGGAGTGCCGAATTTGGATACACGCTCTTGTGATTCAGAATCAAACAGAGGTTTGCATCTCAGGAACTTGTGCCTCCTTGATGGGCAATCCCCCCCAAAATGTCAGACTAATCATATCGACCCTTTTGACACCCTGTTAAGTTAAGGCCTGTCCCTCACAGCATGAGGATGGAGGAAGGGGGAGAGGAATGAAAGGAGGGAAAATAGGGGAGCTAGAATAGAAGGCACGGGGGAGCCGGGGACAGCCCAGTGTCTGCTTTCAGACCTTTCCCATTGGCCTCAGGCAGGTGTTCCTGAAGAAATGGGCATCGTTCCCTCTGTCCTTTCTCAGTAGACAGGCATCTAATCAGGGTGCTGCAGACAATCTCCAACTGGGGCTATTGATAAGTGTAAAACGCCTCCAAGACAGTTGCGACGTTGGCGAATGAGCGTCTCAATTTCCATGTGGGAGAGTTTCCATCAAGCAATGCAGCTGGATTCCCTGTTTTCTAAATTGATTCACATGGAGAGGGTCAAAGGGCCATTTTGTTCAGTCTTTTGGCCTGAATGTTGAGGAGATTCAGATTATTATTCAGGGAAGCCTGACTACAGATTTGGACATAAAATATAATGTTTTAGCATGAAAACAAGAGGCCCTACTTCAAGGAAAATGATATTCCCACCCCAGGGAAGGCCTTCTTTGGTTTCATTTCTTTGTAATGTCTGACTCAGGTGAAGACAACATTTATTAGTATAACAGTAATATGACTTTTTATTGGGTCCATTTAGTAGTGTAGACTAGTCTAGTTACAAATGATCACTTTGAAAATAAGACACTTCCCCATCTTGACTTGAAATTTGCCAGGAAAGTCATTTTTATAAAATGATCTATGGAGCCATTCTACAAGAATATAAAAAAATTGTAAAATATTTAGAGTGCAATAAAAATGCAACATTTTTGTTGCCTTCCTTACACTAATTTCTGCGTTTATTTTTATATCAAAGAAAATTCAATGTGTTTCGCAACATGAAATCCCTCGCAAGGGAAGAGGGGGGACCAGCACAGCATGGAGAGGATTTGGGGATGTTTCCACCATTCTGCTGGCTTTTCCCTGAAATTGAAGCGCTCCCTACATGGCTGGTATTGGGATCAAAGGTAACCAGCAAGACCAGAGGTTCTCAATTCTTTGAAAACTTGTACTACTCTTCCAAAACTACAAACAAGTGCATGTTCTTTTTTAAAGATTTTGAATTTTTCAGGAAAATAGACTGTTATGATTCAATATAAATTGAATCAAAGGGACAAAGCACTGTTTATTTTCAAACACTCTCTCCCAAGATGGTAGCCCTCTGGGAGCATAGGAACCAACCATGCTTCTCTTCCTTCACAAGTCCCTGCCAGGATTCCAGGCTGACACACACCCACTTTATGATGCAATGTCCTCAGCAATTTTGGAAAATACCAAAACAGGTAAAAATTATTGAGGCCTGCCAGCTGCAAAAGGTCACAAATTAAATTCATAAGGGACATCTCCAGTGCATCATAATAGACGGAGGGAGGAATTAACTGACCATCGCCCTGCGCTGGGAGTACCCTCCAGTCCTTTTAACCATCTGGTTCCAAAAAAGAGTTAGTGTCCTTTGACTATTTTAGACTCCACACAAATCAGAACATAAATTAGTCAGTTGTAAAACATGCATTTTTCCAAAACCTTTTATTATCAGAGTGAAGCCCAAAGAGTTACGAGAAAAAGGGGTAGGGAGATTAATACCAATGCTTAAAAATCCGATTCATTAATTGGAGATTGAAAGCCCCATTTCTGCCCCCCAAACACTTCAGGGATTGAATTTCTCAGTACCCTGAAGATCAGCAGTACAATTGTGGTTTAATTTAATTTAGACAAATACATTTTTTTTCTTGTACCCGAGGCTTCTTAAACAATGTATAGCTTTGCATAAATTTTTTAAAAAGTGTTATTCAAGGATTTACATGAGAACAGGCAGAAAGACAGTTAGAAGCGGGGAGGGGTACAAAGGGAAAGGACCCCAGGACCCAGAGAGAGAGTGAGACAGACCCCTCTACCGGCATAGCTCTCCCAGGAGGCATGCTCAAACAGAGATAGGCTCGAGGTTCTAGAGAAAAGCAGAGAATGAGGTCTGAAGAGTGAAGCAAGGGTTAGGCCCTGTGCTTTGAAGGTGGAGGAAGGGGCAGGAGGCCACTGTTGGCCGCTGGGCAAAGCAGGAAACGGATCAAGTGTAGCTTTACCAGTACCTTGTGTTTTAGCTCAGAAAACCTGTTGGGGACCTCTGGACTCTGCAGTTACAAGATAATAAACTTGTGTCATTTTAAGCTACTAGTATGTGGTAATTTTTTTGCAATAGCAATAGAAAATTAATCTATATGTATATACTCTGCTATTTTCATTGAACGAGCTCACTTTTTAATATGCACTTATTTTAAAGAGAGTTTCCATTGAGTTGGGAGTGCTGGTTGTGTCCCCACCCCAGAGACCTAGAAAAGCAAACAGGAGCTAGTGAAATGAAAGGACTCCCATGTATACTACCTAAGGTCATCTTTTACACTTCGGGCTGTGAGGTCCACACTTGTGGGGAGGGGCACACGGGGTGAGGCCACACCCCCTCTCAGAACACAGTCCTGTGGGCGGCATAGACCTGGCTGCTCGGATTCTGTTTGGAGGCAAGTGTGCGGGAGCTGGAAGTGGTTGCCAACAAGTAGGGTCCTCCAGCTGAATTGGTTCATTCAATTAGGCTTTTCAGAGTTGGAAAAAAAGACTCCACCGGGCCCCATCTGCTGACTGCAATCTTCCTCTTGATGAGTACAAATATTTTGCCATCATCATGAAATTGACCCATGCTAGAAAGTTCTCTGCTTTGTGTGGGCTTACTTAAAGAGGGAATGCTGAGACACTTAAAACCATGATCCACAGAGGAGTAAAATAAGCCCAGCGTTCACAGTGCTTCTCCACCTGGGATGATTTCAGCCCTCAGGAAACGTTTGGCTACGCCTGGAGTTGTCTGTGTCGTCATGGCTCTGGACTGACATTGCACCCAGGAGGCAGACTCCAGGGGTGCTACAAACTATCCTCCACTGTCCTTGCCCTCCCTCCCACACCCATCCCCAAATAATTATTCAGCCCCAAATGGCATTAATGCTGAGGTTGAGAAGCCCTACGCAAGATAATGACCCTGCTAAATCTATTAAATTATCAAAACCTCAGGGAAGAGCAGGATTAGACAAACGGGTTCTGTTATTTGTGCAACCTCCATCAAAAGCACAAAGGATTAAATGCGAACAGACCAGGCAATTGCATCTGAAACCAGAAAGTTGAGAAGAGGAAGAGAACGGTGGCAGATGAATTATCACACAAGCGATAACTTTTCTGCAGCTATTTCATGTCTCACCAGTCTGGAAAATGTTCGCTTTTCATCAAAACTTGGGAAGAGGGAAGTGCAGGGTCAAAGGTAGCCAAGCCTTCCCACCATTAACACAGCACAGGTCAGAGACACAGAAGGGAAAGGGGAAGCCGAGCACCATGAAGACTGACATTTAAAGAAAAATGTGTTTCGACTGTGGGCAAAGAGACCAAAAGTGCTCTTAAATCAGAAGAGAGCACTGAGCAACTCCAAACATGGAAAGGGTCACAGCGCATGGATGCCCTGGGTGTTATCAAGAATTACAAAGCACAAAAGATAGAATGATAGAAAATAAATGACTTGCAACAAACCGGGGGAAAAGCAATTCCCTTATTCAAATCAAGCTATGCTTTCCTACTAATGGAATATCGCTAGTTAATGAAGGAATCAAACTCTGTGAAGATGTATTCATGGCAGAGTCGGCCTGTTGCTTCCCATCACATTTCTTCTTTCTAGACACACAGAACAACTGAATTATCCAGTATCCTGTGCAGCTGGGCTGGAGTCACCTGACTACAGTTCAGCCAATGATATATCAGAGTAAGTGATGTCGGCCACCACAGGCCTGGAGTTGAACATTCCCGCATGACTGGACACACTCTTCTTCTCTGCACAACTGGGAATTCCAAGTGCTGGAGAAGGTGACGTCAGGCTTTGGCGAGCCAGCCAGGAGCGTCTACTGACCTGCACTTGCACTTGGTGATGAAATGTATCACGTGCTGCCACCAAGAGTGAGCGTTTATCTATCAGCCCTGGATTGTTCAGTTGTGATGCCTTTGGCTTTCAAGGCCTTGAGACATGAGTGTCAAGTGTTTGAGAGGTTAGTAACAAATTGCTATGAATTAAGCAGCTGAAATCAATACTTTTTGTTATTCATAGTTCCATGGGTCAGAATGACTCATTTGGGTCCTCTGCTTAGGTTTCACAAGGCCAAAGTCAAGGTGTTGGCCAGGCCAGACCAGACTTTGAGGAAGACTTCACTTTCAGGTTTATTCAGTTCTGATCTCAGCTCCTTATGCTTACAGGACAGTTCCCCATCCCTTGCTGGCTGTGAGCCAGGGGTGGGTATTTGCTCCTAGAGGTTGACACCTATTGCCCACAGCAATTTATGACACACAACCTACCTTCACTCCTTTCCCATGCCCAAGACAGACATTGCTAATCAATTATGGCATTCTTTCCCAATGGACTCCCATCTTCCCAGGCTTTGTGCATGCCCTTCTCCAGCAACAGTAGGTCACGTTCATTTCTGACTTCTAACTTCTCTTTCTGCTGCATCTCACTGCCTCCAACTAGAGAAAGCTCTGCTCTTAAGGGCTCACCTGATTAGATGGGCCTACTGGGTTATCCAAGACAAGGCCTCACTTTTAAGGCTCAGAACCTTAAAATCTGCAAAGTCCTTATGGTCTTGTCACGTAATATATTCACAGGCTTTTGGAGTTTGGGAGCAGACATCTGGATAAGGGCATTCTGTCTACCACAGAGAGTGAACTGAAGCTTCCTAGCCTGTACTAAGTTGTGTTTCCAGAATCCATCATGCACACCATTATCACCCATATGCAAGAGCAGGTTGCTTGGCTAGGGTGTTCCCACTCAACCTCTCAGTCCCCTCATGTCCAGTACTTTCAGCATTTTCTTAATATTTTTGCAGCGACTCTCATGAACTGCTCTGATGGGCTTTTCACATTTAGCAATTTGCAAGAGCCAAGGATTTACCCACTGGTAATACTAAAAATAAGTTTGGTTATTTCTCATTTGATCTAATATATTGTGTTTATTCTCTTTCACCTAATAAACTCTATTTAGTTCTCCTTCAATAGAAAGAGCCCAGGGATTCTCAACTGATCCTTGTAAGCTTTTCAATAAAGTCTCAAGCAGAAGAATCCCTTCAAGTATTAACACAAAGCACCCATGACAGTGTATGACACACAGCCTACCTCCACCCCCTCCCCATGCCCAGGCAGACATTGCTAATCAATCATGGTGTTCTTTCCCAGTGGACTCACAATCAACCTCAGAATCCCTGTTTTGTCAAAGCTCCAGGAGACCAGTACCAATCCAGTGGCATTAGGAGGCCTTCAATATTTGCAACTCAGTGTAAGCTGCTCAGGTGAACAGAGCCATGTGCTGTGACTCACCTTTTTCTACTTGTGATTTTTCAAAACACTGATCATTTTAGATTTTTATTTATTCTTGCTTACATAAAGAAAAATAGTTCTTGGAATCAACAAAATGGACATAAAAATATATAGCCCAATCTGTTTTATATATATTCCGACCCCTCACTCTAACCTCCTTTCAAAGTTCCCAAAGGCCTCAACTCCACCCTATTGACCCTGAAACTGGATCAGTTCTAAACTCTGCAGAGAACAAGCACTCTGTTTGTTATGGGTGAGATAGTTCTGCAAGTTCTTTTCAGGAAGATTTTGAACGACTCTAAGCAGTGTATGACAAAGCTTTATTACAAAATATCTGGTTGTGTGATGTTGCTGCTTCTGCCATTAAATCATGTTCTCTTTACTCCATTGCAGCGAACTATTGTGGTGAAGGTCTCAAACTTTAACCTGGGGAATCGTAAATGTAGTTGCCACATTTCCTGCACCTCCAGCAACTGTCAGTTATGCTTCCCTGGGACACTGTATCCACACCAATGCTTGTAGCTTTTGCAACCACAGCATCAAGACTGAATGTGCAGATAGTAGTGTTCTTTCAGGATGCTAAGCTCTATCATTTAGCCATTTATGGATGAGCTGGCATTGTTCAGATGACTCAGCAGTAGGATGAATCAAAATAAACTTAGAAGATTGTGACCACAGAGAGATGGGGACTGTTAATTACTATGACTAGTTCAGCTTCATACTATCCAAATAATAAGCCGATAGGAGCATGGAGACTCTACTAACAAAGAAATTCTCCAGATGCAGAACATATTAAAAAACCAACTATTCTACCCTGTCCTCCCTCCTGTCCCCATTTGTTTTATGAGGTAACACCATGGTCTACTGTCAATGGGTCATTAAGCCATACTCGTGGAAGCCAGTGTGAGTTTGAGGACCATTGAGCATGGTAAATTTGCCCTCCTGCACCAGAATATATAAACATCAAGACTAAATAACACTGCAGTGATCTTCCAGGACCTCTGGTAGAGTAGTCAATAGCCCTTGGAATGTCTCATTTCCTTCTTGACATGGTGTGTTCTGAAGAGCCGTCCATTTGGAGTGTGGTGAGAAACACAACACGAGCTAGTTCGATGTTTCCTGGGAAGTCACTGGTCTCCTTTTCTTCTCCAGGTTACCCTGTCAGTGTTTTCCATGATTCCTATTTTATACAAAGGAAGCAACAGATCTGCACAATATATAAATGAGTCATAAATAACTTGCACATCAAATCAGAGGTTGAACAGTGGCAATTACATACTTGTATACCTATAAATTTGGCACAATTATTTTACGATCTTATAATTTTGCAATTTGGTTGCCAAAACTGATAAATAGGATGATTGTGTATAAAATCCAGATTCTTTTGGAGAGTCAGAAGACTGGCAACACAACTTGAGTTTTGAAATGAGGTTGAAGAGAGAGACACCCTTTCCGGTTCCGCTCAGATACGGTGGTTTTGCTGTCTGGCAGGTCGTGCACATACCTGCTTGTTACCTGGCCTAGCCCAAGCCTTTGCTGCCCATTACCTGCAGCGTGGTCCATGGATTGACATGACGTGGGAGAGTTTATGAGACACGGATCATCTCAGACTCCACTTGGACCTATTAAATAAGAGTCCCCATTTTGAAAAGATTCCCAGCTGGTCCATGTACCCTCCACAAGATGTGCCCGTGGAGACACCGGTTGACTCCAAGGATGGAACCTTCATGGAGCCTCAGGAGGGCACAGCCCTGCTGACACTTGAGTTTCAAACGTCTAGCCTCGAGGCTGGTTGGAAAATACATGTCTATTCACATAGGCCACCCAGCTTGTGGTGATGTGACGTGCCAGCCCCAGGAAACTAATACCATTCCCAAACCTGACTGCCTATCTGTCAGCATCATGTGAATGGTGGAATGATGGGGAAACGTGCAGTGTGCAGAGGAGGAAGTCGTGACAGCTGCAGGAACGGCAAAGTCCAGCAGCACTGGCATCACAGGGAGTGTCTTAGAGGTGAGCTGGATGCCGAGGACAGACGCAGACCTGCAGGATCAGGAGTAACATTTTAACAGACTCTAAGTGACTGACATATACACCGGAGTTTGAGATGCCCTTCGGGTTCAATTAGCAAATTTGGCAGGGTGTCTTCTTGGCACTCTTGAGTTTACCTGGATGTGCGTACGTCTTCTTTTCCTCTGCCTCATCTAAGTTCATGAGATAATGTTAGAAGAAAAACAAATTCCAGGAGAATTTGGAATAAAAGAAAAGTGAAATTCTAACCTAGGGGGTAAGAGTCCGCTGCGCACACCCCCAACCAGCGAAGGGCGTTTCCTTATTAACATATTTACCCTCGAAAATTTTCATCGGACAATTGAAAGCAGCGAAGGCACACAGAATTGCTACTGGGAATTTGAATGCAAGAAATGCTCACCTAGGACACAAAATAATAGCCTATTAAACTCCCACAGGAACAGTGGACACCCATGCAAAGTGGACAATTAGCGGAAGTCCAGAGCCAGTGGGGGAGAGGGAGGGCAGGGAATAATGAATGCATCTGCAGATCCTAAATTCAGAAATGCCAACCCTACAAAGCAATGCCTGGAATAAAAGGCTTTATTGTTCCTGCTCTTCACTAAGCTGGTACTGCCCAGTTTCCATGGTTAACAGCTCATCTGACATAACAGGAGAGAGGAAGGAGGGAGTTGCATGCCATCTGCAGACTGCCACTCAATGCAGAAAAGGGTTATGATTAGAAAAATTAGACAGACTGAAACTGTTCCCCCCACAGAAAACATTTTGGGGGCATTTTTGAAATAAAAATATTCATGATATTTGAGGTGGAAGCCTTCTTATTTCATTTTATCTGGAAGCAGAAAAGGCAAAATACAAGCAAATGTTGGAAAAGATTCAGTAACACAAGTAAGAGAAGGGAAAAGGAGGCCTTGTCTGTAATGGAGCCCATGGCACGATGGTCATGCGAGGGTTAAATGATAACAAGCAAAAGCAGATACAAAAGTAACATGGGGGACTTAGCACTAAGTCCCACTATATGGTGAGCATTAATCCTGCAAGCCTGGTCAAAGTATATCCATGTCACGTCTGAGTAACAGATAAGGAAATTGAGAGTGAGAAAAGTGTTGCCCCAGTTGTATGAACAGCAAGCCATAGAAGAAACTGAATGAACAAGTCATATTTCAAAAGTCCACAGTGGGAGTCACGAAGGGTTAGAGGCATTATCAATTTGTCATCGAGGTACTGAGGTGATATTGATAAGGTACCAAGAACACTGGTGTTACTCAAAACATTCACAATGACCTACGTATTCCATAAAGGAACATTATTGGTTTAAATGAATGACAGGGTTATTAGAGAAGGCTTTTAATTCCTGCAGCCTCTGGGGATTAGCATAAGTCTAGAAACATGTAAATGAAGGGAACTGCTAAAATTGGCAGAAGAAAATGATCCAGTGCACAAAATTGAATCTTGTTCATTTATTCAACAGCTCCCCTCGAGTGGCTATTTTTGATCAGCACTTTTAGGCAGTGAGGATGCAAAGGTAAATTTGACAAGGTCTTCATTCTCAAGAGGTCGATATCTTCCGTTGGAAACCTGTGGGTGATTCGAACAATAAAATTCAGTGTGAAAAGTGCCACGATGGAGATCGGAAGGACAAAACACACACATGGAAAACAGAACCGACCACAGCACTGTGTTTTAGAAACTTGGGAATTCAGGAACCAGAGCAATAGGAGTTTCGTCCATGTGCTAAAAAGACCAAGCTCCAAGGAATAAAGATAAAAGAGCAAGCCAGGGAAAAGGACCAAGATTTCATTCGGAAACAATCTCACCCATGTCCTATATGCTGCTTCCAGTTTGAATGGCACATGTCCTCGGTGTTATTTGGTTAGCAGTTCCCTTTGGATATATAATGATCCTGGCTGTTGTGTATCAGCAGCTTTCTAAAGACCTCTCCATATCCATTCTGGCTCAGCTCCACTCCATTCTTCCCATTATAGCCCAAAGGCTCCTTTCAAAACCCAGATCAGATCATGGCTCATCCTTGTGTTGTTTGAAGACTTCCATGTCTTCTCATCGCTCTTTGGACAAGAAGAAGCCCTCAGCGCAGGCTGGGAAGCCTGACCTGGCCTTCAGTTCCATCTCTGTCATCCCTTGCCCTTCCTTGCCCAGCTGTCCTGCACTTACTCGCTCCTGGAGACCTGCAGCAGGCTCCTCACTGCCAAGGTCTCCACTGCCTCTAGTGCTAGCTAACTTCTCATCTGGTATGCTGCCATTGACTATCACATGTTACCCTTAAGAAAATCTTCCTCTTGTTAATCAACAAGGAAGCAGACGGAGATCTCAAGTCTGTTCGTGGACCTGGGTTCTCACTTAGCTCTGCTGCTTCCTAGCTATGTGACTTTGACCTCAAATTCTTCATTGGGAAACACTGGTAGTAAAATTAGTGTCTGCTCCTAGAATAATTCTTAAGTCAGATCAGTAAATATATGTGAAACATTTTCCATGCTAGTTGGAATTTGGAATTCATTCTCTATGATTTAAACTTTTTTTTTTAACCTTCTCTTAATTGTTTTTCTTCTCTTAAATTTTCTCCTGCATTGTAATGTTCTGCAGTTTGTCTATGGTTTATCTGGTATATGTCTAGTTTTATTGTATTTTCTTGTACTCAAGAGTAAAATATCTGTCTGTGACTCATGTCGTACTTTAATCCTACAAATAAAAAAGTCATTTTTTTCTTTAAATACTGCTCCTTTACCAGTCTCTTTGAACTTTTCTTCTGAAAAGAAGAAAATTATTATTCAGAGAATAATAATTAGAGAAAATGTTGTACCTCCCTAGAACAAGTGTTTGGAGCAGGAGTCAGCAAAGTCCTGTAAGGAGCCCATTCATGAATGTCTCAGACTTTGCTGGTGGTGTGGTCTCTTGCAACTCTGGCCCTTTCCTGGGGTTGGTAAGAGCAGCTCTGGAGGGCGTGTCAACCGAGCGGCATGCTCTGTTCTGATGGAGCACTGTACAGAAGCGGGCATTGGACAGAAGTTGGCCAGATTCCACCGTTTGCCAACCTCTGGCTTTCCACAATTCTTCCAGGTCATCTGAATCTAGTCTTCCACTGCCCTTGAGCTGATTTACAACTCCATAAATTTTAAATATTGACTGCAATGCAATAGAACTCTTGTCCATAGACATGAAAATTCTGACCCATGGAGATTCAATTCACTTGCCCCCCCAACCCTGCATGGAACAGCCTGCTTGCTTTGCTCTATTTGTAAATTAATTTTATTATTTCCCTATTCAATGTGGATTTGTCCTTTTTCAACTTCTTCAAATCAGTAGACACATTTTACGGATCTCCTCATTAAGAGTGAGTTAAATCATTTCTTGATCATGGGTGCATTTTATTTTTGCATGAGAATCATGATTTTAGTGTTTTATTACTTATTGTCCTTGAACGCTCATGGGTCGGGATCTCAGTCTTCCCGACTCCCCCCCTTCCTTCACAGCTTTAGCCCTCTCCCTTCTCTCTGCGTCTGCTGAGTTCTCAGTAGTGTCCCACTGGCGATGCAAATTCTAGTGTTGACTGTACCCATTCCAGAACTCGGTCATTTCCTGAATGTCTTATTCAGATGGTCAAACTTCTCGTTTCTAAGAATTCTACTGGATTTCTGGATTTCTCTCCCCACGGCTGCTTGCTTTATCTTACGGCGTCTTGCTCTTCTGTGTGGACATAATTTCTCTTCTTACCTCTTTAAGCACTCTGTAGGGAGAGGTCCCTCGGCATCACCTACAAGGTGTGGTGGGGGTGCCCGCTGGAGGGACAGCTGCTGCCCCACCCTGGGTCTTTCCAGATGCGCTCCCCCACTCTCACCATCTATTCCAAAGCCTCCCTGTTTGGGTTTCAAACCACCATCACTTAACATGTCTGCCTACTAGACCCATAAAGAAAGCTTTGGAGTGGGATATTTTATTTTAATACTTTTCACTTTCCCTGTTATCTCACGTGAGCTGCACACACACACACACACACACACACACACACACACACAAATACACATCTTTGGATTATACTTCCACTCATCCTCTGAATCCCCAATCTAGATTCAGTGTTTTAGTGGCAATTCAAGACTTCACTATCCACGTAGGGTGTCTCATCATGTCCACGGAGTCAGGATTTTGTTCAATTCTTGGTTGCAAGGCCCAGATGGCAGGCTCCTAGTTGCCTAGGTCCTCAGGCCTCTGAGTCCTGAGCCCTGGCAGTGGTCTGTGGACTTTCTTCTTGCTGTTCCTGGAGCAGCCCCACCCCACCCGGTTCTATGCAGAAAGAGTGGTTTCCTTCTTCCCAGGAAGACACTGGCCCACCAGCCACGGCTGCCTGCAGCTCTACCTGGCTGGGCTTGAGAAGTTTGGTGCCCTGCTGGGCAGCCTCATTGTGTCTCTTTTGGTATTTCCCATTTGATATTTCATCTGTCATTGCTGGTTCTGAAACTGAGAGGCATAATAGAAGTAGGATGAGGTGACACTCTCTTGACACAGCTACATTTGTTGTTTACATGGTACACTGTGATCCATGTGCACATTAGAAGACAAAAGAAAACGAAATTTCTCATAGATATCTAGAAATCAATTAGATACTTGGAAAAGTACATAAACAGGATTAAGAATATTCTAGAAATGGAAGCTTGGGAATACAACAAGGACAGCTATAAACTGACCAGGTCTGCACAGCCACTCCCAAGATGCATCATGAGAACATTAAGCATTTCAAAGTCATTCCAAATATAGTTTTAACCCTTGAATTTTTTTCCAACACCTTCCAGTTCTGAAGACAATCAACCAGTCTGGTGTACATGCCTGAGCTACTCCATCTACCACTTATTAAGAAGATAATATCTTAATTTAAAGTAGGTTCATATAAAGAGACAGAAAATTGAGTGCTTAATGAGTTTGTAATGATCCCTTTCAGATAAACTTAGCTCATCTGCATTTCTGGGTAGGTACACATACAAAGAGCAAAGATTGAGTCTGTTCTTTGAAGCTTATGTACAAACAGCCAAACAGTCACTTCTTCACTGTGATGTCCAAAGACACCTGCCTGTTCCTTGGTTTTTCCTCATCACATTCAGGATTTATAATATCGCACATCTTTAAGATGGACAGGATCAATTAGATTGCAGTAATTGAGGCAATTTCGACTCCCAGTAAAGAGTTGGCAATATCAGGAGGCATTTCTGGTCAGCATAGCAGGGGAGGAATACATTCCTGGCATCTAGTGGGTACAGGCCAGGGTTATTACAATATAGATTCCATAATTCATAAAACATAATGTACAAGGTTGCCTCGTGACAAAGATGTGTCCCACCCAAAATGTCAATAGGGTAGAGGGTGAAAAACCCTGGAGTAGACTTTGCAGAAACCCTGTTTGAGAAGGACTCAATTTTGTGTGTAATTATATGTATATAAAATATATGTGTGTGGGCGTGGTGTTTTACCTTGTAAGACAGCCTGAAAAGTATTGCTATGTCTGGGAATTTTCTGATACCTGTCTTACTTCTTCCCCTAAGTGCTTCCTGTGATCCACACAAATGGTCCTGAACACTTTCTAATTAACTCACTGAACTTTCACAATGACCCCAGGCGGGTCCTACTCCTACCTTCATTTTACAGATAAGAAGACCAAGGCCCAGGGGTCTACCAACCTCCCTGAAGCCACAGAATAGTAAGTGGGAGATTCAGGTTCTCACCCAGTCTACTTAATCCCAACCACTTGACAGCATTATCTGCCTGCTGACCCACTGAGGTCTTCGAGGCCCTTTCCCTAGAAACTGTTGCTGTCCATCTTGCCTTTTAGAAACAGCAAGCTCCTGCACTGGTTTGCAGTACAGGAGTGTTGAAGGCTGATCATTAAGAAAAGTTCAGCCGGGAAAGGAGGCACACCTCAAAGCCACGGAGATGAATGCTAATGAGAAGGGTAAACATATAAAACTGTGGGTTTTTTTCCAAAAACAATTTCCCAGCCTATACCAGGTGCTGTTGTAGATAAAGCAGGGTCACAGGAATGCCTCTCCAAGTCGGATGAGCAGGAGGTGCAGAGTCACAGCATTAGCCTAGCATGTTCCTTACAGCTAAGCCGGGTTTTACGTTTGATTCATATTGGCTGGGTTTCCTTGCAGGATCCTGGAATACCCAGAAAACACACCAAAAAGGCAGACTCAGGCCGTGATCAGAAGAATTTTATTATCCAAGTTGCAACATGCAAATATCTTCTTTGCATTCTGCTTTCTGCAAACACAGAGTGAAAAAAAAAAAAAATAAGAGAAAATGAGAAAAAAGCAGTACAATTCATGCTTCACAAAGTTCTGTAGGTTATTACCATGTTTTAAATTGTGAGTTGCAAACACAAGCTGTTCTTAAACAAGAACAAAAAGAAAAAGCAGATGGTTTCTTTTTACATCCTCTGAAACTTTTCCTGAATACAAGCGTATGTTCCCTTCTTCCCAGCTGGCATTCCCATGCAAATCATCTGTTTTGGTGTTTGTCTTTCTTTTTCTTTTTTTTTTTTTTTTTTTTTTTGGTCATTTTGAGAAAAATTTTGGATGACTGTCCCCTACCCCCCATCACACCCAGAAGTGAGATTAATAGCAGGAAACTGCCTAAATAGTTGACCAAAGTCTCTGAGGCATATTGCCACAAGCACTATTGGGCCTAAGGCAGATATCACCATGAACTCATTATTATCATTATTATTTTATTGTTACATATATATTTTTTCAACAAAAATCTTTCTTGAAAATGGATGGATTTTGCTATATTTAATATAGCAGAAAGAGTGTGAGATTTACATCTATAAAGACTTGGATTCAAATTCTAGCTCAGCCACTGAATAAATAACTATGTACCCTTGAGGGAATTATCTAAAATATCTTTAAAAACACTTATTCTCTGAGATCCTCAGTTTTCTCATTTGCAAAATGGAGACAGTGACATTTGTCCCTTTGGGCAATTTTGAAGACAAATGTACAAAATACTGGATCAGAGGTGACCCCAATAAAATGTTCACTAGCCATTCTGAAATGTCAGCAAAGTGTCTAACCTCTTCTCCCTACTCAAATATCTGGTTCTAGGGCCAATAGTATCAGCATCATTGAGGGGCTAATTGAAATGCAGAATCTCAGATCTATTCAATTTGCTTTAAACAAAATCCCCACGTATTTCTTAATCACAGTGCAGTTTGGGACATTGATCCTGTTTGTTGCATTCACGTAAACAATGAGAGCAGTAGCACCTGTCCCAAAGACTCATTTAAGGATGAAATAAGACAAAGTATATTTCATAGAGGTGTTGCTGCCTTATCAGCATTGTTAATTTGGAACTGCCTACGAGAACCTTTAGAAAGATCCTTGGTTTCCCAGTGCTCTGCAATTACGTGAAGACAATTTTCTGCAGAAGCTAATACTCATCACGGGTTAGGCGGGTGGCAAATGCATTTGTTTTACTAAAGATGTTAGCAGCCTAAAGAGTATCTCTCCAGTGAATGCTCAAATTCTTCTTGTGCCTTACAGGATTTAGGAGAGGGAAGCCAATGTTTCTAATTTGCTTTATTTTATAGCCAGAATAAGATAAAAAGTACTTGGTCTTCCAATAATTTTGCTCTGTTAAAAAAAAAAAAAAAAAAAAAAAAATCCCAAATTTGGTGATTTAAAGAAAAAAGAAAAAAAAAAAATCTAAGTCACACAATTTCTGGCGGTTGTTACCCAGGACCAGCCTACCTGGTGGTCCTGACTTGAGACCCCACATGAGCTTGCAGCCATGTTTTTGGCCGAGTCTGCAGGTATCTGAAGCCTTGACTGAGCACAGAGGATCCACTTCCAACATGGTTCACTCACAAAACTGGGTGTGAACAGGCAATCAGAGAGAGCAACAGTGGGAGGCGTAGTGGAGAAAAACCACAGTGCCTTTTACACTTGAAATATCATTATCTCAGTGGATTCCACTGGTCACACACGCCAGTGCAGTGTGGGAGGGGACTACACCAGGATGTGAATGCCAGCAAGCCAGTATCCCCAGGGCCATCTTGGAAGCTGGCTACCACAATTACTGGCCCAGGAACTTACATTAGAGCCAATGAGAGCAACAAATGAGGAAGGGGAGCAAAACAGCACCCCCTGGAATTCGCAGTCCCACGGTTAATTTAATATCCGTCTCAATCTCTCCCCCTTTCACGAAGTCTCCCTCGTTGGCATGGCTGGATCATGCTTCCCTGCCTCAGCAATATCCTTTTACTCAAGTTTTACAGGACAAATGGTCACCTTGAGGGCCAGGGTTAGGTCAGATTCTTCTCTGGATTCTTAAGAAGTCCTAGTATATGCCAAGTACATGGTAGGCACTCATAATAAATTACATTTTTAAATGATGAAAAATAGATGTCATCTGAAAACTTAATTTTGTTGAATTAACTGGTTTGTTCAGAGTCCATAGAATGATGAGGGCAAAACATGTGAATGTTGGCTTTTAATTTTCATTTTCTTGATCTCACCAATAATCCTGAGGTATCACTTTTGGGGATGTAGGTCTCAAAAAGCACATGCTACATATTAAAATGTAGTAAAATCTTAATTTAAGCAATCAAACTAATCATTATTATCAGTTAAAAATAGTACCAAAATCTGATATTATATCAATCAAGGTTGATAGTTATCATAAAATTCTGTGTTTAGAGAAAAGGAATAAAACATCAGGGGAAAAATATTGGTTATTTATTTCAAAACTGGGCCACACCAGGATATGTGTTGGAGTCAGTGTAAACGAATTCTCCCCCAACTCTTTGATCCTTCAAAAGCATAGCCTGAGCATTCCTTTTAGAATTGCCCAAAGCTCTCTAGAACCCTTGGTCATTACATTCGGTTTCATCTTATCCACTGGGTATAGGGTAATGAATCAGCCCCACACGCTGAGCCCCACACACTTTCACTGGAATGTCTTGGTCTGCTCTCTCTTTGCTAGATTGTTCTCCCCTAATTCACAAACCACTGCACGAAGCATGTATATCATAAGTGAAAAGTGTAAGTACTTCAATTTTTTTTCAAATTTATTAAAACTACAATACAGAAGTTGATGGACTTTGTTAGTCAAGTCAGTTAAAATCCTCTCAACTCACTCCAGCTACGGTGTGACTCAAGTTCAATGACTGAATTAAATAACAGAATTGACACGTGAGACTTTTTTCCTTATAAAGTGCATTAATTGTTCCAAAGCTCTAAATGATGAGAGGGATTTTGAAATGTTTTTTCTTTTTAATTTTGTTCTTTTTATTTTTTATGAAAAGACTCAAAGTATATACTTCAAAAACCGGAAGTATGAGATCTACTATCTAGATCAGGATGTTAGCTTGAAATTTTACTCCTTTTGTTGTCAAAATGGTAATTCTGTGAGAGGTTAAAGCCAATGTATTTTGAAAGAAATGACATTTTAATAATAATATAATTTAGTAATCAAATATTAATGTTTTTATAAATGCTTATTATCCTGCTAAATTAAATGAACTCCATGCATGGACAAAAAACTGCATATATTCAGCTACAAAAGATATGGTAAATCAAGTGTCTGTCTCTTTAACAATAGTTTCTCTATTTCAACACTCGCTGTGTCCTCATTCCTAAATTAATCCCTAGAAGAAAATGCGAAGTAAAGAGCAAAAATGAAAGAAAATGCTTCCATGAGAGGGAGACTTGCATTATAATTGTATAATTATCAGAGTTCAGGAGTCACAAATTACATCTCACAGTGGTGTTTAACTTGCTTTACTAAAATTTCATTCATGTAAAAGCTTAATTAATTATTCCTGAGTGACAGGGTTCTCTTTGGAAGACCATGATTAACCAGTTGCATTGAAATTCTAAACTTCTTCCATCTAGCACAAGCAACATCCATACAATTAAGGCAACTCCATTTAAAGCCCTGTGATCCCAAGAGTTGACACATTGTCCTAATAATTTATAGCAAATTCATGTGGAACTCATTTGACTGTCACTTCTGGGATTGCTTTTCACTTTGCCTGTCAATAAGTAGAGAAGAGCAAGGTAGTATTTTGTAGCACACATTTTTTTTTTTTAAAAAAGGGATTTGGTAGTTTGAAGACCCAAAGAACCTATTGGTATATAGCAGGTGTCTGTAAAATGTGTGATAGTCAAAAGGGAGCAATAGTGGGAAGTATGATCAATAGACTAGAACTCTTTCACCATTAATCAAGCTCAGTGAATATTTTTGAGAGTCAGTTAATGTCACTTCAATCTTTAGATCCTTTCCTATCGAATTGATGTTGTGAACTTATGACATTGTCATTAGCAGAAACAATAAATCTATGCTAGATGACAATGACTTTGATATGACTGTTACCTAGACATCTACCTGTGATGTAGAGAGTAGTGATGATGTCATAAAAAAAAAAAAAAAAAGTATTGAAGACAGAAAGCATGGTGGGCAGATAGAACTACAGAGAAAATGATCTTACACTCCAGGGGCCCCGATTTGTGCAACTGCCTTTCCTTGAGTGTACAGAACCCACAAGCAGCTTCTAACTAACCAGTAGAATACCACAAAAGTGGCAGGAAATCACTCCTCTGATCAGGTTACAAGCAACAGTGACTTTCACCTTGTGAACAGAGTATCTCTACTGTTGGCTCTAATGAAGTGGGCCACCATGTTGGAAAGGCCCAGGTGGCAAGGAGCAGAGTGTGGCCTCCAGCCCACAGTCACAAAACAACATAATGGCCTCCATCCAAACACCAAGATGAACTGAATTTCTCCCACGACCCCCGCGTGAGCATGGAGGTGGACCTTCCCCAGTTGAGTCTTTGGATGAAGCCCCAACTGGCTGACACCTTGACTGAAGCTCTGTGAGAAATTTTGAATCACAGAACTCAGCCAACCCTTGCCTGAGCCACAGAAACTGCGAGATAATAAACGTGTGTTGTTTTAAGCTGCTAAGTATTTAGGCTACTCACTGAGTGGTAATGGAAAACCAACTCAGAGAGTAACCTGTGGAAGAACCCCCTGAAAAATATTTTCTTCTTTATTTAAATGAAACAATAAAAATATCAGATGGGGAAAAGACCACTTCACAGAGTGGGGCACAAGGCTTTGCTACTTCATCCACGGCAAAGGAGAGAGAGCTCTCAGGTGAGTCAGGAACAAATGGAGCTGTCAGCTCTGGAGCAGGTATTTTTGACAAAGGGAATAAAAGGATTATAAATAGAAAGGAAGGCAGTCAATTACTCTCTTACTCTTTCCACGTGACTTCTATTCTTCCTTCCATCTCTCCACAGATGTCATAATATGGAACCTGCTCTTTTCAAATGCAATTTTCCCTAAATAGCTCACAAAAACCTAATTGCAATGTTCTTGATTTGGGTCTATAAGTATACAAATAAATACAAAACAATGGCAAAATTTTGGTAAGATTTTGCTGATTTCATTCAAAGATTTCTGGATTTAAAGATTCTTTCAGACCAATTTTAAACCCGAGATTGGGATCAACATGTTATTGCCAACTTCCTATTTCATGTCCTCAATAAGGACATGAAAGCATTTGACAGAGCAATACAATACTACCATAGATTATTAGCATAATTTTATGAAAGGAAAATGTTTTGCAAAAAAAATACAGCAACTCTGGAAGCTGACAGGAGAATCATAAGTTTGATGCCCACCTCAGCAACTTAGTGAGGCCATGTCTCAAAATAAGAAATAAAAAAGGATTGGGGATGTAGCTCAGTGGTAAAGCAACCCTGGGTGAGATTCCCAGTACCACACACACACACAAAAAAGTCATCATTATTTAAAATGAAATATACTTAATTGTATAAGAAATTTATCACAGTCTTTTTTTTTTTCACATTCTCCATGAAACAGTATAAATATTGCTGTATATGAACTGATTTTAGGAATTGACTTGGTCTCTACAGCTATCTTTGCAATGAGAAGAAATTAAAAATTTTGTTTCTTCCATTTGGCATTCCCAACACCAGAATGAAATAAGATCTACCTTATCTGTTAATACGTGTAATTTCATCTTTGTTGTAAAAACTATAGTTGAAATCAGCAGGTAAAATACAACATACTTAATTAAATTTGAATTTCAGATAAACAATGAACAATTCTTAAAATAAGCACATCTTACTCATGGGATAAATAATGCATAGACACACATGCATACTAGTTTTTAAAAATTACCATTTATGTAAAATTCAAATCTAATATGGGATCCTATGATTTGATTTGTTAAATCTCAAAACCTTAGCTGTGGATCAGGAAAAGTAAAGAGAGGTTTGAATCATTATTCCTTCACCTTAAGTTGGAGTTTAAAGAGAAGTCAGGTCTTTGGATGCAGCAGTAGGGAACATCTTTAGAGCTCATGTGCACACCTATGGAAATTGCCTGCACTGAAGTCACACTTGAACTCACTCATCAGGAATCACATCTCCAGTGTAGACATAATTTTCTTCTGTAGTCTAAGTTCTGCACCTGGGCAGCTGAAGCCAGCAAATCCAGTTGACCCACCTTTCTTGCCATTGGACCAACTGCATCAATGAACAGGCAATAGCAATTTCCCTCCTTTCACTGTCTTGAGTCCTTTCTGCATCTGCAGATGCTCCAGATGTTCACTTATACATAATTTTCCATCCAGCCACACACCTATACTTTCTTCTAGAGACTCACATAGATTTTCCATGTATGGCATTCTCCTCCAAAATGGGAAGAAAAGTGGATTTTATCTGAAGGAAGTTGTTAGCTGTTTGAAGATACAGGAATATAAAATCCTAAACTCCAGTTTAAACCTCCTTTTGTTAAAAGGGGCATAATTATAAATAGCAAAGGTGTTAAACTACTGACCACAGTGAGACTCTTGCCTTAGATTATTCAAAAAGATTACAGATGCATTTAATGTGTACCAACGCTCTTCCACACAATTCAGGTTTCTTATAGTGTCCCCTTGCCATCTAAAGTTACCTCCAATTCATGTTCTACCCTTTAAGAAATAGGGTTCTAGCCCAACACCCTTATCCTACAGACCAAGAAGCGAGGATTGACAGGGAAGGAGAGCTTGGCCAAGATCGAGGACAAAATTCCCAAGTTTGAGGAGGTGTTTTCAATATCCCTTCAACATCACCCAAGGAAGACTAGGGGCCTGTGTGATGTCACCATGTTGTCAGTGCAGAAGTTACAGTTTGGGGCAGGTGGATGCATTTCCAAAGGTAAGCAAAGATTATAAGTGCCTCACTTCTTACAGGATTGCACACTATTTTTTTTTTTTTAAATCTCAAGGAAAAAAAAATTATGTGTGTTTGTAAGTACATGTGACAAAGCATGCAAGTCGTGTTCCAACTCTTTTGATAACAAATCACCCAATTCTAGCCTGAGCAGAAATTTAAAATATAAAGGATACTGGACATTCGCAGATCCAAGCCTGGAAATCGATGGACTGGCCTTGGAGACACAAGAATGTGATGAGAATGTTCCTCCGTTATTCATCCAGATCCTTCTGTGAGTGTCGACCTCACGCCTCCTCCTTCCTCCCTCTACAAAGAGGGGCAGCTCCCAAGACTTGCCACTTACCACCCATACCGACCTATTTTCAAACATAGTGTACTCTTCCCTGCCACTGGTCCCCTGCTTTTGCCATACCCCCTGCCTGTCACACACTGGCCTGACATCTACTTTCTCCATCCTTATAACTCCGTTCAAATAGTGGCTCCTGAGAGAGGGCTTCCCTAAATAATACTTACAGGAAATGTGCTAAGTGCTGTGCGCTCTGGTCGAGAATGCCTGGATGTGTTCCCCTCAGCTGGATTTAACTACCCATTATCCTAACTCACTGCTTTCCACGTTATAGCATCCGTTAAAATTTTAAGGCATCTTGTCTACTTATTAGTTGACCCTTGTCACTGCTGTTCTCTGACACTAGAATGTGAGGCTCCTGCTGTAGTGGATTGGCACTTACTCATGTAGGTTCAGGAGAGCTGGTTGCCAAACATCCAGACATTTTTGTGAACCATTTGACACACTCGAAGCTTGAAATTTGTCATGGAAAGAGTATTTACACCATGAAAATTGGCCAATGATACAAGTCAGGACTTGAAAAAAAATTTTTTTTTTTTTTGCCTGTGACTTGGCCCACCACCAGGCCACTGGCTCCCTGAAAATGTCTAGCTCTTTGCTTGTGCACTGTTAGCACCTACGAGCATTCGGTAGCAAGCTGTTGGATGAGCACAGGCACAGCTTTCATTGCTTTGGAAGGTTTATTTGTCCTTTTCAACCCAAATCCCCAAATCATAGGAAAACGGTACTTTCGACCAATTAGAACAGGTGCTCAGGCCTGGACACTTCACTCTCATGAGGTAGCAGGTCCCCATGACCAGATGCAGGGCCATGGGAAGCTGGCTCTATTGACAGGGCAGAGGTACCATATTCAGGAAATGTACTGGGTTAAAAAACCAAAAAAAAAAGGGAAAAGGCTATTTTCCATTTCCCTCCCCACTGGACAAGTATCCTCGGTCAGATGGTGTCTTAACTTGGCAGGTCCACTGCTCGCCAGCACACTTTAGTGAAGAGAAATTGTATTTATTTAGATTAAAATGCAATTTTAGCTTAGCACTATGGAGGTTTACACTGACCTACTATAGACACACCAATAAATCCAGAAAATTATTTAAAGACTTTCCCCACTGACCAGCAAGCACTTGGATAGTAATGACTTGGGGGAAAAAAATGACTCCATCTGAAACCTTCTAAAACTTACTGGCTTTATTCAACAAAACCAGTAGAAGAGTGAATCTAGGCGTACTCATCTGTTGGCAAAAAACATTACGAAAAAACCCTAAGGCCAAATTCAGCAAACACGCCCGCTGCACTGCCATTTGTGCTAAACTGCATATTGCGTGCCCTAATGAAAATAATGAGCCATTTTTGATGAATAACCCCATTTTTAATTTTGCCCTTGTCTAAGTATGTAGCAATAATCAGGAAGATGCAGAGCTCTTTAGTAATTCGACCCCTTAGGTGAGGGATTTGGAATAGTAGTTAAAATCCAATTCTCTCTTTCCTTCCAAGAATATAATCAAAGTGCTGTCTCTCTAAGTGGCTGTTGGACTGCCCGACAGAATACATTATTTGCCTTTTTCTCCAAAAAGGCTTTCTAGCAAGTGCTCTTGGTAAAATGATCTTGACAAAGTTTTGGAGAGAAGAATGATGCTCCAAAAGAACAGAGTTTGGAATTCAGCAGCTGTGGCACACTGCAGCTGCCCTTCCCGTTTGTCACAAACCTGGAGCTAATTAAATCGAAGTGACTTTTCTCTTCCTTGTCCCATTGATCGCTCTCCAGGCTTGGTCCTGAAGGTTTTCCTGTGAATTGTGGTCCACTGCAAAAATCTGTTCACATAAAGATGTTTGAAAAGTTGTCTCTTCCATGGCCCAGAGCAGGCTGAAGCACTTCACAGCAACGCCAACGATCCGGGAAAGATAGTTTTCTCAAAATCACTGGCAGTAAACTGCCTGCTTCAGACAGAAGGCCAGGTGGGCATGACTTTCAGATGCCCCCACCACCTCTCTGGTCTCTGAAGATTAGTGATCTCTTTCCCAGGCATGGGGCACCAGAGATATGTCATTAGTTGCAGTTTCCAACACCTATCTGGCAGTCAGAGATCATTTTAGGAGCATACTATAAATTTTAACCCGAACAGAGAAAAGAGAATCACAATGTTCAACCACTGGTAAAGTCCAGTGAGTGATAGCAGGTAAAGTTCCCAGAGTGAGGGAAATCTTGCTCCAGTAAAGTCCTTAAAAGTCAGCACCAAACCCAATGCAAAACCAGGGATGCTTGAAAGTCACATTCTCTAGGTCCCAATTAGGCAAAGGAGAGAGTCTGCTGGCTGGTTCTAGCTGTGCTAGTCCATGTCTTTCTCCAGCCCTTGTGTTTCCCATCCTTTCATTTATCAGGTAAGGACACAAAGAGCCCATGGGAAGCTTCAGCCACCCACTGCTGCTCTTTCACACAGGTGGAGACGGCCCCCGTATCACACTCGCTGGCACAGTGTAAAGGTCGGAGGTGGTTCCTCTCTGGCAACGGAGTCATCTTTGGTTGTAGCCTTGGATCACATCCACCCCAGGCCACCCTAAGTGAATGCACTCCCCCTCACCAAGGAAGGCTTTTATAGTCCCTCTCGAGGATGACCACACGTTTAGAATTACCCGAAAACTTCAGAGTTGCCAACACTGGGCCCTAGATACCAGGGGTTTCTATTTAATTGGTCTGGGGTTGACCTGGCATCAGTATTTTTTAAATGTGCCTCAAAGCAACTGGCTTCCAGATTATCAGAACAGGGAGAACTTTAGACTCATTGAGCATGCTTGGAGACAAGCCAACCATGCGCCTTGAAGGGAGTATTATACACTCACGCTGGCACCTGATGTCAGCATATTCCCCGAGGAGGGAGCTAAGAGCTCCCCACAAAGCAGGTCTGGGACACAGTCAGGCAAGCAATGAAGACTCAAATGGTTACAGAACCATACAAAGGCGTGGAGGTCTTGCTGGAAGCCACACCTGATCTATGGGGCAGATGAGTCTCAGCTCTGGGCGAAGGTGGCAGCAGAAATTTTGCCAGAATGTTCAATTTTTAGGAAAAGTCAAGAGTTGGATTTCCCTAGGACCTGTCCTGATTTCCTAAGAATCTACCACATATATAAAACTGACGCATTGACGAAAGTTCCACTGGTGAGATGTGCACTTAGATGTAGCAGAAACTTTTTAACATGAAAGCGCTCTCACGCCTGAGGTGAATTAGTTCCATGCTGTGAGGGAAATAGAACTATGTGAGATAAAAGTAATGAGGATTGGTTGTTTTGCCACCTGATGCACCATGAGGACTGAAAGGTTGCTGAGGGGTCTTTGGGAAGCCAGAGAGCCCTGAGTAGAGGCAGAGTCAGACATGGGGTTCACAGAAGGCAAGAGAAAAAGCAAGGACAATCCAGGGCTGCAGAAATAAACAGATGCATCCATGCTTGCCTGGAACGTGCATCTTCAAGGAGACAGACGATAAACAGATAACTATATAATAGACCCAATAGTAAGAAGGAGGTTGCTTTCTTACATAGGGTGGTTCCAGACTGTTTAAAGGAAATTAAAACAATCTAGACTGCAGACATTTTATCGGCTTCATTTGAAATTCTAACATCAGACAGCAGACCAAACCGAAAATGGAAGATTCCAAATCCCTCACCACTTGGGCAGGTAAGATTTATAGCCAGAGAAGAGGAAGTGATGTGCAGAAAACAGAAGAGAGGAACGGAGACGGACAGATGGGTTACAGCTCGCATCTGTCATTAAAACACCATTTGAACAGTTGGCCACTTGTGATTGGCTGAGACCCACCAGCTCGTTACAGTAGGTTACAGTCTGTTTACACATCAAGTTGGGTTACAGCTCAGTGTATACGGAGAACCCTTTAGGTCAAACTTAATTCAATTTAACAGGACTGTCTCTAATATGAGATGTGAGGCAAGTTACTGGGATTCCTGGAATTGATTGTTCCAGGCGGAGGAGGAAGTGCAAAGACCCTGAGGTGGGAGCCTGCCTGGTATGATTGAAAAAAAAAATAGCAGAGAAGCTGGTGTGGCAGGTGCAGAGCATGTGAGTTAAGAGAAACAGGACAAGGAGTTGAAATGGTGAGTGAAGGAAGAGATGTGCGGACGCTGGTCTCTACCCTGAGCATGACAGGCAGGATTGGGGCTTGCAATCGGAGAGTCAGGTGGCCTGACATACTTGGAAGGACACTCTGCATTGACACCTGCTGTGTGGAGGACATGCTGTAGGGGGCAGTGGGAAATGCTAGGGGGTTCACCTAGGAGAACGTGAAATAATCCAAGTGAGAATGTCTCCAAAGTCCAATCGGAATTCTGCTGGAAAAATAGTGGGAAACAGACTAGGGAGGCAAAAGCAGCAGATGCCCAACACACAGCCTTAACCATCTTCCATTAAACTGGGCAGTGAGTGCCTGACTTTAGCCCCACCCTGAAACTAAGAGAGGGAAAGAAACCTTTCTTAAGGAGAAGAAATTCCTCCATTGGGGCAAGGGTCTAAGGGTGGTAGAAGTCAGGACGGTAAAAAGAGAATCATGGCTCTTCCTCTGCAAACAGCCAGCAAATGTTTGAGTTATGGATAACAATTAAGTCCTAATTGGCAATAATGTAAACCTCTTCTGAATGGATGTGGTAAATATTGAAACAAACGAGCTGCTATTTTTCAGACCTGGATGGCAGTCAGTCAAAATGAAAAGCTAATTTCAGCCTTGGAGGCAAACTCTGTATTTTAATCAAGTGTGACAGAGTGGGAACAATAAATTGGCATTTAAGGTGAGGGGCTATTTACTTCCCTGCTGCAACTCTTGTGATGATAAGTTGCACTGCCCCCTTGCAAAATGAAAGCAAGCTATGGCTTTGATCCAGAGCATACAGAATGTCTGGGGAAATGGCCAGAGGCAGAGTTCAAAGGCAGCTGAAAGCTGAAAGCAAATGGCCCACCTTCCCAGATGGTCTGCGCTGGGAGAGCGCCTGGTGCTGTTTGGCTGTCCTCACCATAGCTGGCCAGTGTAATTAATCAAAAGTTTATGCTGAGAATCATGGAAATAAAGGGATGTGTGTCTGCGCACACATACATGCAAATTCTCTGTACCGTACCTAACAGAGCGTCACAATCTAATTAAGGATCGGAATATTGATTTAGTAACCAATTTATTCAAGAATTATTAATTAGGTGCCAATTAGGTATCAGACATGGTTTAGGCACCAGAAATTTCCAACAAACAAAACTTATGTGAAAGTCACTTCTCCCACCTAACGCACATTCCGGTGACAATATCGGCTCCACTTTGAGTTCTGCACCCTAATATTTAATATTTCAATAAGCATACTATCTCTAATGCACTATCTGTAAGTTAGAATTCTGAGACACAGAGAGGCTGAATAATGAGCTCAGGTAGCACAGCTATGCCTGCTGGGAGCAACAGTAAGCAGTCAAAGACCCTGTCCTCTGCGAGCTTCAAGTCGGTAGGTGAAACAAGAACTGAACAAGGAATCGCAGCATTATAACTGTTAAAAAGGAAATGCCTGGAATTGGGGAGGGGAGATAATAAGATCCAGTCTAGCTTGAATTTTTTTTAGTATAGCAATAAAGCTTATATTATGGCCTCTCATAAAAATGCATCTGTTTTCCTGAATAACATATCTGGCTGATTTGAGGACAATAGTTGGTTTTGCACTTTGCTAAAACTGGCAGTCTAGAATCCTGATTTTCCTCCCTCAAACTCATTGTAACCTTCCTCCCCCAAATCCTATTAAGGGTCTGCTGAACATGGAAGGGTGAGATGGATATTTTCTAACACATTAAGCTTCTTGAATCGAATAGTGTATATAATTTATATATGTAATGTTCTGAAGATTTCATATCTTCTGTGAGTCTGTCTCCATATCAATTATTTATATATTTTAATATTTCAATAAAGCCAGTAGGGTTCATGTAGCTGTGAATCATTCATTCTAATACCCAAGAAAGAAAATCAGCTTGTAAAATATTTACTTTATTAATCTTAACATATCCTGGGTAGCTTTTTAATTGTACAGGGTTTAAAGGTACGATAAAACATGAAAATAAAAGAAAATAAAAACTCTACCAGCCCTAAGAGTTTCAGGCACTTATCAGACAAAAGAGTATAGAGTTCTTGTATCACTCCTGCTCTGATTCTCCAGAGGTACAAAAGGTGTAGACAACTTAAAAAAAAAAAGCCGATTTCTTCCTAAATAGGTTTTGTTAATTACCTGACAAAGGAATTGTGAACTTTCTCACTTTATTGAGGACAATCACAGAACAGTGAAAATTCCACGTACACCCAAATCCCTTTCTCCAAAGGTGTTTGGTTACGCTCCACTCAAAAAAAACTGAAGATGGGACTGGGGAGATAGCTCAGCTGGTAGAGTGCTTGCCTCGCAAGCAGGAGGCCCTGAGTTCAATCCCCAGTATGGCAAAAAAAAAAAAAAAAAAAAAAAAAAAAAACTGAAGATGTAGAGTTTAGGCATATAATTAATTAAATATTAAATGATCATATTTAGGCAAATAATTAAAATATCCAGCAAGCAGCGTCATTCATCCTCTCTGCTCCTTGAGTTCTAGAGTGTCCGTGGGAATAAGGATTTGCATTCCCCCCTAAGGCTGCTGAAAGAGATCAGTGGACGTATCAGAGCACTTAGAACAGAACCTAGCACAGTTGGTCGCAGGCACCTGTGAACTGCTGTGCTGTCTCCACCTATTCATTTCATGTGTACCCGCTGGATACTACTCTACTTTCTTCCAGTTATGAAAGATTTGGCAACAAAAAAGACCAGGTATTGATTTACACCATATATTCCAATAAGGAAAATAGATAATAAATGACTTCAGTTTCAGTTTTGGTTAAGGATTACGAGGAAAACTTCAGTTTTAAGTGAATGGGAGAGAATGCTTCTTGGAGCATCTGGGGAATCAGAGAAGCCCTCTGTGTGACCAGGAGAATTGGGAAGGGGCACTCCCCCCACAACACAGCGAAGGGGAGACTCTTGTCCTGGAATAAGTTAGCCCATTGGAGAAGCAGAAACGCCCACCCCTCTGGGGGATGATGAGGTCTCGGGATGATCAGGGACCAGGTCCAGTCATGAGGACTGGTGAAAGTTGGCTTCTACACCAAGTCTCCTGGGAAGTCGCTGGAACCAATGGGCATGGAAATAACACCCTTTAACTTGAAAGCATCTTGAAAGACAGCTCTGGCAGTTTCAGCCATTGATCCTGGTCAGCAGAGGTGAAGACGTCTGTGTTGGACAGAGGGGAGCACTGGAGGAATTCACCATGAAGGTCATTCTCACCCGGGTCGGAGGCAGCAGAGCCCTCCGGAGGATGAAGTCGAACAGCCTCGTTTATAGACAAGGAAGCGGCGCCTCTCCCAATACATCAAGCTCAGACTGGAGAGGAATGTTGATTGCTTGGCAAGAGCAGGTGCTGCCTAAGTTCAGAATGAGACCTGAGCGCCCAGCTGCACCTGTGTTCCAGAAACGGGGCTCTTGCTAGGTTACTTATTACCTGCAGAGGCAAACGTCATCTTTTTCCAAGTTCAATAGAGGATATTTCTCCAGCCCCCATAATCAACACAAAATGCCAGTTGTAGTCTGCAGACAGGGCAGGCTATGTGCAGGGACCCACCTGAGGACAGGAGAAGGACAAGAAAAGACAAATATGCATTAGGGACCATGCTCTCCCAATCAGGTCTCTGCCTTGGGACCCAGTCATTAAAATGGTGGGGGAAGTTCTGGCTGCTTTGTCATGCCTGTATTAGGTAGGGCATGGATCTTCATGATTTTAAAAAAATTAAGATAAAGGCACACCAGCCTTCCGCTGCTGCATTGCACCTTAGAACCCAAGTCAGCAGATGGGAGTTAAAGGGATGCGTGCTGGTTGCCTGAGGCATGTCTTAATTTGTTATGTGGTTCCATTTGTTTCCCTTTTTAATGGTTCACTTAGCCAAATTTGGGACTGGAAGAAAATCAATCTTAGAAGATGCCCAAACTCTTTTGAAAATAATTTTGAATTAAGGTGATTAGACAGAAATGAGTGGGGGATGGATCCTAGCATCTAATTTACACCATCTGGAAGATGGTATAAATCTTGTCACTGGGGAATCTTCAGTAGGAAGATTAAGTACATGGTGGGGGCACCAGCAAAACCAGAGACATTCTTTTTTTGTAAGGTATTTTCCAATGTAAAAAATATAAATAATTGTGGGAGAGAACAGAAATTTGTAGGACATCATTTATGCTTGCGTTATTTATTGGTTACTGTGAACCTCACATGAAGTAGGAACCTAAGTCATGATTTTTCTAACACCAAGGGCTTCTAAAGGGCCTGATGTCCAAGGATGGTTATAAAGAGCCAAGGAGAAGCATGAAGCACCTTATTTCCTTGCAAGGGTCATGGTTGGCTGTTGTTCCTCTAGGTTCATTCTCCCTCCAATAGGATTACCCAATGCCTCTCATATAGTTTTCTTTTTATACTTTTGAAAGAGTTTCAGGGTCCATTATTTTATCTGATTTTCTCAACAAGCCTACAAGGTAACCCATGGTGAGACACACAGACAACAACCGGATGTCCTTCAGACAAGTCGACCAGCTGGCTCCCCAACAGTGACAAGGCTGAGGAATCTGAGAGCATATTTACCATGGAGACAAGTGCAAACGTGAATCTCTGGCACATCTTTCCTACAAGAGGGTTTATGGCACACACTTCCTCAAATGCATCTCACAATTCTGGTGTTAACATGAGTCTTGGGGATACAGTTGGCAGTCCTAAAATACGATTCAGCAAGTCTGTGTCCTCAAAGAGTTTAATGGCGTCTGTATATTGAATGTGAGAGAACACGGGGAAATTATCTATCTCATGAGAAAGAAAGAACATGATCAAACATCATTTGACCTGCAACCTTTGCCTCATATTTCATTCACAAGTTTTAAATATCCTGTATCCTTCTCTATCTTGTTGATAGAAAAAGACGGTTCACATCACAGCATCTGAATGAAAAGGAATTTGTAAGTCTTCAGGATTGCTTTTTCTCCCTGCAAAATCCCTTGCCTAACTTATGACTCCTTTCGTCACGGCAGAGCCAAAACAGACATGGAGATGGAGACCAGAGAAGATAGAAACACAGATCTATCTCACATTCCTCTTCTCAAAAAGGAGACTTATCTTTCTGATTCTGCAATAGGAGGCAGAGGCATTGCAAACCTCATTACACAGCCAGGCTTAAGTGATTTACCCAAAATCTCATGGCTAGAAAATTACCAGGAGCAGATGTGAACTCTGCCCCGTCAACTCCAGATCCAGAGATTTTTCAAGCCAGCTCTACCAGACAGTTCCATTTAACCTGGATCTAATCAGTGGTGCATTGAAAAGGAAGGAAAAACGTCCACGTTCTCAAACTGCCATGGTCTCCACACTGACCTTGAACCTCCTGAGAGGACAAAGTGTGGCGAGTCCCCTCTCCGGCAGGAGTCCTCTCACTTTCATCATGTTCAATGTGACCGTTCCTTGCCCAGATCTGCCCTCCTTGGTCAATTTCTCTCCTCCCCCGTGAGTTCATCCATGAATTTATATGCTTACCAATTATTTCAAATAAATACGTGAGTGCTTATCAAAACCCAGATGCTCTTCTGGGAACAGGAACTAAGACTCTGCCTTCTGAAGTTTATATTTTACCAAGAAAAAAGTGAAGCACACAGCCAATGAGATGGGAAGAGCCAAGGCCACCTTGGACAGAGGCCAAAGGGGTGGCCTGAGGAGGGGATGGTGCTTCCACAGGAGGTCACAAAAGCCTGGGGGCCCAAACACTTCTCCTGGCCACTCACTTCCTTCATTCACAGTCTTTGGTCTCCTTCTTCAGAGTCGCAAGTCCTAGGGCAGTAGCTTGAGAGGACCTGAGTCAATCTGGGTTCCTTGTCCATGTGGCAGGGGTCTTTGGTGGTGGATCAGTGCCCAGGCCCCATGAAACTATGGAGGTTCTAGAGAGTCACATTCAAAGCCATGGACAACCTCCACTGGGTTATAGACCCACCGTGGAAACGGCAAATGGCTGGTCACCCTGGTTTTAGAAGGCCTTTGGCCTGAGTAGCTAAGGAGTCATTGAGGCTCAGCCTTGGCCTCCAGGGTCAGAATTTTTTTAAGATGTAGCCATGCCTCTTCCCCAGAGTACCCCTGGTTTACATCGTCTTCCCCTTAGAAAATGGGAGAGCTGCAGGTAATTGGCAAGGAAATAACTCAGTGTTCTACCCAAGTAGATTTTCATCTCAACACACTGTCTTCATAGAAGTCACATTCAAACAATCACTCATTCCAGAAGTTTTCACATAAATGATAGACCTACAAAACATACAAGCAACTTGTTGCTGGTTTGTTCTCAACAGCCTTTTGATATGTAGTCCAGTTGGCTCTACGGCCATCTCTTGGATGTAGGGTTAATGTGGGCAGGGGGATCAGAACAGAATGGAAACAAAACATTCGTGTTTGAGATGAACCAGCTCAACATTTTACATTTTTCAAAATGTCAATATTTCTAGATAAGATGATTCCATCTATTCCTCTCCTCAGAGAAAGATTTGCAAGAACTAGATTTTAGAATCTGTTAGGCCTAGACTCCACCTGCTCTGTGACCTAGAGCAGACCATTCAGCTTCCCTCTGCTGAGTTTACTTAACTGTAAAATGGGATAAAAGAAGGGTCTACTCCATATAGGATTGCTGTGGGCAGTGGATGGAACAGGGAACATGCCAGAAACTAGGACAGGGTCTGGCGCACAGCAAGCACTCAGTGATGGTGGCTGTCACTACCTGTAGTGCACCTATTGTATTTTTAACATTTCTGGGCACAGGACTTTCTATTCTGTGCTCCACAATCAGTCAGCTGCGTTTTATTAAAAATTATTAGTACCCAGATGGGAGAGTGCTAAGTATGATTAAACACCAGTCCTAATCTAGACTTAGGTCTACAGGCCGTTTTCACACAGGCATCTCCTTTCATTATCTGTGCAGGGGTACGAGGCTCCTGTGGCCAAGCAAGTAGCAGAGCGGGAACGAGACTGTGCTTAACGGCTGAAGCCAGACTTCGTAAACTCAGATCTTAACTCTACTTCCTGCTAACTACCAGGCTTTTGGGAAATCACTTCCCTAGACAAGTTGGACTTTCCTTGAAGGGTGGTAATAATAATTAAAATATATAATGCATTTAAACATATCACATGGTGCCTGGTATATAATAAGCATGTAACACCATTAGCCCTTATTAGAGGAGAAGATCTTTTAATCAGCTTCCACTTAACAATCTGCATTCCTTTGGTGCAACAGTTATTGAGGACTACTGGCCTCTGGCTCTCTCATTGGCCTGCATACCTGTGCTTCCACTGGGTAAATTCTAGGCAAGCCATGATCACTTGTAGTTCCTTGGGTCATTTGTAATTGTTATTGAAAGTATATAATTCTGTTACACTTTACATACATTGGGGAATATTAGGGAAAAATATTTTTTCTATAGGAATTAAGTTGAAATATTTGGAAAGACGGGAGAAAACTATTTTATAAGGTAATTGGGTTAGGTTTGAATAAGAAAATAATATAAAAATAGAATGATCATGAAAATGCTAAAAATGTTCTGCACACGTTGTTCCATAATATTTAAAAAATTTTCTTAATTAAAAAAGAAACTGGAACTAACCAACATATGTCATGGGTATAATTTATACAAGAAAGATGCAGAACCCCAGTAAGGAGACAACACTCAAAGAGAAAGCCCCTGTCTTATAAAAACATTAAAAAAATCAGTGAAAATTTGTGGTTTTTAATTGAAAATAACTCCTACTGTATTAGTCACCATTTCTACTTAACGGATCAGAACTGTGAGCAGCAGAATAATACCCTCCACCAATGATATCCAGGTCCTAATCCTCAGAACAAGTGAGTATATTACAGATTGTGCATCACTAATCTGAAACTTCAAAATCCAAACTGCTCCACAATCTGAAACTTTCTGTGCACAAGCGTAATGCCACAAGCAGAAAATTCCAAACCTGATCTCATGTGACAGGTTTCAGCCTAAATAGAGGTACACTAAAAATATTGCATAAGATGACCTTCAGGCTATATGGCCAAGGTGTATGTGAAACATAAGTGAATTTCATATTTAGACATAGGTCTTATTCTGAAGTTATATCATTGGGTATATGTAAATATTCCAAAGTACACACACATACACCATAAAAAAAAAAAAAAAAGGAAGGAAGGATGGACAAACACTAAATCAGACATACTTCTAGTCCAAGACATTTCAGATAAGGAACACTTAACCTGTCCCTTCTATGCCAAGGAGATTTTAGGAACCCAAATAAAATTAAGGTCTCCAATCAACTGATCGTGAGATGCAGAGAGAATCCCAGATTATCCAAGTGGGTTTAATGTAATTATAAGATCCTTAAAAGTTGAAAAGGAGGCAGAGTTTCAAAGATGGAGAAAGGAATTTGCCAAGAAAGGAGGCAGGTTCTGAAAGCTGGACAGGGACATGATATGGACCTCCTTTAGTGTCTTCAGGAGGAATGGAACCTGCTGAAATCTTGATTGCAGGCTAGGAAGAACTGTGTCAGACTTCTGAACCACAGCTCTGTAAGACAACACAGATATGTTGTTTGATGACACTGAATTTGTGGCAGTGAAAAACTGATATAGGAATGCTGGGACCCAGGAGACTCGATAACTCCCCCAAAGTCACAGAGACAAGCTCAGCGTTTCATGCTATATAGCATCCTTTCCACTATTGTCCAGTTCCTTATCAAACATAAAACAAAATTTAAAAAGTCATGTTTCTGAGACTGCCAAATAAGTGCAGCCACAGTTTTATTGTTATTATTTTTGTTTTAAACTACTGCTCCCAAAGGCTTCTATGTGACACACCCTTTTAAGATTCTTAGATACAGGACCATTTTTAAGCCTGAACTTAATGTGTAATGTATAAATATTGTCCTCTGTTAAGTGCCAAAACCTCAGAGAGGTTCAGAATCTTGCCTCCTGTGACCCAGCAGAAGCCAAAATAAATCTTAGTTTAAAATTCTAAGATTTAGTCTTTAACCAACAAGTCCTTCTTATCTGTACCACTATTTCTTCACCTATTTGCACTGGAGTTGAAGCAGAAGCGTCCCTTCCCTGCACCTTTAGATTAGGGAATTATCCCTAGGTAATTGTAAATGCTCTGATTCCTCGCCCCGCGCCATCTCCCTTGTCAAAACCACTGGTATCATCATAAAACCGCCATAAGCCACATCTCTATTCTTTGGTTAAGATCTTACAATATGAACAGCCCCTAGCAGAAACCACCAAGATTTCCTTGAAGGGAGCTGGAATTATGCAGGTAAGAAAACAAAATTAAAAAAACAAAAAAACAATTGCATTGACAGAGTGCCCTGCCTTTGTAGGATTGGAGCACTAAGAATCTCATTTTGGAACATGGTGTCTCCTGCTCAATACAGAGCAAATGACTTTCTTACGTCCTCTTAACGAAATGGGAAATATTGAATGAATCCCTCCAAGAGCCCGCACACTGAGGATAAGCTATTTGCCTCATGTTGTTATGACTATGAATTGTACCTTTTAATCACTGGAGTCTGCACAGCACCTCAGCTTTAAATTTCTTTTTATCCACAGTTGTGCTTATTCTGTCCGATCTCCCAAGCCTTCTTACAAGAGCGAACATATTACTCATTTATAACATGGTATTAAATACCCTCTGTTTCACTTTTTCTACTAATCTTATCTTAACCTCCCCTCTATGCATTTCTTAAATCCAATGTATAACTAATATGGAAAATTTAAATTTCCATTGATTCATTGAGAAATGAGTATTTTTTCATTGAGTATATTTCCAAATGCTAATTATTAGTTAGAGTTTCAAAAACAAAAATATCTAAGCCGAGTCCTTCCCTTCCAACAGTTGAAAACAGTGGAATTCATTTTATTAAACTTTAATACTTACTGTGCAACAACGAAATACACAATTCTTAACTCTTACCATTAATTTTTACCACCGTGCATAGTACCACTTGGGTATTTCTAGTCAAATGATATTGTGATCTCATTTTCTTCATGTTAATTTATTCATCATACTTGGCATGAAACCTGGCTTTAGCTCCAAAATCAACTCTATGAGGCAAGTTCTTTCTCCTGGCAAAACTACCTTTTTTTTTTTTTTTTTTTTTTTAAATAAGAAAGACATCAGGGAAGATGAAAGAGAAGCTGTGAAATTAGTTATACGGAAAATAATTTCTTTTTTATAATGAGTTATTCTCAAGCCAAAATAAACCTTAGTTTAAAATTCTAAGATTTAGTCTTTAACCAACAAGTCCTTCTTATCTGTACCACTATTTCTTCACCTACTTGCACTGAAGTCTGTTTCTCCATGTCTCTAGCAATCCTCAGAGAGATGTTTATTTTCTTTAATGCTAATTCTTCGTGCACCGGTATTTGCAGCACAAATGTAAACATTTATCCAATTCCCCTTCCTAGTTCCTCAGGCTGCTGTCCCCCCACCCAGCTCCTGACCTCGCCCCTCAGCGAAGGCTGCTGTCTTGATGCTTCCTCACTTGGGGAGTCATCTGGCCAGCCACTTGGCTTTTCCTCTCCAGAGCATTTTGCACTGGGTTTGCGTAGACCAGCATTAAGCTACAATTTTATGTTTCTTCTGATGTTCTTTATATTAAATCTTTCTCACTTCTGAAAGGCAGTTTCTCTGGTCTGAATAGACATTTATGAATCCAGTTCTGAAAAATGTTAGATTCAAAAAAAAAAAAACAAGTCGTAGCCATTAACCAACTCTTTCCTTGAATCGCAAATGAAAAAACAGCTGGAATGTTTCTATCTTCCAGTGTTCCCTGCTGTCCTTCTTCTGTCTCGCTCAGTCTGCTCACTTTTCCCTCCCTCCCTCCCTTCCTTTCTTCTTCCCCTACCTTCTGGAAATGTCTATTGCCTGGTCCTTTGGTCCAGGTACAGCTCCAGATACTGAAGACCCAGCAGTGGGTGAGGCAGAGAGTTCCCTGTGTTCATAAGACTCACATGCTGGAGGAAGAGGTGGACATAAGCACAATAGTATTACTTATTTACAACTGTGATCAATGCCACCCCCCCCCAAAAAAAAAAGCAGCAAGATGGCAAGAGAACACCAAAAAAGAGAATCTGGCCCACTGTGAGGTGGGGTGGTTTTGAAGAGGCTGTGGGTCTCAGTGTGACCGAGGGAGGTGAAGTGGAAAGACAGCATCCTGGGAAGAGGGCACATGTGCAGCCCTGAGGTGCAGAACACCATTGTCCTTCCAAGAAACTGTCACAGTTGTCACACAGCAAGGTGATGAGTGGCACCAGGTGAGATCAGGTGGACAAGCTAGAAGGTCAGTCAGGAAGGGCCACAGTGATTATGGATTTTAATCTAAAAACAAGAAATATCCACCTAAAGATTCTGGAAAAATCCTTCTGATTGCTGTGGAGAAAAGAATAAAGCTATAACAGTATGCATAACATGATCCTATTTCATATAAAACACAAAATGGAGATACAGATGAGCCAGGGTCAGAAGAACCCAAGAACATTTTGCCAGGATATACCTATCTTCACCGAGTGGGATTAGATGATTCACCCCTTCATGATTTTTCAGTTACCCAGCATTTCCTAAATTGAGTCTGTGTAGCACATGTAACGGATCTGGTTTAATATTAATTGTATCAAAGTCTGGACTGAAGTGTATCTATATGTGCATCTCAGTATGTAGAATGTTCAGTCATTAAATGTCTGTTGTCAAAGTTCAAGACATTCAAGAGACGAAAGTTAAAAGTGTCAGCATATGTGTGTGGGGGGGTTGCTTCTAAGTAAAACTTTGGATATTTTGTAAATAAAGCAGCATATGAAACTGCTTAATTCCATAATTTTGTAAGTATCTTCTCCTTATTATCTACATAAACTGTGTACATTCTGGAATGGAAAGGAGAGTATTGGACACATAAATTCCAGGTTGAGAATGTGGACTTCCCATAATAATTATGGCAATAGCAGCTCAATACATGGAAGAACACTCCTAAATCCAAGTTCTCTTTCAAGATACTTTCCTCCTCCTAACTTTGCGTTCTTCCAGTACTTTCAAACAACGAGGTATATCAGGTTCAGCTAATCTTCTGTCTTCTAAAGACCACATGATCTCAGGTATGGAATCTTAAAAAGTTGATCTCACAGAAGTAAAGGGTCGAATGGTGGTCACCTGGGGTTCTAGGAGCTGGGCAGGAGCAGTTGGTCAAAAGATACAGGATTTCAGCTAGACGGGAGGCGTATGTTCAAGACATCTATTGTACCACGCGGTGGCCTCCTGGTAACAGCAGCTGTGTGAAGGAACTCATGTTGGAGTTATTCCCCAATGCTCATGCTCTTCAAATCAGCATGTTGCACACAATGAACACATGCAATTTTATCTGCCAGTTTTTAAAAATAATAAATCATTAAACACTATTCAATTTAAATGCATAAATAAATAAATATTCTGTCTTCAAAGATCTAAATAGCCGCAATCTTCCTAGCTTTAGGAATTTCAAGAGTTTCAGTAGGTGATTAGAAATTTCTGAAATCTATCTTGTGTGCTAACTTCCTCCATTAGAAAAGAAAACCCATTAACCACAGCTGTTACATGCAAGAAGGAAATTCTACCTAAAATCTAGCTCCGGGAAGTGGCATGGATAGGAAGTTCAGGAGCGAGCGGAAGGGAAGAGATTTGCATGGTGCGTTCCTGCTTGTCTTGACTTGGGTAAGCTGAATGATTTTAATGTCACCAAGGGAATGTATTTTCTTAGATGTGCATCTCTTGGATCCATCCTTAGGAGGAAATGAAATAATTAAAGATGGTCCTCTTCTCTCATGCTGTTTTTCTGCTTAACAAAATGAATGGTAATCCCGGGCTTTTATGCTACAATAAAGAGCACTACATTGCACACTCAAATTGAGCATTCATCCCATTTGGGTCTTTTCTTTTCCAACATGCGTCCTTGTGCTTTCCCTGTCTGTGTCCTATTTCTGAATACTCACAAATTAATGTTGACTAGACGGTGAAAACTCTTTCCAGAGGTTTGAAATACCAAACACCTTACACAAGGCTTAATCTCATGCATTAGCATCACAATCAAACAATTATCTCAACACACCTTAGATACTTTCTACAAATCTTTTCAAATATGTACTAAATACTTCCATTATGCTGCTTTCAATTCACAAAATTAGGCAGCATTTTGCAGTGTTACCTATTGGCCCCTTCTTTCTGCTTAAATTCTAAAGAGCAAATTCAAAATACATATCTGAATCATCAGATTGCACTAACTGTCACGGGGAAAGGCGGAAGTCAGAAGCAGATTGGGTCTGCATGTCAACATGTGTATCTTGGAGGCAATAAACTGATGTGATGATCTCAAGTACCCCCAGCTTTTATCTACCATTTGTATATTTGTTTCAGAATCACTTTGGATACAATGTTCCATTTTGCAAGGTTTGGCTAGCTGTGGCCAAAATAGAACTTTATCAGGGTCTGAGACATGGAATCAGATCTCTGAGGGAGAGAGAAAGGGGTGGGGGGACCTTAGTTAGAGTTCTGAGAGATGAAGTTGAACACCAAGACTCCATACCCATGGAGGGCCGTGATCTCCATCTGTAAAAGGCTAAGCTACTTACAGACAGAGTTGCTGTTTGTACTCCCTGTCATTTTCTTCTGTTCATCTCCTTTTCAGGATACTCGAAACTTTACCACTCTCCCAGCAGTTTGCACGTGATTCATTTAATCCTCACAGAAACTTCAGGAAGAAGAGACCACGCCTACGAGTACACCGCCAGGGAAGAAACAGCTGCCTCAGGAGCTGGGGAGCAAGCCAGGGTAGCGGTGCCACACGCAGAACTCAGCTGCTCTGGTCCAGCATCTGTCCCTCCTGCCACTCTCAGCAACTCCGGTACCACGCAAGTCAGCTAACCATCCTACCGTTAGTCAGTGAAAGAATGGACATTTTTTTAAGCTGTCTGTTTTATCTCAACTCCCTAAGGTTTCCCTCCCAGTAATGGGAACAAAGCCCTTAAAGCTGTTCCAGGAAACAGCCCCAGAGAGTAAAAGAGTAAATGGAGCCTGATAGCCAGGTAGTGCTCAAACAGTAGGATTACCAGAAACTATTGACCAGAATCTACACCCTGTTGTAAAACATTGTTGAAACATGTTGTCAGCAAACCCAGACCCCCTTTGAAATTTCCTGGCAGCTTTGTTCCCCCTTTTCCCCCTTTCATGTGTGACCCCTCCCGATGTGTGGTTTCTGCCTTTATAAACCTACAAGATTTTCTGCTAGGGACTCGACTCCTCGAGTTGGGTCCCAGCGCACTGGAATAAACACCTCTTGTGGTTTGCATCAAGTGACGCCTCCTGCGGTTGATTGGGGTTGCCGTCCATCCATGGGACAGAGTTGGGGTTTCCTTTTTGGGGGGCCTTACATCAGCACCATTAGGAGGGGAATCTGCATTTGCTACTCGTGGCTGTGGCTTCTGCTAACGTGACAGGCAGGCTGTTGCCAATGCCAAAAAGTCATTGAGTGTCTAGCATGTGCCGGAGCTGAAGTCATTAGTTTAGAAGAAATAAGGCAGGATCCGGAGCATGGAGAATATTTGTATGTAGCATATGAAGGAATTCAAGAACTATAACAATGATGGCCTGTGGCAGGAGTGCCAAGGGTCATTAAAAAGTTAGAAAATAAAGTACAACAGGAATTCTGAGGGGGAAGAAATCACATTACTTTGAGAGCTTGGAGAATCTTGCTTTAATTTTCACCAACTTCAACATGGAAATTTCCATCAAACCCTCGCTGGTAAAGAAAATAAATGTCACTCCCAGTTTGAGTTTAAAAGGCATCGGTTCATTTCAGGTTTTGAACTACTGAGCTGAGCAGCCTCTGAACACGGCATTCACTATCACAGACAAAATGCAAAGGCTGCTTCATGATGGAATCAAGACCAGGAGCCAGCCGTAGCTCAGAGCTGAGCCCTCCGTTCTCAAGCCACGCAGCACAATCGCCTTCTAACAAAAGACTGATTTTAATCTGGCATGTGGAGGACTATACAGGAGAAACAAATTTAAGGATTATGAATTATGGAGAATTTTAAATGGTGGCAAATCTCTGTTGTGTCTACACTCTTTCAAACAAACAGGGATTCAGAGACTGAAATATCAAAAGAACCTCCCAATCTTCAGGAGTTTTGCTTTCTGTGAGTTCCAACTAAGTACAATATTCTTATTAATATGAAGATCAAAAATGTACAGAGTGCTACCATGCACCACCCACTCTATGGGACACATCCTAAAATTGTTTTCCATGATGCCTACAACAAAGTCATGTGATGACTTTGCCATGACCTTGAAGAAATGAAAGTCACTCAGCTGGAAGTATCCAGAGGTCTTGAATTAGTGAGTCAGGAATAAGACCCAGGTCTACTGAGGCCAGGACGGAAAGTCTGAACTTTTCTGTCTGTCTGCAAGAAGAATCAAAAGATGTTTTAAATTTTAAAATTGTGCAGAGAAAGTACCAAGAAGAAGCCAACTCTCTTCCAGATACAGTAAGTGTTTGAATCACGTCCCCTTAGATTCTATTTGTCTATTGGCCTCCAGTCATCTCAAGACAATTCTATCAACTGTACGTTCTTAATTCCTGTGCTCAGGCATGTGAGGGCCTTAGGTCCCTGGGAGACCCTGAGGAGGCATCTCCAAGGGTTTGCCCATTCCTTAACATAATAACAACGTACCGATCAGCATCCTTCCATATGTAAACCACCCCATCCTGAGTCTACAGCTCCTTGGTTCACTCTTGCATCCAGCCCAATCTCTCCTGCCCTACATTACTCAGGATCAAAGTACTAGACAACTAGAGACCACCACTGAAGCCTAGTGCCAGACAGCACCGTTCAAATTATCCAGTCCTGATGGGCCCACTCTGCTCTGCCTCATTTGTCCCAGGTAGCCCAATAGTCTCTGGCCTGGGTTTCTCCCGGTTCCTCTCTCTGTTGTTCCTCAGTCATCCCCATACCTTCAAACCCCACTGGGATACATTTTAGAACTACAACAAAGGGGAAATAAAATAATTTTATTGCCAAATAATGTGTTAGAAAATCTTATCTTGGAAGAGAAGATCTGAAGAGAATCTCTAATCATGAAAAATAATCTCCCATATGATATAGACATTCTCTACAAGTGTTGTATCTGTGGCAAGACCCTCTGTGTTTTAAGAACACTGGGCAGGGAAAGTTTTCTTTTAAAAAATTTTTTTAAATTTATTTTTTCTGCAGTTACTTTATATTAGGTAAAGGGGAGTGAAGGGAGGGGAAGGGGTATAGGGAAAGGAAGGATAGCAGAGTGAAAAAGACATTATTACATCATGTACATGTATGACTGCATGACCAACCTGAACCTGCAATATGTAAATCAGAAAAATGAGTAATTACATTCCATTTATGTATGATCCATCAAAATGTATAGATGCATTTCTATAAGTATTCTAACAAGAATTTGGACATTTGTTAATTTTTTTTTTTTTTACTAATGACAATTTTCTAACATTTTTCTTTGGAATAATTTTAGACTTACAGAAATTGGATGAATGTCATTCAACAAATTTCTGAATACCCTTTATCCAGAATGTCCAATTAACACATTTTATAACCATGGTTCATTTGTCAAAACTAAAAAGTAAACATTCCTACTACCTAACCTCCAGATTTTATTTATCTTTCATTTATTCAGCTTTAAAACTAGAGAATAACCCACCACTTACATGTTTCTTTCTTAAAGAATAAGGGAAATAGAGTAAGCACATTTCCTAACACAGGACATGGTGCATGAGTGATATGGCTTCTTCCTCCATGTGGGTGAAACTCGTGGGCATTCCATCCTAGGCCCCAGATTGGATCTTGGAGCTTCTCTAAGCCTCAATGTTCTCATAGTTAAAATGGGGGTAAAATGCCACCAGGAGAGTTTCTGCGGAAACTGTAGGGGAGGGCACGAGCAGCCTCTCATCAGAACTCAGAGCACTCTTGCTCAGTACCACACTCCCACATTCGACATGTGCTGGCTCTTCATTAAGTACCTGTTAAGCTTAACTGAATCACTGCTAATCACTATTTAGGATCCCCCATATGGCTTTAATGTTTTGGTCAATTGGGATTTAATGGATAGGCTCTACAACCCAGTCACCAGCAATCCTTAACATTAAAACAAAAACCACCCAAGGAGAGGAGTAAGTTAACCCGCCCTCCACTTTTTCCAAGCTTCTCCCAAAATCTGAAGTATTCCAACTGTCATCAAAACCACATTTACTCACCCATTTCTCAATGCTTTGAGACATTCAAAATTCATTGACTCCAACAATCATTAGAGGTTCTTTTTTTTTTTCCTCTTTTTCTGTGTAATTCCATTACTGTTACACTGTTCATGTTTAAAGATGAAAAATCCTGCTTTTCATCCATCTCTTTCTTTTGTGTGATTGATTGTTTCTTCCACCTAACAATCATTTTTCTTTCCAGTTCTGTACTTCTATAAACCCAAAGTACTTATAAACATGCAGGGTTTATTTTATTTCCATTCATTTCCATTTTAAACGACTGGGTAACAAAAACCCTATGCCATCAACCAACTGTCAGAGTCTGATGGTGAGATCGCCGTGTGGCCTTGCTGTTTCAAAAATTTCCAGAACTTGGGAAAGAAACAAGGCAAAAAGACCTCACAGAATAATCCAGACAAGAGCAAGAGATCCGCAATCAACCTCTTGCTTTTGTGACATAAGTCAATGGTTCTCAACAGCCTCATAGAGAACAATCTATAATATGAGGAGACATTTCTCTTGGGTGTTGCAGAGACTGGAAGACAGGCATGACTGTATCTTGAAACTAGACATCTTGGCTTCAAATGGCAAAGGTTGCTCCTGAATTCTTAATGACTGAAATGAACCCAAGGTTGTCGATGTCAGAGAAAAATTTCTTCATATTGTTTTAAACCTACAACCTAATTGTACCTTACATAAATATAATATCTTTTGCACAGTTACAAACACTCAAATGTCTAGAAGCCGAATCTATAGTAAATTTATAGGGGCTTTTACTCTTGTTTAGAATTTTCATTCATCATTTTGGAAAATTCCTGTATTTTCCAAGTATAACAACCACTACAATACACCTGGATTAGTCTGTACAGAGGTGTGTAAATAGGCCATCCTACATATAGGTGCAAACATTTAATTGTTATGCTATGTCCTCTAGCATGGTGGAGCCTAAATGTTCACATACTAAAATCAGCCTTCTCTTATTTCTTCCTTTAAATTGTGATCAAGATATTCTATTTTTGAATGTTGTGATTAAATAGGTTTTATGAGCTGTGAATCCCACATCATGAAAGGAAAAGATAGATCATGAAATACTTGTTATAAAAATTGATATTGATCTGGATAGGGTTGAGAACCACTGGTATAGTAATTATATATATAATTATTATGTATAATATATATTAGTATGTAAAACATATATACAAACATCAATAAAGGCATCAATTTCCCATGTCTTTCCACGTTCTTCTCTAATAATTCTCGAGCTGTAAGTTAAAACATGTTTTTGAGTTTCTGCTGACTTGTAAAACAATACTTTTGTTCAAGACCACCCCATAGGACTGTAAATCCAGGAAGCCTCAGTTTACCACGAGTTCATTCAGCATAGACTAAATGCAAGACACCCTTACAAACAATAAATAGAACCCATTTTCCTCACCTTTAAATTGTGTCTGTAGTGAAACAAGTACTTTGAAGGTCTCACTGAAAACCAGGTTAATGAGGTGATGGTTCCTCCATTTTGCATTTCAAGTTGAGAGTGGAGTTCATTCGCACTACAAAGAAATCATGTTAAAACGGTTTTGCATTGCATATGCTTTTCCTGTTTTCCCCCTTTTTCTTCGAGAGTTCTTTTTGCGCAAGAACTTGGAATATCATAATAAATATTTTTGTTTTGTAGTAGCCTCCAGGATGTAAAATGTTACCAAATTGTAAACCCAAAGTCCTATAAATGTTTTAAGAGATTGGAGATTATTTAGTAAATTATTGACAGCTCTATTGTTTGAAAGACTTGCAAGCTAAAAGTGCATATTTAAGGAGAAAGACTGCTCAAATGGAGTCTCTCAGGCCCTGACCCATCAGTTGGTATGCAACCTTATCTTCATAAAGCACCCTTTGAAGTTAACAGAAAGTCTGCTGATTTAAGGAGATAGGTGCATGCTGCCAGTGGTAGTGTGTGTGCCTCAGGTTCCCTGGCTCCTGCAGGACTCCAGGCCACACCACCTGACTACAAAGCCAGGCATCCAGCCCAGGCGATTAGGTTCACTTTCCCTTCTAACATGTGACTGGGAAAGAGCAAAACTATACACATGCAAACTTTAGACCCATGGGCCTCCAGCATCCCATTACCATAAAATACCCAACCTTTGTCCACAAATAAGAGAGATACTGACATGATTAACAAGCAGAAACAAAGATGTCTCCTGTAACATCTTGTGAACGTGCCTCTTGATGACACACCTCAGAAGTTTGATTATTAAAACACAAAACCATGCCCCTGACCCTGGAACTAAAGCAGCTGCTTCCTCACTGTGCTGTGCCACCTCTTCTCTGTTTGCAATGATACCTCCAACTCTCGATTTTACACTGAGGACTGGTCTTTTGCTCCCTGTTCCCACTCAGGAACCCACACAAATTTTGTCTATCACCCTAATTTCTGTATCCACAAAGCCTGATATAGAACAGTCGATATTTGGTGAATACATGATCACCTGTCCCTTTATCTTACAGGTCAGTAGTTTTAAGCTGAAGGGCAATTATAAAGTAAGCCAGACAAATGAAGTATTTGTAGACTGTTAATATTGGGAACCTGATTTCTGAGATTGTGGCTCTAGGAAATGTAGTGCCCAGTAGCCTCAGATTCTAGGAAACAGAATTCACAGAGTTGAACCAGTCTGAGCTTGAGGATGATCTTCAATGCCAGGCTGCTGCGGATCCATCACGGCTACCATTAGGAGAGGGCAAGTCCCTGGGATAATTAGAAAATCCCCATTTTCCCTGCTGGCTGTCCTGAGAGAGGAATCTTGTGCTCGGGGTGGAGACACGTACAAATGAAGCCAATTCCACCTGATTTTGCATTCATATGGGGAAACACCTCAGATTGGGAAGTTGCCCTTTGAATGTTTTTGTTTTTATAAAAAGTCTGACTTAGAAATCACCTTGAAAACCCTGGAACATCGATTAGTTTGTCTAATAAAATACTTTAGAAACACCTATGCCTCTCCAGAACACTCCAAAGTATGAGCACCAGCATAGTATTGGTTTTGCTTAATTTATCATAAAAGCTCAGACAGTTCATGATTTTAATTAGTAAAATGACTCTGTTTCAGGACATAAATAGTAAGTGCAGAGAGGTTTACCTAGAAAGGTAAATGTTTTATTACAAAATTAGAGCATTCCATTATTGTTTATGGTATAATTTTTTTTTCTTTTGGTAAAATTATAAAATCTAATTTTATAAAAATATTTCATTAGAAGGGGATATTATATTTAAAATCGAAACTAGGTGTTCATGTGGCACGAAAGAAAGGACAGTCAAGCATCGCAATCGTGAACTAATTGAAATCTAGGTAAATTACAAAACAGTTTCAATAAAATGCAATTTCAAAGCTCTCTAGTACCTTAATAAACAGATAAGATGCTGCCTGGTACAATTCCTCTGTGTAGCATAGCAACTCTTTTTGAATAAAAGGCAAACGTAAATGTTAGTCTAGCCAAGGTCAAATCATTATGAACTCCACATTAATGAATTATGACTAAGTCAGCTTTTATCATGTATTTAAACTTTTAATGCCTCTCAGTAAAGCTCATAGAAAAAAAAAATCAATGCTGAGTATTTCTCCTTCAAACTACTGCCTGAATTTCAAACCCTTGCATTCCATTTTCTTGCTATGTTTAAATTATAACTTAAGTTTGGCACACTTTTTGGCTAATATCAATATATTTTTAATACTTTTAATTTTCTAAGGTATGTTAAGTTTTCCCTTTAAATATATGAAAGCAAACATTATATATTTTGACTTTTAATAATATCTACATTAATAGGATAAACTTATTTGATTGCTCCCCCCCATTTGTAAAATTGAGCAGTAATAAGTGATCAGGGATCTGTTCTTTGGACCAGTTAACTGCACAGAGAAAGATGCTCCATCGAAACCCCAAATCCTGTTCTCTGAAATTTCAGTGCAATTTGCACTCTGGGAAGGATGCTAAATAACCAGTCTTCACTCCCTCGAAGATTCCACTGGAAATATGATGCTGAAGAAACCCCTGGCAAGCCACCATAAATCTGGGAAACGTTCAGTGTGTCTGTGAAGATGGAATGATTCTCCCCAGACAAGCTTAGCAAAATAATGTATCGATTTCTGATGGCAATTTATTGTTCTTTGCAATCAACAGTGCTTATACTGTGGCCTTAAATTATGGCCTTTCCCTTTTCACTCCTGGTCTTCAGAATATGAAAGCAGAAAGCCAGAAAGTTTCAAAGAGGTCACTCCCAAATTAATGGAATTTAGATGAAGTTACTTTGAGCTATAAAATTTCCAGTCACTCTGGGATTTTGTTTTTTCAGTAGTCACTTTAAGTGACACAGAATTAACTAAATATTAAGAACTAAACCAAAGTATCACTTGCCCATTCAAAACAAACCAAGAATATAGTTTATAAAATTCACTCTTTCTAGAATGCTGGATATTGAAGTCATGCAAGTGTCTGACAATAGTATGAGAATTTGAGTGTACAATAAACTATATGTAGGTTTGTTTTGTTCTTCAGAATCAAGACATTTGTTTCTGAGATCTCCTGTCCACCCACCTTGCTCTATCATCTGAGATTGTTCAAAAGGAGTTTGTCCCTAGACAGTTTTTCTTGCTGTCTTGGGTGAAGTTTCTTAGGTACAGAGCCCAAATCAAGGATTTAGGGAATAGCTGATGTTTTTAGAAAAATATAGAAACAGAAGCACACATTCTTCCCTGCTGCACTTGAAACCGTAGCAGATTGGCTGAAGCATTTCAGGGCACCATCTTGCTGTTGAACCCAAGTCTGTAATCCACATAGAAGAGGGCAGAGACAGCAAGGAAGAGAGACCTGAGTCCCAGGCATTATTTGAGTGCCTGGGTCAGACCCCTCTGAAAACCAGGTCTAATTTGGAATGTTCTCATTATATAAACCAATAACCAGGTTTTCTCTTCTCTGCTTAAGGCGATCCAATGGGGACTTCAATCCCTGGGGAGAAGAAGGGTTCTAACAACTGGAGCCCTCTGACTTTTTCCAAGCTGGAAAAGTGGCCAGATTTCATCCACCCTCCTAGGTGTGGGTATGGAAGGTCATTGAAACTTCCCTGGTCCTAGGCTCACTTCCCTCCTGGAAGAGTCTGCCTGTGTTCTCCAGGTCTTTTGCCACAACTGGCCACATGTTTCTTCACTGATTATGGATGACCACTGATGTATTCTGGTTCATAGATGAGGATCATTTCACCAGAAGACAACTGGAAGCGAGTGAGGGTGGGTGGTAGTTAAGCAAGGAGAGCGGGGTGTCAACGTGCCCTGCAGACTGTTTAACTTTCTGCACATAGCTCTCCTCCTGTGTAGTGAGTGGCTTCAAATGTGACATGCCTGCTGTTCGCAGTTACCTTACCTGTGGACCATTGCAATTTGGCCAGACAAGTAACAATATGTGGTTTTGCATGATATCCCTGATTTTAAAAAATTGATATTCCTGCAAGTAAAACTGGAAGCGACTGCTTCTTGATAGGTATTTTGTGTGGATAATTGTTTATAAATGAAACCCAAAGAAAAAATAATGGTTTCAAAATGAAGCTAATGAAGTCACAAAAGAAATAATAATCAAATGTACTAGGTTTCATAGATGCACCCAATTTTGAAAAAAAATTAGGCAAAGCACTATATCAGTAATCCACAGTGAATGAAGACGGAAGAAATTGAATGTAAGTTTCATGGCAATTCCCAATGACCTGGTTATAAGTCCAGTCTTTCTTCTCTCTAGGCAGCATAATGCATGTTATTATGTTACTTAAAATATGTTTGTGACTGTATTTTTTAAAGTGATGAAAAACTTTAGTAGTCTATATCATTTATTAATTATTGGCTCCATATCTCAAAACCGATTTGAGCATTTCTGCATCCTGACTGAGAACTGCTCACTTAAAGACTTTATGAGAGAAATTAAAGGTCCTTCCCCAAGTTTCAAAACCAATTTTTGAAAGAAATCAAATCAAAACCATCCATCACTCTTCTCTCCAAGCAGTTATTGAAGACTGACTTATGTGCTAGACCAGCAAAATTCAAAATTCTTCATGAAATCATTCATACTAATGGTATTATATTTCTATCTGGAAAAATATTACACCAATATAATACTATCATTCTCTCCAATTGTGTTCTGTTTACAGTGACCTGAGAATTCCTTCACAACAATGCACTATCTCCTGAGAGCAGAGACTGTCATGTTCAACACTATACAGACAACGCTTAGCAAGGTGGCTGGCAAATAAAAGGTAACTGTGAAATCATTACTGAATGAATAAATGAATCTGATAACTGTCACATCCTAAACACATTTTTTTCATAACCAGTATTCCTGTGTGACTCTCCTGCTGCTGCCATACTAGTAGAGAAATTTCCTATTGGTTCTGCCAAGTTCTACCTTGGCCAGGATGGCAATTGTGGCTGCCCCTCTATTCCCATCGTGTCCATCTCCCTGGTCCTCTCTCCTGTGGTGAGAGGTGTGGTGGCTTCCACACCGTGGCCAATGCTGGTAATCATGAAAGTCTCTCTACACCTGCTCCTGCCAACGCACTAACTTCTTTTTTGCTCCCATTTCAAAGACACAAGGTCTTTCCCAGACATCAAATTCCAGACTTTGAGTCTGCAGACCATTTTACATCTTTCCTCTATCCTCTGAGAAAGCAAAACAAAGTCACTTCTCCAAGCATGGATCTGAAAATTTATCTCATTGTTAGATCCATGGAGTCTTCAACTATTATTTTTACTTCACTGTGGTCTTGAATAGCTAAGAACACAGGCAACAAGCAGATACATACTTTAAGGTATAATCCTGTCACATATGATTAACAGTTTTTAATTAACAACATTTCAGAGGTATTAGGGGTATTGGGGATTGAAGCCAGGGGTGTTTCACCACTGAGCTATACTCCCGGCCCTTTTTATGTTTCATTTTGAGACAGGGTCTGAGGCTGACCTCAAACTTGCGATCCCCCTGCCTTCATCTCCCGATTCCCTGGGATTACAGGCATGTGCCACTGCACCCAGCCTACAGCTAACATTTCTAATGACCATACCATTTTCCATTATATGGACCAGCCATCGTCTACACATTTTCCCATTATTAGGCATCATATTTCAAAAGAATGTTATGCCAACCTGGAAAACAGAGTTCTTGTACATAAACAATTATCAGTAATTATTTTCCTAGGGTGTATTTTTAGGAATGGAAATTCTATGCCAAAGAATTAGACTTTTTCCAAGATAAATTCCATATTAGATAACAGAATATCACTTAACTTGAATGAGCAATAGAAAAGATACCAAGATAATGCTGTAAAATCAGGAAATTGCTGAGATCAGTCTACACACTCTAAGAATGTTCCTCTGGGAAACTATTGTTTGGAAAGCAAGAGACTGTACTGTGGCCCCTCAAAAGCATTATGGGTCAAACGCATGTTACCTGGGTGCTTGGGGAGTGTAATTGACGAATGAAGTACAGTTCCTCCTTCTGCATCTCCCTTTCCTCTCCTTTAAGTAAGGGTGTCATTGTGGCAGAGAGCAGAGGTAGAGCTGAGCACTGTCTCCTGAGAGCAGTTTTAATAAGGCAGGATTCCCACCTAACAAGCGTCATATTTTCTATATTTGGGGGAGAAGCTCAAACCAGAGCTGTTTTATTTGCTGCCAGTTCCATTCCAAAGCAAGCAAGTAGAATACCCTCTCTTCTTGATGGGCATATGAAAGCTTATGAGCGCGGTAATGAGAATTCTGTGTGCCCATTTGAACCCTATGGAGTTATATAACTTTATCCCCTCCCCCCTCTTCTGTTTAGGAGCACCAAGTGATGACTTCTATTACCTCCTACACACGGCCACCTACTGCATCCCCTGAGATGTTCCCAATGACACAGAGGCTGGTGTTAATGTGCCTAGGTTTATGGCTTAGAAAATGAAGGCAATTTTATTTGACTGCTCCCTTAGGGTTTCCAAAAATACCATCTTTATATGCATACTTGAAATCAAAGGCCATTGGTTTCAAGAACATTCCCATCGAGGACCGACTATAGAATTAGCGGGGCCTACAGTAAGTGAAAATTTGGGATCTATTGCTCAAAAATAATTACAAATTTCACAACAGCAATACCACATTGTTGTACCAAACTTGGGTACTTTTCAGTACTGGGCTGTGTGACTGCAGAAGTCCCCACATCAAAAAATATGAAGCATACCAGTGCCTTCATTCATAGAGTCTTCCAGAACAATGGTCCTTTTCTGTAAGAAAAATTTTAAAAATGAATGTCTGAAAAGATCAAGTAAGGTCATTCAGATTAAATAATATAATAACATGTTATAGATACTTGAAGCCATATTATTATGATACGAAATTGCCAGTATGAAAGTATTGTTGATCCACAAACAGCCATTTCATATGGTGCATAGTAACTTGCTGCAACTGTCCTGTAAGCACCTCTCTCACAGGATTAGTACCCGCATGAATCAGCATACCAGAAGGAAGGGCAAGGATGCCAAGTGCCGTGACACAGGGGCTCCTCTTGTGTGGCTCTCTGGTGGCTTTTATGGCCACACTTGAGAGCGTGTTCTTCAAAGTCATTCCTGTGCCCTGCAGCCAAGTGCTACACAACTAGTTTTAAAGCAAGCATAATTAAACATCAGTAAAATGTTTACTGATAGATAAACAGACAGACAAACGGAGAAATTTTGTTACCGCACTGGATCCTGCTGTCAGAGCAGCTTGTTTCCTACTCGTTTTTCACAGACTGTCAAATTGGAAGCATTTAAAACAGGTTTCCCTGGTCTTTAAAAGAAGATTTCTAATGGTCATGTAGAATTTCATCATATGGAATTGCCATAATTTATCTAATGATTTCCCTATTGTTGGACATCATTTTTGAACTCTCATAAGCAAATATGAAAGGAACATTCTTCTACTTAAATTTCTTTTGCACATCTTGGATTAGTTCTCTGGGCTAAATTCCTAGATGTGAAATGACTGTGTCAAAAAGTTGAACTTTTTAAGTGATGAATAGTGCTTCCTACAAAGGTCAGGCAAATTGCAGTCCCAGGAGCAGGACCAGCAAGTACCTTTCCTGTATCACCCTGTACATTTATCAGCTCTGGGGAAGCTGATGGTTTCCTGCTGATTGTTTCCCCTCCTCCGCCGCCGCCTCCTCCTCCTCCTCCTCCTCCTCCTCCTCCTCCTCCTCCTCCTCTACCTCTTCCTCCTCCTTCTATATTTTTTAGTTGGTGGGACACGATGCCTTTATTTTATTCATTTTTATGTGCTACTGAGGATGGAACCCAGTCCCGCACACTTGCTAGGTGGGTGCTTTAGACACAGTAGTACGTGGGAACATTGTGCAGTGTGTAAAATGTAACGATGCAGGGTAAACAGGGAGAGCACCCCTGTGCTCACCCCAACCCCCTGCACCCCAGCCCAGGTCTAGAGCTGTGAGCAGCAGTGAGAGTGTGCTACTCTTGGTACTCCAGTGAGACACATACTTTTTATATAGCTGTGACCTCACCCCTGGCATTGTATTGCAGTATATTTTTCTCATTTTATTTTTTTTTTTTTTGAGGTTTTTTATTCATGTCAGTAAAATCAGCCAATATCATTGTTATTAGCGACACCTGCATTCTCTAATGGGACTGAACCATCAGTTACTTATCCATTGGCTTATTTACTCTTACGACATGGCGACCTGTATGTATTTGCTCATCTGTTTTTTTATGGATCTGAGTCCACAGGAAGGAAGGCTCTGTGGAATCAGGGTCAGCATGCATTTTCCCTGGCTGTACGCTCTGTGCGGGCCGACATTTCTTGAAGGAAGAAATGAAGACACAGAGAATGGAAATTCAGATTTTTCAAAAGCAATTTTCATGACCAGTTTAAAGAGAGGAAAAATAATGCAGTAGATGCCTTGTTATCATAACTGGTAGTTTATTGATTTAAAAAGTCAGTTAAAATGATAAATCAGAAAACACACATACAAATCATAAAAACACAAATATATATAAATATAAAATATGAACTATATATAGCAAATGCATGTATACATAAAAACTCTATGTGTATGTGTGTGTGTGTGTGTGTGTGTGTAAGGCATTCACAGTGTTTTAGGTATTCTCTGCTGCTGTAACAAAAATACCACAAAACTAGAGTGGATTCATGCAAACAGAAGTTGACTTTTCACCCAGAAACCAAAGGGCACAGTGGAGACAGAGGGTCCAGGCTGGTGGGCAGCTCTGTTCTAGCCCAGGGCTTCAGCTTCTCCAGGTCTGAGGTTGTCCCCAGACATGTGTCCCAGCCTGTGGGAAGGGGAGTTCAAAGTGAGCACACACACACTCTTCTCACACCCATGGCAGAGATAGGACTTGTCACTTCTGGGCACATCCCAAGGACCAGTGCCTAGGGATATGGTCAGACTCAGCTGCCAGGGGACCTCAGAAAGTTATTCTCTAGCTTATGTTGCTATATTTCAGCAAGAACTTGGGGGTTCTCTTATTAAAGGAAGAAATAGGGAATAAATACCAGTGGGCAACTTACAGTCTCTAGCCTAATCACATTATTTTACCTTTAACCTTTTCAAAAGTTATTAAAACTCACTGATTCCTTGTTTTTTGATACAGAATAAAAGCCTTAAATGTAGATCTGCCAAATAGAGTTTCACATTTTCTCACACAAAATGCAACACATAGTTCCAATGTCCAGTCCCAGTTCCTAGAAAAGCGTTAAGTTTCTTAAAAACTGCTAATGTGTTTTGAATTCGGACTTCTAGATTCTTACATTTTTCCTGTCTTAATATTTGTTTTCCTTACACCTAATTTGATAACATTTTTGGCTAATTGTCTTTATCATTTTTTTTTCTAAAAGCATGAGAATTAGTCTTTGTAGATATAATTCTATTTTCACACATGTAATTTATTTATATTCTACTTAATTAAATTGTGTAATTGTAATAGCAAGTAACATCTTTAAGCACAACAAAACTGACACTTGTTAACCGCAGAGCTTAATAGAAGTGCATAAAGCCAACTCACCAGTCAGGTGTATTTTCATGGTGGCAGAAGTAGCCCGTGTGGTTACAGAAGAAATGAGACAGAAGGTTCACCCAGCAAGCAGGTGGACCCCAGGTCAACTGAGAGCCTCCCACCATGTTTTCCACAAGGCAAGCAATGCGCCCTCCAACCTCAAACCAAGGATGCTCCCAACCAGCTAGGACATCACTCCAGAGCGAGTACCATATGGAAACAGGAATTTGCTATTTCTGCCATCAAATCCCCTTCTCAGTTACCTCTTGGAGTCCAAGCTTCAGCTCCCTGGGGCTTAAAGATACAGAACTTGCTTTTCTAGTAGCATTGCCTAAAACTATAAAGCATCCACGTAAGCCTGGGCTTACCTAGAAAGACAGAGATGGCTTCCCACTTAGGGGGAAGAGTGGCCAGGTGGGAACCCCTGGTTCGTGCTATTGCATTTCCAACACAATGCTTCCCAGAGAGATATCCAAGGCGGTCTTACCTGCACATGATTTTTGCCTTACGTTCTGGCCTCAGAACTTCACCTGAAATAGAATGAAAATCCATTGAAATTGCTTTGACATTGAAAAGATGTCAGTGCTTTGCAATCGAGTTCTTGATATATAGATAAAATACTAGAATAATTTCTAAACAGCATTCTGTGTTGGGCATACTCTGGTTTTTCTAGAAATTTATCAATCCCCCAGTCTCATCTGATCAATAAATTGCCATCTCATCTCCCCCCAATCCTACTAAAAAAAACACAATGCTTGTGTAATGCTGTTCTAAGAGGATTTATTACTAAATAATTGAACAGCATTGATCTTAAAATTGAATTACCAGACCCAGGACATTTCCTTTATGTTAACAAAGAGTGACTGATTCCTATTAAAAACCAGCCTGTTGGTTTATCAAGCACTTTGGGATTCCTGGTTTGTCCTAAAGTAAGAAAGCAGTTTATTTTATTTTTTTTAATATTCATGAAAAACCAAGATACAAGCATTTAAGACTTTTCCTATTTTTGATTTTATGTTAGGTAATTAAAAACTTACATTAGACAGATGAGTTGTTACTGTCTACTGATGTTAGAAAGTATCTTTCTTCTCAAGAATAAAGCAATGCTATTTTTCCTAGTGGATTCATTTATTTAACAATATCTCCAAAATTTGCTTCTGTTTACAAACATAGCAATTATTGGTGAACCAAAATGAGAAATAATGTTGCTATTTTCTATGGAATGAAACATAGGTTTCTGTTGTTATCAAATATTCATTGAGATCCTACTTTTGCCAAACTTACCCTGAGAGCCAAGACAGGGCCTTTGCCCTCAAAGGACTTTCAGTCTAGATAGGAAAACACACAAACTGCAGGAAGCCTAACACGGGCAATTGCATGGTGTTAGACACAATTATTCGGAAGAGCTAAGCACAGCTTGGTAAGTTACATATTTGGGAGGCCAAGGAGGTGCCCTTGGACTTCTTTCTCAACAACCATATAAAACTTAGGACTCCCATCTTAGAAATTGAATGAGTTTTTTAAATTACTTTCTAGATGGTCCTTAAAAGGCTTTGCTGAAAGACATTCATGGATCGTCTCAGAGTAAGAGCAACTCGTCATTTCCACTTTGGCCCAGAGCAAGGGACAGCTGACTGTCATGGGCCAAATCCTATGGCTACCTGTTTCTTTGTGGGCTAACAGCTAAGAATGGTTGCTACAGGTTTGTGGGTCTTTTTTTTTTTTTTTTTTTTTTTTAATGGTTGAAAAACAATTAAAATCTTGCACAGATGTGATGTGAAATGCCCACTCCAGGGTCCACAGGAGGTCCTGCTGAAACTCCACCCGACCCCTAAGCACTCTATGTACCTCTGCATTGTGGTGGCAGTTGAGTAGCTGTGACAAGGGCGGCATGATCTGCAGGCCCAAAGGGTTTACGGCCAAAAAACCTGCCAAGCCCTGGCTTAGAGAATGTAAGTGGCAGTGGATGAGGAACACACAGGAAATCCCACTCGCAGTCGTATGCCCCAATCAGATGTCCACCAGCAGGGTCCTCACCCTCTGCCCTTCTCCATTTGTCACCGTCCCTGAAGGCATCCCCAGAAAGAGATGATTGTGGCTGCCTTGAATTCATAATAGCAAAGGGGAAGGCATGTAACGTTCCCAGGACTTCCCTGGCACCTCTGGGATCAACTTTAGACTAAATAAGCCCCCTGGGTTCCCTCTCCAGTTCTCCACCCTCTTCTGTCAACATACCCCTTGGTTCAGGTGGACCTTATCAGACTAGAGCACCTGTCAACCTTCTGAACGTAGAGAGGATGTTCCTCTCTCAAGCAGAGACTGTCATAAGGAGGGGGAGAATTCAATAATCCAGATGAACTGTCTCTGTATCACGGTGCAATGTTCTTTGTATTTTTTTTTTTTTTTTTTTTTTGGTATTGAATTCAGAGGTGCTTTACCACTGAGTTATAGCCCCGGCCTTTCTGGGTTGTTGTTGTTGTTGTTATTGTTTTTGTTTTAGAGGCAGGATCTCGCTAAGTTGCTGAGGCTGGCCTCAAACTGGCAACCCTCCTGTCTCGGCCTCCCAAGTCTCTGGAATTACAAGTGTGCACCATTGCACTGGCTGCAGTGCAATATTTTTATAAACCAAAATTACTACCAAAACATCCATGATGAACAAAATATCACGATTTTGTCAAAGAGACAGAATTTTTTCCTTTTGTCTCTCATTCCAACATGATTAACCAAAGCACTCTAACTGACCAGGTTTTTCATTAAAAGGGTGCCATTTTGTTCAACAAGGGATTTTTTGGACAACCTTTATACACTAAATATTATTTATTTGGATTACTGAATGTATTAGTCAGAGTTTCCTCACTGTAATAAAATACCTTTATTCTGGCTCACAGTTTTGGAATTCCATTGCTTCTGGTCTCTGATGGGCAAGACAGATGAAAACAGCCAGAAGCACTTGGTTTTTTATAGGCAAAACCACTTCCATCTGAGTCAGCAAGCAAAAGGCAGAAGAGTCCCACCATTCCCTTTGAGGGTGTGCTCCTAGTGACTTAAGGACTTCCTTTGGCCAGCTTGTCAAAGGCCCATTATCTCCAAACAGCACCTCCCTGCAGGTCAAACATTCAACATGTGGGATTTTTAGGGGCACCTGCCCAAACCGTAGCACTGAGTTTCTAGTGAGCTCTTAACATGCTATTCCTCCCCATCTCCTGGTTGTGAGCCCACTGTCTCTCATCTGCACTGTGGATCCTGCAGGATGCATGCACTTATATGGGGAATGAGCAGAGAGAGTGGACCTTAGCATTTGAAGCATGGACTGTAACTATATCAATTTGGGTAAAACCGAAGCCCATAATACTTAACATTTTTATAATGGGAAATGAAATCCTCCCTGGGTTGAAAATCCATATATTTAATGTGAATGGGAAGACTCGAGCCTTCATTTGTTATATCGTAATAGGAACCCTAAGTGCACCTCTCTCAAGGTTATGGACAAAGCAAAATTACTGTGCTATAAAACTGTCACAAGGGGGTAAGTCCCGAAATGTGTCAGCAGAGCGGCTGCACAGCCACAGTGACAGTTTGGGGAAAGGCTCCACAGTGTTTGTGGGCGGCCAGCACTGCCAGACGCAATGTGATTTCAGAAATTCACGACAAGCCCAGATCCCTGAGATGCTGAATACAACGTTTTCTACACAAAGCCCTGGCAATAAGAAATGGCCAATCTGGACAAATGTCCAGGAATGAAATGACCTTGCTCAATTCAGTGAAAACTGACAAAATTCCCGCCCTGGGCTAGGAATTCGACACTGTATCAAATGATGTTGAGCACCTCCCCCATGCAGGGACTCTTCTGAGCACCTAAGGTGTGCACGTGTGGATGCACTTACCACTCGCAAGAACTGCATAAAACCAAAGCTGATACCATCTCCATTGACACATCAGAACATGAGGCACTGAGGGGTTAAAGAATCCCAAAGTCACAGGTAACAGAGCAGCGTGGACCTGAGACATCATCCCCACCATGTGCTCTGCAGACCTGACTCTGGACCAAGCACTGCAGCGTCATCTGATTTTTTTCTCCTGATTTTGTTACAGATTGACTCGTGAGTCACCTTACCCATTTGTTAGAAGAATATCCTGGCTATTAAATGCAGGGTTGTTCAGCTGCAATTAGGGCTCCAGAAACTTAAAATCTTGAATCCAGAAGGGTCACTAGAGTATCAAGTTCAATCTCCAACCCTCATTTCACCGTCAGAGGGTCTGGAGTACTGAGAGGTTGTAGTCTGCTACGGTCACAGGTAGTCATTAATCTACCTGCCTGAAAAACAAGGATCCAGTAGCTGAGACTTTCTTGTTTAATTAATTAAAAAACAAAAAGACCAAGGAAGGAGAATTCAATCATTAAGAAAGAAATTTGTTTATTACCAGGAGCTAAAACTTTGGAAGAGTGATTTAAGTCCTCTACTCAGGGACAGTAGAATTGTGCCCTAGATATCTGCATGCAGCTGTGCATGTATTTCAAGTTAACATTTGCCCTCAAATCTTCCTCCAGTTTCTCGTGACAGCAAAGCAACCAAAATGTACAGCTGAATAAGTCACTTTAAGGCTCCTTTTAGGGAGATAATGCCCTGCCAGTTAGAAGTAAATTCCCTCACCTTGTTTGCTATTACTTAGACCTTACTGTACTCTTACTATTTTCACACATCTTACAATAATGGAACTAAGACATTTGTAGCCAAAGAAGATTGGTTTTGCCTTTTCTCTCAATTTTTTTTCTCAGTAAATTCTATGTAGATAAAATCACACTTTAAGGTCCAGATGGACATTTAGAAAAAGCATAGGTGATTCAGTTAATGTCTCCATCATCTCTCCCTGTGTCAGTCACCAAGGGCAGGAAACTGACTTGGTTACAACCTCAATCTTTGGAGGAAAGCACACCGATGATAACTAACCTTCTTATGCCCTGAATGAACTTTGATCCTCTACTCAGAGAAAGAACATTCTGTCAAGTTCCCCCAGAGCAAGAGCACTTAACAGGGGCAACACCATCTTCTAGAGAACATATTGGATTAGAAATAGGGATTAGGCACATTTTTATCTTCATAATATTTAGGCAATACTTGAGCAGTTAGGGGGTCAAGGATAGTAGATGGTCCATGAAATACTGGACAGTTTGAGCTAAGAAAATGTTGCTCTACACTCCACATACAGGAAAACAAAATTATGGTCAATGGAACCCTGCATACATGACAGGGTTCCCTTGAAATTATAACAGAGTTGAAAAAATCCTTATCTCTTAGTGACATCTTAGCCGTCTTACTGTCATAGTGCAATGCATTGCCGATATTGGTGTGTGTGATGTGGTGTAAAAAAATCCACCACCCTGCAGTCATGTGAAAGTGTAACATACACCATCATGTACCATGCATAACACTCAACAATGACAATAAATGACTCTGCTACTGGCTTCTTTATTTAGTGTACTAATGATACTTCTTATCATGAGCATATACTCCTTCTACTGATACAAAAGAAAAAGTTTGCTGCAAAACTTCTTATTGTCTTCCACCAGCAGCAGCCTCACATGTCTTTTGCTCACCTCCCCCATTGACTGGATAAGAGGCCATGTTGAGTGATCGACCAACAAGACCCAGGTGAATCTAAGTACAGGCTGGCACAGCAAGATGGCCAGTAGTGCATTTCACAGAACAATGCATGGCTGCAATAATAAATATTCAAGGAAAGAAGAAAGCCTGTAGATCAAGGGCAACTTTTCCTTTACTTTTGTTAAGGATTCTTTCATTTTATTAACAATTTTATTGAAAGTTTCACCATTTTGAAAAATGTATTAAAATGACAACACGATTGGGGTATTGGTAGCCTGTACAACCCAGCTGGTAGAGTCTGCATCTACAGTTCTCACAGAGACCATGGTCCTATGTATTTGCACTAGTACAAGTATAGATATAACTTCAGGATTTTTTTATAAGTTAATTGCTATATATTTATTTTATTTAGTATAGGGAATACCACTTGTGTCCACTGAAATTATGTCTGCAAATAAGTTGTATTATCTAAATTTTATTTTGATGGTAAGAGTACATTGCAAAAATATGTTTTGAATTGGGGTGTTAGTTCTACTAGAAATGCCAAATACTCCTTGAGAAAGACACTCCATCTCCCTACTATATATTGACTGTCCAGAAGTAGACGAGAAACATAAAATGCAAGACCTGGCAAAGATCTAAGAAATACTCATATACAATGTCCTTCAGATGGAAAAGTGAGACCCAGAGGACATAGCCAAGTCTTGGGGTGGGGCCAGTAGGTATAAACAGTTGAACAGCCTTCAAATACTAAAATAATTGGCCATACAGAAGAAATTTGATCATATTTCTGGACATTTCTAAGTGATGAAAAAAGACCATTGAGTGGGGAGGTGAAAGAGTTCAATTTTGACTCAAGAACTAGTGAGATGAAAGACATAGTTACTTCATTCAGTAGCTCTCACCAGTTATTTCTTAAAGGATGACAGTCATGCAAAATAACTCAATAAGCTAGAGTGAGATTCAGAAGAAACTCATTTTTGGGCAGACTCAAAATGGCTATAGTTAGGCTTCCTCACCAAGGCTTTCCACAGGCTATTTTTAGTATGTAGCCATGGACGTGAACACCCTGAATCAGTGCATGTTACTCAAGGTCATAAACATTTGCTTTTTTGGGGCATGTACCCACATGTAACCTGTTGGCAGCATGCCGCCTTTGTCTGGTTTGCATATCCAAAAAAGTCTGTGGAAATGGCTCAATGGGCTAAATGGAAATGGTGGAGGCAAAACAGAGCTGACTGGTACAAAAGGGCTGCTGTCACCTCTGAATAAAGTATGTCTACTATCCCAACTACATCTTGCATCTTCTTCTACCTCCTGGGATCTGGAATTATTTCCCAGGAGCTGAGCCTCCACCCTGACACTCACTCAATGCAGAAAGTTAGACCATCTGACTGGAGGTGATGCGTGTTCAAGGGGAGCAGAGAGGTGAAGGGAGGTGGGCCAGAAGGTCTGAGGTTGTGTCTACAATGGGGTGAATGGACCGCGTAGTTTCCTTGGGGTTGGGTTAGCCAAAACACATCTTAAGAATAGAAAAGCCTAATCTTCAAACATTGAACTTCACATCACTTCAACTTCACTCAACCTTCAAATCTTCAGTAAAACTTAAATCTCCCAAATATTCATGTGAGTTGGAATATTTTAGTGAAAATAGAGGCAGGGCCACATTTATCATGTGGATTGGCATGGTGTGCAATAAGGGCATCTCAGAGTTAAGGTGTCTGTGAATCTGTCCCAGCCAACTCAGCCTATTGTTTATGATCAGATTCAAAGATATCTAGTGCTATGGTTTGGATAATGTGAAAACAAGACTCACATTCCAAAACCCAAAGAATGGACTCAGAGACACAGGGTACAGCAGAAGTGAGACTTTATTGATGCTCTTATAAGATAGGGTGTCTAGTAAGCAGGCACATCCATGATCATTAGGACAAGCAATTTATTCCCCAGCAGGCAAGACCTTCTCCATTTCCTCATAGGCTGAGTACTATGGAGTCACAATCTTCCCAGATATTGCCTGAGACACAGCATTCCCATATAAGGAAATCCTTTTCCTGTCACTAATGTCCCTTCCCCTTCTAGTTAGTATTTCTTAGCCTAGGTAACTGTCTCCATGTATCCATTAAGTTGGTCCCTATTCCCACATCCTGTTTTTCAAAAGGGGGCTGTTTGTGCATGAATCTAAAGGCTGCCTCATCTGTGGGTTGTTGTGTAGACGGCTCTTGGTAACTTTCCACTTTGTTCTTCCCTGCCTCCTCTCCTTTTGTTTTTAGTGTTCCTAAAGTGTGCACACTCAAATATTGTATTTGGAAAATGGACCACTAGACTTTTTATTTCTCACAGGTAAGTGTCCCCCAAAGATTCATGTGTCTTATAATGACTTGACGTCCAGATGATACCCTTGGGAGACAGTGGAACCTTGAGGAGGCTGGAGTTTGAAGGATGTCATTAAGTCATCAAGAGTAAGGGGATTGTGAGATCCCAGTCTCTTATTTCTGTCTTTGCTTCCTGGCTGATGAGGCCAACAGTTGGCTCCACCACATATTCCCACCATTGCCATTCAGCCCAGTAAAAGCCCAAAGCTATTCTGATCTTAGACAGAATTTCCCAAAACTGTGAGCTAAAATAAACCTTTTCTCTTTATAGTTTAATTATTTCAGGTATTTTGTTAAAATGATGGAAGGCTGATCAATACTGCTAGACAGGAATTTTGATGTCTGTAAGACTGGAATAAGTATTTGAGCTACTTTAATAAGTTGAATCATATGGAGTGGCAGATAATCAGTCACACTTTGTCCAAAAATTTCGATGGCTTGTCTCACTATCAGAGAAAGCAGGAGTTCAACAGTGCCCGTGTGGTATTAGGTTTTGATTGAATGAAAACTCCCCAATTAATCAAGGATATGGGTTACTATCCTAAGTAAAGTTTATTGATTTCTGTCCTGCTTTTCCTAGTGTATCCAGCAGGTAATGCAAAAGCAGATACAGTAGGTAGGCAATAAATATTTGACCAATTAATTAAATAAATAATGATGGACTTCACAAAATTAAAAAATTAAAGAAGCAAAACACTTGACAATGAATGTGTTAAACTCATGCAAGCGCTGGGGATTAGATGAGTATGCGGGAAGGGGACGTTGAATGATAGGGTCCTTTCAGTGACCACTCCTGTTTAGTCATCTTGAGCAAAAGTCCCAGGTTCATCTCTACAGTACATCAGGTGGAAGGCTTCTGCTGTGAACTGAAAGATCACCAGAGCCACCCCCACCCTATGACTGTAGAATGCACAGTCAGAGCCGGGACTGTCCTAAAAAAGCATTCTCTTTTGCAGCCCTGCAGCCTTTCCAATTACTCATTTTACCTATTTCCCAGCTTATTGTGAAATCAGAAATTAATTTTGTGGTGATGATGGCAGAAACTAACCAACAATCAATCTAAATATTAACTTGTTTCTGTCTACATGACTTTTTCACGGAGTTCAGGGAAGTCTGGTCCTGTCAGGATTGAGGAGGACAGAACCAGGCAAGGGCCAGTCTGCTTCATTTGTCCTTCAAGAAGACGCATCAGAGAAATAGGTATGACAGAGAACAGGGAAGGGATGAGCGTGGAGAATAGAGCCTTCCAGGAAGAATAAAGAACAGAGCTCTTTGAAAGCAACTGGCTGGGCTTGTTGCAGGGACTGGGAAAGGTCTGTGTGTAGAGCAGGATAAAGTGTAGGAAGGTGGCAGGTGGAACTGACCAGAAGGAGGGAGAGGCTGGACACGGTGCAGGGCTGGGGCCATCCTCAGCATCCGGCTGTTCCTTGGAGATGGGAAGTGATCACCTGAGACCTTTCAGACTGTTTCACCCCCTGCCTCGTCAGGAAAACACAGGCAGCTTTGAATGAGACAGCAAAGGCAGGAGACAGATGGGGAGAGGATGAAGGGGAGTTGCGAAATATTTCTCGACAGCTTAATTGCTTCTTTACTGTTTTCTTCCTTTGCTTACTTGTATCCAATGGAAACTCAATACCAGCATTATTAGTGAATTTAATAATTTCCTTTATTTCTTTATTATAATCAAATGAATTTAGGCTTTAAGAGGATAAACTGATAAAAATAAGAGAAAGAATGTGGATTCTTTTAATATGATAATGCAGTTCTGTTTTTGTACTCATTCATTTGGGGTAATCTTGATTATATCCTTCCCTGGAAGTTAAATACTTTCAAGGGGGAAAGAAAAGTAAGATTATTTGCACAAACCAGTTTGGATAAAAGCGTTCCCCTAAATTATCATTTCTACATAGAGTCAACATGTGAAACATTTGGAATCTCCACCCTCAGCAATCAATTATTTAACCTTTCAAGGAAATTTCCCTGCAAAAAGGAGTAATTATATATAATCAGATTTAATTATGTTAAGTAGAAGGAGATGCAATATCCTTGCCAGCAAGCAAGATGCCTGCCTGGCCTTTCTGTGTGTGTCAGCAAGAATTCCCCAGCAGAAACACTCCATCTGAGGCTACTTCCCGGAGAGAGGGAAGACAGAACGGTCTTCTAAGATGAGGAAAAATAAGGCAAAGAATTGTTCCTAAATCTCAGTAAGTGATTTTCCTCCAGGATTAGAGAAGTCAGGGGACTGTTCCTCATAATTTCACATCCAAATCCCAGGGTTTAAGAATGCTGTCTTGGAAATTCATGTATCAAGAGACACCGCCTAATACAGTAGCAACTTGAATAAGAATCTGAATTACTCCATTTTCACAAAACACAGGTTTTTACAAAACACTGGTGGGCGAGAGCTGGGGGAGGAGGGTGTGAGAGGGAAAGTACGGATCCTGGCTTTTAGAGTTAGGCTTCACCTGCAAGGAGGAAAAGTCACAGAAGTCACCTTCTACCTTGCTCTGCTAGAATTCTAGGACTGTAACTATAGCTTTTATTCGCTCTGTTCATTTAAAACAGAGAATTATACTAAGGTCCCAGCAAATTGAATGTGACCTCGATGGCACCCTGAAATAGCCAGAAAGAGCACGTGAAGGGAGTAAGTTTGACCTCAGCCAGATGACTCAGGGGCCCTGGGAGGGCAAAGACAAGTTTCACAGGTCAGGTTGAGTTAAACAGGAGGTCCCAGCTCTAGCTGAGCCTCAGAATTGTCTCTGGGTTTTTACCTATTTTCTTTTTAAATGCAGTGACCTGGGATCCGCCCCCCAAGAATCTCAAATCTGAATCACCAGGAATAGAAACTGAAATGGATCATTTTAGAAGTTCCCTGGGGAGTCCCATGTCTCAGAACCCTATGCCCAAATCAGCATCCAGTAAGGATTCATTAAGCCCCTCAAAGGACTGAGTGAGGCTTTCAAACTGAGTACAGAGGGTGAGGGCGGGGGTTGGTATGACGGCCACCGGGCTTTTTCGTGATGTTTATGTTTTCTGTGTTTTTTACTCCAGAGGTATCTCCATTCTGTTTATAATGATAAGAAGCCCAATTAATAACATAGTGTAATGTGACATATAACCAAGTAATATAACAAGAGTGGTAGACTTGGAGACTCTGGTTCAGAATGTAGTGTGCACATTTTACTAGAAACCATACAAGAGAAGAATGGAGAAACTTTAGAATATGTAGAAGGAAACGAGAGGGAAGGAAGTATGAAAAATGGTGGAATGAGACAGACATCATGACCCTATGTACAAGTATGATTACACGAACGGTGTGAATCTACATCATGTACAACCATAGAAATGAAATGATGTACCCCACTTGTATACAATGAATCAAAATGGAGTCTGAAAAAATATAAATATATAATTTAGAAAAAAAAAAGAAGTTCCTTATCAGGAAAGCTAGGTCCTGTCTTGGTTCTGTTGCCACTTAGAAGTTACATGCTTCAGTCTTATCATCTATAAAAGGGGCATAAGGGTAACCAGCTCAAAGTGTCATAGTGAGAATTACGTATTTCAACAATCATAAGACAGCTAACGAACTGTCAAGCAAGCATAGTCAATTATTGCCAATTATTATTGTTAATGCTAATTTTATGGAAATACCTTCTTCCTGTTAGACTCTTGAAAACTGGATGTTGAAGCAGCATAAGACAGTGAGAAATGAGAAATTCAGGAGGAACTGGCAAAAATATTCCCTCAAAAAAATGAAGTAAAATTATGAAATTGTTAAATAGCTAAAACTATTTTTTTGAGAGATAAAGAAGTGTATTTTTAAAATCTGTGCAAAATTTATTGTTTTTTTTCCCCCTTTTGTTTTTTCTCATTTACTCCTTCAGCCAATATGATTCAGTGGCTACTACACACCTGACACTGTTCTGGGTATTGGAGATTTGGGGGATGGGGGTAAATAAGACAAACAAAATTTTACTCTAGAAAGAATTTTTATTCTAGAGGAGAAAGTTAATAGAAAAGTAAATCAATAAAGGAAAAGATAGCTTCATTAAATGATAAATGATGAGACTATGAACCAGAAGAATGCAATAGAGAAAGGCCTTGGTGTTATGGGGCGCAACTTAAGAACAGACTGATCACCACTGAGAAGTCCAAATTTGAGAGTCTTTATTAAGCCAGTCAGCTGACTGTCTCACACAATGCCCCCAAAAAATGGCTGTTGGGAGAATAGCCCCGACCACAGGGTTGCAGGGGTTTTATACCATAACTCAGTACATCAATTATAAGTGTCTGTTGCTATGATTAAAAATTACAAACTATCATGGGATCTAAAATCATTAGCAGAGGGGGAAGTGGGTCAAAATGACCTTTCTTAGGTACAAACTAAAGAATGGTTACTAACATCTGAACCATCACTGTTGACATCACCCTTAACATGGTACATTGTTTAGAAAACTAAGAATCAAAAAGAGAACAATGTTTCATTATACAAGAATTGCCATTTTGTATTGCCAAACAAGTCATTCTAAGCAGTTGCTGATGGGTACAGAGGCGGGGTGTTCCTATGGGAGAAGCATTTCCTACATGACATGGAGTCTCAAGGTGAAACGGAGTCTGTTTGGTCACTGCCCATATAGCCTGGCCTATAACTTTTCCATGGAGTCATGATGTTAACCCGTCACATTGGGAAATAGTGACTATTTGCACAGAATCAGGGGAGGAAAATTCTCACTTAAGGAGATGAGATGTGAGCAAGAACTTGAGGACAAGAAAGCTCACCTGCAATGGTCTTGGTCAAGGGACAGAACCAGCAGAGGGAAGAGAAGCTACGGATGCAATGGTGGTAGGAGGGAACTTAGCAGAGTGGAGAAAAGAAAAACCGGCCACAGTGTGATAAGGCCACACGGCAGTCAGAGATCAGACCACATAAACCCATATAGACCAGCTACCTCATGTCAGGTTTGCAAAAAAAAAAGGCCTCTGAGCTGGAGATTTTCTTTCAGGAAGTCCCCAACAGTGAAACCTGGATGGAAATGTCTGGCAGGGAATGAGTGCAGGCAGAAGTTGAGCTGCGGAGTGGTCACAGCAAAGGCCTCTGGGAAGCATGCTGAGGTCCTCTGCCGGTTGTCCCTGCAGGACCAGCCTGCCTCAGGGGAAATGAGACAGACCCTTTATGCCTGCTCATCTCCCTTCAGCCCAGCATTGGCCAGCCACCCTGAGGAAGGGACATGGACACGAGAAAAGTGGTGCTCCTCCCTCAAAGGCAATGTCCAGACAAGGTGTCGACTATGAGCCGCAGGCCACCATCCTCCCAGCAAGCAGGGGAATGAGCACCTTGGTCCTGCCAGGGGAATCTGAATGGCACACAATGGAATCCACTAGGTGGCCACGTAATTTATCATTCATATCAGGTGGTTTTGAGTGTCAGTGGGGATCTTAATAATAATTAAGCTGGGGAAACAGGCAAACACCCAGTGTCCCAGGTAAGCTGAGATCGATATAAATTCCCTCAATTCACAGACTGAGGCCCACACTCTGGAACCTTGGGTAGGTGTTAGGAAGGCCAGGCCTTAGAACACGTGTGTGCTCCCGGACCTGGGCACATGTTGAAGAACCTCAGTTCTACCCCCTCAAAATATCTAGCTCCAGATCTCTGAAAAAGGAAATGTCCTACAGAAGCGGGCCTTGGCTCGGGCACCACTGCTTGTTTAGTCTTCTCTGTTTCGGTTTCTCCTGGGCATCAGACCCTCAGGTGGTCTTCACGCCTCTCTGCCGTGGATTTTGCAACCACTAAACTGATTTAAAGATGAAATGGAACAGTTCAATATCAGCAGAGATGTTGGAATGACGTACTCTGTAATGCTGGGACATGAAAAGAAAGTGAGTAAGGTTTTGGATTCCCAGGAGGAGGCTGGGAGCCAGGGGTGGTGCAGCAGGAGAGAAAGATCACAGGGCTGCTAGGCCCAAGGACAGCGATCCCATAGGGGCTCAGATAAACACGACAGGCCAGGGTCTGCTGGCAGCTGATGTGGGTTTGAAAACAGGACATCTCAGTGTCTCACACGCTGTTACCACAGACAAGTCGATTCACAGGTGGAAGCCAGCAACCAATGGGAGGGAGGGTGGAAAAGAAAACGAGGACTCTCAAGCCTCATCCCCAGACCCCTTCAGGAGTTCAAAGGCAGAATTCAGGGAGTCGATAAACTTAAATGCAAAAATAATAGTAATAATAATAACCTTTGTCTTCATCTCCTCTCCTTTTAAATTGAGCATTCCTTTCAGGAGCGAGTGTGAGCAACAGACCAAAGAAGAGGACATGGCACCTTGTCACTGATGGAAACCCCTGAGAGGCTGCCAGACAGACCTGCAGCCCCACCAAGCAACCTTAATTACCTTTAACTCTTAATTATAAGTCATCAGAGCTGCCCCTGGAGCTTGTTTTTAGTGTGTCAATAAAGAAGTACAGATATCACTATATCCTAAATATGGTCATTTAAATATTTCAGTAACTCTGATTTTATATGATTGGGGCTTTTGTTTGTTTCTAAATCTATATATCTATGGTACACACTAAATACCCCTGTGCTAGGAGGGTTTCCTTTGAGTCCACCAGTCTCCCTAAAGAGTTCATGGGACGTAAATGGTAAGAGCCTGTCCCTGTCCTCCTATAGTCAGAGATCTACTTGGTAGCAGGGGCGATTCTCAGTCCACTATGGAGGTAGATGAGAATGGTCACATTTTCTTTGGATTCATGTTGAGGATGGCCACTGTCTAAAGCTGTGGAAGGAGGTCTGCATCCCCTCGCCTTAGAGGTTCCCGTGACATGATGGCGGTAGACATTTGCAATGGCTAGCAAGATCATGCATGATCCATCTTAGGTAGCCTTACATTTCAAGATTTTTCCTGGATATGGAGAGGTAAAAAACAAATAACGATTCTTTAGGTCCCCTGATCTCAGGTCCAGAGAATATAAACTGGCTTCTAAGGGTCTTCGGAAGAAATGACTCTTAAGAGGATGGTACCAAGAAGCCAGCTCCGTGGTGACATTGCAGAGAACTGACCCAATCTCATGACCGACCTTCACAGTGGTTTTGAGCATCACCAAGACCTTCCTCGGGGATAGAAGTTGCGGCTGGGGTTACAGAGAACCACTTTCAAATGGTACTTTTTTCAACCAAGACAAACATTCCAACCACTTAAAATTATTCACATCTGCTTGAGGAGCAATGTCTCCCTCTTCTATTATTATTACATCTCTGCTATAAAACACTCACTCAGAATCAATTTATGAGACAAACATCATTACCCCAAGTACATGTATGATTACACAAATGGTGTGACTCTACTTCATGTACAACCAGAGAAATAAAAAGTTGTACCCCATTTGTGTACAATGAATTAAATAATAATAATAACAACAATAATAAATAAAGATCTTGAAGCCTGCCACAGTGGTGCAGGCCTGTAAAACAAACAAACAAAGAATCAATTTAACTTATTTATCTTAAATATTCAAACTCTGCTCATTATGCAACCAAAACATTCCTTTTGAAACCCTATTGTGTGACTCTCAAGTCTGCTAATGGCCTTTAAAATCAGCACCCATGGGAAACATAACATTCCCTTTCAGGGATGGAAGACTGTCCAGTGTTAGCCTCTGAAAATTCACTTCGGAATGAAACCTCAGGGTTTCCTGTCCTAGGATCACGCATAGTTTTCCGGGCTTTTCCTGTTCATGCCATTGTCCTGGAATACTGCTTCCTTTTATCCGCAAACAGGTCCTGGCCCAATGTTAAATTCCATGATCATCCTGGTCCTCAGTCCCTCTAGGCTATGGCTGAGATGCTCACTTGCCTGTCTTCGTAAGACTTCCAGGTCCAGGGACTCACTCCTGGGAAGGCCATCTCCTTAGGACTTAATGCCTGGCCAGGGCTGGGACACCACGTTGTGAAGGGTCCTCTTTCTTGGCTTTCTGCAGAATTCTTAATTGCATCCTCTACTTTTGAACTGCAGGTGTGACCCCTTCCAAGGGCTGATTTTTTTTTCTTTTTTTGTACATAATGGTGGATTTTGTTGTTAAATATTAGTACATGCACTTGTGTACAGTATAACAGTAAAATTTGGCTACAATCCCAAGGCTTAATTTTTTCATACATAGAAGAAAGGAAGGGCATGGGTGATGGCTATTGGTTTCAAGCTTGTGAAACACACTTCCTTAGGAGTTAAGAGGCACAAAAGGGTCTGTTTAAGGGAAAATGTACAACTTTGAAATGTGCAAAGTGGCCAGACTCCCTTTCAATGAATTGCTGGAACCTTGCCAGGGATTATTTTATGCTGTGGAGTTATGCACCTTTGTTTCCACTAGGCTATTTTACAACTCTATACAGAAAATATTAGTCATGCAAATATTCCCTGTCCATATACATGCAAAGCCTGTCCAAAGCATAGAAAATTGATTTTCTTCCTCATTGTAGAAAACTTTAGTGTGCACTTATTTGTAAATCTATGTCAGCATTCCTAATCTATAAAAGTATTGTACCTTGAATTCTCCTTCAAATCAGTTGTAAAACCTTACTGATTCCCTCATTAATGAGTTAAGTAAAATCTTTGGCAGGTGTTTATTTTATATCTGTATGGGAGTCATGATTTTACCATTTTAAAAAATTATTCTTTAACACCTGGTTACCGGCTTGAAAGAAATCATCAGAGAGAAGGAAATAAGGGAGGAGCGAAACAAGTTAATAGCTCAATAAAATATCTTGTCACATTTGCTTCTTCTTTTTCCATGCAGACCCACATCGAGTTTAGGGAGGACTGTGGTGTCTGCATGATACAGCTTTGAACATCAGACTTGAATTCTGTCAATTTACATCTGGCTTTTCCTGTCTGGTTCTTGAGGCTAATTCCTATTCTTTAAACTCTGAACACAGCTCTCAACAAATATATGGATTCCTCCCTTGGTGATCGACATTAGCATTTCCCCAAGGAGTAATGCCAAAGACCATTCTTGTTCGTTTTGCATAAAAATGGCAAGATCGAATATAATTTGCATATACATTCATCTGCCAGCCTTGAGCTAAAATACCACCCTTCAAAATCCCAATTCAACCAAATTTGAGTGGCTGCCCAAACTTTGAGCCAGTTGCTGCTCTTCTCAAATGACATCCAAGGGTCTCCCCATTGTCTGAGGAGCAGGTTCCAAACCACGTAGCCCAGTTATTCAAAGTCCTTTGGCCTCAGATTCACTCTGGGCTGTGGCCGGGCACTCCTGGTGGCAGCTGAAGTTACCCAGAGGATGCATCCTGTCCAAGCATCACAGGTGATTTTTGAGGCCGCTTTTATCTATTCACACTATGCCACCCCTTCACTCTGATCCTTTCCAAGCACAAAAGGTGTCTGAGAGATGTGATCCTGAAATTCTTCTGGGGCTGCCGAGCACCTGGAGACCTTATCTTCTGTAACAGTTTCAGGCTAATGGTGGCTGTTATCCCTGCCTAATTGGGGACCACAGAATTCTTGCCCTATTTGATCAAGACGAGACAGTAGAGTTTCTCTGGCACTTATGACGTAGTAGGGGTCTGGCTGTGTGCTAAGAGGTTGATATTGAGCCTATAGGGCCACCTGGGCATGGACAGGCATGGATGACATGTAGCCTGGAAATAAATTTACTAAGTAGATTAAGTAGGTGAAGCACCCAAAGAAAGGACCATGACAATATAAGAGGTTCCACAAAGTAGAGTAGCAGGGAAAGAAGCAGGAATTTCACCCCATGCTATGGAGAATTTGCCCTGCATATTAATGGCTCTATTTGCTTAATGTTTTATTGCACTTGGTCCGATTTCCTCATATAAAAGCAGCATTTTTCTTATAGGTATAGGCAAGTTTCACTTCTGAAAAAGCCAATAGGTCTAGGAACCTCCTATTTTGTAGTGCTACATTGGCAAGTGAATAAAGCTACTCTTGTAGGAGCTTTACAGTCGTACTGAGTTGGGCAAGTGCCACTGTGGTGTCCTGAGAAACACCTATCTGCAGTCCAAGGGAGGTCCCCCTATTGCAGTCTTGGTAGCCTCAGTTTAGCCAGCAAGGACCATGACTAAGGAATTGGAAAGTGGACCCATTTTGTCAGTCTGTCATTGAATCACAGGGGACAAGGTGGAGATGAATTTTCAGGAGCTAAAATTATGTCTGGTAGGATCATTCCCAAGGAGCACATCCCTGTCCATCTGTTTAGTAAAACTACAGAGGCTTTGCTGCCACAGATCCAATGCTCCTTTGGATAAAGGAAGTATAGCTTCCAGGGGTACGTGAAGTAATAGTGTAGGTGAGGATTCCCCTGTAGCCTGAGCTCCAATGCCCCAGGAAAATTTAGTTCCAGAAATTTTGGTCCCTAGTAATGCCCAAGTAGCTGCCATCAGAGGATTGAAGAGAGGGTTTTGTTGTTTGGTGCTGGCTGTTTTATTTTCTAGGAATAGAGATCCCTGGTCAGGTGCAAAGTATAAGACAGGGATCCTATCTGAGAATAGGGCTTTGCCTTGAGAGATCTGGCACTTGTTAACAATTGGTAACAATTGTTGCTGTTTGGTGCCCCAGCAACAGGCCATGGTATTGAGGTCTTTTGCAAAGGTTATACTTGGTAGCCAAATGTCTCCAGTCCTTTTGCAAATGTTATACTTGGTAGCCAAATGTCTCCAGTCCTTAGAGCATTTCCAAGTGTTCCCTTAAACACATTTCTTCTCTGCTCCCATGAGTTCCTTCTGGCTCCTAAGTCCCTCACAGAGAAAAAAGGATGCCTTTGTAGACTGTCCTGGTAGCAAATAATTAATTTACATAATACAAGGCATCAGGTGAAGCCTAAGGCTGGGGCAAGGGTTAAGAAGTTCACGCAAAGGCCACAGGATAACAGATAGTTTGTTTTACTCTGGAGTGCTTTCTTACTCTCAGGATGAGGTAGAATTTTTTTTTTCCAAGGGCAGTGGATAGCAATGTGTGGGACTCCTGGATGTAATGCCTAACTTTGAGCATTCTAATAACTATTTTCACAAGGCCAATGAGGTTTGACCTTCCTACCTGAGAAGCAAAGGAACATTGAGTTTGCTTTGCCAACCAGGGACTCCTTTACTGTTTCCACTTTTACATCAAATTTAAGTAATAAGATGGATAGCAATCACTGTCCTGGCTTGATCCATGTTCCAGAATATGGGAAACCATCACAGCCACCAGGTCCTAATCTTCCAACAGAGGTAGTGGTGCTAACAGTACAAAAGAGTCAACCTATCTCCAGAAAGAGGTATTGAAAACATTTCAGGAGAGGAAAAACTGGTAGTTTGAGTATAAAGACCTGTAGATGGTGAGAGAAGAAGGAAGACAATGGAATCGTAGAACTGAGCTTAATGCCCACAACAAATAAAGAAGGTCCACAGCATGACTGACCCTGGCTAAACTGTCCTTGGAAGGTCACAGAGTTGGAATAGATGGATGTCTTTTTCACTATGTTCCCATGATGGTGAGCTTTGTCTTGAATCTGGCGCAAGCTAATTCTAACTGTGCCCCACTACCAGATTATCCTGTCATGGGAGTCTTAAATTGGAAGGATCCCACGGGCTCTTAATACCCATCCTATGACTATGCACAACGCGGCCTTAGACCTGAAGCAAATTGCCAGGAGACATGAGGTGAAATAGTAGTAATTGAAACACACATGGAGAAGTTCCTGAGGGAAAGTAGACTGTCTGCCCTACTCAGCAAACAATGGCCAAACTCCCTTTTCCCCAGATCTTTGAGTCTAACCAGAGAATCATCTTAGGAATTCACAATTACCTGGGGTGGGTTCTTCATCAAAAGTTCTGGGGGAATCTCAAACTCTCATTGGGGTAAAGATTTCCTACTCTCTCAGAAAGAGGTGCCTTTTCTGATTGTCTTAGGGGATACCCCAGAAAACCATCGTTTTCTCCTCTGAGAGTGGTACCATTGTGGATTCTGATAGAAAAACAGAGATATAACAGATCTGTGAAACATTAAGACCCTAGACGGTTTTCAGAGGGTTTACCTCCTGGCTGGCTCGCCAAAAATGTTACTGGAGGAGGGAGATGAGTTGATGAATAGGTTTCTTGTATCTCCAACAAAGAATTGATCGAGACGCAAAGAAGCAGCCAGAGAACAAACGTATTGAAAGCGAAAATGCACTCTATGAAGCAGAATGGGCTGAGCAGTAGAGAATGGCTCAAGCACTCAAGATCAGGAACCCGGAGGCTTCCTTCTACTCTCAGTAAGGGAGTGCTGGAAGGGGTGGTGCCTGGCCTCACTCAACTTCGTTTGCTCCTTTCTACGCTCAGGGCAGCGGTTCCCATGGCAATAGGGTGACCCTGTGAAGCCAGCGTGAAGTTCCCATGACAACATAGGTGGCACAAGCGGGTCTACTGTCCTGTGACCCAGCTGACATCTTTCCATACCTAGCCTCTTGCCTCATTATGGTCAGTTACAACATTTTCAGAGCTCAGCACAAAGTGAAATTCATTGGGTCTTTCACTCAAAGTGAAAGACTTTCAAGATGACAATACCAAAGCATTGTGGGGCCTTAAAACAGGCCTCGGAAGCAAGGTTTCTCTGATCTTCTACTGCTCCCCTATTTCTTGCCTCCCTTTCTCCTTCTGAGGCGAATCACAAAAAGTAAACTTTCTTCTCTCAGGGCATATCACAGAAATTTAGAACCCATTTCCCTCAAGCAAATACTACCACCTAAAAATATTTCTGTACACTTTCTCTGCCTTTATATCTTGAAGCTGGCCATAAAGAAACTCCCTGTCCTTCATTGTCTTATGAGAGATCATAAAACCCCGATTCCAGAAGAAGTCCTGCCTTGTATCTAGGAGGAAGAAAGGCCAGGAAGAATCTGAGCAGGCAGTCTTTCCTGGGTGCCCCCGGGGTCTATTTGCACTAGATCAGACACATGTTGCCCATCACCTTTTTACATGGCTGTCTGTGCTTCACTGAACCAAAGCATAAATACCCACAGTTCACCCTGGGTCCTTGGATCTTCATTCTGAAAGTCTCCACACAGGTAAAACTTAGATTAAATAAATTTATTATGCTTTTCCCTCATTAACCTGTCTTGTCATAGAGCCGTCAGCCAGCCCTGGTCTTCTGGTTGCTGAGGAAGGGCTCACCCTTTTTTCCTTCCTACACATTATATAGAGGGTGAGGTCCTTCAAGTTTGGGTCTGTTGAGTTGGTGGCAGTTTTTCATAATTAATTGCTTAGTTGTTGACCTGAGCCCCAGGGTCTTCCATATCCCTGGCCCTGTAGAAAAAAAGAAAACCTACATTTTTTTTATTCTAGACCATTTATTCTCTATATTTGTTTCCTATTGCTGAAGTAAAAATGTACTACAAACTTGGTGGCTTAAAATGGCATAAACTTATTCCCTTATATTTCTGGTGGACAGAAGTTCAAAATCAGTTTCCCTGGGATAAGACCAGGTGTCAGCCAGGCGGATTCCTTCTGGAGAATCTGGAGGGAGCACTTTCCTCACCTTGTCCAGCTTCTAGAAGCTGCTGGCATCTTTTGGATTGTGGCCCCTTCCTCCATCATAAAGCACCTAACTCCAGTTGCACTTCTGTGTCACATGACCTTCTCTGCCGTGCTGACTCCTCCTGTCTCTCTTTAGAAAAAGAACCTCTGTGATTACATCAGGCCATCCTGAATAATCCAGGATGATCACCCCACCTCAAGGTCTTGATCTAACCACATCTGCAACGTGCACTAGAGCTCTCCAAGTTAACATTCCAGGGATTAGGACAGGGTGTATTTGGAGGTGGGGAGGGAGTGCATTGTTCTGCACACCAGGGTCTCCAATCTAGAACAGCACATGAAGGACTGAGGCAAGAAGCACAGATGGAACAGAGCAGCTGAAAACCGCGGGCTCTGGTTCAGCAGGAAGTCCCTGGCATCATGCAGAAAGGTGTGATTGGGCTGGGGTCTGCTCTATGAACCCACTTCTGCCATGTCCCTTCAGCAGTAACCTTGGGCAAACAGCCTGGTAAGAAGCGGGGTGGGAGGTAGGCCAGTGTTGACAGGAACAGGGGTCAAAGTGGTGGCTGACTAGGTCAGGATTGGAGAGAGACGCGAGGAGAGGCAGTGAGGGGAGAGAGCGAGGCTGTCTCATACTCCAGTCTGAGGAATTACTTCCCACTAATGGGATCTGCAGGATAGGATGTGAAGCAGAACTGGACAACTGGATAACTCATGGCTGAACATCCTGTAAAGCTGCAGTAGGGCTGCCAGATTTAGTTCCTAAAAACCCAGGATAATGAATTAAGCTTGAATTTCAGATGGACAAATACTTTTTCAATTTAACTATGTGCCATGCAACATTATGTGGCAACCCTTTCCAAAAGAGAGGCACCATGGGCCGTTTGACATACAACCCTATTCTCTAATCCATACAGACCTGAAGTCGAAATTCACTGGGCATGCTAAGTACCAACAGGGGGCATATTTACTACTTTCTTAATATGCCAGACGCTTCCTCTTTTCTGGACCCTTCTCCAGGAATGAGCTTCTGCTTCAGAAGGAGAGGGTATCGTCATTCTTCAAGGCCTAGTCAAGGTCTAAAACTGGAACTACCTGACCTTACACTCAGAATAGACACAAAGAATGAAGACAGGTTCCCTTCCCAACCAGTGTCTTGTCCATTACAGAAACTTCCAGAAAGATGCATCATACCTCTAATAGAAAAAAATAGAAAAAAAAAAAATTCATAGATAGTAGCGCTCTTAAGATTCTTGGAATTCTCCACCTCAAAATTTTCTCCTTGCAGCTGCCCCCAGTCCTCCTCACCCAGTGCTAATCTATTCCCCATCCAATGCCCCATGAAAGAACTCCCCTGGAAGGCTGCCCACTACAGGAACTTCAACCTTACCTCCCTCTGAGGTGCTTTGCACTTTGGGGGACATGTTCTTCCTTTCCAGGGAGACCAATAAGCTAAGTCTGTTGTGTCAACAGCTTATACTGGTGACCCTGGAGGAGCCAGCCATTAATTAGTTGTCACCTCTTACAGGAAGCCTTCCTGATTAATCTCAAAGTGAAGATCTCCTTCAGGGAGATGCCAGAGCTCTTCGTTAGGTCTCTCAGACTTGTCAAGTGTCATTCCTGAAGCCTAATCACCAGTGAGAAATTCCGAAGGAGATCGAGCCTCCTGGGCAGAAGACCTGTCTCCTGTGAGTCCGTGTTCTCCTAGCACACCCCACCCGAATGGGTGCTAAATACAGGCATACGGAAGGGGGAGGGTTGAGAAGGAACTGGAAGGAATAAGAGGTGATGGTATCAAAAGTCCTACCGGGAAAATGTGCTTCCAAGAGCAAACCAGTGAGGTTACTCAACCCAAAACTACGGGAGACTGCATGATCCTGTGCCATGGAGACAACCAACTGCACTGCATAGACAAGTCTGTCCATTAGAGGCCCAGTCCACCTCCCTCCCAGTGTGGAAAAGGCCAGTGTGACCTCCACCCCGACCTTCATTCCAGCATTGCTGACCTCAAGCTTCTGTTATTTCTATTTCCCCTTGGATCAGCTTGGTTCCTTCTTTGAAACAATGAGCAATAAAATCATAACTTGTATTCTTTTTGTACAAGAATTATGATTTTGCTCGTTGAAAAATTGCCCTTTAACAAAGTCTGATCCTAACAGCACCAATGCTATAAAGATTAAAGAAGGAGAGGAGGAGTGAGGATAGGAAGCAGGACACCAAGAGGGTCTTTCAGTCCAGTTCTGCTCAGACAGGTTTCTGCCTGATTCCAGGCCCACACCTCTCTTTTCTGAGAGTGTTTACTTTAGAAAACTAACAGATGTAAATTATGTCCTTATTATCCTTTGAGACGTCAATCTTCTCCCAGTCTCTGGCCAGTTTTACAGCCCAAGATTGTCTTTCTCAAGGACCTGGGAGTTACGGCTTTGAAATGTGATCATGAAAAAAGATAAAGACCCTCCTTTCCTCTCCTGGGAGGACAGGTGCCTCACCTAGACAGGACCAATTAGCAAATACAGGTGGCCCACCACGCTGACCAGGTCCCATGCCCTCCATCTCTCTTCCCTACTGCAGTACTTTTGACATCTACTGAATTAGGCTGAATAAATTTACTTCTGCCTGTTTAATTCTCTCCACTGCACTTGTTTTTTTCTTGACAAGGGAGGGAAGAGGGAAGTGGAAAAGAAAAAGAAAATCCTCATTTCATTTGACAGATGAAAATAGTACCTTCCAGTGAAGTCAGTTAATTTGCAAATTGGAGATCTGCCCCCAGATCCGGAGGTCCGTCGGAGACCTGGGTTTCTAGCGGTCTTCCTCATGCTTGGCCTCTGCTTCACAGACAGGCTCTGAGAAGAAATATTCACTTATGGAATCCATTCTCAATCTTCAAGCGTGTTCGACTCCGCACAAATCCCCCAGGCCAGGCTGTTGGTGGCCTTTGCTAACAGATATGCCAAGGGCCATACAATGCTTTTCTTTGCCTCTCTGTTCTGCATATCCAGAGGCAGGCAGAGGATGAAACGCCCCGGGTTGTCACTGACAGCCACAGATCTGCTCTACCAGGGAGCCCTTCTCTGGATTTGTATTCTGGCCACGGGTGGAAACTAACTGCACATCAGAAACGTGCCGGTGATTATAAGCAGCTCTGTGAAATATTTATTCAATATTAGCTTGCCATGAGAACTCCTGTTAAGTAGTGGGACCAGAAGAGCTCAGGCTCAGAAGGAAGAGAAAAACAAGTAAGAGCATGAAAATATTAAGAGTCAATTAAACTTTCCGAATATTTAAAGCACCAAAGATAGGTATAGGACCCTCAAAATGACAGCCTTGACTTCTGTTTTCTTCAGACAAGTGAAAAGATTAGCACTCTATAGAGGAGGGAATTTAGCTGAATTTAGGCTTTATCCTTGCAACAAGATGTAATAAAAATATTTTCTGTTGTATAAATCAATCTAAAGATACCAAACAAATTGAAATCTGATTCGCACAAACTACTGCTGTCTAAGAAAGGGATGTTTAGGAAAAGAATAAGATATTTGTATTTGGGTAGCAGGTTCATTTCTTCATTTAACCAATATGTATTGAGAAATTTAACTGGTTACATTCTGAAGACATATTTTTTAAAATGATACTGATTTATAGCATAGCACAAAGACAGCTATTAATCAAAATTATCACACAAATAAATATTGAAACACCAACTGCTATAAAGCACTGAAAGGAAGAATTTTTCAAGTTGGTAGCACACAACAAAGAGAGTTTGCCGTCCCCGGCCTCGGAGAGACTGATCTGCAGAGAAGAGCTTAAGGCTGACTACACCTTGCGGGAGGAAAAAGGAAGAGGTCTCCGTAGAGAATGTGCATGCAAACTGAAAAATAAAAGGGAAGAACTGGAAGGGTCTGACCAAGCGCTGATGTCTACAGCAGATTGAGAACTGTGGTCTTTGTCCTAAGAACAATAGGAATCATGGAGGGGTTTCAAAAGGCTGCCTTTGGGGAAGATCATCCCAGCTGCAGTGCAAAATGGTTCCAGAGGAGAAGGCAGACAGACAACGCAAGGAGACTAGTCAGGAGTTAGTAACCAGCCAGTCAGCTGAGTGGTGCTAGCAATTTGAGTAGCATGGTGACCATGAGCTTGGGCAGGCTTGAACAGATCCGAGTAAAAATGAGAAGAGTTTAACCAGGCACATCAGATGACAAAATCTGAGCGGGTCAGAGCCTTCTAGCCAACTGCACCGGGGGCCAGTATGTCCACATGGCCACGGTAGAAGTTGGCCAGGGTGGTGTGTTGCTAGGTCAGAATCACACCCTACACTTAGTTATTATTGCTCAGTAGTGAATGCCCAAACTCTTCCCTTCGAGTCATAAAGTCTGCCTTGAAGACCAGAAAAGTCATTTGTTCTCCCTGATTCTCCATCTCGGCCTTTTCACTGAAGCCACGTGAACAGGTACTTGAGCTCTGGGCGATTCCGCCATACACGGGTCAGGCCGAACTCTGGAGTCTTCTACTGCACTGGGATTTGTGCTCACAGCAGCAAAAGGAAGGGCTGAGTTTTTTCCCACTACTGCTCTAAGATAGGTTTGTCAAGTGGTAGAAATCGCTCTCGTCCTGGGATCTTGTACATGAATCCATGCATGATACATTTTTATAAAGTCAACTGAGGGATAACAGAGAGAAATTGTTTAATTGATTGACATTATGCAGAGAAGTGGCAGCTGAGTGTCACCACTGTCTTCTGATCTGGGATGAGCTGACCACTCTAAAGGAGTGGGTTTTAAACATTAGATCCCTGTGACCAGGATCTGGGACAGGGCTCAGGAGCAATGACTCTGACCAATCCTGAGGCAGGTGGTCCTCCAGCCACACATGGGAAAAACTTTCTGGCAAGAAAGCCTTTACCACCTCCCCACCTCCTACCCCACAACTGAATTCAAAAAACACCAGTAGGTTCAGATAGGTGCAGTGAGTCTAGTTGAAATACAATATTTAAGATTGTGCAGAGCACCCCTGAAGACACATTTTTTCTACAGACCAAGTGTTTTACCGACACTTCACCTTGCTGCCTTAAAACTAATACACATACTTCACTGACTTAACATTTTCTCCTCCATAAACTTCAACAAGTTGTTGGTGCATTTCTGCACAGGAACTTTTTTTTTTTTTTAATAAAACCAACACTTTCTGCAGGGATTATGGATTTAGGAGAAGAGGTATTTTTAACTACAAGAATTTTAAGATCACAGCTAAATTAGTGCCTGGTAGTCCCCACTTAGCCCGTAGTCAACAGATCAGGATGACAGGAAGCTGCTGGATCCCGCCCACACCCCAAGATGAAGGTGATAAATTTTCCCCAAGAATAAAAAATGAAATCCCACATAATTGGTAGGATTAGCCATCTATTAGAATAAACACCCAATTTCTCAGAAAATATCTGTTAATAGATGCTAATCCAGTTGGATCTAGAAAAGTATCTTAGAAGTGATCTTTTGTATCCAAAATAAAATAAAATAATATAGACCAGTGGACACAGTCCATGCATTAGCTGTGTTGGTTGTGGACATGTAATGATCTCTCTAAGCCTCACTCCCTTTTATTGGTAAAATAAGGATATAGAAACCATTATATTTGACAAAGTTTTTGTGAAGACTGACATATTGAATACAATATACTTAGATGCTGCTTAACTCCATTGGTGTTTTTATTGTAATAACTCAGAATGATACAATTTTAGTTAACCATTTTTGTACTATTTAACAAGGGGTAAGGTTGACATCTACTCTTTATGGGACACCTAAAACTCTAGATTTATTCATAACTATAATTTCAGAAGAGAAATTGACTAATCCAACACCCAATTATGGTTGAATCTTCTAATGAAGAAGGAATAGAATGAAACTCCATTCATCTGACGAGAGCATCTATGAAACCCTGTAGCTGATATCCTGCTATTACCAGATTCGCAAAACTTCTATCCTGCAAACATGCAGTGTCCACAGTGAAAAGACAGGCTAAATCTGCATAAGGCAAACATTGCTGAGAGGAATTGGAGGTGATCTAGATAAATGGAGGTGTGCACCTACATTATGGTTAGAGATTTAATGCCTTCCTAATAAAAAGCCCAGTAGGATTTTTAAGGAAACCGAAAAGCTGAGTCGTTTATAATTTTTCAATCATTTCTGAAGCATACAGGTAAGTGAAAAGGATCTAAAATGTCCAAATAAATCTTAAAGGACTTACATGAACTGATTTTGAGACTTACTATAAAGAAGCAGTAAGTAATAAAGACAGGATAGTGGTAGTGGTAACCATCCACATGTGAATCAATGGAATAGAATACGGAGCCCAGACAGACCATGTGTATATGATGTTTAGCATACATTTGATTATTTTACACAAGGACCAAAAGAATTCAGTGATGAAAAGAAAGTTTTTTCAACGAATGATTATAGAACAGATACATATCTACATGAAAACATAAGCATCTTCACCCATACGTCTGGCCACACACACACAAAAAAATTCATTGGAGAGTAAGAATAGCCCTAGACCTTAAAACTAAAGCTGTGGACACCAAAGAAAAGTATCTTTAGGATTTGGGAGGAAGCAACGTTTTCTTAAGCTTAAGAGAGCAATAACCATAAAATTTAAAAATCAATCTATTAGGCTTCATTGAAATTAAATCCTCCTACTCATTACAAGACACCCTTAAGAAAACGAGTAGGCAAACCACATAGTAGGAGAAAAAAAGTCACAAAACACATTCTGACCAAGAATTTGTATCTACTTTCTATCTAAAACATATATAAAGAATTTCTACAATAATACCGAAACTAAAATAGTCCAATTTTTTTAGTAAAAAGACTTGAATAGTCATTTCACACAAAAAAAATGCTTATCATTGATATCCAGAAAATGTAAATTAAATTTGCAATGAGCTACTAATGCATACGTATTAGGATGACCCAAATTAGAAGCACTGAAAACTCCAAATACTGGCAAGACAGTGGAGCAACTGAAGATCCTATGCATCATTTGTGGGAATATATGATAACAGAACCCTTTAGTAAAATTTCCAGCAGTTTCTAAGAAAATAGAATACAAACCAACCCTATCACCCAGCAACTCTACCTGTTGGTTACAACCCAAGAGAAATGAGAGCTGAGCTCAGGTGCACACAAGAGCTTGAATAAATGTACTCATTCATAAAGGCTTTATAAAAACCCAGATATTCACCAACAGAAGAGGCCTGCCTTTATACAGTGGGATACTATTCAGCAGTATCAAGAAACAAGTTATTGACTTAGATCATGCAAATGGACTCAACACACCACAGCCATTAGCAGCAGCCTTCCATCAACACTGCAACTCTGTGGGTATGAAATTCTGGAAGAAATCGAGCCAATCTGTGAGTAAAGCAAAAGTCAAGAGTGCCCCTGGGCAGAGGTATCTTTGGGGAAGGGGTGTGAGGGAACTTTCCAGACTAATGGAAATACATCTCCACCAAGATTTGGGTCACGTAGGCTTATTGGCATCCTGTGGCTGCAGTAACAAATTATCACAAATTTATTGGTTTAAAATAATAGCAATTGGGGTTTTTCAAGATGGCGGCCTAGAGGGTGGCTGCATTTCATGTTGCTCCAGGACTCAGGATTCAAAAGAGGAGGTATTGAGACACTTGGGACCAACTCAAAGCAGCCGGGTGACTCTCACCCATTGGGAAGGCATCCCGGATGGGACGGTGGTCCCGGAACGCAGGGAACTTTGTGAAGTAGAGCTGCCGGCGAGACACCCCTCCCGCCGCTGGAGCAGTGAACGCGGACAACTGGGAGCGCCGAAAAGGAGGCCGCTCGGCACAGCGCTGGGACTCGGAGCAACCACTGGGGCTCCGGCGGCTGCCCAGGGGAGGAGTGGCGAGGAGAGCCCAGGGGAGGTGTGGACTCAGAACACCGGGGCCTGCCCTGAGGAGGAGGAGGAGGAACGTGGCCACTTGGATTCGGAGTGACTGCACCAGAGCTACAGGCGGTTGCCAGAGGAGAAGCTGCGCGGCGAGCTGCTTGGACTCTAAGCGTCCGCTTCTGAACACCGGGGCCTGCCCTGAGGACAAGGAGGAGGAAGAGGAGCGCGGCCGCTTGGATTCGGGGTGACTACACCAGAGCTACAGGCGGTTGCCAGAGGAGGGGCTGCGTGGCGAGCTTTTTGAACTCAGACCACTTCTGAACCCCAGGGCCTGCCCGGAGGAGTAGGAGGAGGAGGAGGAGGAGCGCGACGGGTCGTGTGGACTCGCAGTGACTGCGTTAGCACTCCAGGCGGCTGCTCAGAGGAGAAGGTGAGTGGTGAGTTGTTTGGACTAAAAGTGACAGCGCCTGAACACAGGGGGGCTGCCTGGAGGAGAAGCATGGTGGGTCGCTTGGTCTTGAGTGGCCGCACCAGAGCTCCGGGCAGTTGCCCAGAGGACCCGTGCAGCGGATCACGTGGATTCAGAGCCACTCAGAGCGACCGCTCCTGAACACCCAGGGGGTTATCTGGAGAAGGAGGAGGAATGGGGAGGGTCACTTCAACTTGGAGTGAGTTATTGCCCAGGGCTACGGGTGGTTGGTGGGAGGAGGAGGCACGAAGTGAGTTTCTTGGACTCCTAGTGACCACACCAGAATACTGGCTGTCTGGAGGAAGAGGCCTGTGGCGGGTCTCTGGGACTCAGAGCGATTGTTCGGGGCCCCAGGTGGCTGCTCAGAGGAGGGGCCGCATAGCCAGGTGATTAGGTGCAGAGCAGGGTTACAGGATCTAGGAGGCTTCTGGGTGGAAGAGCCGCACAGAGACAGGCTTAGGGTGGAGCGAAGGTTCCAGGCCTGCGGGCAGATTCTCTGAGGAGGGGCAGCCTAAGGAGATTCATCTGCGAAGGGTGAGGCTCCCAGGCCCAGGAGGTAGGGCCGGGCCCCTGGGAACTTTGCAGAGGAAGGCAGCCCAGCCCAGGCGGTAGCTGTAAATTGAGGGGAATCTCTAGGAGGGAACTGACCAGCGAGACCTCCCCACCGGGTGAGTCTTCCCTGCTGGGTGAGGTTTCCCCACAAGGACGGTAAAACCAGAGACTCAGGCCCAAACAGACCTTGCCTCAGCCCGCAGCCTAGGTCCCCTTTGGATGACCATTGGTCAACAAGTGGAGGCACCTCTGCCCACTAGCAGGGATTATACCCCACCTGAAGGACACCACTCCTAGAGAGGCAGCTTCCTTGTGGAGCACCGCATTATCAACTTCCTCCAAGACTTCAGCCTACTGAAGGCTAAGGGGGGATATATATAGAAATCTTCAGGGACATTGTAAGTCAATAGAGGAAATCTGCAATATCTCAGTGGTCCACTGATACCTGAACAATATGAGAAAACAAGGAAAGAAAATGCTGCAAACAAATCTAGATGTTACATCAATAAAACCCAATGACAGCATGGCAGAAGAAATGACAGAAAAGGAGTTCAGAATGTACATAATTAAAATGATCAGAGAAGCAAACGATGAGATGAAAGAGCAAATGCAAGCATTGAATGATCGCACCAATCGACAGTTAAAAGAGCAAATACAGAAAGCAAAAGATCATTTCAATAAAGAGTTAGAGATATTGAAAAAAATCCAAACAGAAATCCTTGACATGAAGGAAACAATAAACCAAATTAAGAACTCCATAGAAAGCATATCCAATAGGATAGAACACCTGGAAGACAGAACCTCAGACATTGAAGACAAAATATTTAACCTTGAAAACAAAGTTGAACAAACAGAGAAGATGGTAAGAAATCATGAACAGAATCTACAAGAACTATGGGATATCATGAAAAGGCCAAATTTAAGAATTATCGGGATTGAGGAAGGTCTAGAGAAACAAGCCAAAGGAATGAACAATTTATTCAATGAAATAATATCAGAAAATTTCCCAAATCTGAAGAATGAAATGGAAAATCAAGTTCAAGAGGCTTGTAGGACTCCAAATACACAAAATTACAACAGACCCACACCAAGGCACATTATAATGAAAATACCTAACATACAAAATAAAGACAGAATTTTAAAGGCTGTGAGAGAAAAGAACCAAATTACATTCAGGGGGAAACCAATACGGATATCAGCAGATTTTTCAATCCAGACCCTAAAAGCTAGAAAGGCCTGGAACAACATTTTTCAAGCCCTGAAAGAAAATGGATGCCAACCAAGAATCTTATACCCAGCAAAACTTACCTTCAAATTTGACGATGAAATAAAATCCTTCCATGATAAACAAAAGCTAAAAGAATTTACAAAAAGAAAGCCAGCATTACAGAACATTCTCAGCAAAATATTCCATGAGGAAGAGATGAAAAACAAAGAAGCAAATCAGCAAAGGGAGGAATTATCCTAAAGGAATTGTCAAATAAAGGAGGAAACAAGTTGTGTCAAACAAATAAATAAACAAAATTTAAAAAATGAACCAAATGACCGGGAAACCAAATCATTTCTCTATAATAACCCTGAATGTTAATGGCCTGAATTCATCAATCAAAAGACATAGACTGGCAGATTGGATTAAAAAGAAAGATCCAACAATATGTTGCCTGCAAGAGACTCACCTCATAGAAAAAGATACCCATATACTAAAGGTGAAAGGATGGGGAAAAACATACCATGCACATGGACTCAGCAAAAAAGCTGGAGTATCCATCCTCATTTCTGATAATGTGGACTTTAAGCCAAAGTTAGTCAGAAGGGATAAAGAAGGACATTTCATACTTCTTAAGGGAAGCATAAATCAGCAAGATATAACAATCATAAACATCTATGCCCCAAACAGTGGCTCATCCATGTATGTCAAACAAATCCTTCTCAATTTCAGAAACCAAATAGACCATAACACAATAATACTAGGTGATTTTAACACGCCTCTCTCACCACTGGACAGATCTTCCAGACAAAAATTGAACAAAGAAACCATGGATCTCAATAACACAATCAATAATTTAGACTTAACGGACATTTATAGAATATACCATCCAACCAAGAGCGAATACGCTTTCTTCTCAGCAGCACGTGGATCCTTCTCTAAAATAGACCATATATTATGCCACAAAGCTAATGTTAGCAAATACAAGAAGATAGAGACACTAGCATGTATTCTATCAGATCATAATGGATTGAAGTTAGAAATAAATGAAAGGGTAAAACACAGAAACTATTCCAACACCTAGAGATTAAACAATATACTATTATATGATGAATGGATAACAGAAGATATTAGGAAGGAAATTAAAAAATTCTTAGAGGTAAATGAGAACAAAGAAACATCATACAAAATCTCTGGGACACTATGAAAGCAGTACTTAGAGGGAAATTTATTTCATGGAGCGCATTTAATAAAAGAAGTAAAACTCAACAAATAAACGACCTAACACTACAGCTCAAAGCCCTAGAAAAAGAAGAACAGAACAGCACCAAAAGTAGTAGAAGACAGGAAATAGTTAAACTCAGAGCTGAAATCAATGAAATGGAAACAAAAGAAACAATACAAAAAATTGACAAAATAAATAGTTGGTTCTTCGAAAAAATAAACAAAATTGATAAACCTTTAGCCACACTAACAAAGAGAAGATGAGAGAAAACCCAAATCACTAAAATGCGGAATGAACAAGGAAATATCACAACAGACAGGATTGAAATACAAAACATAATTAGAAGCTATTTTGAAAATCTATACTCCAACAAAATAGAAAATTTCAAAGACATCAACAGGTTTCTAGAGACATATGAATTGCCTAAACTGAACGAGGAGGACATAAACAATTTAAATAGACCAATTTCAAGTACTGAAATAGAAGAAGTCATCAAAAGCCTACCAACAAAGAAAAGTCCGGGACCAGATGGGTTCTCAGCCGAGTTCTACAAAACCTTTAAAGAAGAGCTCATTCCAATACTTCTCAAAGTATTCCATAAAATAGAAGAGGAGGGAACCCTCCCAAACTCCTTCTATGAAGCCAATATCACACTGATACCTAAACCAGACAGAGACTCATCAAGGAAAGAAAATTTCAGACCAATATCCTTAATGAACATCGACGCAAAAATTCTCAACAAAATTTTAGCAAATCGCATACAAAAACATATTAAAAAGATAGTGCACCATGATCAAGTGGGTTTCATCCCAGGGATGCAAGGTTGGTTCAACATCAGGAAATCAATAAACGTAATTCACCATATTAATAGACTTAAAGTCAAGAATCACATGATTATTTCAATAGATGCAGAAAAAGCATTTGATAAAATACAGCACCCCTTCATGCTCAAAACACTAGAAAAAATAGGGATAGTGGGAACATTCCTTAACATTGTAAAGGCCATTTATGCTAAGCCCATGGCTAATATCATTCTAAATGGTGAATAACTGAAAGCACTCCAACTAAAAACGGGAACAAGGCAGGGATGCCCTGTTTCACCACTTCTATTCAACATTGTTCTTGAGACTCTGGCCAGAGCAATTAGACAAACCAAAGAAATTAAAGGGATACGAATTGGAAAAGAAGAACTCAAACTATCCCTGTTCGCTGATGACATGATTATATATTTAGAGGAACCTGGAAATTCCACCAGAAAACTCTTAGAACTCATAAGTGAATTCAGTAAAGTAGCAGGTTACAAGATCAATGCCCATAAATCCAACGCATTTTTATACATAAGTGATGAATCTTCAGAAAGAGAAATTAGGAAAACTACCCCATTCAAAATAGCCTCGAAAAAAATAAAATACTTGGGAATCAATCTCACAAAAGAGGTGAAAGACCTCTACAATGAGAACTATACAACACTAAAGAAAGAAATTAAAGAACACCTTAGAAGATGGAAAGATCTTCCATGTTCTTGGATAGGAAGAATTAATATTGTCAAAATGGCCATACTACCTAAAGTGCTATACAAATTCAATGCAATTCCAATTAAAATCCCAATGACGTACCTTACAGAAATAGAGCAAGCAATTATGAAATTCATCTAGAAGAATAAGAAACCCAGAATAACTAAAGCAATCCTTAGCAGGAAGAGTGAAACAGGGGGTATTGCAATACCAGATCTTCAACTCTACTACAAAGCAATAGTAACAAAAACGGCATGGTATTGGTATCAATATAGAAAGGTAGATCAATGGTACAGAATAGAGGACACGGACACAAACCCAAATAAATACAATTTTCTCATACTAGACAAAGGGGCCAAAAATATGCAATGGAGAAAAGATAGCCTCTTCAACAAATGGTGCTGGGAGAATTGGAAATCCATATGCAACAGAATGAAACTAAACCCATATCTCTCACCATGCACGAAAAACTAAACTCAAAATGGATTAAGGACCTTGGAATCAGACCAGAGACCCTGCAGATTGTAGAAGAAAAAGTAGGTCCAAATCTTCACCTTGTTGGTCTAGGACCAGACTTCCTTAACAGGACTCCCATAGCACAAGAAATAAAAGCTAGAATCAACCACTGGGATAGATTCAAACTAAAAAGCTTTCTCTCAGCAAAGGAAACTATCAGCAATGCGAAGAAAGAGCCTACAGAGTGGGATAATATCTTTGCCAATCATACTTCAGATAGAGCACTAATCTCCAGAATCTATAAAGAACTCAAAAAACTCTACTCCAAGAATTCAAATAATCCAGTCGATAAATGGGCTAAGGAAATGAATAGACACTTCACAGAAGAAGATCTACAAGCAATCAACAAACATATGGAAAAATGCTCAACATCTCTAGTAATAAGAGAAATGCAAATCAAAACCACCCTAAGATTCCATCTCACCCCAATTAGAATGGCGATTATCAAGAATAGGAGCAACAACAGGTGTTGGCGAGGATGTGGGGAGAAAGGTACACTCATACATTGCTGGTGGGGCTGCAAATTAGTGCAGCCACTCTGGAAAGCAGTGTGGAGATTCCTTAGAAAACTTGGAATGGACCCTCCATTTGACCCAGCTATCCCACTCCTTGGCCTATACCCAAAGGACTTAAAATCAGCATACTACAGAGATACAGCCACATAAATGTTCATAGCTGCTCAATTCACAATAGCCAGACTGTGGAACCAACCTAGATGCCCTTCAATTGATGAGTGGATAAAGAAACTGTGGTATATATATATACAATGGAATATTACTCAGCCATAAAGAATGATAAAATTATGGCATTTGCAGGCAAATGGATGAAATTGGAGAATATCATGCTAAGTGAGATAAGCCAATCTCAAAAAGCCAAAAGACGAATGATATCGCTAACAAGTGGAGGATGACACATAATGGGGGGGAGGGAAGGGTTAGTGTTAGGGTTAGAGTTAGGGTTAGGGAGGGGGGCAAGTATGGAGGAAGGAAGTACTGTATAGAGGGTAAAGAGGGGTGGGAGGGGTGGGGGGAAGGGAAAAAATAACAGAATGAATCAAACAACATTACTCTATGTAAATTTGTGATTACACAAATGGTATGCCTTTACGCCATGTACAAACAGAGAAACAACATGTATCCCATTTGTTTACAATAAAAAAAATAAAATAAAATAATAGCAATTTATTCTTTAGCAGTTGTGGAGGGTAAAAGTACCAAACCAAGTTTTCCTGGAACATGGCCCTGGGAGGCCGTGGCGAGGGCCCACTCCCTGCTTCCACAGGATCCAGAGCTGTACTCCTTGCCTCTCAGATACAGAGGCTCATGGCCTCTTCTCTATCTTCAAGTCCTGTACGATGGCATGTCCACATCTTTCTCTCTCTTCCTCTACCTCCCTCTGTCAGTCCCCCAGAACATCACACTACTTCTGACTTCCCTGTGTCCCAGATCTCCTTAGCTCCTCTTTTTCAAGGACATTTGTTGAGGTCACTAGGTAATCACCCCATCTCAGGATCTGCCACTTCAATCATCTCTGCTAAATCTTTGCCACTTCAGATAACACCCACAGATCCTAGGATGAGGACCTGATGTCGTTGGGAGCCTTGTTCAGCCTATTAATACAAGCGCGTGCATTGTTCAGAACTCAACAAATGTGCAATGAAGACTGTGCATCCCATTGTGTGTAAACACTGCATCAAAAGAAAAATGACAATAAATACTGAACTCTGGTCATGATGCACATGTTGAAGTACTTGGGGGAACACGTAGGGTGATTTAGATGAATAAACAAGGAGAGTAAAATCCCAATGTTAGGATGTTAGTGAGGCTACATAGGTGGTCATTGTAAAGTTGCCTCTACTCTGTGTAGTGTTGGGATTTTTTTTTGCATAAATTATTTAACCTGAAATTTTTATAAAATGTTGCAAGAAATCAAGGTATGTCTACTCTATAAAACAACATGTAGCTGTTATAATGAGTTGAGTCATATGAATAGCTCTGAATATTTTTCAAAAATATTGTAGAGCACTAGGCATAGTATAAATAAATGCATAGAGCATAACATGTAGCTGATTGTTCTGTGAGTGCCAAAGCCTCATAGGTATCATAAACTATCTAGATAAGCAGTCAAATATTTACTCCTTTTTTCCACCCAATTTCAAACTGAATAAACAGTCTTCTATATAAATACTATGTAAACCCTCTTGGCTTTCCCACATGGAAAGAATGTGCATTATCAACAGTAGCTAGTGATACATGCATCTCTCCCTGTGTTGGATACTTTGAATTAACCTGGTACAAGCAGATCTGAAAGAAAGGCACCACGCCTCTCCCAATTGTGCAGAAAAGTAAGCTCAACTGACATAAATTCAAATTTCACCTGGAACACATAATATCATTATCAAAAAGAATGAATTATTTTCCTATACACTCATAAGTCTCTTTTGAGTATACATTTCTTATGCCAGTTCCTAATTGTTATCTTTTCTCAAAACTACACATTTGCAAAACTTCAGAGTTAAGAACTACACTCCAATCTGAGGTACAAAGTGTTGTCCAAATATTGTGAGGCCCCCATCTGCCTGGGCATCTCCTGATGTAGGATGAGGTCTCTTACCATACCTTTGTTGAAACGTGCAAAGTTCAATACCTTACGTACGCACTCTTGGGGATGAGGAAGACAACGAAGATTCTGAACGTTCAGTATGCTCTAGGCACTGTGCTTATAGTTTACCTCCTCATATATGTATCACACGAATTCCAGGAGTTAGAACCCATGTGCAACCTCATCATCCCTAGCTTTCAAGGGAGGAGGCCAATGTTTACAAGGAAAAAGCAATGTGCTGAGGGTCATCCAACCAGAAATCACGCAAAAGTCAGCCCCACGTGAACACAGTGCTCTTGACCAGAAAGAAGAGTCTGTCATAAAATGCACTGATTAAGCTTCCTAATGGTCTGGAATAACCCTCGTATATCAGAGATAGCTGTGTTGTTACACTCTGCTGAGGTTTTGGCTTCTAGAGATATTATTTTATTAAAGGTCTTTGCTCATTATTTTTATTTAATCTTGCTGAAAAAAAGTCTCATTCATTTTTCTGGAGATGCCTATGCTATCTATAGGAGATAGTTAACAGTTATACTATGCTAGCTTATATTATTAGTGATTTTCCATGTACATATATTTAGTCCATGTACTATTTATTTTATTGTAACTCTTACATTAAAGAACCTGAGAAAAACACTCAGTGGCAGTGGCATATAATAGAGATAATGACAATGATGACAATTAAAATATTTGGCATTTTATTTCAAATTCCCAATTTCAGAGTGAGCATGCAAATGAAACCAAATGTAGAAAAAAGAAAAATAAGTTCATGTGGAAAATGTTCTAAAAATAAATAAATAAATGAAATATTCTAGATTCTTGTTTTCTTCCTATTTAACTCAGTCTTCCTATAACACGACTCTCCCTAACAGCAAATGCAGCCTGTCTGTGAGCCCCACCTCTGTGAATTTAACCACCAACAATGGAAAATACCTCAAAAAGTTGCATCTGTCCTACAAGTATGCAGATCGTCTTTCTAGTGATTATTCTCTAAACAATGGAGCCTAACAACTATTTATATAGCACCTCCGTTGTATTGGGTATTTTGAGTGATCTAGAGAGGACTCCAGGATCTGGGAGATGGCCTCAGGTTGTGTGCTACTATATGCCATTTTACATAAGGACCGGACACCGGCACTGGACTGCAGCTCCCAGGTACCACGCGGCCACCAGGCGGAGGTGCCAGTCCCCTCTGTGGTGCTGGTTATGATTAGGAGCACCAGACACAGTGCCAACTGATGACATTTTCATTTTATTGGCATGCCACCCACCGTGAGTCAAGGAGCATCTGTATTAGTTTCTTATTTTATTTACGGTTTCATACTAAGCGCAACTGTTGCCTCCAAAGTGAGAAACCATTTTTTGTTTTCGGTTTTTTTCTCGACTCTCATCCAGTGATCGGAAGTGACTTTGGCAGCCTGTTTTTATAACAATCCCGCTGCCTGCAATGTATCCTGGTCTCAACATAAAAGTGATTTGATTATACTGTGCATATTTGTTTTCTCTCAGGTTTTAATATCAAGTTAGCATTTCAGGCTTTTCCCTCCAACAAGAATTAAATGTGCTGACTATGTATAAAGTATGTTCTTTTAATAGTTAATATAATTTAATCCAAAGCCATTACTAGCCTAATTGGGTTTACTTGTGCCTTGGCTTGAGGTCTAGAATATAATAAACTTAAAGGTCTGAACACAGTGAGGTTAATTATGCTTAAAACCTGCAAGGCAGCTAGTTTTAGGTCCATTACACACACACACACACACACACACACACACACCTTAGCAGGGACAAGAACCAATGAAATTCTTCCATAGAGAAGCGAAGTCGCACCTTCCTCTCAGGTCTGTGTGTCGCTGCTGCAGCTCGGGTTTCAACAATATGCTGGCTTTCTTCCCCCCTTGCCATCGTTTCTGCCAAATTATTTGTCCTCAAGGGCTTTTCAGCTCACAGCTCTGCTCGAAATGGCTCCCCAGTGCCTCCGAAATTAAATGTAAACTCCTCACTGTGGCTTTCAAGGATTTTCTAATTTGAACCCAATTTATCTGCACAGTGTCATTGCCCACACGCCACGACATGATCTTCAGCTTAATTAAGGTGGCTTAATTATTACGTCCCAAACTCTCCAGCCACGTCCCCCTCTGAGACCCCGCAAGTGCCCATGCTCTGCCCCGCAACTCAGGCCCCTGGGCATTCTCCTGGCACCTGGCTCACCACTGGTTCTCTTTGGTCTTGGAGTTGGTGGTGGGTACAGTGGGAGGGTGAGACCGTCAAGGGCAGGACACAGCCATTTGGGGCCCAGCAGAAGCAGAACCATAGCACAGCGCCACTGGGGCTAAGCACAACTCTGGTGACTCACCCTCTTTGGTGATTTTATTTTCTTTGCATGTATATTTTCCAAAAATGAAGAGTTAATGAGATTCAAGTGTTCAGCGTACACTGTGGGATTGCTTATTGGATACAAGTTAGTGTCAAGGAAACTCGGAGGCAGTTAGTGCCCCTCGGGTCCAGGCCATCACAAACCTTTAGTTTGTGCATCTTTCATCCAATCTGTTGCTGCTGCCAAACGATTGGGCTCTGAGAGCAAACTGCAGCAGGACCCAGTGCAGGGGCGGATGACATCAGCCAGAAAGGACACCTGCAGCACTGCACTCAGAGTCACAGACCCCTTCCTGTTGAGCACGCTTTCCATTCCCTAAATGAGGCAGGAAGATGAAAGTTCTTCCTTGTTTATGAAGAAATAGAAAAGGAGGAGAGTATAGACTGAGCAATAAAAGGAAATGAGTGGCACACAAAACTTCATTGGCGAAGCTCAAACACTGTGCTAGTGAAAGAAGCTGGACGGGAATCCACTCCGAAGGCCTCGAACCTGCAAACCCATCGGAGAGCAGCTGTCTGGCTGGAGATTGGGGACTGGTCAGGAAGACTCCTGTCAGGAGAGGAGACTCGAGGGTGATAACCAGAGTTTATATCTCAAGATGGAATGAATCGCACAGGTGTGTGCATTTGCCGAAGCTTGTCAAACTGTGCTTATTGAGGAACAAGGACTTTATTCTTTGATATTTGAAATGAGTTTGAAGCCAGGTGCAGTGGCGCACGCCTGTAATCCCAGCAGCTCGTGAGGCTGAGGCAGGAGGATCATGAGTTCAAAGTCAGCCTCAGCAAATGTGAGCCGCTAAGCAGCTCAGTGAGACCCCGTCTCTAAATAGAATACAAAATGGGGCTGGGGGTGTGGCTCAGGGGTCGAGTGCCCCTGGGTCAATCCTCAGTATTCCCCCCGCATACATAAATAAATAAAATGAGTGTGAGGGTCGATACAAATCCCAGGGCCACTTTCCCTGAGTCTGAATGAATACTCTCATTTCCCCTGGTTTTTTCCAGTGAGGTTCTGTGTTGTGAGAACAATCTCTTCAGTGACAATTTCTAACTCCAAATCCTGTTTTTACCACTTTGTGACTTTCGGCATGTTGTCTAAGCACTCTAAGCTTCAGGCAGTTTCATCCAAAGAACAATAATAGCAATTATTATTATTAGCATCATTGTAAAGGCCTCACAGAATTACCATGAAGATTAAATAAGTGAGATGAGGCAAATAAAACCTTGATCGTGGGGACTACTTATTTGGTCATTATTAGCTGGAGGTACCAATACCAGGCTCAAGCACCCTGAAGGAAGGCCCAGGCGTCCTTGGAATTTTTGTTGGTATCTGCTCACACCTCTGCGGCCTGTGCTGCATGTTGCAGGGTATGAATGCTGGATATGGGGTTTTCAAGGTGATGGATCAGGGTGTGAGCTGTTCTGCATATCAGTGTAACAGTACTGGTAGAGGGCAATAAAGTCCCTAACTCCTGTGCAGGGTGGCATTTTTCTGCCATAGAAATAAGAGGATTCCAAGTGGCTCCAGGACTTCCACTGACTGCTTCTATTGTCCCAGAGCCACCTTCTACTGGGTTCCAGTTTATTCCCCACTGATTTCAAGGTCATTTCAGTGCAGAAGTTTGAGAATTTGCATGACATAATATTGCTTACTTCAGTTGAAATGCAGTCTAGATAATTTGGGATACTCATTGGAATAAATATCTGCTAATTCATCTTAGGTTACTGGCTTAATTATGTTAATCTATTTAATCTGTTAGTTCCTTGAATGTCAAGCAAAACAAGTAATAGTGACAACTTTATCCTGTGAATGAAAATAGTAACAATGCTAAGCACTTTGTTTGTATTTTTAGTGAATTTTAAAAAGTGTCAAAAGCAAATAGTGGATGGAGTCCATATATCATTGCCTGACTTCTTTCATAAAGCTGCTGGGCTTTTTAAATTTTTTTTTTTTTTTATCATTGACAAATGTAATTCACAACCAATGTAATGCAAATGCTAATTTCCAAGACTTTCGGGAAAACAGGATACTGAGGGTTGGTTAGTTCTTTGTGGTTGCCCTGATTTAGGTTGTCTTCAGGTGTTGTGGATAATGTACACACAAATTCCAAATTCCCTGCATTAATCTGCAAAATGACTTCTAAAAATACATGCAAAACTCCTGTAGGTATAATAAGAGATCATTTTAGGCAGCATGCTTCTGAAGGAGTGGGATTAAGACCTGGGACCTTTTCAAAATTCTTATTTCGTGTTGATGGAAACTATCAAGATAGGAAGGTGGGAAAAATAGACAGCCTTTGGGTAGCTTAGTGTATATGCTCCCTGAGCCCCAATACAGGGGCCCAGCATGGACATCTGCTTAGGCACCCCAACTGCTATATGTCACCCCCAGAAAACTCACTCTTGTCTGGGCCGATCACTGCTGAGCACCATCTGCCTGACAGCCAAGTCACCAAGTCATGCCGTGTAGGTCCTGCACTTTGGAAAAGCACTGTTGATCAAGCTCCGCCCCACCTCCGCCTCCGTCCTCTCCACACCATCCATTCATTCTACAGGTGTCTTCAGTGTAGCTTAGAGTTCAGAGGGCAGACTCGAGGTCAACCTGTCTCTCTGTCCTCCGTCACTGCCAGCATCATGACCACAGTCCTCCTTCACTTCTCCATGCCTCTGACGCCTCTTCTATAAAATGAGCCTGATAATCATTCTTAACTCATGTAGAGCTGTGAGGATGAATGCAGAAAAAAAGCATTGATTAATTTGAAATAAAGTGAATTAAGGATCATATCCAAAGTACATCTAAGCTCAAAGATGGGACGTGCCTCGAACCCAGCAACATGAAGAATTTGTGATACAGCTACAAACATCAGAGGTAGGCATAATTCTGGACCATGAGGTAAAGCAGTCAATCAACAATCCTCAAAAAGAGATGTGCTGCGGTCTGCCTGCTGCAGGAGGGACCTGACAACACATAGAATACTAAATGACAGGGGAATGCCTGGCCACCTTGGATAGAGCAGTAGTTCTCGATGGGGCATTTTTCCCAGGGAACTTTTGCCATGCCCAGAGACATTTTGGATTGTTGTAATTTGGAAGTGGGGGTGGGGTGGCCTTTGCTGGGTGGAGAGCAGTGGGTGCTGGATAATGTGCACAGCACAGGCCAGCCCAGCAACCAGGAACTGCCCAGTCTACCTCTATGTCAGCACTGGCAAAGGATAAGAGGCACATACTAGAAAGAAAGAACCGGGGCTTTGCTGATTTTACAGGACAGTGGTAGGGTGGCTTTCGTGTCCATGTGCACATGTGTATCCACAGTTCAGACTGAAATTGTGTGTATTTTAATATGCCACCCTGGGGCAAAGATGTGGGAAGAACTGGTAGCTCTTTTCTACTGTCAACCATCAAAGACTGTCAATAAATCTTTGTAAAATGTTGACCTCATTTTCTCAAGTCAATTTGCATAACCTATAACAAATCAGCCCCTGCCCTCCTGGACTGGGCCAGGAGGACAGAAGCATAAGGTGGGGGCAGGGTGCAGGTCAGGAGTTGAACCAACATCTTGTTAGGTGGCGACAGATTTGAGCAACCTCCCCAGGATCCTATAGCAAACACTAGAATATTATATTATGGTATTATATAGAGCCTTAAATTGCACATAAAAGTAATTTCAAGTACTGTACTTAACTTTAATCTGATTATTTTAAAAGCAGCATACCAATTGCTTAAATTAAACACATATTTTATCAACTAGGGTTCCTACTAATTATCCTGTTGCTCTTATTAAAAATTATTCACAGTAGCATCTGTTCCAATTTCCGTAAAAGAACAAAAGGATTTATTCACATGTTTTTATTTTTAGAATGAACTGTGCAGCAGAGAAAACGCATGAACATGTTGTGCTAAAATAGGCGTTTGTCTTGGAAGGGTAAATTCGTGGCTTCTGTGAGTCTGGGGCTGAGAACATCAAGTCTCAAGGTCAATGGCCACCTGATGATCTGGGTAGACGCCTCCCATCAAAGCCACAAAGCTCATCTGGTTATTTACCAGCCTCATTTGGGGACTTGTTTTTCCATCTTTATTTTGAGAAAAAAATTCCAGGGTTAAACAATAGAGACAATGTTCATTAATTTTGAGGAGATAGAATCTTAAATAGATATAATATTTATTTGTCAATTATACCTCAATAAATCCAGAAAAGAAAAATAAATAAATAGATGAATACAATACTAATGTAAACTACGGACTTGTGGTAACCGTGAGGTGTCAATACAGATTCATCGCTTGCAACACACATACCCAATGGTGAGGACATCCGCAGTGTGGGGTGCATGGGTGGGGGCATATGGGAACTTTTGATTTTCCACTCAATATTGCTGCTTCAACATGTAGAATTTTTAAAACTTCTGTGAATATAGCAGATTAACAAACTTTCCTGACTATTAGTCTGGAAAGGACTTAGGAATAGTTTAGTTTAATACTTCCATTAAATAGAAAGGAAATATCAAGATCCTTGGGTTTATGGGACATGCTGGTGGCAAACTTACTGATATCTGAGTGGGATCATTCTAAGATGGCCTGTGGGAGTCATGCCCTTGGTTAACCCCCGCCCCCTTGAGTAGGGTAGGAAAATGCAAAGGTCCTCATCCCTAGTCCAGTGAACAACACACCAGGCAGACAAAGCAGACGTGTTGCTCACATAGGCTATAGGATAAACAGAAGTCTAGAATCAGTGACAAGCTGGTCCCCAGGGCTCCGGCTCATCTCTGCACGTCCCAGGGCACACCATAGCTGAGGAACTCTGCTCTGGGTTTCTACACCAGGTGATGGTTGGATGGATAAACCCAACATTGCAGAGCACTCTGTCCTGGAAGAAAGCAGGGTGCAGCCTGGAGTGCTCCGGAAACTTTCTTATTTTCAGGGTATCAAGTCCCTGATCTATTCTATAGCCATTCTGAAAACTGTAGGTAAGAGGTAGGAGAGCTGGTCCTCCTCCAGATAACGCTCCCTGGATTTGGTTACATTATGTGAAAAAGTGAATCAATTTTATAAGTCTAATTAAAAAGCCCCATCAGTTGACTTTAAGTTAATTAAAAAGAAAATATCAGTCAAACACTTTCCAAGACAGTACAGACGTCAGAGACTCTAAGCAGTAGAGATATCCTCTTCCAGGTCTCAAACAAAATTTTAAGAAGAGACGGGAGTAAGCTTTCACAGATCACTAATAACCTTGAATGTAAATGGATTAAATTCCCCAAATAAAAGATACATACTGGATGAATGAAGTGTAAATAAACTCCACGATTCTTGCTTCATATAGGAAACTCATTTCACTGGTGAAGACATGTGAGCATTGAAAGTCAAAGACTGGAAAAAGTACTCTAGGCAAACTGAATCCCAAAGTAAACATGAGTAGCTGCACTCACATCAAAACTGTAAGTCAAAAACTACAAAATGATAAGTAAAGACACTATATAATGATAAAGGGATCAGTTCCAGAAATGGACTTTGTAATTGTAAATTTACATGCACCTAACATTAGAACTCCCAATTATATAAAGAAAGTAGTATTGGATCTAAAGGGAGAGAGAGAGACTCCAAAACCATAATTGGAAACTCTGATATCTTACCTTCATTACATGGATGGATCATCCAGACAAAAACACCAACAAAGAAGCATAGGAGTCAGAACATACAGACCAAACTGACCCAACGGCTGCAGAATACACTTTCTTCCTATTAAGACATGGAACATTCCTCAGGATTGACCTTATGTTAGGCCACAAAATAATTCTCAGCAAATTCAAGAAAAAAAAAAAAATTATCATGCATCTTCTCTGATAAAAATGGGATACAACTAAAAATTAACAAGAGAAACTTGAGAAATTGTGCAAACACCTAGAAATGAAGCAACATGTTCCTGAATAACCATGGGTCAATGAAGAAATCAAAAAAGATTATCTAAAAATTTCTTGAAACAAATGAAAATGAAAACACAATGTATCAAAATGTATGGACTACAGCAAAAGCATATTAAAAGGGGAGATTATAGCAATAAGTGCCTACACCAAAAAAATAGAATTATTTCAAATGAACATTCTAACAATACAAATCAAGGAACTAGCAAAGCAAGAACCAACCAAACCCCACATTAATAGAAGAAAGAAATAACAAAGATCAAAGCCAAAACAAATAAGCTAAAACTAAAAACATGAAATGTCAACAAAGATTGTTTTTTGAAAAGATAGAAAATTAACAAATCTTTAAGAAAACAGAGAAAAAAACACAAATAAAGGAAATCAGAGACTAAAAAGGAGAAGTTATAACTGATACATCAAAACTACAGGATCATTGGGGACTATTATAAAGAGTCACACAAAATAGAGGTCTTGTTAAGGAAGTCAGGTCTTAAACTGACATGGTGAAGATTTGGGCCTACTTTTTCTTCTACTAGTCACAGGGTCTCTGTTTTAGTGCCTAAGTCTTTGATCCGCAATGAGTTGAGCTTTGTGCAGGGTGAGACATAAGGGTTTAATTTCATTTTATTATATATGGCTTTCCATTTTCCCCAGCACCATTTGTTGAATGAGCTCTTTTATCTCCAGTGAATGGCACCTTTGTCTAGTATGAGATATTTGTCTTTATGTGGGTTTGTCTCTGTGTCTTCTATTCTGTATCATTGGTCTATGTCTCTGTTTTGGTGCCAATACCATGCTGTTTTTATTACTATAACTCTGTTGTATAGTTTGAGGTCTGGTATTGTGTTGCCTCCTGCTTCACTTTTCTTGCTAAGGATTGCTTTGGCTATGTGCGGGGTCTCTTATTTTTCCAAATGAATTTCATGATTGTTTTTTCTAGTTCTATGAAGAACATCATTGGAATTTTAATAGGAATTGCATTAAATTTGTATAACACTTTTGGTAGTATGACCATTTTGACAATATTAATTCTGCCTATCCAGAAGCATGGGAGGTCTTTCCACCTTGGTTTAGCATATATGGCTTTTATGATGTTGAGGTATGTTCCTACTATCACTAGTTTTTCCAGTGTTTTGAACATGAAGGGGAGCTGTATTTTGTCAAATGTTTTTTTTTCTGCATCTATTGAGGTGATCATATGATTCTTATGTTTAAGTCTATTGATATGATGAATTACATTTATTGATTTCCATATGCTAAACCAATCCTGCATCCGTGGGATGAACTTCACTCGATCATGGTGCACTATCTTTTCAATATGTTTTTGTATGTGAGTTGCCAGAATTTTATTGAGAATTTTTGTATCTATGTTCATCAGGGATATTGGTCTGAAGTTTACTTTCCTAGATGAGTCTTTGTCTGGTTTTGGTATCAGGGTAATATTAGCCACCTAGAATGAGTTTCCTCCTTTTCTATTTCATGGAATAATTTGAGGATTGTTGGTGTTAATTTTCCTTTGAGGGTCTTGTAGGACTTGGCTGAGAACCTGTCCGGTCCTGGGCTTTTCTTAATTGGTAGGCTTTTAATGGTGTTTTCTATTTCATTACTTGAAATTGTTCTGTTTAAATCATGTATGACCTCCTGATTCAGTTTAGGTCATATGTCTCTAGAAACTGGTCAATGTCTTCAATATTTTCTATTTTATTGGAGTATAAATTTTCATAATAGTTTCTAATTATTTTCTGTACTTCACTTATATCTGATGTGATATTTCCTTTTTCATTGAGTATTTTTGTAATTTGGGTTTTCTGTCTTTTTCTCTTTGTTAGTGTGACCAGGGGTTTATCAATTTTATTGATTTTTACATACCGAATAGAAAACCTAGAAGAAGTGGTTGGATTTCTGGGCACTTATAACCAGCCAGAATTAAATCCAGAAGAAATGGAAAATTTGCACAGACCAATAATAAGTAAGGAATTAGTAACAAAAAAGTCTTTCAGGAAAGAAAACACGATCAGATAACTTCACAGCTGCATTTTACCAAACTTTTAAAGAATCAACCCCAGTTTTATAGAATCACTCTAAAGAATTGAAAGTGAGGGAAAAGTCATTATCTGAGGGCAGCATTATCCTGGTAGCAACACCAGGTAAGAACTCAACAAATGGAGAAAAACTACAGACTGACATTCCCAATGAACATAAATACAAATTTTAAAAAATACTAACAAACTGAATCCAATAGCTTATCAAAAATAATTATACATTATAATCATGCATTTATTTCTAGTTAGGAAGGAAGGTTCAACATATATACAAATTAATTAACATAATACATAACATGAACAAAATGAAGGACAAAACTACAGGATCATCTCAACAGACATAGAAAAAGTATTTGATAGACTTCAAAATTCATTCATAATTTAAAATTCTCTCAACAAATTAGATATAGAGAGAATGCACTTCAACCCAATAAAAGCCACAGATGACAAAAAACCAAGAGCCAACATCATACTGAATGGAGTAAGGGGAAAAGCATTTCCTCTGAGATCTACAACAGGAAAATGATGTCCACTTTCACCACTCTTATTTAACATAGAACTGGCAGTCCTAGCCAGAGCAATTAGGTAAGAAAAATAAAAAATAAAGGACACCAAATTGACAAACAGGAATTCAATTTATCCTGTTTAAAGACAGCGTAATCTTATGTGTAGGAAAACTTGCAGACTCTATCAAAAAAAAAAAAATGTTAGAATAAATAAATGAATTCAGTACAGTTGTGGGATAGAAAATCAACATACAAAGATCAGTAATATTTTTATACCAATAACAAACTTTCTGCAAAAGAAACCAGAAAAATAATCTCATTCACAGAGGCTACAAAGAATAAAATACCCAGGAATAAGGAGCTAGGCATGGTCGTGCATGCCTGTGGTCCCAGCAGCTCAGGTTGAAGGAGGATTGAGAATTTGAAGGCAGCCTCAGTAAAAGCAAAGCACTAAGCAACTCAGTGAGACCCAGTCTCTAAATAAAAACACAAAAAGATGTGTCTCAGTGGTTGAGCACCCCTGAGTTCAATGCCCAGTACCCCCAAAAAAGAAAACAAAATTTAGCCAAGGAATTGAAATCTGTCTTTAATGAAAATGATAAAACACTGATTTAAAGGGACACAAAAATGGAAAGATAATCCATGTTGTTGGATTAGAAGAACTAATATTGTTAAAATATTCACCAAAATGATCAATAAATTCAATGCAATCCTCATCGAAATATAAGTGAAATTATTCACAGAAATACACACAAAAAATCTTAAAATTCATATAGAACCACGAAAGTACCCCAAATAGCCAAAGAAATTCTCAGAAAAAGGAACAAAGCTTAAGACATCACAATACTTGACTTCGAAAGATATTACAAAACTATAATAACCCCAAAGCATGATACTAGTATAAAAAGATACATAGAAAAATGAACCAGATTAGAGGTCTTGAAAAAAATCCACATACATATAGCCAACTGATTTTCAACAAAGATGCTAAGAACACACATTGGAAACAGAAGAGTCTCTTCAATAAGTAGTGCTGGGCATACTAGATACCCATATGCAGAAGAGTGAAACTATACCACAATCTTTCTTTACATACAAATATCAATTCAAAATGAATCACATACCTAAATGTAAGACCAAGCTATGACACTCTTAGAAGAAAACATGTGGAAAACCTTTCAAGACATTAATGTAGCCTAAAAATTTTTGAATAAGACCTCAAAATCACCGTCAACGAAGGCAAAAATAAACAAATGGGATTATATCAAATTAAAAAGTTTCTGCACAGCAAAGGAAATAATCAACCATGTGAACGGACAACTCACAAAATGGAAGAAAATATTTATAAATTACTTATCCAACAAGGGATTAAAATTCAGAATATATAAAGAACTCAAAAAATTCAACATCAAAATAAAGGAAATAATCTCATTAAAATAGGGAAGAATAGTTACTTTATATTAGGTAGAGGGGAGTGAAGTTGGGGAAGGGCACAGGGGTAGGAAGGATAGTAGAGTGAAACAGACATTATTACCTCATGTTCATATGTGACTCCATGACTGAAGTGATCCTACTTCATGAACTATCAGAAAAATGAGAAATTGCACTCCTTTTATGTATGATATATCAAAATGTATGAATGCATTCTACTGTCATGTACAACTAATTAGAACAAATTTAAAAATTAATAAAAATTAAAAAATAGTAAATTATCTAAGTAGATATTTCTCTAAAGAAGATCGCAAATGGCCACAAAATATAAGAAAAATATGCTCAACATCACTAATCATCAAGGAAATGTAAATCAGAACCACAAGCTACAACATCTTACCACACTTAGAATGACTATTATCAAAGACAAAAATTTACGAAGCCACCTGGCTAACACGTGGGAAAGGGGAGCTCCTATACACCATTGGTAGAGACATAAATTAGTAGAGGAAAGCAGTATGTAGGTCTCTCAAGAAAGCAAAACATACGACCATATGATCTAGCAATTCCACTGCTGGGTATACAGTCAAAGGAAATGAAGTCCGTATTACAAAGAGAGGCCTGCCCTCCATGTCCACTGCAGCATTACTTATGACAGCCAAGACTTGGGATCACTGGGCTCCATGTGGATGATTCGATGAAGAAAGTGTTGTATAGACACATGATGCAAAACATAAGAAAGAATGAAATTCTGTCATTTGAAACAACATGCATTAGCCTGGAGAACATTATGTTAAGTGAAATAAGCCAGGCACAGGGAGAACAAGACCACATGCTTCACTCAAGGGAAAGCTCTGAAAGCTGACCTCGTGGAATTAGAGAGTCAAATAGTGGTCACTAGAGGTGGGGTAATGGTGCCAAACACATGTAGCTGGGAGGAGTAAATTCTAGAGGTCTACAGCACAGTGGGGTGACTACAGTTCACAAAGAAATGTGTATTATCCTGATTTGATTGTTATATGTTGTATACACTTATTATCATCGTCTATCCCATAGATATGTGCCAATTGAAAATAAAAACAATATGAAAATCAATCAACAAAACAAATTAAAGTTAAATTGCGAGGCATGAAAATAGATGTGGTAGAGGAATTGACAGATTAAAAGAGAATCAGGAGACATATCAATAACTGCACTTATAAATATCATTTGGATCCAAACTTGAAGAATGCACACATGCACACACACACACACATAAACACACACACACACACAGGATACATTTGAGGAAATTTAGACACTGACTGTATAATTGATATTAAGAATTATAAATTATTTGGAAATTATATATTTCTGCTCATATTTAGAGATGGAGTCTTTGGCCATGAGAAATACAGCTAGCGATGCAATGGAAGGATCTCCAGGGTCCACTTCAAACAGTCAGGACCAGGTGTGGGAAGACGTGGGCTGGGGTATGCATGACATATGACTGACCACAGGTTGGAAAATGTTGACTGGTGCAGGGACTTCATTAGATTTTTCTATTTTTAAAATTTTCTATTGCAGAAAACTGTTTTTAAAAATCAAAATTAATCATGCTACCTTCTGCTTAAGGTATTCCAGTGACTTTTCATTGCTCTTAGGATATGAGGTCAGAATTCTGAAAGATCTGAATAATTTAATTCTCTCTTTCCAGTTGGCTTCACCAGTTCTACCTGCTATCTCTCTGAGCTTTTTCTGCAAAGGTCCTTCTTCCCTCCACTGTCACAGAGCCTCCATATGCTCTTGCTTTTGCCAGAAATCCTCTTCTCCTCTCCACCCATATTTCCTACTGGGTCAAAGAGCTCTATGAAATAATCCCATAACATTATATTCATTACTAGGAAGGCATTTACCTTGGTAGCAACTGAGCAAAGATTTGTTTGAGGAGTTTAGCAATATGTGGTCCCAAAAGGGACCTGGAATGATTTTGTTCCAGTGCCTTTTTTATAAGTGGTGCTCAAAATTCTTAAGTGTCAAGAAAATGGAATAAATAAAATTACTCAAGAGCATCCAACCCACAGCTGCAAAGTAATGTCATGTATACATTGAAGAGTATACACAAATAAGAAAAAGAGAGATGTGAAGAGAAAAGCATTATGCTCATAATTTATCTTTCCCATGGGTCTGGGATAGACGTCAAATAAAGATGGTTCTACCACAAGGAGCAATAGCACATTGGAACCAACACACCAGGCTCCTCCCTTGCTTCAGAAGAAGAAGGAAATTAAGTCCAGGTCTCTGGGCTGATACAGTGCAGCACTGTGACAGTCACCAAGATTCCCAGAAGCCTGTGCCTGCAGGTGATGACCCCACTGGGCTCAAAGTGGAACACAAGCCTCCAAGGGTTCAAGAGTCATCGTGTTGTTCTTGTTGCTGTAGGCCTGGAAGGAAACTGAAGCAGATGGGGAGTGCAAAAACAAAGGACAGCAACTGATCTTGCTGGGAAGCATTTCCTTTAAGTAAAATTGAGATTCAGACCTCTCTCATCTGCCTTGTTCATTATCCCTCGTGTGTAATATATCCACTAAATTCAGAGAATGTTCATGTGAACCTCAACCTCTTATGGTATTCTGTCATCGATGACAAAAGAATATGGGCTTGTCTCTGTATATCAGGCATATTTTGAGCGCCTTCTATGAGCAAGCCTGTATTGTGGGGAACAGAATCACTCAGGGCCCTTGCCTGTAGGGAGTCACATAAATTAACTTGGAAAATGAGTCTCTTACTTTTTCATGAATAAGGAAAAGATAACTGTAAAATGCTGATAGTCAATTTTCACTGGATGCCACAAAGCCCTAATAAAATCCAGATGACCTGGTTTCTGTGTTTTGAGCAGATGTAGACCTTGTGTGCAATTTTTAAGAGGAAGAAACATCTATTCAACCTTTCTGTGCATACTTCTGCAGAAGCAGGTGATTACAGACAGGATGGAGGCCATCAGAGAGCCACATAAAGATATAGTAATGGTTTGGGTGTGAGGTGTCCCCCAAAAGCTCACATGTGAGACAATGCAGGAAGGTTCAGGAGAGAAATGATTAGGTTATGAGAGTATTAACATAATCAGTGAATTAACCCCTGATGGGATTAACTGAGTGCTAACTGGAGGCAGGTAGGGTGTGGTGGGAATTGGGGCATGTCTTTGGGGAATATATATTTATATCTGACAAGTGGGGTCTCTCTGCTTCCTGATAATGCCAGCTGCTTTTCCTCTGCCACACTCTTCCGCCATGATGTTCATTCAGATTCACCTCAAGCCCTAAGGAATGGAGCCAGCCTTCTATGGACTGAGACCTCTGAAACCATGAGCTCTCGAATAAACCTTTCCTCCTCTACAATTGTGCTGGTCAGATCATTTAGTCACAGCAACACAAAAGCTGACTAACACAGACATTCTCTGCCATTTTTTTTCTTGAGAAATTAAAAACAGAGGAACAAGGATCACTGTTCTTGTTATTTTTTTTTAAAGTCAAATGTTATCATGCAGTAAGTACCTGCTCCTTCTGGACTCTCCTAACCTGTACCGTTAATATTCTATTCAATAAGATATGTGACATTCAGGCTTCTGGAAACAGAACGGGCCTCCCGACCCACAGCACCTTAGAGAGCACCTATTTTACATCATAGGAGCTTACAGCATTAGTAATCAAATTTGCCACCTTTTAAAATAAAGCAGTTGATTAGATGCCAACAGCATAATACCATATGGACTTCCATACACTGCTAATGCTAGTGACAACTGGCAGTGTTTCTCTGGGAAAAAAGTGCAATTGTTTTTCAGGTGCCTTAAGATTGTCTCAAGCCTTAACTACTTACTCAGAAATCTCTCTCTGTTAAATGACAAGGGAGGAAAACAGTCATATGTGCATGCAAGGACATCCAACCTCCATGTCAAAAGAAGGCTGCTTAAACACTACTTCTGTGTCCAGGTGACACATCAAACAACCACAGAAGTGTTTCAAAAGCTATTTAGTAGTATGGGAACCATTTTGATATAATGATAAATAAAATAAAATGAAAGCTCAAAATACAATATAATCTCAATATGTACATAAAGAATTTAAAATATATATATATGTACATATATATACACATATATGTAATGAATACACATTTACCAAGAAATTAACTGTGGTATTATCTGACTGGTGCAGATATTTTTCTCTTTTATTATTATTATTATTATATAACATTAATATATCATTATTATTTCTCTTATTATTATTTTTCTTTTATATTATTATTTCCCAACATTTTCTATAATGGGCTTTGATTGCCTTTTATAATCAGAGTCAAAAATAAAAATCGTCAGATGAAAACTGGAAAATACTACACAGAATTCATAACTCTCTATTAATGAGAAAGCTAACTTAATAATAACATTGTAATAAGAAAACTAACTTAAAACAGAATATCTCATTCTTAACCATTGTAGCTAATTGGAATTCTTTTTATATGAATTTGTTCATACGCCACTTTCTTACCAAAGGGACTTTAGGCATTTAATTGGGAATTCACTAGAACCAGGTTTTGCTTTCAGGCACCACCACTTAATTTTGGCTGAACCCTGCATAGGACGAACTCTGAGGCACATTATTTGTCTACAATTGACCTCCTAGTTCCCAGATCCCTATGCTAGAAATAGGTGGCCACTTGAATTAGCAAATTATAGAAGAATAATGCCCCCATTAAAATCTTGTCAACTACTCAGAAATAGCAGTCACCCCTGCATTTATCCACCTCTGATTTTGCTCAGGAAGCACTGACCAGGGACTCTGGAACAGTGCGCTGTGACGTGAGGACACAAAGCCTTCAGATCCCAAGAACCATCAGGCCAGCACTACCCAAGATACTGCAAGATAGGTGCACAGGGATGAGGTAAAGACACCTGCTGTTGACTGTTGGCAGTCATTCTGTGAGTCAATAAATGCACTAAGGAAAAGGAAGATCAGCAGTTTAGACAGAGCTGTAGAATTCCAAAAGGAAAAATAACCCTAGATTTATAAGACACTGAATAAAGAACAGTAATGAAGAAATTCTCAGTCAAGTGGAACATATTGCCGTATAACCAGAAAGCCCTGTCTTTAAAACAGACCAAAGTGTAAACTCTCCATTATTAAAATGTCATCAGAAATGACCAAATGTCACTTTTGCAACTAACAGCTGTGATGGATGTTAAACCCAGTGCCCAGTCCAGTTAGTGGTCACGAGAACAAGTGATTCATATATTTGTATGTGTATAGAGAGAGGGGGATGGAGAGAGAAAGAGAGGGGGAGGTGGAGTGAGTCACACACAATTGGAGAAAAACCTGATTGCACAAAGTTGCAGTCAGACTCCAGCTTGATATGTGTCTGGGCCAAGTAACGATTGTTGTAAAGCGATCCACCCTATCACAAGAGCAAGAGCAGGACAATCAGAAATACTGAAGGAGGAAATTCACAGCATGGGAAAGGAAGGTCTATTTCCTGACTGCAAAGGGAGAAGTGACCCCGTAGTGTACCGATCCACTGGGAGCCCAGGCAGACACTAACATGCAAGCTCAAATGGCATTTCAGCAACAGTAAGAGAGTAAGTCTACTGTTCACAAGACTTTCTAGCTGATGAAACAGAGAGCTAAATATTTCAGCTGATTTTGAAGAAGACTCAAACTTTGGAGTTTACTTATTGATGTGAAGAAACAGTAATGAAATTTTATGAAAGTGGATCTTAATTGGAGGCCTTAAGTTTGGTTCTTTGGTGCAAGGAGGATGTGGTAGTGTGTTAGTCTGCTTTTTGTTGCTGTGACACAAACAACTTAGAGGAGGAAAAATTCACTTTGGCTCACCGTTTCAGAGGTCTCAGTCCAAGGTCAGATGGCTCCCTCACTCTGGGCCTGAGGTCAGGCAGACCATCATTATGGTGGAAGGGTGTAGCAGAGGAATGTTGTTTAGTTCATGGCATCCAGGAAGCAGCAGGGAGTAGGGGGAAGCCTGGGGAAAAGATAAACCCTCTAGTACAAGCCCCAAGTGACCTACATTCTCCAACTAGTTCCCACCTCCCAGTAGTCCATACAGCCATTTGTTGGATTAACCTACTGATGAGGTCAGAGACCCCATGATCCAATCATTGCCTGAAAGTTCTACCTGGGTACACATGAAACTGGGGGAAATTCCAGACCAAAAGCATAACAGGTAAGCAGAGTAATGATTTCCCAAAAGATCAACATTCTAGTTCCTTAAACCTGTGACTATATCACGTTATACGGCAAAAGGAGCTTTGCTGATGTGATTCAGTTAGGATCTTAAGAGGGGAAGGTGAGCTTGTGTTACCCAGGCAAGATCATCACAGGGAACCTGTACAAAGGAGACAGGAGGGTCAAAGGCAGAGAGAATTTCAAAGACACAACACTGACGACTTTGAACACAGAGATGGGGCCATGTGTCAAGGAATGCAGGTGGCCTCCAGAAGCTGGCAAAGGCAGGAAAGCAGATTCTGCCCTAGCACTTAGAAGGAGTACAACCCTGTTGACACCTTGATGTTAGTCTTGCAACCCTTATACTGGACTTCTGAGCAACAAAAGTGTAAGAAAGTTGATTTGTGCTGTTCCAAGCCGCCATGTTTGTGGAAATGTGTTACAGCATCAATCAGCACTAATGCAAGTGAGCTCCAAGCTTGGCTTTGGTTTGTTTTACCTAGAGTTTAACAGAGATTGGGGCACAGCAGAATGAAGAGGTACCCTCCAAAAACTACTCTCCCATCTCCCATAGGAACAGAAAGTACTTTTAGTTGGGCTCTATCTTCCTGGAATGCAGAATCCTGTGCTCTCCACCCATGCTGATCTCCAAGAATGCAATGCTGCCCTCCACCCTTGTGACCACGTGTCTAAGCTCCAGACAAGGAGACACAAGGAGAAGCATGGGCACAACCACTGAGACGTGTCCTACAGAAAACCTCATCCCACTTTCTCCTCTCCACATCTGCTGCTGGAATCTGGGCAGGAGTGTGGAGATGGTACGGGAACAGAGGCCCCACGTGAGGCAGAAACACAGCAGATGAAGCCTGGACTCCAAATAGAAGTTACCAGCCTTTGAAAAAGAAATAAGTGGCCACCTTGTCCAAGTGACTCTCATGTAAGGGTTCCTCTTATAGCTGAATGCCATCCTAATTAATACAGAAATAAATTAGAAATTAGAAATACAGTCCAAATATCATTTCATATTTAAGAAAGATCCAGTCTGAAAGGCACGCCATTCCTCCCTGGCCACTAGATTCCTTCTCACTAGCCCTTCTTTCCCACCCAGGGACATTTCCAATTCAACTTTTATGCAGTATTAATTAATAAGCAATGACAATTATAGCTAGCATGTACCTTTAAGGTACCAGGCATTGTTAATTCTTTATTCTTTTACATGCATTAATTAAACTATTTCTGACAAAACCCTAAGAAGTAAATACTATTATCTCCATTTTACTCATCAATAAACTGAGATACAAAGAATGAATGTTACTTGAATATAACAGTATTTAATTATCTATCATTTATTTTTGGTAAGGTACCAAATGTGAAATGTGGGTTTTCATGAATCAAGTAAACTCGAATGATGAAGAAACAATGCAGATTTGATTTTTAAGGGTGCAACTCTTGAAAAACACATTCCGGGATCAAATTAGGTCATGGACTGTGGAGATGATCAAATTTATACCATAAATGATTTACACAAAGAAAAACTATAGAACTTACAATAAAGTAAATGAAGCAAAGGAAAGGAAGACAGAGAAAGTGGGGGAAAGAAGAACCAAAGAGAGAGGGTGGGAGGGGTGAGAGAAGGAGGCAGACTGAAGAAAAGCAAGCAAAGAAGCACCAGGGAACCAGGTCCCCTGGGCCACCAGTCAGCTGCATTCTCTGGAAGTTCCAATGAACTAAACCTAAAATGCTCTTGGGTTTGAAATGTGTACCTTACTGATCTCAGAGGTGTGCCAGCCATGTGCCACAGAGTCACAGGCTGCCTGTGGGCACACGGCAAGCACCCTCTCTCCTCCTGTTCCACCTGGGCTGAAGGTTCTCATGCTGTGGGTCCAGAATCACCCACAGCAACACCCAGGAAGGTGTTGGAAGAACTCATTTGTAGTCTCTACTAGAGACTTTGGCATCTTAAATATCCCCCAGGGCCCATGTGGTTAAGACTTGACTCCCAGGATGGAGGTGCTATGGACTTGTAGGGGGTGGACCCTAGTGGGAGGTCTTAGGTCATTGGAGGTCTGCCCTCAAAGAGGATTGTGGAACCAAGGGCTCCTCTTCTTCCTCTTCTGCTTCCTGGTTGATGAGGTGGCCATTTCTGCTCTGGCATGCCCTCCTGCCACAATGTGTGCCTCCTCAAAAAGGTCCAAAACAATGGGCCCAATCACCATGACTGCACATCCCAAACTGTGAACCCAAACAAACCTTTTTTCTTTATAGATTAATTATCTCAGGTATCATGTAATAGCAGTAGAAAGCTGACTACACAGTCTCCATCTCAGACTTACTGATTCAGAAACTGGGTGTTATGGTCCGGATCTTGAATGTCCCCCAAAAGCTCATTTGTTGAAGATTTGGTGTCTGGCACGTGGGAGGAGAGTAGCAGTTCATTAAGGACATTAGCTTTCATATAAAAAAGGAGGATGGATCATGTCATGGTTAGAATTTGGAATATCCTCCAAAGTATGACATATCGAAAGCTTGGTCCCCAGTGTTGCAACATCCAGAGGTGGAGCTCTTGGAAAGCAATAGGATCACAAGGGCCATGACCCCATAAATGAACTAGTCCACTGACGAGTTCTCGCCCAGTGGTGTTATTGGGAGGTGGTGGAAACTTTAGGATGTGGGGACTAGTTGGAGGAAGTAGTAGGCCTGACCCAGAAAGGTATGTCTTGCCTCTGCTCCTTGCTACCCCCACCTTTCTCTCTCTCTTCCTAGCTGACTTGAAGTGAGCAGCTTTCCTCTGCCACACCCTTTCCCCATGATGCTCTGCCTCACCTCAGGCCCAAAGCAATGCAGCCAGGCAACTGTAGACTGAGACCTTTGCAACTATGAGCCAAAATAAATATTTCCTCCCCTAAGTTGATTTTCTCGGCTATTTTGTCACAGTTACGGAAATCTAAAACAGGTGGGATACATTTCCATTATTATAAAGGTGTGAAAAGGCATAATAAAACAAAGACACCAAGCTACTAGAACACAAACAGCATAAAATAAAATGTTTTAAAATGATATAGTGAAATTGAATCGTTTACCCTTTGACAGACACCAGTTTAGGAAGTCAAAGACAAGTCTTATACTGGGAGAAAAATTTTGCAAATCATATATCCAACAAAAGATTGTACCTGGAACATATAAAGAGCACTTGAGACACAATAAGAAAACAATCTGCTCAAAGATTTGGACAAAATATTTGAACAGATGCTGCACAGAACAGTCTGTCTGAATGGTGGGTGAACAAGAGAAAAGTTGCTCACACCAACAGCCATCAAGGGAACACCAAATCACAGGAGATGCACCCAAAGCAGGTTAGATTAGAAAAACAAAGAAGCAAACGAAACGCAGAGTACACAGTGTTGGAGAAAAGGTGGAGCCACAGGAAGTCTTATACTGCCAGGGTGAAGAACAGAGGGACAGTCCTTTGGAAAATAGTTTGATGTTTTTTTAAAAGAGGTTTCACATGCTTACTGAGACCCAGAAAGCCCATCCCTAGGTATTTACCTGAAAAACTGAAACTGTGTTCACACTCAAGTGTGTATGTTGGTCAATATTCAGAGTAGCTGCTTATAATAACCAACACCTAGAAACAAGTCTCAAAGCCTGTCGACAGGTAAAGGGAGCACAGATAGTGCATCTGAACCGTGCTGCTCAGACACACAGAACAGCATGCCTGGGCCTAGGAACAGGGCTGAGCCCAGACGGAAAGAGTGCACACTGATGACCCCGTGTGTGAGATTCCAGAGCGTCTCAACTCATCCACAGAGAGAGACAGAGGCAACTCAGTGGTTTCTAGGGGCAAGTGGTACCCAGGTATGAAAACATTGGGGGGAATAGTGAGAGTATGTGTTATCTTTATTGTAGTGATGTGTTATTTTCTCCTGGGCTCAGAGCCCAGCAGGGGAGGCAGAAACTGATCAATTTGTCACCAAAGTCAATAACTATAAACATTATCCATACCAGGGAGGGTTATTAGGGAGGCTGTTGGAGTTTGTGGCCTTGGGAACTGTCTAGATAAGAGGTCAAGGCAGGTTCCTCTGAGAGAGCAGGTCTGAGCCGATTTAGAAAGTGAAACAGAGGGCAGGAAGGAACAGGAGGCGACCAGCGTGGGGACAGCAGGAGCTAAGCTCAGGGTGCTTAGGGTAAAGGAAATGGCCGTGCCAATCATTCCACAGCACCCAGTCTGTGGTCCCGGAATCGCTCTGGCTTGCAAGTGTGTAACCTGCTGTTGCCTGTGAAGAAAGTCAGGACCACCCTGTCTCCAGAGTCCTGAGTCACTTTCATCTTTTAGCTCTCATGGACTAATTTGCCATGACATTTTGGTTCTTGTTTTTGATCACTTAAATTGGGGGCACTTAATGATTTGAAATATGCAAAACATACCGTCTTTCCTGATTTTTCATTGTGATTGGTTTTACAAGATAACTTGTGGATTTAGCGGATTTAGATTCTCTGAAGGAAAACTCAGATCATTTTGGGTGAAGATAATAAATGATTAAACCGTTCACAAACGCGATCACCAATAATGAGTACAGAAGTCGCTGTGGAAGTTTAGTCCTTCCAAAAGACATTAGAATAACCCAACAGAGTTTACAGAGGACACTACTGCAGGAAAAAGTGCCGTCGAGGTTCCTAAACGCCCAGGTCTGCATTATAAAACAAATCACAAAATTTTTTTGGTCCTAATGAATCATTAGTCACAAAATGTTACCTTCAAATTAAAGAGTTGTTTATTTGACAGGAAAAAAAGACACTACCACATTCAACATAGCACACCGAGTCACACGTGATTTAATTTGAGGAATGTTCTGAAACTTAAGTATTGAAGAAAATGCATTTAAAAAGGAAACTATCCACCCACATAAAAAGACTGACTATGTGCTTTAGTGCTTTCCTGGCACTTCTCAGTAACTTGGCCCCTCCCCCGGTCAAGTCCCATTTCTAGCCTGGCTGAGCAAAGGAGCAAGTTCAGGTTTCCCATAGCTGGGCAGCTGAGTCAGCTGGGCACCTACATAAATTAAGTTCCCTTTACCAGGTCGTGCAGGAAGCTAGCTGGAGAGAGGACAGGCGATGCAGATACCCCTTGTCTCGATGCAGAATTTTACAACCCAGTTGTCACCCAGGGAGAAAATCACTTTCACAGTGAGCAGTTTCCCTAAGAGATGAACCTGAAGGAAAGACAAAAACTGTAAAGCAGCCATCTCCTGTTCCCGAGCAAACCTCGGTTCAAGCCGAAGCTTCCAGTGTTCTGGTTTTGATCTGCCAAATTGAAGGTCTCCCTGATACTTTAATTGGGACTATTAATCTCTTTATAATCAGTGATTCTATCTCAATTAATAAGAACCCTTCAATGAGGAGTAAATGAAGATGATTGGTTTCCGCAATTTTGCAGTGTTTTAAAACTCTGGTAGCTTTGTACAATTTGGGTGGAAGGAAAAATAAAAGCAACTAGTTGTTGCCATAAAAATCATGGCAGAGTTGTGCATAGACAGAAAAAGAGAGAGAGAAATGAGACAAAGAAGAATTTTTGTTTTATTTTGTTTGTTTGTTTGTTTGGGTTTTAAATACAGCCTCCAGTTGAAGTCTTAGCTTAAGCCTGGAAAAAAATGATTGCACACTCATTTTGAATATGCAAAGGATAGAATTCAAATAATGATTGCATTTAAACATATTCAGATTACACAAAATGGGCATGATGAGCCCTACTTTGCCTATGGTGAAGTTCAAATAAAACAGTGTAGGAAAAAGCATTTTTCCAACTGCAAAGAACCATTCAGAAGTAAGGGATTATTATCATATGGTTATCAATTTCTCCCCCAGCTGCCAGAACAAGTTTGATTGCATTTTAATGAAATGTTGTGCATCGCGGGTCTATGTATTCTTGCAGTACAGAAAATAGCCGATGGCATGACTCAGTCTCCATCACTCAGCTCTTGTTTCATGTCCCTAAGTCTTCTTGCTCAAAATATTCTTAGCTCTAGCCATTGTCTCCCAAGATCCTAGTCACGATTCTAGTTGTCAGAGAAGAATCTAATAAACTCGTGGGTTTGTAGGAACATCATCTAGATGTTTTATTGCACCCTGTTTCATGTGCACAGGCAAACTGGAGATGGCTGAGTGAAATTCCAGTGCCATATGGAGGAATCCTGGCTAGTCCATGAGCTCCAGTCTTATCTTATGTGGGTAGCCTGGGATGTAGTAGATGCTCACTGATTATTGGTTCACTAAATGGAGAAAACACAGTTTGAGAGACTTATGTAATTCCAACCCTTCTTCAAAAGCAACAGTCAAAGGGAGGCAGCTTGGCTCCTGATGAAGGACATGACTTAGTGGATTTGAATCCTGACAAAAAAATCTGACTCACGTTTCCATGCTCTCTCCAACTCACTGTGTGGCCCAGAAGAGATGTGGCGTCCGTTTCCCTTTCTTCCCTTTGTCTTCCCTTCTCCTCATCCCCTCCCTTTCCTTGACCTCTTCTCTCTCCCTCTCCCTCTCCCCTGCCTCCCTCCTCTCCTCTGCCCCTCGTATTTGAAAGTCGAATTCGGAAAACTGATCACCAGCCACCAGTGGAGCACCAGCTGCCTACTGTCGCCTGGAAGTTCTCTGTCACAGTACCTGCAGGTTTGATTACACATGGCTGCCACCATTTGGAGACAACAGTCAAGCCCCATAGGACCCCTGGCCAGATTGACTGAGCCCCGTCTCCAGGATCCCTCAGCCCGACTGATCACTCCCTGCCTCTGGGGCCCTCACATGGACTGACTGCTCCCTGCCATCAGGACCCCCAGACCAACTGACTGCACCCTATCACCGGGAACCCAGACCGACTGATTGCACCCGGCCTCCAGGATCCCACAACCACACCAAACACACCCGACCTCCAGGACCAGTGCTGGACCAAATGCATCCTGTCTCCAGGACCTCCAGCTGACCACGTCCACCCCTGAGCTGCAGCTCCCCATTTGCCAACACATTTGGAAGCCAGAGCGGCCATATTGGATAATCCTGGAAGCCATAGCTCTTCGGGTGGGGCAAATCCCATCCTGAGACGCCTGCTGGAGGCTGGAAGCACATTGTCAGGTACCTCTCATACATCAGGCTACTGAACACTGGGAGGTTTCATTACTATATGACTGTTAGACTGTAGATTTCTTTTTTCTCCTTATTGAAAAATTTTAAGTTTTTATTTCTTTACTTTTCTTCCTCTCTTTTCCTTTTGTTTACCTCTTTCCTCAGAATCTTTTTCTCCCTTTTTTGCATGCTAACATCCAATTTCTTTTGATTACACTCTCACACTTTCTATTATCTAGAAATTCTGTATATTCTTTATTATTCCATTAACAGCTACATTCTACATCCCTCTGCATCCTCTTTGTCCTCCATTAGAAACTACAGACCTTATTGCAAATCTGTTTGTTTTACTGAAGATAATATTTGAACTCATTCTATTTATTATAACAATAAACAGAATGTTTATTCTAAATAATTGTAATTATCAATAACAATATTGTAATTGTCCTCATAAGGGGCTATTTGGTCTAGGATTGCATAGTGTCTGAATTGGGCACTGCTAATATTGATCTCCCCTTAATAAAAAAAAAAAAGGTTTTTGAAACCTATAGGGCCACTATAAGCCCATAGGGGGAAATATGCAATACCCTAGATCTGCACTGCAAAAGGGGAAGATACATGAACAACAAGAAAAAACAAGGGAAGAAAATGATCCAAACAAATCTAGATTCTATAGTAATAGAATCCAATGACAGTATGTTAGAAGAAATATCAGAAAAGGACTTCAGATTATACATGATTAAGATGATTCGTGAAGCAAAGCATGAAATAAGAGAGCAAATGCAAGCAATGAATGATAATACCAATAAGCTGAAAGAGCAACTACAGGAAGCAAAAGATCATTTCATCAAAGAGATAGAGATTCTCAAAAAAAAAAAAAAAGACAAAATATTTAATCTTGAAAATAAAGTTGCCCAAACAGAGAAGATGGTAAGAAATAATGAACAGAATCTCCAAGAACTATGGGACATCATGAAAAGACCAAATTTAAGAATTATTGGGATTAAGGAAGGCACAGAGAAACACACCAAAGGAATGAACAACCTATTCAATGAAATAATATCAGAAAATTTCCCAAACCTGAAGAATGAAATGGAAAATCAAATACAAGAGGCTTACAGAACACCAAATGCACAGAATCACAACAGATCCACACCAAGGCACATTATAATGAAAATGCCTAACATTCAAAATAAAGATAGGATGTTGAAGGCCATGAGAAAAAAGCATCAGATTACATATAGGGGGAAACCAATACGGATAGCAGCAGACTTCTCAACCAAGACTCTAAAAGCTAGAAGGGCCTGGAACAACATATTTCAAGCTCTGAAAGAACATGGTTGCCAACCAAGAATCCTATACCCAGCAAAACTAACCTTCAGATTTGAAGATGAAATAAAATCCTTTCATGATAAACAAAAGTTAAAAGAATTTACAAATAGAAAGCCTGCACTACAGAATGTTCTCAACAAAATATTCCATGAGGAGGAAATGAAAAACAACAATGGAGGTCAGCAAAGGGAGGAACTACCTTAAAGAAGAAACACTCAAAGGGGAAACCAAGCCAACTTAAAAACCAAAAATAAGCCCGAATGACTGGGAATACAAATCATATCTCAATAATAACCCTGAAAGTTAATGGCCTAAACTCATCAATCAAAAGACATAGACTGGTAGAATGTACTAAAAAGAAAGACCCAACAATATGCTGCCTGCAAGAGACTCATCTCATAGAAAAAGACATCCATAGACTAAAGGTGAAAGGATGGGAAACGCACATGGACTCAGGAAAAAAGCAGGGGTTTCCATCCAGATAGAGTGGACTTCAAGCCAAAGTTAGTCAGAAGGGATAAAGAAGGACATTTCATACTGCTTAAGGGAACCATAAATCAGGAAGACATAACGATAGTAAATATTTATGCCCCAAAACATGGTGCATCCCTGTACATCAAATAAATCCTTCTCAATTTCAGGAATCAAATAGACCACAACACAATAATTCTGGGTGACTTTAACACACCACTGTCACCACTAGATAGATCTTCCAAACAAAAAACAACCAAAGAAACCATAGAACTCAATAACACAATCAATAACCTAGACTTAATAGACATACATAGAATATTCCATCCATCAACAAGCAGATTCACTTTCTTCTCAGCAGCACATGGAACCTTCTAGGAAATAGACCATATGTTATGCCACAAAGCAGCCCTTAGGAAATGCAAAATAATAGAGATACTGCCTTGTGTTCTATTAGATCATAATGGACTGAGAATAGAAATCAATGACAAAATAAAGAACAGAAATTACTTCAACACCTGGGGACTAAATAATATGCTATTGAATGAGATATAGATAACAAAAAACATCAGGGAGGAGGTAAAAAAAATTCTTAGAGGTCAATGAGAATGATGATACAACATATCAAAATCTCTGGGACACTACGAAAGCGGTACTAAGAGGAAAATTCATTGCATGGAGCGCATTCCAGAAAAGAATGAAAAGTCAACAACTAAATCACCTAACATTCCGCTCAAATCCCTAGAAAAAGAAGAACAGAATAACAACAAAAGTAGTAGAAGACAGGAAATAATTAAAATCAGAGCTGAAATCAATGAAATTGAAACAAAAGAAACAATTCAAAAAATTGACAAAACAAAAAGTTGGTTCTTTGAAAAAGAAAACAAAATAGACAAACCCTTAGCCACACTAACAAAGAGAAGGAGAGAGAAAACTCGAATTACTAAAATTCGTGATGAAAAAGTAAATATTATGACAGACACCACTGAGATACAGAATATAATGAGAAGCTACTTTGAAAATCTATATTCCAACAAAATAGAAACTACCAAAGACACTGACAAACTTCTAGAGACGTATGCTCCTCTTAAACTGAACCAGGAGGACATACACAATTTAAACAAATCAATATCAAGCAATGAAATAGAAGAAACCATTAAAAACCTACCATCCAAGAAAAGCCCAGGACCAGAAGGATTCTCAGCCGAGTTCTGTAAGACCTTCAAAGAAGAACTCATTCCAATACTTCTCAAAGTATTCCAGGAAATAGAAAAGGAGCGTACCCTACCAAACCCATTCTATGAAGTTAATATCATCCTCATACCCAAACCAGGAAAAGACACATCAAGGAAAGAAAATTTTAGACCAATATCCTTGAAGATTATAGATGCAAAGATCCTTAACAAAATATTGGTAAACCATATCCAAGAACATATTAAGAAAATCATGCACCACGATCAAGTGGGGTTCATCCCTGGAATGCAAGGATGGTTTAACATCCGTAAATCAATAAACGTAATCCATCATGTCAATAGAGTTAAGGATAAGAATCATATGGTATTTCAATTGATGCAGAAAAAGTGTTCAACAAAATACAACACCCCTTCATGCTCAAAACTCTAGAAAAAATTGGGATACTAGGAACTTACCTGAACATTGTAAAGGCTATTTATGCTAAGTCCATGGCCAGCATCATTCTTAATGGACAAAAACTGAAAGCATTCCCTTTAAAAATGGGAACAAGACAGGGATGTCCTCTTTCACCACTTCTATTTAACATTGTCCTCGAAACTCTAGCCAGAGCAACTAAACAGACTAAAGAAATTAAAGGGATACGAATAGGAAAAGAGGAACTTAAGCTGTCACTATTTGCTGATGACATGATTCTACATTTAGAGGATCCAAAAAACTCCTCCAGAAAACTTCTAGACCTCATCAATGAATTCAGCAAAATAGCAGGCTATAAAATCAACACGCATAAATCTAAAGCATTTTTATACACAAGCAATGTAACAGCTGAAAGGGAAATGAGGAAAACAACTCCATTTGTAATAGCCTCAAAAAAAAAAAAAATACTTGGGAATCAATCTAACCAAAGAGGTAAAAGATCTCTACAATGAAAACTTCAAAACATTGAAGAAAGAAATTGAGGAAGACCTTAGAAGATGGAAAGATCTCCCATGTTCTTAGATAGGCAGAATTAATATTTTCAAAATGGCCATACTACCAAAAGTGCTATACAGATTCAATGCAATTCCAATTAAAATCCCAATGATATACCTTACAGAAATAGAGCAAGCAACCATGAAATTCATCTGGAAGAATAAGAAACCCAGAATAGCTAAAGCAATCCTTAGCAGGAAGAATGAAAAAGGGCGTATCACAATACCAGAACTTCAACTATACTACAAAGCAATAGTAACAAAAACAGCATGGTATTGGCACCAAAATAGACAGGTAGATCAATGGTACAGAATAGAGGACACACACAAACCCAAATAAATACAATTTTCTCATACTAGACAAAGGTGCCAAAAATATGCAATGGAGAAAAGATAGCCTCTTCAACAAATGGTGCTGGGAAAACTGGAAATCCATATGCAATAGAATGAAACTAAACCCCTATCTCTCACCTTGCACAAAACTCAACTCACAATAGATCAAGGACCTTGAAATCAGACCAGAGACCTTGCATCTTATAGAAGAAAAAGTAGGTCCAAATCTTCAACTTGTTGGCTTAGGATCAGACTTCCTTAACAGGACTCCCATAGCACAAGAAATAAAAGCAAGAATCAATAACTGGGAAAGTTTCAAACTAAATAGCTTTCTCTCAGCAAAGGAAACTATCAACAATGCGAAGAGAGAGCCTACAGTGTGGGAGAATATCTTTGCCACTCATACTTCAGATAGAGCACTAATTTCCAGAATCTATAAAGAACTCAAAAAACTCTACACAAGAATACAAATAACCCAATCAACAAATGGACTAAGGATATGAACAGATGCTTCACAGAAGAAGATCTACAAGCAATCAACAAACATGAAAAAATGTTCACCATCTTTAGTAATAGGAGAAATGCAAATCAAAACTACACTTAGATTCCATCTCACCCCAATTAGAATGGTGATTATCAAGAACACAAGCAACAATAGGTGTTGGAGAGGTTGTGGGGAAAAAGGTACACTCATACATTGCTGGTGGTGCTGCAAATTAGTGCAGCCACTCTGGAAAGCAGTGTGGAGATTCCTTAGAAAACTTGGAATGGAACCACCATTTGACCCAGCTATCCCACTCCTTGGCCTATACCAAAGGACTTAAAATCAGCATACTACAGAGATACAGCCACATCAATGTTTATAGCTGCTCAATTCACCATAGCCAGACTATGGAACCAACCTAGGTGCCCTTCAATTTATGAATGGATAAAGAAACTGTGGTATATATATATATACAATGGAATATTACTCAGCTATAAAGAATAATAAAATTATGGCATTTGCAGGCAAATGGATGAAATTGGAGAATATCATGCTATGTGAGATAAGCCAATCTCAAAAAACCAAAGGACGAATGATCTCCCTGATAAGCGGATGATGACACATAATGGAAAGGTGGGGGGGGGCAAGAATGGAGGAAGGAGGAACTGTATAGTGGGAGGGGTGGGGGGAAGGAAACAATAACAGAATGAATCTAACACCATTACCCTATGTAAATGTATGATTACACAAATGGTATGCTATTACTCCATGTACAAACTGAAACAACATGTATCCCGTTTGTTTACAATAAAAATAAATTAAAATAAAAAAGATTAAATTATTAAATTACAATTTTAGTTTAAGGATCTAAAAAAGAGAAAAGAAAAATAACTGAATACAACTGAAACATAGTATACATATAGTATATATCGACATTAGATTAGTGTTAAAATATGTATGTATATGACAAAGAAGAAAAAAAACTCTGATCAATAAGTACACAGTCATTTTAGAAGAAAAGAGTACCTACTCATTGCTAGACCCTGAGACTTCTCTCTGTCTCATACCTAAGGCAACATCATTCATCCATCACCATACTCCTCACCTAGAAGATACTCCTAGCATCCTCAGCCTGAGATAAATCCTGTTTACCTTTCTGGATTTGGTCCCAATTTCTCAATTTACAGATGACAAAACTGAATCCTAGAGAGGCAATGGATTTTTACCTATAGGTCTGTAGCCAGTTCACAGAAAAATTCAAATTTAAATCTCCTAGATTTGAGTCATGAGCACTTTTTATCCCGTGGTACTGGGGACTAAACCCAGGAGCACTCCGTCATTGAAGTACACCCCCAGTCCTTTTTTTATTTTGTTTTGGGGCAGAGTCTCACTAAATTACCCAGGTTGCCCTTAAACTTATAATTCTCTTGCTTCAAACCACCCAGGCAGCTGGCATTACAGGTCCACCATACTTGACCATGCGCACTTTTTAAAATAAAAGTGAATATTAGGCATAAAACAAAGTATGGAGAATAATACAGTAGACCCCTGCACATCCACCTGCACATGCAGTTTAAGAGGTTGAATTTGGGAGCATTATGTTAATCAAAAACTAGCTGGATTCATAGGCAAGAGCCATATCTTTTCTCTCAATGTGAAAGTGAGAAGAAAAAGAGGGGACAAAGGTGTGGAGGGTGGATCTCATGAAAATAGAAGGCAGACTGGTAGAGTAGAGGAAGAGACACAGGGAGAAGGCAGCGGGGAGGGAAAGGGAAATACTGGGGAATGAAATTGACCAAATTATGTTACAGGCATGTACGACTATGTCACAATGAATCTCACTAGTATGTGTAATGATAATGCATCAATAAAAATTTTTTAAAATGAGGTTGAAAAAAAAAGTCGAATTCGTCATATTCCTCAGGGGGTGGCATAGTTTTCTCCCTGGTCCTTCTGAGCCTCCTCTTCCGATTTTCATCTGTCAGTCACTCATGGATTGTCTCCGTATTTCCCTCCCACTTGCCCACTTGGACCATAGGCCGTCATTCCAATGCATTTCGTTTTAATCTCTTTTGTTCACAAAACTTGTGTTTTTGACTATGTGACTCGATGTGACTAGATCGTGACATCCACAGGCAATCATTACAAAGGTGGGTGAACACAATTATGCCTATTTCAATTAGTCTTTGTTTCTTCACCACTAAGGATTTAAGATCCAGCCGCGTTCTTTTCTTGCCCTCACACTTTGCTGGTCCTCTCTCCCAGGGATGGACGCACAAATTGAGTCTCATCTTCCTGCAGTGAACCTAGTTACACGTGTCCCACGTGGATCCACGGGAGAATTCCTCAGGGTTGGGCATCAGGAAGCCACACTGTTGGTGCGAGCTGCACACTCCACCGGTAAGTGTTGGAAGGTTTTTATCTGTTGAAATGGGATAATGACGTCTGCTGAGGTTGAATATGTCCCCCAAAATTTACATGTTGGAGATTCAACCTCCAATGCAGGTGCTGAGAGGAGCGGCCCAGGGGGAGGTGTTCTGGCCATGAGGACTCCACCCACAGCAGGTGAGGTAGATTAAGTACAGTTTTCGACTTGGCAAGATATTCAACCTGATGAGGGGCTTGTTGGAACCTAGTGCTTCGTAAGCTGAGGGACGTTAGTATGGAAAGGGCTTGGGCCTGTCTTCGCCTTGAGGTCTTTCCTTCTGCGTGTGAGGCACAGCATCACATGATCTGGGTGGTCATGAGCATCAAGATCACCTGGCTCAGGAGGGTGGTGGCACTTGTTAAAAGTACCTGTGGGGACCCTACCTCAGGGTGCGGAAGCTTTTCATCACTGTGGCAAATAACCTGAGAAAAATGACTTAGAGGAGGAGAGATTCATTTTGATTCACAGTATCAGCGTTTTCAGTCAGTGGTCAGCTGGCTCCATTGTTCTGGGCCTGAGTGGGGCAGAGCCTGAGGGGTGGAGAAAGGTGCTCCACGTATGGCAGCTGGGAGGCAGAGCAAAGGACCAGGGGAGGCACCAGGAGAAAGAAATGCCCTTCCTGGGCACAGCCCAGGGAGCTGCTTCTTCCTCCACCCATGTCCCACCTGCCATAGTTTCTGCCACCTCCCAGTAGCCTAGTCTGTTACCTCTGGATCGATCCCTCGTGATCCACTCAGTTCCCAACGCTCCGCCTCGACATTGCTGCGCTGGAGACCAGCCTTTGGGGGACATTCTGAATCCAAACCATCATCAGTCCCCTTTCTGTTGGGGCAGCTACTCTCCTCAGTTAACTATCACTCCCCTTCCACGCACCAGATGCCACCTCAGCCCCAAGGCCACACAAGTGCCTGACGCTCAAACCCTGGGCATCGGGAGCTCACGGGCTTCAGACTGCAGTTCCTGCAGTTGCTGGGAGACTCCCGGCAACGCTTGCTCCTCGTGCTTGTTCTAATGAATCACCAAGTTCAACTTAGTCAGAGCGCTCCTGCCATTCTGATTTCCCTAACCAAAGCCAGCATCTGTAGGCGCGTTTAATCTGCTGAAGAAGCCTTTTTGGAGCCTTGAGCTCCCAGCAGCTAGCTGTGTGGAAGGCACACTTTGGGGCGTATTCCCGGGCTACCACACTGGAAGCTTCAGTGAAGTATGTGTGTGTGTGTGTGTGTGTGTGTGTGTGTTTTCCTGATTGACCAGTATTTTCAAAGTGATTTAAACCAGTTAAAACACAGAAGTATTAAACAGCGCAGAGCTTGCTCTGCAAACCCCTCCTGTCCTCCTGAACCCCAGCAGCAGGAGGTACCGCCTGCTGTAGCTTACCTGCACACAGCATTGCAGAAACCACTCCAGCCTGCACGAGGGAGATCTGCATTACGAGGACGCTCCATGCGTGCTGGCAGACAGGCTTTCTAGACTTGCCAGCAATTCGCCTTTTGTTCTTTTTGCAAAACCCCTGTGGGATTGTGTATCTTCCAACATTCTAATAAAGGAATTTCTCTTCTTTTCTTTTTTCAAAAGGAAACAGAAAGACGAGTATATGAGACCAGCCTTTCTATTTAACAGATGAAAATCAGGAAGACATCTCAGCCGCACTTTGTTATATAAATACCTCAAATCACAAGGACCAGAGGGAATATCAAGACTACTCTAGAGGCAGGTTTATTATACAGAAGGGAACTGATCTATGTAGGGGGAAAATACCCCTCTCCAAAGTTGATTTTTTTTAAGATGGGCTTGTAGAGATAACTCTTCCCTACAGATATTCTATTTAGTGTCTGTAGGCACGGCCACCTCCAGGAAATAGAGATTAATTCTCCACCCCACCCTCTGCTTGAGGTGGGCCACACTTAGTGACTTGCTTCCAGAGAATGGAGTATGGAAGGAGGGATAGTAACAGAGCATGAAGGAACCTGGCAGAGGCTACCTTCTCCAAGGTCTGAGGCCCATGAATGGCACGTCATGTGGATGTGATGTGCCACCTGATATGATGTGACATGGAAAGATCATGCCACCTGCACAGCTTTCTTCCCCAACATCTATTACTCCACTATTCCTGAGCAGAATATCATCAGACAGACCCCAACTGCAACGTACTCTAAGATACGGAGCCAGTACCCCTCAAGACTCTCAAGGTCATGAAAAATGGAGACTGAGAAACTGTCACAGACAGAAGGGACAGAGGAGAGAACAGCAAGGAAACCTGGTGCCCAGTATTGAATCCTGGAACAGAGAGAAGCCATTAATAGAATTTTTTTAAGGGTAAAATCTAAATGAAGACTGGAGTGAAACTTTGGTTAAAAAAATGGACTTAAAAATGGGAAATTGTGCCTTTTCTATCGACTAAACCTCCAGGAGATAGAAGGCATGATTCACACTGCCAACAAGTTCAAACCCTGCACACTTTATTTTTACACCAAACCCGCAATAAAAATATCTTAACACCATCACAATAAACATTACAATTGTAAGGTAGAAAACGTAGGCTGATGATCTCCTTTGTCAGGATCTGACTGCACGCCAGAAACAGTCCAGAAAGACAAAGTCACTTGCCAATTATTGAAAATGAAAAACACAAATGGGAATCTGAAATTGATTAAAAAAAAAAAAAAAAAGCCCTATGTAACCTATGTAAGCTTCGTGGTCTTGGTAATGAGGGGCACATGGGAAAGTTCAAATCCCAAGCCAATGAGGGAGAAAGTCAGGCAGAGAGTGAGACAGCAGGGTAGCCAGGGCCAACCTCCTGCAACACAGAGGGCCACTAGCAGACCCTCTGCTCAGTATTTTCTACTGAGTGTCGAAATTAGTGTTTTCCAAACCAAAAACCAGTGCTAAAGATTCCATTAAACTATTTCACAGCTATAACAATTGATGCTCAGTGAGTTATAAGTGACCTGCTTAAGGTCTTAAACCTGAGATCCAAACCTTGACCACACTCCAAAAAATGCATACCCTATTTACTAAATAAAATTCCCCAAATGCCAGTAATTTACTTATCAAAATATCTCGGTGCCACCTAAATTACTACTTGCTTTAGACTTACTTGAGAAACACAGTTTTTTTGGAGGGGTGAAGGGGGTACCAGGGATTGAACTCAGGGGCGCTCAACCTCTGAGCCACATCCCCACTCCTATTTTGTATTTTGCTTAGAGACAGGATCTCACTGAGCTGCTTGGCACCTTGCCATTGCTGAGGCTGGCTTTGAACTTACAATCCTCATGTCTCAGCCTCTCAAGCCACTGGGATTACAGGCATGTGCCCCTGAGCCGGGCTTGAGAAACGCACTTTATAATTCAAACACGTAAGTATGAATGTATGTGACATGTGTGTGCGTGTGTGTGTGTGTGTGTGTGTGTGTGTTCTGGTAGACACACACTACCAAAAACAAAAAGGGCAGGCGTTTCAATGCCCAAATTCAGAGAACCGAGGCCGCTGGCTTTGGCCCTGCTAGGCATGCACAGAAGGGGAAGGTCAGAGGAGGCGAGGTGGGGCTGGGAAGATGCTGGGCTCATCGGTAATGGTGAGGGGCAGGCTGAGAAGCAGGCAGGGCGCCTTTTGACCATTACCTGATTTCTGTGATTCAGTGAGGTCGCGCACTGTTGACGAAGGGAGGGTTATGTAGTTAGAAACACTCTGAGGTCCGTCACAGCACATTATGTCCTAAAGGGCATCAAAGGAAGAGAGGCCACAAGTCTTCCACCTGGTCAACTCCCAGTCCTGTTCCACAGGGAATGTTACTCCCAACATACTCACTCCAATTTCCCAAGGGTCTGCTGGCGTGTGTTAAAAAGCAGCAAGTAGCCCACATACTCTCCTTCTCAGGCTGCCCGGGGTTCAGGACGTTGCCCACAAAAGTCACAGATCCTGGGCTGAATGGTGGCTGACCACTGTCTGTAGCTACCAGGGTAACCTGGCCTAAGCCTTCACGAGGCAATTTCCTCTTCACGGAACATCTTACCCTTCACCTTCAGCCTTGGTCTTCAGCCAGCTAACCCTGCTTGCCTGGCCTGGGTTTCAGCTTAGGGGGCACTCCCTCCAGAAACTGCCCGAGGCCTCTCCATTGCACTTAGCCGCTCCTCTCTCCATACCCTGTGTTTTCCTTACAGAAGCACCGGGTCAACGTTGCACTTTGAAGCGTTGTCCCTCCTGCTACCTAGCACTCTCTAGGGTAGAGATTGCACTTTGTTACCCATCATGACAATGCTGGGAACAGAGCACAGTATGTAGCAGATGCCAGTGAGTCAGTAAGGAATCGCTCTAAAAGGAAAGAAGTCTGATGAGCCAAGATGGTGGACCAGAGGGAGGCTGCATTCCTTACTGCTCCATAACTTGGGATTCAAGCAGAGGACATACTGTTTCTCAGTGTGGCAGTTGTTGCTGCCCACTGATCCCCTGCTGTTTACCCCATTCATCCACCATGATTACCCACTGCCTGCCACCATATCACCTGCCTTTTGAGTGCAGATTGCTCCCTGACCTATCATCAGCCATTTGCTCATTTGCCTTCCTCTTGCCTGCCCATCCCAGGCCTTTCACCTACCTATCATCCACCACCCAACATCCGCTAGCCAATCGTCCACCATTAGGTTGCAGACTGCCCACAGACTGCCAGCAGATCACCTGCTGCCCTCTGTTGCCCGGAAGTCCATTGTCACAGTATCTGCAGATTTGGTTACAAGCAGCCATCGCCATCTTGGCACACCAGCCATGGCCTGCAGGTTTGCCACTGCCACCACTGCCATCTTGGGGTGCAGTCACCTCCATCTGGGGACACAGGCCCAGGCCTGGAGCTATATTGGGGTACCTGCAGGTCTGGTTGCACCTGAGGTCTTTCCGCTCCATGTGGTAGTGGCTGCCATCTGGCTGCCTCTTTGCAGGGTCGCTCATTGGTGGTCTCTCACAAGTTGAAAGGGCAGTGAGATCTTGGGACTGCAGAAAGGCAGAGCTTGGGGAAGCTGAAGCCCAGGTCCATCAGATTGCAGTTGGGTTTGCATTGGCCAGTGTGGGTCTGGCAAGTCTGTGAAAAGCCAGAGACTAGGGGCAGTTCCCTGGGGGAGCACAGGTTGGAGAAATGAGAAAACTGGGTTCTCTCCAGTTCAGTGAGTCCTGAAGTGTGCAGGAATGGAAGAGACCAGCTACAACAATGGGTAGGAAGACTAGGAAAGGGTGTGAGGGCATCTTTCTATCAGCTCACCCTCCCAACCACTCCTACACCCACGGGACTGAAGCTAACATCAAACTTCAGACAATCCCACCAATGGACAGAGAGGGGAAGCTGATAAATTTTTTGAAAGCCACAGAAGCAATCATTCAATTTTCCACTGAGACTTTCCTTTTTGTTTTTCATCCTTCTCTCACACCTCTACCATCTTTGAATCCAAATATTTTTCATGCATCAATTTAGTGAAGAATGTAATGTCTGAAGAGTATATTGCAGTTTGTCGTGTTTCTTATATTTTCACTTTTTTTAGACTTGTATATATTTTTTTCTCTCACCTATTTGTGTCTCTGGATTCTCTTTCCTATTTCTCTTATACTAACAGCCAACCTCTATTAATTCCTCCCTTGCTCTTACTATAAATTTCTACCTCTATCTTCTCTCCATTTCCCTCATAAACATCACATCTTACACTACTTCTGTCCTCTCATTGTCCATCATTTGAAATGGCAAACCCTTTTAGCAAAATTACTGTTTATATTGTAGACAATAATTGAACACCTCATTTCCATCTATTGTGACAAAATTGTAAATGCCTTAATAGGAGCCATTTGGTTTAAGGTGGTATATCATTTGCTTTGGGTGATGTTAACACTGGTCTTCCCCTTACAGGTGATGTATTAGAAGCCTTCAGGGACACTAAAAGACTACAGGGTAGAATCTGTACTGCCTCAGCTTCATACCGCTAGATGAGAAGACACACAAACAACATGATAAAACAAAGGAACAAAGTGCCTCAAACCAAGATGTTTCATCAATAGAATCCATAGACAACACAGTAGAAGAAATGTCAGAGAAGGAGTTTGGAAAATACATAGTTAGATTGATCTTTGAAATAAAGAATGGTATTGGAGAGAAATTACAGGAAATAAAAGATCACATCAATATAGAGTATAAAAAGAATCAAACAGAAATACTTGAAATGAAGAAAACAATAAACCGAATTAAAAATTCAATGGAAAGTATCACCAATAGACTAGACCACTTGGAAGATAGAACCTCAGACAATGAAGACAAAATATATACTCTTGAAAATAAAGTCAACTGTACAGGGAAGATGGCAAGAAACCATGAGCAGAACTTCCAAGAAATATGGGATAACATGAAAAGAACAAATTTAGGATTTATTGACATAGACAAAGGCATCAATATATAAACCAAAGGAATGCAAAATCTTTTCAATGTATATATATCAGAAAATTTCCCAAATCTAAAGAATAAAATGGAAAATCAAGTACAAGAGGCTTACAGGACCCCAAATGTACATAATTATAGCAGACCCACACCAAAGCACATTATAATGAGAATGACTAACATGCATAATAAGGATAGATTTTTAAAGACTGAGAGAGGAAAAAAAAATCAAATTACATATAGGGGGAAACCAAATTGGACCTCAACTGACTTCTCAACCCAGACCCTCAATGCCAGGAAGTCCTGAAATAACATATAACAAACTCTGAAAGAAAATGGATGTCAAACAAGAATTTTATATCCAACAAAGTTAAGCTTCTGATTTGAAGATGAAATAAAAACCTTACATGTTAAACAAAAGTTAAAAGAATTCACCACTAGAAAGTCTACACCAGAGAAAGGAACTACACTAAAGGAAGCGTCAATCAAAGGAGAAACTAAGTCAAGTTAAAAACCCAAAATAAATCAAAATGACCAGGAATATAAATCATATCTCAATAATAACCCTGAATATTAATGGCCAAAACTTATCAATCAAAAGACATAGACTGGCAGATTGCATTTTATTTTTTAAAAAAGACCCAACAATACACTGTCTTCATGAGATTCATCTCCTAGGAAAAGATACCCACAGACTGAAGGTGAAAGTTTGGGAAAAAACATACCACTCACATGGACTATATAAATAAACAGGGTTTCCATCCTCATATCAGACAAAGTGGACTTGAAACCAAAGTTAGTCAGAAGCGATAAAGAAGGACATTTCATGCTGTTTAAGGGAATCATACACCAACAAGACATAACAATTTTGAATATATATGCTCCAAACAATGGAGCATCTATGTGTATCAAACAAACCCTTCTCAATCTCAAGGATCAAATAGACCACAACACAATAATACTGGGTGACTTTAGCACAATTCTCTCACCTCTGCATAGATCTTCCAAACAATAACTAAATAAAGAAATTATAGAATTAAATAATACAATCAATGATTTAGACTTAACAGACATATATAGATTATTCATCCATCATCAAACAAATATACTTTCTTCTCAGCAGCACATGAATCCTTCTCCAAAATAGACCATATGTTATGCCACAAAGCAACTCTCAGCAAATACAAAAATAAATACAAATACTACCCTGCATTCTATCAGATCAAATGGAATGAAACTAGAAATCAACAATAAAATTAAAAAAAAATAGAAGCTACTCCAACTCATGGAGACTAAATAGCATGCTATTGAATGATGAATGGATAAAAGAAAAAATCAGGGTGGAAATAAAAAAAATAATTAGTGTACATGAGAACACCAATACAACATATCAAAATCTCGGGGACACTATGAAAACAGTGCTAAGAAGAAAGTTCATTGCATTGAGCTCATACATTAAAAGAATAAAACATTAACAATAAATGACCTAAACTTACATCACAAACCCCTAGAAAAAGAAAAACAAATCAACACCAAAAGCAGTAGAAGACAGGAAATAATTAAAGTCAGAGCTGAAATCAATAAAATTGAAACAAAAGAAACAATTGAAAAAATCAACAAAATAAAAAGTTGGTTCTTTGAAAAAATAAATAAAATTGATAGCCACACTAACAAAGAGAAAGAAAGTGAATACTCAAATTATTAAAATTTGTGATGAAAAAGGAAATACCATGATGGATACTACTGACATATAGAAGATAATTAGAAACTATTTTGAAACTTTATACTCAAATAAAATAGGAAAACTTGAAGATATTGACAAATTTCTAGACATATGATCTACCCAAACTGATGCAGGAGGATATACACAATTTAAACAGATAAATTTCAAGCAATGAAATCATGTCTAGCAACCAAATAAAGCCCAGGTCAAGACAGATTCTCAGCCAAGTTCTACAAGACCTTAAAAGAAGAATTAACATGATGCTATTCAAATTATTCCATGAAATAGTAAAGAAGGAAACCCTTCCAAACTCATTCTGTGAGGCTAGTATCCCTGTGATACCAAAACCAGACAAGGATGCATCAAGGAAAGAAAACTTTGGATCAATATCCCTGATGAACATAGATGCAAAAATTCTCCACAAAATTCTGACAAATCCCATACAAAAACATATTAAAAAGATAGTGCACCACAGTCAAGTGGGGTTCATCCCAGGGATGCAAGGTTGATTCAACATATAGAAATGAATAAATGTAATACATCACATCGATAGAATTAAAGACAAGAATCGTATAATTATCTCAATAGATGCAGAAAAAGCATTTGACAAAATACAGCACCTCTTCATGTTCAAAACACTAGAAAAACTAGGGATAATAGGAACATACTCACATTGTAAAGACTATTTATGCTAAGCTCAAGGCCAACATCATTCCAAATGGAGAAAAATTGAAAGCATTCCCTCTAAAAATTGGAACAAGACAGGATGCCCTCTTTCACCACTTCTATTCAGCATCATTCTTGAAACTCTAATCAGAGCAATCAGACAGACGAAAGAAATTAAAGGGATATGAATAGAAAAAGAAGAACTCAAACTATCACTATTTGCAGATTACCTGATTCTATATTTAGAAAATCTTAAAAATTCCACCAGAAAACTTCTAGAACTCATAAGTGAATTCAGAAAACTAGCAGGATATAAGATCAATATCCATAAATCAAATGCATTTCTATACCAAAGTGATGAATCCACTGCAAGAGAAATTAGGAAAACTACCCCATTCACAATAGCCTCAAACAAATAAAATACTTGGGAATCAACCAAAATAAAAGTTGTGAAAGACCTCTACAATGAAAGCTACAGAACACAAAAGAAAGAAATGAAAGAAGACTGTTTTAGTCAACTTTTTCACTGCTGTAACTAAATGACTTGACCAGCACAACTGTAGAGGAGGAACAATTAATCTGAGGGCCCACCAGTTCAGAGGTCTCAATTCATAGACAGCCAGCTGCATTCCTCAGGGATCCAGGTGAGGCTGAACATCATGGCGATAGAGTGTGACAGAGGAAAGCAGCTCACATCATCAGGAAGCAGAGACTCCACTTTCCACATACAAAATATATACCCAGTAGCCACGCCCCCATTCCCACCTCCTCCAGCCACACCCAGTTGGTACCACTCAGTTACCACTCAGTTCATCTCTATCAGGGGATTAAATCACTGATTGGGTTAAGACTCTTACAGCCCAATCATTTCTCCTCTGAACCTTCTTGAATTGTCTCACAGGTAAGTTTTTGGAGGATACCTCATATCCAAACCATAACAAAGACTTTAAAAATGGAAAGATCTCCCATGCTCTTGGATAGGCAGGATTAATACTATCAAAAGGTCATAGGACCAAAAGCACTGTACAGATGTAATGCAATTCCCATTAAAATTCCAATGACATTCATTGTAGAAATAGAAAAGACAATAATAAAATTTATTTGGAAAAATAAGAGATCCAGAATAGCCAGGGCAATCCTTAGCAAGAAGAATGCAGCAGGAGGCATCACACTACCAGAGCATAAACTATACTACAGAGCAAGAGTAACAAAAATGGCATGGTATTGGTACCAAAACAGCATGTAGACCAATGGTACAACATAGAAGACACAGAGTCAAACCCACACAAATACAGTTATTTCATACTAGACAAAGGAACCAATAATATTGGAGAAAAGACAGCCTCTTCAACAAATGGTCCTGGGAAAACTGGAAATTCATATGTAACAAAATGAAATTAAACCTCTATCTCACCCTGCACAAAAATCAACTCAAAGTGATCAGACTTAGGCACTAGGACAGAGACCCTGCACCTAATAGAAAAAAAAGTAGGCCCAAATCTTCATCATGTCGGCTTAGGACCAGACTTCCTTAATAAGTGTCCTAAAGCACAAGAAGTAAAAGTAAAAATCAATAAATAAGATGAAATCAAACTAAAAAACTTCTTCTCAGCAAAGGAAACACTCAATAACGTGAAGAGAAAGCCTACAGAATGGGAGAAAATCTTTATCATACACACTTCCCAATAGGGCACTAATTTCTAGGATATATAAAGAACTGAAAAAACTTAACACCAAAAAAAAAAAAAATAACCCAATCAATAAATGGGCAAAGGAACTGAACAGGCACTTACAGAAGAAGAAATACAATCGATTAACAAACATACGAAAAAATGTTAATCATCTCTTGCAATTAGAGAAATGAAATCAAAACTACTCGAAGGTTTCATCTCACTCCAGTCAGAATGGCAATTATCAAGAATACAAGCAATAAAAAGCATTGGCGAGGATGTGGGGAAAAAGGTACACTCATATATTGTTGGTGGGACTGCAGATTAGTGCAACCACTCTGGAAAGCAGTATGGAGATTCCTAAGAAAACTTAGAATGGAACCATCGCTATCCCACTTCTCGGTTTATACCCAAAGGACTTAAAATCAGCATACTACAGTGACATAGCCACATCGACGTTTATAGCGGTTCAATTCACAATAGCTAAACTATGGAACCAACCTAGATGCCCTTCAACAGATGAATGGATAAATAAAATGTGCTACATATACACAATGGAATATTACTAAGCCTTAAAAAAGAATAAAATTATGGCCTTTGTGCCGCATCTATTTCCTGCTACTCCAACATTTGATACGGCTCTGTTGAAGTAGAGGATCTGACACTTGACATAGTCTGTTGGAATAGAGGAATCAACACTTGACTCAGTTCTGTTGATTATCCTCCCTGTTGGGGGCCATAGGCATGGAATGTCTCCATGTGTAGTTGCTTTTTAATATTAATAATCAATATATCACTAGAAACTTATTGGAAAAACATTGGGAAGGTTTTACTGTATTGGGACACAAAATAGTGCACAATGAAAATTTAGCAGTAATACATAGATAGATATATGAAAGTAAACAATTGTAGCTGTGCTTGAGTTTAAAGGAGCCTGTGATTGCTTTAGTATAATAATAGATGAATAAAGTGGCATTCCTCTGAGCTTGGATCCCGTGTTTAGCCTTTGTTGCTTTCCTAGTTTCAATAGTTGATTCTAGAGATACTTTACATAATAAAAACATTTAGGTTAGTCATAAATATAATTTGTGCTTTTCCTATGTTTAGTCTAATTCTTTGAGAATCAGAATAAGATGGTAGTCTGCCATTATATGAATTAGAATAGACTAAATATTAATTATAAGTTGATTTCTTTGCCCTTTAATAATAGTAAAAGTTTCTCACTGTTAAACACTGAAGTTCATGGTGGGGGTGGTTTCTCAGAAAATCTAGTAACGTGTTTGTTCTGAAGGTTGAAGGCTGGCAGATCATGGTGCCCTCAGTTTAGCTGGGAGACAAGGTTGTTTTAGTTTAGCTGGGAGACAAGGTTGTTTTAATCTAGCTGGGAAATAAGTTTGTTTTGGTCTGGGCTGTCATTCAGAGAGAATGTGTACTTTGAGAAGAAGCATAGATTGTACTTTTGAAGGTTTTTCTTGTTTTAAACTAACCAAAAATGATATAATCATTACTAAAGAAAAATATCTATAAAAAGACTGGCAGATCTCGAAAGCACAAGGCCCTGGGTTCAATCCCCAGCACCGCAAAAAAAAAAAAAAAAAAAAAAAAAAAAAAAGACTGGCAGAAAGAATAAAGACAGATTCAGCCTCAGAACACTTGGTGTCTCTGTATGCTGTTTCTCCACCGCACCGATGCCTCCCATCTACCTAGGACCCCTGACCCCTGCTAGGGCTGGATCCCGGCACCTTTGCAGGTAAATGGATGGAGTTGGAGAATATCATGTTAAGTGAAATAAGCCAATCCCCAAAACCCAAAGGCCAATGTTTTCTCTGATAAGCAGATGCTATCTATAGATGGGGGTGGGCAGAGAAGAATGAAGGAACTTTGAAAAAAACAAAAAAGGAAAGAAATCCTGTATCTATGACAACATACATGAAACTAGAGGACATTATATTAAGAGAAATAAGCCATGCACAGAAAAACAAATAACCCTTGTCCTCACACATAGGTGGAATGGCAGTGGTCAGCAGCTGGAGTGGGAGGGAGATTGGTGGATGTTGATCAAAGGATATAAAATGTCAATTTTATAAGTGTATACATATTTGAAACAGTACACACATGATAAATACATACAATTTATATTTTTTAATTTAAATTAATTTTAAAAATGCATCCCTCTCTTCTGCTTCAGAGGGTAAGAACTTTACAAATAATAATAATAATAATGAAAATAAAATCAGGGCAAGATTACCAAAGACTACATGTCACACAAGTGGAAGAAACAAGCTGTGTTAGTCAGTTTTCATCACTATAAAAAGTACTTGAGATAATAAACTTATGAAGAGAAGAGGTCTATTTTGGGTTTCCATTTCAGAGGTTTCATTTCATGATCTATTTGTCCCCTTGCTTTGAGCCTGTAGAATGGCAGCACGTCAAGGAGGGAGTACAGGATGGAGCAAAAATGCCTACTTCATGTTCAGAAAGCAAGAGAGAAGCATCCAGTCTGTGCTCCCACAGTCCCCTTCCAGAGTAGGCCCCCATTGACCCAAAGTCTTCCCATTCCTGCTAATTTTACCACCTCTTACTAACACCACTTATGGTCCAACCAGTCATTTAACACGTGGGACTTTGGAGGATATTAAGATCCGACCTCCAGCACGAGCTCATCAGCGACCCATTGCAAATTGAGTCACGTGAAACTGCTGCTATGCTTGTCTATGCACTCAAAGCGTATTCACTTAGGGATGTATTGCCCATCAGGAGGAATGTCTGAACGAGGACAACATCCTAACCTGGAGGTTATTCAATCAAAATGTATTCACTTACTAACTGTGATTCGACTCTCCACTAAATGCTGTGGCATTGAACTAAGAGGGTATTTGTGACCCGGTTGGGTAGACACGGCCGGCACACCCAGAACAGAACAGGCAGGGCTTTAAGGTCACGAATGTAAAAATGACTTGGTGCTGAATTGCCTGATGCCCAGGAGCCTTAGCATGAGCACCCCTAACTTCTTTAGTTCCCCAACTTCATAAGGGAACTGAAGGTCAGTGGCGCCCTCCTTTCCAAGGGCTGGCATGTGGGAGTGAATCGCGGGTGCCATTGCCTGGTGCTATTTGAGCTGTGCAACCCAGCACAGCTCCTCCGTTCCGTTTGTCTGTCTACACACAATAACCGTGGGTATGGGAGAAGATGATCCAGATGCAGGAAAGTTCTTACATAATGTGTGATAGCCCAGAGTTCATTGTAGGGCTGAATTAACTGTAATAGCTTGAAAATGACATTAATATTCATAGAGTAGTAAGGTTGTGAAGAAGTCATTAAGATTCCTTAGTTTTACTGTACTCGGCTCTGCGGGGGAAACTGTGTGCTGCAAAGCAAGGGTTAGCTAACTGAACTCGGCTCCCCTCCCACCTCTGAATAAAGTTTTATTGGAAAACAGCCACACCCATTCCCTTACTGAGTGTCTACGGCTGCTTTCATGCTACAACAGCAGAACTCAGTAATGTAACAGGCATTGGCCCACAAAACTGAGAATAGTTACTATCTGGCCTTTTTCAGAAAATATTTGCCAACACTTGTCCCAGAGAAGCTCTTAAATTCAGAAGTTCCTAAAATTTCATACTGGAACACTTATGAAGACCAAGAATCTACTGTTACCTTGGAGGTTCACAAAAGGAAGGGCTGAATAAAGATGGGACTGGAAGGTAGAGAGGAGAGATTCATGGGGAAACAGCTAGAATGCTGCTTACGTATTTATGTGTGCTGGAAGACAAGATCTAAATCACTTTTTACCTTTTCATGTATTTAAAAAAGAACAAATAAGTTGCAGATGTCAGAAAATAAATAGGTCAATGTTGAGGCAGGAATAACTTTCTACCTCTTTGGCTTTTTGCATTTTATAATTTGCTAGTCTATACTTCAGTCCTCAAATCTTGAACTAAACTACTTGGATACTAAGTCTGCATATATCAAACAAGATCTTTTTGCCAGGATAACCACGTGGCACTCGGCAATAATTTACAAAGTAAAAGATAAAAAGAAAAATTTTCGGGCGAATAGATCATGATAAACCTCATCTTCTCTAACTGAAAGAAGTTTGCAGAAGAGTCTGACAGAGTCCAGGGTGGGATGAGGATTAATAGATTAGAGAGAAGGGAGCATAATTTGAATTTTTAAATAATGATATAAGTACACTCTAAATCCAGAAAACTTTTCTTTGTATATTAAAATCAAGAATATCTAAACAAATTCACTGCTGCAGATGAAGAGAACTTGGGAGAAAATATGAAAGCATTCTCAGATATTCTCTAGAATTTTTTTTACAGAATCCATTTGTAGTAAAGTTTCACTTCTAAATTTTGCATGGAATTTGTACAGAATCCTATAGAACACAAATAAATAAAACAATAAAACTACAATTACAAAAACTGTGTAATTGAGGCAGGAAATTAGCATAAATTCCAGAACCCAACCATATCAATAGAAGGATCCAGACTCCCTGCCACTACTGTGTTTCTGTTCTGGGCCCAGTAGATTGGTATGAGTTGTGAAAATAAAGTCAGATTAGAGAAACATCCAGAAGCATCCGGAAAGAAAGAAAGAAATCAGAAGCAACAGGTGCACTAGGAGAATACCTTAGCCCTGTGGGTCCCAAACCCTTCCTGTACAATGGAGTAACTGGGAGCTTTAAAGAATTCCTAATTCCCTGACTCCATGATTGAAGATTCAGATTGAGGTGGTCGAGTATGGAAACTGCACTAGTATTTCACAGTCAGACTTGGGATTTACCAGTCTACCCACTTCATCTGGCATGAAAAACTGGTCATAATATGCCTAGCATTTCACAAACAAATAATGTCTTAAAATTGTTGCTGTGTTTCACTTACATTACAAATGATTAAAACATTTTTCTTTAAATCAACTCATTTTCTAAAATCTTAGACTTTAGCCTAATTCTAAGCAATAGCATTTGGGGAAAAAAATCACAAGTATGTTTTGCTGGTTGTTTTTCTTTCAAATACTTATTAAAATATGCAGTGTTAACCTAAGTGTGATATCTGCACCCAAGATGGTTTTAGGTGATAAATGCAATTTAGAAAACTTAAGCAATCTATTACCTAAAATGATCGGAGTACAGATACTACAAAAACTGCAGAATTAAACCACCCTTTCAACAGGGACTCGAAGTGCCTGCCATACAGCCCCCATAGAAATGATGATGCAGGGTCTTTAAAAAGTGAGGAAGCCAAGCTGGCTTGAGTCAGTTCTAGCTCAATGGCATCTGGTTATTCTCTATTTCATGTGTGCCATTGTGCTTGCAGCATTATATCGAGCTAGATCTGATGAAGAAAATAATAGCTTAAGTGATATTGGAGAAGCTTAGCTAGTGATGGATGCAGAAGCTTCAGGAAGGTTTTGGAACTTTATCCTTTTTCAGAATACAAAGGTGCCATGATATCATTATCAACTTGCTATTGAGAGAAAATGCTTGTGAGTAGCTATGCATATAATTAATTTTCTGGATACACCTAGAAAACAATATTATCTGGTGCAAATAAGTTTGCTTATTTAATTATGAATGATGTTAATCAAATTTTTATTAGCTGGGAGGTTTCTCTGAACCTTTCATATGCAAATATAATTTGTCAGCTTCAAGGAAAGAGAGTTAGTATATGGAATTTTCCAAGTCTAGTTGAGAACTTTCTATTACAAGATAGAGATTTCTATGAATTTGTGTTTTCTTGGAAACACCAACCCAATAGATAATTATATTAGCTATCCCTATATTTGGTTCCAGTTGTATAGTCTACAGGTGTGTTGAATTTGACTCTCAGTAAAGCATAAGTATCATTTATTATATTTTGTCCCCATAGTACAGAACTCTCTTTTACAAGTTGGAATTCTGAGATATTTCACATGGAAATTAACTGTCAGGAAAGATCCTACGGGAAATGCATGTCTATGTGACACTTTGGGAATCAAGGTTGCTCAGGGAAGGATCTTCCTGACAGAGGAAGGAAAAGGTTTCACAAAGATTTTAAGCCCCACTTTTACACACTCATGGAATTTGCCTCCTATGTGAGCAGTATGAACAACAAAGAAATTAATCAATGGTAATTAATTAGAGCAAAAAGAGGAAAGAGAATTTAGAAAATAATTGTGCAAATATCTTGGTATGATTGTTCAAGCTGGTTCAAGTGTTGGTCTGGCCTTCCTTCACTAAGTACTACGCCCATTTGCCAACATTCCCAGAAATTCTCTGTAAACAGTAAGTCGGTGACTTACAAGCCATTTTATCATTATGGCTATACCAAAATGTAATTTTTTTTGAATCCCCTAAGACCGGGGGGTATAGCCCAGTGGTACAGCGCATGTTTCCTATGTGCAAAGCCCTGGATTTGATCCTCAACACATACACAAAAGAAATTCCCCTATGGTTCAGCACTTAGCTTTCCCTCCCAACCATTACAGTAAACAGTATTCAGTGAATCTTTAAGTGTTTTATTCATCCTCAAATATTTACGTGTCTATTTTGCATTAAGCGCAGCACCAGTTTCTGGGAATTCAATGTTGAGCCGGTAGTCATGAAGCCTGCCCTTGAGGCTTTATATAAATGCATTTAGGTTGCCAACCTTGAACATGCTTTTAATAAAAGTCTGTGGTATGAGAATGTGAAGCAAGACATTCTTTGGGGGAGCAAAATGGGAATCATTTCTCTGAGGAAAAAAGATAGCTTTCTGTTCGAGTCCTCCCATTTGTATCTTAATGTTAAGATTTCGTGATTGCTGATCACCCAACCTATTCTAAAACATGGGGTGTGTCCTTGCCACATAAACCCTTTCGGCTCCTAGATGGGTCAATGCCATCTCTTCCTTGTGTTTTTGTAGTAGCTTTGAAATTATCCACCAAATAATTTAAAAACTCCTTGCTTTGCCTTGGATGGTTTGAAAGGAAAGAGGGTCTGGGCTGCTCAGTCCCATTCTTAGCCATTGTCCAGCGCACAGTGGAAGTTTGAAAGAACCACAGGATGATTTCAGCTCCTGTGTCGGAGCTGGCATCTGATAAGTTTTCTGTCTTCTTCAAATGGTTCAATTTGTCAAAGAATACCACCAACTGTTATTTCAGTTTTAGGTATTTTCAGTCCTATCATAGTATATAAATAAGGTTTTGTTGACTTGGTACAAAATAGTGCGTTGTTGCTGGAACAGGACAGGAAAAGATAAGAAACGGTTTCCAATCAGATGAGAGAAGTGATGAAGAAAGGAACCCATGACAAAATAGCTGCAGAATACAAATGCATGTGTTAAATGGCACGGGGGGAAATTGTAAAAGAGAAGTCCTCTGGGTTAGATCTCGATAACACACCATCCTGGGCTTGTTTCTCATTTGCATGAGCATCATTTCATATCTTTTCTCTGAAAGTAAAATAAAGTCTTAAAACTTGTCTGCTGGGGAAAATATTAAATTATGGAATCTTTCCAACCCCAAGATGCCACAGTAAAGAAATAAAAAAAAAAATCCAGTTATGTATATTGCCTCTAAAATGACCATGACTATGAATATGCAAACGAGTTAACATGCTGATTGCAGAAGATAAAACAGAGACTGTCCCTTAATAACAATAATGCCTCAAATTGGTGTGTTTTTGTCTGAATTTACTATTAACTATAAATCATCGAAAGACTTAATATTTCGCTTGGTCTCATTTGTGCTTAATGTTCCAAGGAGACAGAGACAGAGACGGGATGTTTTTGTAAAGAAAATGATCCAGTGTTTAATGCTTTTCAAATCTCATTCTACTAACAGTATATCTTTCCCTAAATAGCTTACATTTTTACGACCATTCCATCATCATGAGTCTTATTGATTAATAGGGCTCTTATTCACCATGTGTTTAAATTCTCAGAGACTTTTTGTAACAGGGGCAGGTGTTTAGTCCTGCCCAGGGTCTGTCCCTCATAATGGGGATACCCAGCTCAACAGGAAAGGAGGCTGCCAGGTACAAGGCAGCCGTGTGAACAGTGGCCAACGACAGGACAGACCTTTTACCGACATTGTCCAGTTAACACTGGAGCATAAGTCTGGCCCTCAGTTTTCCAACTATAATATTGTTGTGGGCTCTGATTGGATTTACGGACAACTTTCTAAGTCTCTACTAACCTGTGATCTAGACTCTAGGCTCTAGGTTCTTCTGGACTCTAAATTATCTAGGCTCTAGAGAACATGGTTAGAACACGTGGCTTATTTAGCACTTCTCCATTAAAGACACAGATTGGCTTAGGCTCTGGAAGCAGCATAGAACAAACACATTGGCTTGGGCTGAAAAGGGGTATCCTAACTCACATAACTGAAAAGTACTGGGTTAGAACTGGCCCACCACATGGCTTGACAGTGTCAAATGATGGCCCTGGGACCTAGACTCTGTCACCTCTTCTGTCATAGCTTCAGTGTTAGCTCCATCTGTTGGGAGACCCAGATGTATGGACTCCTAACTTCAAGACTCATAGAAAAGAAAGTTCCTCTCCTCACCATTTTGAAGAGATATGCTGGATATCAGATGCCCAAACCTGAGCCAGTCTCTGGCAAGGAGGAAGAAATGCTGGGCCCATGTCACATAGCCATCCCTAGAGCTGGCAGTGGGACCAGTCCCAATCAAACTGAATGAACTTAAAATGCTGTCTCCCCACTGCAAAAAAAAGAAAGAAAAAGGTCTGGTCTGTAGCTAGAAGGGTGGATGGAGGCCAGGCAACAAATTAAAATAAATAAATAAATGATTTGACTATTTACAATTAGAAAACCAAAACAAACACCAATATGCAGCTGTCCACTACAGCCTACACCGAGGGGGGCTTCACCCTGGTTTTCCATGGGAGGCAATCTCCGTCGCTGCCCCAGAAGCTCCCATACGTAGCAGGCATTCAGCTTCCTGTCAACCTCTGGAATCTGGAGCCATGCTTTCTCCCTCCAACCACGTCTTTCCTTTTCTAGTGTGATAAGAAAAGCTGTCCTACAGGGAAATAATAGAAAACAAGGACAAATTTTTTAAAAATTCTTATTTCTAGAGTTTAAAAAATAACTTCCTCTTATGTCAATTCCACTACACACCTTGTCATTGTCCCTTGAGTGTTTTACTCAGCTGAAAGAAGGAACTGCTAGGTGCTATAATCCCAGTGGCTCGGCTCGGGATCCTCCTGGCTGAGGCAGGAGGATCAGAGATCAAAGCCAGCCTCAGCAAAGGCGAGGTGCTGAGCAACTCAGTGAGACCCTGTCTCTAAGTAAAATACAAAATGGGCTGGGGATGTGGCTCAGGGGTTGAGTGCCCCCAAGTTCAGTCCCCAGTACCCACACACACACACAAAAAAAAAGAAGGAATGAACCCACCATCCAGTCTCTGTTCAGATGCACGTTCACATTTTCAAATGCTCTGTGGAAGGATGCCAACCTGAATCCAGTCGTGCCAGAGCTGCCATACAGAAGTGGTTGGATTGTGGTTGTTACCGTGGTTCAGAACATTGCCATTTAAATTCTGGTCATTCCCAGACTATCTCAAGGTTGGAAAAGTTTCTCGTCTTAAAAATGAATAACCAAAATGACTAAGCATAATAAATTTTACCCAGAGAACAAAATCTTGGGACATTTTATATTTAGTGTGGTTAAAAATACTACATGATACAAAAACAACTAAAGGGCTGGGAAGAGCTGATGACTAGTGGTAGAGCACTTGCCTAGCATACACGGGGCTCTGGGTTCAGGAGGAGGTGAAGGAGGAGGAACAGAGAAGAACGCGAGGAGGAAGAAGAAGACAAAAGAGGAGAAGACAAAGAAATATCTGGAAAATAGGGGATCTAAATAAAGAGGTAAATCCCAACCACCACTCTGTAACTTGTATTTTTTTGATCTAATAGCCATTATAATGATTGTTTCTTGAAAGCTAAGAAAGTTGTAGAACCTTACAACTTGTCTTCTAGTTCCATCTACCCTGGGCCACCTGGGATTCACTTACTTAATTTCATGACCACCCTCTTTGTGACAGTCGCAGGACTGGTCAGCTGGGCAGATGACAGGCCTCTTGCTCACAGTCCAGCAATAAGCACCTCTGTCTGAAACTCTGTCTCCTCAGGTTCTGGTGGTTTACAGCGTGTTGTTGGTAACAGGATCTGGGTGAGGTGGGAAGGAAGCAAGAGAAGAGGGGAAGGCGGGCAGCCGCTCTCAGTAGGCGGGCCTGCTTCCCAAGTGCTACCTCTGGGCAGGAATCGGTGACTTTATAGACTCATCTACCTCCTGTTAAAGGTGAGACAATGGAGCACCAGACAGAACGTTTGTTAAATACGTGGAGAGAGATTATCCACTGCCAAAGACCTATGGAAGACAACATATGTTCAAATACCACAAATCTTTTTCAAAACATTTTTTCTGGATGGGAAAAAAAATACCTGCACTTCCCTTATACAAGATAAGTCACTAGGAATTTTTTTTTTTATATATATAGTAGTGAAAAGTTGAAAACAAGTAACAGGCCCTTCATAGAGAAATAGCTAAACAAACTATGATCTATTCACAGAATAGGATGTTGTGAAACAACTAAAATAAATAGATTAGGAAGCCAGACTCAGTAGTGCCCACCTGCAATCCCAGCACCTCAGGAGTTTGGGGCAGGAAGACTCCAAAAAGTTCAAGGCCAGCCTGGGCAGAGGTAGAGTGCTTCTGGGTTCAGTCGACAGTAGTGCAAAAAAGAAAGAAAGAAAAAAATTAAACAAATAAATTAAATCTGTGTCCCTCAGTATTAGTAAACAAAGAAAATAGAATTTTATAGTATCCAACTCCACATGTGCATTAAAATACATAATTTTATATATCCATATGCATACAGATAAAACACACAAGTGTATGAAAAAACAATTTTAAAGAATAAAGAAAAGAGAATGATGGAGTTTGGTGTCAAAAGAAACTTCAAATTTGCCTGAAGTATTTTATTTCTAGATAAAGGTAATGAATGTACAGTAAGTTCATAGCAATGGTCAATTCCAAATGATAAGAAGTTACATTTCTTTCTTAATTTTTCTGTATTTTTAAAATTACCTCCCAAAATAAAATAATAATAATAATAATAAATGATCCCCTTAATCAAGGAACGAGCAAAAAATAAGTCAGCAAATTAATTCCTGCACCCTGGAGCAGTCACACCCAGGTTCCAAAAGTCATTCTGAGTTCAAAATACATGCTGCTCCTTCCTGAGTAAATCCAGGATCTGGCCAAGTCATTATAGCTTCTAGTTAGCATCTGATTTATGAATATTAGGAATCAGAGCATCTTAGAAGATACCGTAAGTTGAAAATTCTTTTCAGTTTTATTTCCTCCCTCTCTGGATTGTAAGAGAGAGTCACGTGTCCTATCGTCTCCTAATTAGAAGGAAAATGTGCCCAGCACTGCCCGCCGGGCCCTGCCTGCCCATGGCTTAGCCTCCTGCTCTGCTCTTAGGCTGCAGGTCTGAATGGTCCCACGTACCACTTCAGAAAACAACCAAGTGACAGCAATTCCAGGCCAGAGACATTTTCCTCCAGCACTGTATTGTATTAACTTTCTGTTTGTTTCCTTTAAATTACAGGGTGACCTGCTTTCTTTTGGAAATCATAACCAGTGGCCATGAGAACAACACTTTTCATCAAAAATACCAAAATAGCCAAGAAGTCCTCAAAGACTCCAGCTCTGAAAAATGTACAAGCAAATGCAAAATCCAACTACTAAAATTAGAGACCCAGAGGAGTTTTAAAAGATAAGCTTTTGCCTTGAAATGTGATTTTTTTTTTTTTTTTTGGCACATTGATCTGTAGGTATTTATAGAACTGTGACCTGCGTCTTATCATTAGATAATATTTGAAGGTGGGTGCACAGCGTGTGAATTTGGTGAAGTCCCACGTGATCTACTTAACTCCACCTCATATTTTACCTGCTGGGCCAACGGCATGGATCATGACCAAACTCACTTCTTGGTAAATGGTTCATGTGAAGAAAGTTCTCTGCCTAAAGGTCTATGTGGACCAAAAAAAAAAAAAAAAAAAAAAAAATGCACTGCAGCAATAAATAAATAGGTGCTGGCTGAGGAGCCCTAAGTGTTGCTCCTGTCTGGCACTGGGAGGTAACAGTCTGCACTTCATGATAACTAAAAAATTGGGGGAGTTGTTTAGAGAATATGCAAACTAAGCATGATGACCCACAGTGCAGCTTTCAACTCTAATATTTTGCTTAAATTATAAAGCATTGTTGGGAAATTGTCTAAATGAATGCTGTGACTATTGCCAAGGATTTGAAATGAAGCTGGGGAAACAGCAAAGGTTCATCAACAATGAACTCTTTCGCTTAGCATGATATTCTCCAACTCCATCCATTCACCAGCAAATTCCAGAATTTCATTCTTCTTCAAAGCTGAGTAATATTCCATCATATGTACATATTGTTGCCCATCACTCACCCTCCTGCTCTGCTCTTAGACTGCAGATCTGAATGTATATATGTATGCCACATTTTCTTTATCCATTCAAAAAACCGAAGGCTGAATGTTTTCTGATATGGGGTGGCTAATTCGCAATAAGTAGGTTGGGTGGCACTAGGGAAGAATAGAGTTACTTTAGATTAGGTAGGAAAGACAGTAGAGTGAAACAGACATTATTACCTCATGTACATGTATGACGGCCTGATCAATGTGATCCTACAACATGCACAATGAGAAAAATGAAAAATTATACTCCTTTAAGTATGATTTATCAAAATGCACAAATGCACTCTACTGTCATATATAACTAATTAGAACAAGTTTTTAAAATTAAAATAAACCCTCATAAAAACTAAATTAAAAAATAATTTTTTAAAAATGAACTCCTTCACCCTGACAGGCAGTTTCTGATACCTCTTAGGATCCCCAAATCCCAGGGGCCATCTACACTAACTCAAAGCCATGTGTTGCTTTCCAGTCTTTGCACAAATGTCTCTGTTGGTGCATATCCCCTTGCCTCCAGGAAGCAGCTGACCTGCATTTCAGGCAACTATGAAAGGGAGAGAAAGAAGGGAGACTTCTCTGCTGGTGTTCCAAGCAGCTGGGCCACTCCTTTGTGACCCCAGAGAGAACTGGGCACCCCCTTCTCTGCTCACCACACTCCAGACAGAAGAGCTTGGCCAGTGGCCCACCTCAGAGTCTTTGTTAAACCAGGATACACAATCCCACTCCTGTTAGCTTGTTTTTTTCTGCTTTTTAGTCCACAGACCTTTAAATTGCAAGGCTGAGGTCTTTTTTTTTCTTTTTTTTTCATTGTAAACAAATGGGGTACATCTTGTTTCTCTGTTTGTACATGAAGTAGAGGCATAGGTCTTTTAAGCATTATTTCGGAGAGTCTTCTTAAAATGAAGCTCCAAATATAAAACCCAATACTCAAAAAGTGATAGATAGGAAACAAATGACATGGATCTTTTTAAAACAAAAATTAATTTGGGATTTAAAGACAAACACCAGAACAAATCTAGTCAGATAGAATGCAATAAATAAACAATATAATATTTACATATTATAATGATATATAAATAATAGGCTACTTGTACACATGGATATGCATATGTGTGAAGACAGAGCAGACTTCCTTTGGTCTGGAAGTTGCACTCAGTATAAATATGGAAAATTCTGGCAAAATCTGAAGTATCCTCACTAACCTGAAGAAGTTCCAAATGTCCACACTGTCCCTGGAGGGAACGGTGGTTGGAAATGGGTCCTGATGGGCGTGGTGGAGGAGGAGCGGGACAGGATAAACTATATCCCAGAGCAAACACATGCAATCCAGCAACTAAACACTGAGCACTTAGCATGTGTGGCAACCCTGCAGCTGTGAGCTATGTGAGCAGCAGACATCACAAAGTGGATGCCAGGCTCCAAATGAAAGGGCCATGTTCCTGCCAACAGTGACATGCAGTCAACCCGGATTCACTGAGCACCTACTGTGTATCAGCACCATTCTGAGAAACACAAAGAACACCAATGTGGCCAAACCCGCGAGCAGGAGAAAGAGGGAGTGAAGTAATTCCAGGTCACCCTGGAGCTCAGGGAGGTGGTGTGTAGCTTGAGTGCAAGCTGAAGCGTGGCCCAGCAGAAGGCGCGGTCCCCTTGCTGGAAATAGTCAAACTCCATGCACGGGGCAGATAGCAACCCTCACGGAGGGTGAGCACACGGGGAGCTAAGGGCTTGCAGCCAATCCGTGGCTTAATGGACAACAGCCCTTTGAGATGGTGATTGTTATCTCCACTTCACACGCTCAGGAGTTGGAGATGAGCTACACAACGTGCCCTCACTAATGGATGTATATGACAGATGATTTGAAAAAATGGTCCCTTTCTCCCCAAAGCCAGGCTCTTTGCACTGCAGCTTTGGGGCTCCTCTGGTCACCAGTTGGGTCTGTTTCTGCTTCCTTGAGTCTTGCTGGACTTGCCTTGGCTGATTAAACCCAGCATGACAGTGCCCCAGTTCAGCCTCTAGGGAACTTCCCTGCTTCTTGTGTCTGGGTCCCCTAAATCACCGTGGCAGGAAACCCAGGCCAGCCTCCTGGAGAACAGAGCACTGGCCAGTGGGAAGATCCTCTCAGGTGAAGTCAACACAGACCAGGACATGCCCCCTGTTGTGCCCATTGAGCTCAGAAGCCGGGGCCCCAGTGGAGATCAGCCAGCCCTGCCCGGCCCCGCCCAGACCACAGTAGCCACCCAGGCAACCTCAGTCTGAATGTGCCTGGTACTTACCCACTTGGGGTGGTTGGTTTTGAGATTGCAACCCAAGATTTCTGACCCCAGATGCCTCGCATTTCTTTATTGTACGTCGTCATGTCAAATCCCACACAGAACCCTGCACCTCGAAATTAGGAGCGTTTTTATTTCCGTGGCCTTTTTCAGCAATTCTTTTCTACCATTTCTCCCAAACAGGAAGTCCATCTTGTTTATGCAAATTGATTTTTCCATTCTGAGGTTGTTTTTCCCTCCCTAAATCCTCATTTCCAGCTGCTTTGGGTCAGGGGTGAAGACAGAGCCTTCCAACAAGCCTTTTGGCATTACAGAGCTGAGAGCCATCTGTTTGGCTGTGGGCTATTCACCGCGGACCCGGCAAGCAACACGCTTCTGACCAGCGGTTGATAATTTGATAGCTCATCATTACCCAATAAATATGCTAATCATCACCCCTGAAGTGGGACTAAAACAGTGATTTGGTTGCAAAACATCTAGTACATGTCCAGAAGATGCAGAATGGATGTGATTCAGGCTTAACTTGATAAAACTGTCATTTTGTTATTTATCCCATGTCGTTTGCAGCGGCGCTGGGATCCACCCCCGGCCAAGCACGGGAGGTGAGAGGCCCTCCCTGTCATCTGATAAATAAGCAGACGCTCACTTTCTTTGACACACTCTCATTTTACCCCTTCCCCAGCTAGCTTTGTCAGGGTGAGTTTTCCTCTTCAGTAGTTCTAATAGATCACCTAGAAATCCAGGAAAATAATGAGAGGAAAGCTCGGACAGAGGAAGTGTTTCCTCCTTCCCCAACGTCTGACCTTGTCATCATTCAGTAAGTGCTTCTGCTCGCAAAGTGCCTTAAATTTAGATTCTGGAATCTGCTAAGGCACCTCAACTGGATGAATGTTCTTCTTAATCACATAATCATAAGCATGGCACCTAATACATGACATAATATAAAAGTGTTTAAAATTAATTTCTATGTTCATCAGTTCATCTTTTAATACTGATAAAGAAAATAAGCAAAAATCATTAAGGTATTTGTTTCTGATCCCATTACATTTTTACTTTCATTTAAAGGTTGTTATTATAAATAGATTAGCCTAAAATGAGGGCCTGGATCCTGTGACTCACATCTATCTTGACTATTTATGTCATCATCTATACAGACAGTGTCTTTTTGCATTTGGCTGGTGTACGACCTGTGAGACTGTACACAGCATTAGCAGCATTAAGTGCTGATAACGGCCATGAAAACTGATGTAAAGAGTAGACCTCTTAAAAAAATAAGTCAACTAGACTCTGAAAGGGAGAAAACAGCTAATAAGTATTTGAGCACACATGTGTGCTAAGAATTGGATAAGCATAATCTATTTAAGCCTTAAAATAACCCTCTGAAGTAAGTACTTGTATTTTCCCTGTGTTATAGAGAAAATGGAGAACTTTAGACAAGTAATCTGTCTTTTCCAATGTCATCCAGATAGCAAGAGGCTGGGATTCCATCTTGAGGTCAGCTTGAAACCACCTTTGCTTTGGAAATTGGGAAGCCAAGATGAGTCTGCAGGGAGAGGAGAAGGAAATGGGGATTTCCAGAAAGAAGCAGAGTTTCAGAGTGTTTAACAGAGGACATGTTCTCCAAGACAGTGCTGCCAGACCATCGGAAGTAAAGAGAGGTTCTGTCCAACCCCAATTCATCACAAACCAATACTTTCTCTTAAAAATACAGTAAATATAAAATACTGCTAAACAAAAATTTTAAAAACACATAATTTAAGGCCCCATCTTAATTTTTAGATATAATAGATAGAATTATTCTAGGACTTTGTTCTAGAAGTTTCTAGACACTTAGTGTCCGTCCTTCTCTCATGGGTAGGCAGGAGTTCAGTATCTGCCAGGGGTCTCAGGAAGACATGTGTGAAGCACGAACCCAAGATTTTGGTATTGTGGACCACTCTTAAGAAATCAGTTTGCCCCCCGCCAGGGTCAGCTCCAGATTCCACCTTTTCCTCATGAATGACAAACTGCAGCCATTAGAGCTGAGGTGCAGGACACAGTCTAGTGAACAGAAGACACATCTATAATTGCAGGGTGGTGAGGACAGCCCCTGCGTAGGTGCTCTGGCCACAGTGGGTCACCGGGACACATCTGTGAAATGGTCTTAGGGAAAGAAAACCTTCAGAGCAACATGAACACAGATGAGAACCATAAGGCCTAAACAGAGTCCGCATTTAAAGAAAACTAAGCTAAGAACATTTCTGGACCTCATAGACTCAAAATTCCTGGGGCTGAAAAATGCCGGAAGAACTTTCTGTCTCTGTAACCATCTACGCAAACACGTTCTCTTCCACCTCCATCCAACTTTCCTGCAGGGCTACCATGACTTTTTTTTTTTTTGTACCAGGAGTTAAACCCAGGAACATTAAACCATGGAGCCCCAGCCACAGCTCTTTGTATTTTTTCATTCTGAGGCAGGGTCTGGCTCAGTGCTGAGTCTGCATTTGAACATGCTATCCTCCTGCCTCGTCCTCCCAGGCAGCTGGGGCTACAGGTGTGAGTCAACATGCCCAGCTCTTTTAAGATTTTTAAAGATAGGAATTTTGGGCTCCTTTACTTTCTTCTGAGTCCTCTTTTTCTTTTTTCTTTTTGAGAAATGTGGTGTGGGGTGACTAATCCTCTCACAAATCAGACTAGTTTAGGAGGCCGAGGTGGGACTACAGCTGTCAGGTAAAGATGAGACCCCCAGCTTGGTTTATTGGTTGATAAGGTCAGTCAGGCTCCAGCAACATTAAACAGAGAGATGTCTGAAGGGAAGGGCAGTCACGGGGATACCTCCGAGCAACCCAGATTCCTTAGAGGGTCTGCATGGTCCTGGTAAATGGAGTCCAAAATGAGCGAGGAATGGCCAAATAGAGAAGCCCTCTGCATACAGCCCCCCAAATCCCAAGAGCAGGGGTGTCATGCCCTTCCTTCTGCCCACTGCTCAGGATGTAAAGGAAAGTACAGCTGGCGTGCACTAACAAATGGCGAGTGGGTGGCCCATGCCAGGGAAGGAGTCTGAGGGCAGCTGTGGAGACCACGCATCCCAAAACCTCCAAGCCCGTCCCCCTCCTGTCTCCTCCTGCTACGTTCCCCGCCCCCCCCCCGACTTCCTTCTAACTCTGCTGTCACAGAATTAAACCTATAGAAAAGCTGCACAAAAAATGGTACCACCAGGCTGGGGCTGTAGCTTGGTGGTAGAACATTTGCCTCCCATGTATGAGGAACTGGGTTCGATTCTCAGCACTGCATATAAATAAATTTAAAAAAGAACCCACTGGCAAGTAAAAAATATATTTTTAAAAATGCTACCACCTACATAAAGGTGCATTCAGCAGATTGCTCACCTGGCTCCAGCTCTGCCACCTTGGCTTCCTCTGTGTGTGCACATATGTGTACACATAGCACATGCATGTGCTGAATGCTTTTATCTTTCATCCTAAACACATCAGGTGTGTCTTCTGATAATAAGGGTATTTTATATCACTGCAATTCAGCTACTAAATTTAGGAAATTGGTAGCAGAATAACATAATACACATGCCACTTTTGAGTTTCACTAAATGTCCCAAGAACAAACACCATTTTTTGATGTTTTTTTTTTTTTCTGATCAAGATCCAATCCAAAAAAAAAAAAAAAAAGATCCAATCCAGAGTCTTGCACTGCATTTGATTGCCTTGTCCCTTTGACGCCCTCAATATGGACAGGATTTTGTGACATTGACAGTTTTTGTTTGTTTGTTTGTTTTGTTTTGTTTTTTGGGTACCGGGGATTGAACTCAGGGGCACTCAACCACCGAGCCACATCCCCAGTCCTATTTTGTATTTTATTTAGAGTCAGGTCTCACTGAGTTTCTTAGTGCCTCACTTTTGCAGAGGCTGGCTTTGAACCCACGATCCTCCTGTCTCAGCCTCCTGAGCCTCTGGGATTACAGGCATGTGTCACCTTTCCCAACACCACTGATGTTTCTTGAAAGGCGTTGGAGAGGTGTTTGGGGACTGCTCCTTCACTTAGATCTTTCTGTGTTCCATAGGGTTGGGTTCAAGTTACACATGGATGCTGTACAAGTGACACGTCTTCTCAATGCCCAGCAGGCACCTGGTATTGTTCTCTTGGTGAGGTTGACCTGGACCAAATGGGTGAGGTAATTTCCCAGTGGCGATTTCTCTGCTTTAAGGGTTTCACTTTTGTCTTTAACAAAAGTAATACGTGGAGTGATGACATTGAAAATGTTTAAGTATTCTGTCCCCCAACAAACTCACTCCATGGTTTTAATACAAATACCTGATTCTAGTCAGGTTTTTCACCATGGTGACCAAAATACCTGGCAAAAACAATTTTAGAAGAGAAAAAATTTGACTAGTGATTTCAGAGGTCTCAGTCTATAGATGGCTGATTCCATAGCTCAGGGCCAGGTGAGGCAGAGCATCATGGTAGAAGTGTGTGGAGGAGAGCAGCCCAGGATATGGCAACAAGGAAGCAAACTCTCCACTCATCAGGGACAAAATATAAACCCCAAAGGCATACCCCCAATGACCTATCTCCTTCATCCACTCCCCACCTGCCTATAGTTACCACCCTAATCCACTGATTAGGTTACAGCTCAAAAATCTAATCATTTCACCACTGAAAATTCTTTGCATTGTCTCAAACATGAACTTTTGTGGGACACCACATATCTAAACCATAACATTCCACTCTTGGTCCCCAAAAATGTATGCCCACCTCACAATTAAAATACATTTCATCCATTTCCAAAAGTTCTCATAGTCTAAAATAGTTTTAGCATTGCCCAAAAGTCCAAGTCCAAAATCTCATCAGAGAATGAAGACAAATTTCTCAGTGTAAGAACCTGTAAAAATTAAAAACAAGTTACACATATCCAATATATAATGATTTTTATTCCACATGGGAGAAATAGGGGCATAGAAAGAAGAAAAGGGACCAAAGCAGGACTGAAATCCAGCTGGACCAACAAGTTCTGTAGCTCCATGTCCAATATCTGGACACACAGCATGATGATGTTCTCTTCAAAGGGCTTGTGTAGCTCCACCCCTGTGACCTTGCAGGTTGCAGCTCACATGGGCTCTCTCTTGTTTCATTTCTGCTTGATTCCTGTAGCTTTTCTGGGCAAATGATCCACATGACTGGCATGTCTTGATTTCATGGATCTCCACTGCAGCTTCAGCTTCCTTCTCACATGTTCAGGCCTCACCCTCTCAAGGGCAACTGAAAGGATTCTGACACGGATACACTTTTTCTAGCCTCCCAGGCTATTTTTGGAATCTTGGTATATGCCTTTATACCCCCTCCCAACACACAACTCACATCCTGAATTCCTGCAGAACCAGCATCATGTGGTTGACATATAGGGCTGCCACCACCTTGAGCAGTAGCCAAGCCTACTGTGAGCACAGCTGCTGCAGCCTCTGAGTACCTGAACAGCTGAGCACAGTGAAATAACTTCTGAGACTGCCTGTACAAGCAGGGGTCCCCCATGGACTCCTCCCAAAGGAATTTTTGCTTTTACACTTTTTAGCCAGAGATGGGTGTAGTCTTGACAATTACTGAGATGCCCTCAAGCCATCTTTCCTATTATTTCTGGGTAAGTATCTAGTCCTTTTTTAGTGGCTATAATGTCTTTAGCACATATACTTCTTTAGCCTGAGTTTACTCACACTTTTCTCCTTTGCTTTCTTCTCTTGATTATCAAAATAAACTTGGTTAAAAGCCACCAGCAATATCCATGCCACTGCCTGAATGCTACGCTGCCTTGAAATTTCCTCCATCAGATTAATTAATTCATCACATTTAAATTCAGACTCACAGAAAGTCTCAAGACATGGAAAAAATGCAGACAACTTCTTTGCCAGAACATAATATAAATGGTCTATAGTCCAATTTCCAAGACTCCTCCTTCTCCTCTAAAACCTCATTATCCCAGTCTTTCCTGTCCATAGTCTTACTGACATTCTAGTCTTCTAAGCTTCCACCAGAATCACCCATTAAGCTCCACTGACAATGTTCTAAAACTTGTCTTGCTTGCATCTCTAAACTTTTCAAAATTCTTCCCCCTGCAAACCAGCTTCAAATGCTTCTGAACCACATGGTCAGGTTACTCACAGCAACATCCCCATCCCTGATGTCAATTTCCACAAGCTTTTTTACACTGTGATCAACATACCAGGCTAAAATAATTTGAGAAAGGGGAAAGTTTATTTGCTCATGATTGCAGAGGTCTCAGTCTTTAGATGGTCTATTTAATAACTCTGGGCCCAAAGTGAGAGCATCATGGCAGAAATGTGTGAGGAAGAAAGCACTCAGGTCATGGCAACAAGGAAGCAGAACTCTCTCTGCTCACAGGGCACAAAACATAAACCCCAAAGGCAGATGTCAGTGACCTATTTCCTCCAACCACTCCCCAACTGCCTATTGTTACCACCCCACTAATCCACAACTCAAAATCTAATCCTTTCACCTCTGAAAATTCTTGCATTGTCTCACACATGAGCTTGGCGGGGGCACCTCTTATCTAAACCTTAATACCTGTCTAATTTCTGCTCTCTTTTGTGGTCCAGTGGCCCATCTATGTAGTTCTAGCATTTGATTACATTGCTCAGTCCATGCCTGCACTGACCTGATCAGTTTTTTTTTCTTCTTCACTTTCTTGTTTTTATTTGTTCTAATTAGTTATACATGACAGTTGTTGTTAAGTTGTTGAATATTGACTCGATCTATTTATTGCACTCCATGAGTCCTTTCACTCATTTTGAAACTGTTCCTTTCTATTTCAGCATGTGAGGATTTGAAGAACAGTCATATTCACAGTTTATGCATTGGTCATGATGACACAGGAGGCTTCCACAGGAAGCCATAAATATTTTACCTCTTTCTCATGTTACTTCATGCATATGAAGAAGAATGATCTGACCTGAACTCTTTCCATATGAAATACCAGTTGCCTAAGAAAGTCTGGGCATAACAAGTGGAGAGGCAATCCTGAATTTAAAAAATCAAACCAAGTCCTGGCCAATCTGGGAAGTAAAGTGCCCACTCAGTGTGCAAGTCACAGTACAGCATCCTGCTGCCTCTGGAGCAAAATTAATTGCCAGAGTCTGGCAGGTCTCCAAACAACCACTGCTCTTCCCTTCATTATTGAAAACCTCTGCTGTCACTTCTTAATCAACGCTTCATTCGTAATTCTATGGGCTGCATTTTGCTGGCACACAGGGAGGGGATGGTGCAAATGGCACTTTTACTCAACAATTATTTTGCATGAGCATTTACGTTGGAACTCACGGTCTGGCAAGATTTAGACATTTTGGTAGTAAGAAGCCCTCAGGGCTCTCTGAGAAACAAACCGACTCCCAACAATGCTGAGTAGACACAGGGAAACTATTGTTCAAGGTCCTGGAACCTATTGTTCAAGGTCATGAAGATGCACCTGCAAACACTGGCCCATAAAGTGAAGTGGGCAAGCACTCTTTCGCTTCTCCCCCGCCCTCCACTCTCTCTCTCTCTCTCTCTCTCTCTCTCTCTCTCTCTCTCTCTCTCTCTCTGTTTTTGCCATCAGTGCAAAAAAACAAAAGAGATCAATAAAGAACCATTGGCCACAAAGGGGAAATATCTTTAACATTTATTAGGAAGCTCTGACTAGCTTGCTTTCCTGCTTACTTTGGGAACATGGTGAGAAAAGATGCGACCTTTTTTTTTTCCCAGACAAGGTCTTCATGCTCTAATCCTTTCCTCATCTGCAAAACCCAGTAATTCAAACCACATAGTGAAATATTATTAGCATAAGGAGCAGAATCCCCACTCATCCCAAACACTGGGAAATTAACCAATACAAGCATGGGAAGGGAATTTTAAGATGTTTGCTCTAATGGTAGTAGTGGACAGCATGCCAGGTGAACTGGGGCCTAGGAAAGGTACACAAACACCATGTAGATTTACAAGACCCATGAGACCTGCTTTTTTTTTTTTTTTCCCCTATTGGAAATTTGTCATGACCATCTGGTATGTGCAGAGGTCACATTATCTAAACCCCAATGTCAAATAAAACTGCCAAAGGTTCAAATCCATTTTCTTAAAAATTCTTCTGGGACAAACATTCTATAACCTCTATTGGAAAGAATAAATTTAAAGTAGGTCTGATTCTAAGAAGGAGCCAGTAGGTCATACTGTGTTTATATAAAAGGACAGAGTCAATTCAACTGGTATTAATTGAGCACATATGTAGGTTATGCTGGCATACAGGTATTTGGAAGGGACCCAGACAGGTGGACCTGTTAATCTATTCGGCTAGAGTCACCTCTATGGCTTAAAATTCCTCGATGGCTTCTTCTCTTTACACTTCAGATAAACCCAGGCCATTTTCCAAGGCACATAAAGTCCCCTGGTCTGACCTCTGCTTTTTGTGAATTTCCTCTTTAATCACCCACTCCCCACCTGAAGTTCAAGATGCTCCATCCACATGGGAATTTTCTCAGTCCCTTGAGTCTGCCAGCATGTCTGTCTAGGGATGTGCGTATTTGCTGTTCCCGGCAAGAGAAGAGCAAGATCCTTGCATGCCTGGTTTTCAGGTTTCAGCTCAGAAAACCTTCCCCGTCCATCTGTCGCTGTGAATCGGCTCTTTAAGCCTCTGCAAGCCTTGCCTATTTCCTCCCCCATTCCCAGTAGAGAGCTCTTCAGTCCTGTTCACTACACTATCTTCAGGAGAACTGAATAACTGCATGTTGAAATAACAAAAGACTAAATGAAAGAGTCTATAAAATATGGAAGTTGTGTGGTATAAACAACGTTGGATTCTGTTTCACCTCTTAAGCATCTCTGCCTTGCATTTTAAGTATTCTGGATGAAGTTTAATGTCCTCTAAAGACCAAGAGCTCTTTAAGGTTAGGGATTCTGCCTCCTTTGTTCTCTTTCACTCTGTAGCACCCCCATTGCCCAGGAAAATTTGATAAATATCTAGGGGAAGAAAGGAAGAAAAGAGGGAAGAAAGAAGAAAAGAGGTGGAGGAAAGTGGAAGAGAGAGAGGGAGAGACAGAGGGAAAGAATTTGTCACCAGAGGGACAATGACTTTTCCTGCAGGACACACTGAAGCAAGCAACCAAGAGTTTAATGTTGGGACTTGTAATAAAGCGGATTCCATTCTCAGGATTAATTCAAAGCAGAGAAGTGCTGTCATGCATTGGAGGGAGTGTGGAAGGTGGTATTGGAGAATTCTCCACTGGGCAACTCTGAAAACCGTGGGAAGCCAGAGCTGAGCAAGTGAGAGACATGCTTTCCCAAGAGCTCTGAGCAAAGATCTTTGGAATCAGGGAAACAGATGGTCTGCCTTATTAAAGGGTGCCTCTCAAAGGCAAATTCTTTTCTATTTTCTTCTAATCCTCACCTTGACAAAAGGTGAATTCCTCCTTTTGAATGGGTGTCCCGAGGGCCCCTATTTTCAGCCCCACCTCCCCTGTTCAGAAACAGGACATTCAACCTCTGCTGTCTCCTTGTGCTTGTGAAGAGGGAGCTGAGCGCATCCCCAGTAGCCTAAGGGCACCACTTTTACCCATAAGAGGAAAGATGCATCTCGGAGATGGGGTATGAATTGCATTCCCATCTGAAACTTGGCTGTAGGAGAAAAGCACCTAAACTGCCACATTTACACACAAACATCTGCTGTGTTCCGATAATACCACTCTCCTACTAGGATGCTCTCTGCAAAGTGCCCTGGAATGGCTCCTTCATTGCCCATTCCGTGCAGACAGCATGACGTGGTGAACAGAGGGAACCACTCTGAGCTTGGACACAGACTAAACCTGGGTTGCTGACAGGACAGATAACCTCCATGGATCCATTTCTTCTATTAGACCAGATAAATGTTAAGTATCTTAAGAAGAAAAACATTAAAAGGAGATTGAGAATTACAAGTAAAGGTGGCTTCTTCTGCCTTCAAAGGGAGTCCCCAAGTTGACGTCAGTGACAACCTATGCCTGTTTTCTGTTTACTTTGGGGTGTTTTGATCTAACTTGCTGGCTCTCAAGACACTGTCACCAGACTGGTAGCATCAGTATCACCTGGGGAATTGTTGGAAATAAAAAGTTCCCAGACAGGTGAATCACAGGCTCTGTGACGGGGACCCAGAATCCTGCATTTTGGCGAACAGTCTAAGTGATTCTGAGGCAAATTCATATTTGAGAACCACTGCCCTAGAGGAAATGCTTTTGTGGGTTCTACTGATGTGGTCTCCCCTGACCTCCAACAGCTCTCTTTACCAGCTGTGGCCCTGGCCTTCCAGGAACTCTAATGCCACCCATCGCTAAGGACAGAGCACATGGCTTTGCTGAACTGTCAGCGCATGCCAATTCTCCAGCACAGTCACTGGTACAGGATGAGCAGATCCAGAAGAGGAGAGTTTTAGAATTGGGGTGGGAAATGGACACTTCCAGTGAGAAAGTGGCTTATGGGAAATAGTCTCTCGGGCACCATGAAGGGAAAAGTGCTTAAGATGAACCAGACACAGTGGAAGGAAGATGGAAGCTAGAGGGAAGCCCAGGCTGGTGTCACCGCTGGCACGGCCTATGCCTTGGTGACATCAGTTCTGCCACAGATGCACCTCTTCTGAAGCAGAACGTGACCTGCACTAGTTGTTTGGTGCTGGTTCCAACCAGGTCTGGTACCATCGTAACCAAGTATCCTAAACCTAACCCCCACACCAAGTATGAACAGTGAGGTCCTTTTCCCTAGTCCCCAAAGAGAGGACAGAGTCAAACACTGGGAGAATCAAATGCTCCCCATAAGCATAGTATGGTTGTGTTTTCTGCTAAGACTACGGAGAAGGCAGATGTGCCTGGGGCGAGGGAGGTCAGGGGGCCAGGAAGACAGGAAATATTTGAGAAGCGGGAAGGAGGTAAGTGAGACGGTGAGTTCACGACAGGTTAGACACTTGAGGAGAATGTGGCCATGAAGAAGTGTTCTCCAGGGGAGGGGGACTGATCAGGTAGGGCATTGCTCTAGCACTTCCCTGAGAGAGTCAGCCAGGTCAGATGGTGAGTGGTAGAGCTGCGATCCCAGCCAGTCCGCTGGCACTGGGGTCCCCTCACGTGTGCACTGGGATATGCTCAGCCATCCAGGCTGAGATTCTTCATGCCTATGGAAACTTCCCAAAGGTGTGCTCCATGCTCAGCCAGTTCTGAGTTGCTTGAGGAGACTATAGAAAGGGGGTGTATCTCAGCTTGAGGTACAGCCATGCAGAGAGTGTGCCCAGGCACTGAGGGGGATGTTCAGAGCCAGGCGGAGGCGGAGAAGCTGGCGGCCACACCATGAGACTCAGAAGTGAGTGTGCAATAATAAACCCCCTTCCCACCTGGAAAGCGTGCTGCTTTGTGGGGGCGCGGGGAGGAAGAGTAAAAAATTAAAAAACAGCCTCATGACATTTCCACGGGGCCTAAAATGACCATCCTGTGCAATCAAGTTCCCCCTTTGACAAAGTTCTCTGTAATCTAGACAAATCCTATTTCAGAGGTCAAACTAGTGAAGAAAGAACAAATATACTCATAAATAGGTTTTATTTGTCCTTTGAAAGACCAATGAAGATTTACGATTCATTTGTATCATTCACTCATTGGAAGGGGCGTATGAAATTTAGATTTCAGGCTTAGACTTCCCTTGGAATCCTCGAGGGAACATCTGCCTAGAAGGCACAGGGCTGCCCTTCAGGCAGGGCGTGTGTCTCCAAGTCCCCTCCACCTCCACTGTTGCTGTCTGTATTCACTCATGTCAACTGCCTGTCCGAGGAGGTCATCAAAATCACAGCTCTGCCCTGCTTAGAACCTCCTCTCAGTCAACAAACCCCTTGGCCAGTCGGCCTCATAGCCTCCTGCACCCTCCCACCGCCAAGGGCCTCCCCCATTCCGTTCCTACCCCCTTCCTGCCCCTCTTTGTGACTGAGTTTTTCTGATCACTCAGGAGCCAACTGATACCCATCTAATCTAGAAAAAGTCCGAATACTTTGGTCAATTTGTTCTCTCCCTTTTCTGATTGATAGAATTTCTTTTCCAAGAAAGCATTTTGGATTATATATGGCATGATGACATTTTATTTCTGCCTTTATCTTCCTTAAAAATGGAGACAGATAATGTGGCAGGAAAAAAAAAAAAAAAAAAGCAAAACAAAACAAAAAAACTAAAACTCTACTAAAGCATATGGAAACTGCAAAGGAAGTGAAACACAAAAACTCTGACCAAGACCTCAAGACTATTGAAGTTTGAGACCAAACCGTTTTTGTCACAGGCTCAGGGCTTTTCCTGTGCCTAGCAGCATCCCCAGCCCCTATCCACCAGATGCCAGTAGCAATGTCCTCAGACCAAAAGCATCTTCAAATGTTCTTAAATCTCACTAAAAATGTAAAATAGTAGGAAGACCCTGGAGGCAGACGCAGGCTGTACCAGGACATCATACCCCACTCCTTCCAGCATCGACTCCGATCTCTCGCAGGGAAAACGGCCATGTTTCTTTTGGACACCGTCTGCCTGGCTGGCTGAGCGGTGCACCAGGACCTTCTCCCCTCTGCAGCTCAAGGACCCGTCACTAGCCCTGGCCCAGGGGGCTCGTTCTCCGGAATTTGCCTCATGGGCAAGAAATAAAGCTCAGGTTCATGCTCCTCACCACAGAAAGGGGCAGTGAAAGGAAACGCAGGCAGGTTCAGCAGCCAGCACCTTCTGGAACTAAGTTCCTGGAATCTCTTCTAAGCCTCAACCTCTGTGCACCTTTCCGGTAACTCCCTCTTGCTTATTGGGTCAGGTTTCTCTTGCTTCCCTCCAAGGAGACCTCACCAACAGAATTATTCACAGAACCTTGCTTAATAAGAAAGGAAATCAGCAAGAAAACAGAAAAGCCCTAGCAGGGTCTAAGACTGAATATATAAATATATATATCCATATGAATAAATACATAAGTATTATCACCCCCATTAATATGTTTGATTACATAGGAATATGTGTATCAAGATATATAGGAAATAATATATTTCAACGTTTAAAAGTAATTATAGTTGGAATATGACATTACAGTTGATTTATTATTATATTTTCTATATGTTAATTTTAATATTCTCATATATCACATGTCGATTTTTTTAAAGCCCTATGCATTTTTAAAAGAAACATCTTAAGTGCCCCAGGCTATTATGTATGATATATGCTACTTCATGTTTTATCTGTCAAACATCTAGTTCTCTGCTAACAACTGAACCTCATTTGAACCAAAAATGTATTTATTTTACTTATCTGAAATCAAAGTAAATGGTGCTGATGGAATTGAGCAACCTCAATTTACTCCACATTTACCCACACCATCTTACCATGTGACATCAAAGCACTTTCGTGTTGAAGTCAGACATTCACATTAATTAGGAAAGTATGCTTACTAATTACTAAGGAGTTGCTGCCATAACCCTTAATAACTTGGAATGTTTGCTGTGTCCCAATCAGTTAAGTGAAATTAGAAAAAGCCTTGATAACCAAAGCAAATTCGGAAGGACCACACTGGGAGACGTATAATTAACAAGCTCCATTATCTAAACTTTCATTAAAGATAAACAATCAAATGTTGAGATATGAAAGGCATAGCTTTTAATTAAACTGCAGCATCCTTTCAAGACCTGCCTCCCCTCTGGCAAACATTTGTCAGCGTGAGTCCCAAACTGTCATCCTTGCCCAGTGTGGCAAGTTGATTCTTCAGCCGGTTCTCCCATCAGTTGAAATAATGTATTAAAGTATGAATGCAGCGACAACAATAAATTAAACTGAAAGCGGTAGTCTCATATTTTGCTACTTAAAAACATTCCCCACCTCTTCAGAGACTTACAGAAGTTCTGAGTACCCAGGGTTTGAGGCAACTTCTTTATTTCTAGACTCACCCCACGCAGGCTTCCTTGGTTGCCAAGGACACACACTCTCTAATGATTTTAATTATTTGCTTTCAGGAACTGGAAAAGAAATAATCAGCTCTTCTATTTTAAGGAATATTTTAGAAACCTGAAAATCAGAGTAAAATAAGAAAAAAAATAAAAATAAAAGAAAGAAATGAAAAAGAAACCCCTCTGCATGGCCTCGGCCTCCTGCACAGGAGCCAGGCTACCCAGGAGGGCACCGGGCCCCTACTTTTCTCCAGCCCATTCAGAAGGGAAATGCGGCTTCCGTGTCGTCCATCAGCTCCGCCGGTCCAGCCTCTGCTCTGTCTCAGAGACTTTCCACTGGTGCCCCTCTGCCGGCTTCATTTCTGCCTGGCGCTGGCGGGTTTCCAGCGGGACCCCACGGGCTGGGCATTAGCATTCCGCCGACGTGCGGCCGGCTCTGCATCAGCCTTTCTCACGTCCTGGACTTGGCTTCCCTCCCCAAACTGGGCGATGCTGTGTTCAGCTGGATAACCAGCGCGCACTGCGGGCCGGCCCCACAATCTGCGGGGAGGCGGTACATACAGGGCACCAGGCACCAGGATGAGGAGTCGGACAGGCCGGGTTCCAGTACGAACTGTGCTCCTGTGAGACGAGTGACCTTGCTGGACTGCCTGTGTCCTCTGCCTTTATTCCTTCCTCAGGGAAAGTTAGCACAGTGATGGCACCTTCCTGGGAGTGTAGAGAGAGCTCTGGAGAGGGAGCCAGGGCACACGCGACACGCTTAGCCCATACCCGGCCCCCAGCAAACACCCAGCAGCTGGCACCTCCCTTTACTCACCATTTGCCTCTGCAGGCCAGGTCTCGCACAGACATTTGCCAACGTGGTATGATTTAAAAGCCACTGAATGCACCTATCTTGAAAATTCTCTAACCTCTTTGCAGGAGCCTGGATCCCATTACTCAAATCACCTAAGGTTTTCCTAACAAGAAACTCATAAATGCAAAAATATTCACTAGGAAGAAGAGCACATTAAGCCATTTTCACTCATTAATAGCAATTACTTTTTCAATTAGCTGTCCAACCAGCAGATTCGTGTTTAAATTCAACATGTATATGCTGAACAGTTACCAGTGCGAGAGACTGCTACAGCTAAGAAGAAAGTAGAGTTGAGGAAGAACTGGTCCCTGGTTTCAAGGGACTCACAAGTTGATGGATCAACGGATGTGCATGGATGAGCACAGGAAGACGTAAGGAACACCACTGGATGTGAGATTGTTGTGCACGCATGCTTTTATGGGGGTATCAATTCCTTCCTACACAGAAGAAACTGCATGTGGGCTATGGTGCTCACCTGTCCACCCATCCATCCATCCATCCACCCATCCATTCATCCATCCATCCATCCACCCATCCATCCATCCATCCATCCACCCATCCATCCATCCACCCATCCATCCATCCATCCATCCATCCATCCATCCATCCACCCATCCATCCATCCATTCCTCCAGCAGATACTTATTGAATGTCGGTTACTCACAAAGCAAGTGCTAGGGACTGAGTTCACTAAAATGGTGAACAAAACAGATATTGATACTGCCTGCATGGCACGACTGGCCCAGAAATGTGGTGGACTCATCCTAAATGGACATAAATGCAGTTAGGGAGGGGAGATGGAAGGCAGGAGAGTCTCATGGTTAGAGTAGAGGCAGGAGGTGTGATTGGGAAGACCTCTAGAAGAAGGGATGTTTCCAGGGAGAACTGGATTAAGCTGAGAGAATGACTGAGTGAGGACAAAGGGAAAGTATGGTGCCGCCCAAGGTCTTGAAATCAAGTCCAGAGGCTAGAAATTGAAGAGCAAGGCAGAGTGAGGTGACCAGGGCTACGGATCTTGAAGGCCTTACCAAGAAGCCGGGGTTGTCTCTTCCTCTGCAGAATGGAAACCACTGCAGGGCTTTAAGTGCGGGTGAGTGATGCTACTTAACCTCATTTCAATAGTTTCTGCTGTGAAGAAAATGGATTACAGGTTGACACAATTTATGGAAATTAAGGCCATAGAGTTTGGGGCTTTTTTGGGCGGGTGAATCAGGGTACCAGGGATTGAACTCAGGGACACTCCACCACGGAGCCACATCTCCAGCCCTCTTTTGAATTTTATTTACAGACGGGGCCTCACTGAGTTGCTTAGCACCTTGCTTTTGCTGAGGCTGGTCTTGAACTCGTGATCCTCCTCCCTCCCTCCAGAGCCGCTGGGATTACAGGCATGCACCACCGTACCTGGCTAGTACATACAGTCTTAAGGTCACTGCAGTTATCCATGGGATAAGATCAAGTGCAAAACAGTCTTGTTCATACCATCTGCAGAATGGGGCACACCATGCCTGCTGGTAGGGTGACTTGTGAAGAGCAATCAGTAAAGTCCCACAAAATGTTTAGAACACTGCCGTGCACAGTGAAGAGGCAGGCCACTAGCTACCATTGTCAAACATTGCTACCACTGTGGTTACGCAGGAGATTGACAGGAGCTGACTCCATCGCACCCAGTGGCAAGAGAAGTGTCACTGCCCAGTTAAGCAATTTCCCCAAGTTTGTAAGTCTACTAAGTGGCAGAAATCGGCTCAGATACCGGCAGTCTGGCTGCAGAGCTACTCTCTCATCTGCACTTCTGACCTTCTAATACACACATGGACTTGTCCTGCAGAGGATTTTGTAATAAGATTTTCAAATTGAGTAGTGGATTAAAATATCTTCTCATTTCTATAAAAATATTCCACAACATCATTTTAATGTTTGAAGCATAATTCATTTAACCTTTTCATAAAATATAGAGATTGCATCCATGCTTTTTAATATTATAAATAACGCTGTGAACATTTCTTTTTCTTTTGTTTCATCAACATTAGTGACTTCCTTCAAGAATTAATTCTCAGGAGAGGGGTCAAAGTACATGAATATTTCAAGGATTTTTGCACATATGAGTGATTCTCCAGAAATGGAGCACCAGCACATTTTCTTATAACTTTTTCTGCTGATTCTTCTCTGACCACAAACTAGCCATGGAGCACTTGAGGTGACTCTCAGGACCACATCAACCGTACCTCTCGAGATGTCTGCCATTCTCTTCTCTCTGTTGTGCCCGTAAGTTTCTGTGGCAAAGGTGCTAACGTGGAAATCCCAGCTGGGCCTTGGCAGGTAGAGAAGATGGGTGAAGACCTAGAGAGGGGCAGCTTTGCCCACACGTGCTTGGTTCAGTCCTGCTGCCACAAATCTGCTTTCTCAGGCTGGCACACCGGTATCAAAGATGAAGCACTGCGTTTCAGGATCAGATGCTCTAGGTTTAAATTCTGATCAACTCTGTCCTTAGGTAAGTTACTTTCTGAGTCTCAGTTTTCTCATTGTAAATTATCATGTATCAATAATACTGGTAATAAATTGAGAAGAATATATTTTGTCCATACTTAAAATGCATCTTTTCGCCTCTTTTAATACCCCTGAAATAGGGATGTCATGCAACTGATGATTTTATAGTTCTTCACAACTGAGCCTGGTTCCATACTCTAGCAGTCCTTATTCCTTAGTGGCCATGGTAGGGAATTCTAAACATGACCTTCCAATGACACTCCCCCTTCTGTAATCACCTCCTCTTGAGTGACCGGAACCTGTGCATAGGATGAAATGTCCTCTGGCGATGACCTCATGCTATGTAGCAAGGAGGAGATCTCCAGATTGGCCTATTGGAATCATCGGATCTCTTAAAAGCAGTGGGCTTTCCCTGGCTGGTGGGCAAAGGTCAGGAAGACTCACAGCGGCATAGAGATTTGAAGAGATCAGAGCATGTGCTAGTCAACTTCTCATCACTGTGACAAAAATACCCAACAAGAACAATGAAGAGGAAGAAAGGTTTATTTTAGATTCCCAGTTTCAGAAGATTTTCCTTCCTGGTTTGCAGCTCCATTTCTTTTGGCCTGAGGTGAGGGAGAGCATCATGGCAGAAGGGCATGGCAGAGAAAAACAGTCAGCTCATGGCAGGTGGCAAGCAGGGAAAGAGGAAGGGCTGGCCCCAGTGACCTGCTTCCTCCAACTAGGTCCCGCCTCCTAGCAGTCCATCCAGCTGTCAGTGTATCAATCCATCCAGTGGATTAGTCCAGAGATGAGGTCAGAGTCCTCATGAGCCACTGGTTTCCCAGAGACCCACCTCCGAAACTTGCTGCACTGGGGACCCAGCCTTCAACACATGAGCCTTTAGGGGCCATCACAGATCCAAATAATAGCTAAGACCCTGGCAGAGGTGGCTTCAAGGAATAGGGGTCTATCACCTCTGTAGGGGTGCAGGGCAGCTCAGCGGCCTACCAGGATCTTGGTTCCTTCCTAGCTTTGGCCCAGCACCCATGATATGCTGGCTTCTACCTCCGTGCTTCTGCCTGGGCTGCCCCGTTGCCTTGGTCTTGGTACACGGCAGAGTTGAGGGCAAAGGAGACCTTCTGGTGCACTGACCGTTTCCTTTGAGAAAAAGACCTTCTCTGGAATTCTTGCTGACACCTCCACGTTTACAAGGGAATCTGGGAAGTGGACATGTATTTTTCTTCTTGGCATATTGCTACCCTGATCAAAGTCACTGTGTCGGTGACAAGTGGAGAATGAGGGTGCTGGAGAGGTCGCCAGCAGCACCTGCCACAGGTGGCACCTGCCACAGGTGGCAGGACCATTGGCATCCCTTCTGGTCTTTCACCGGTCTCCCATGCAGCCTAGAGTCTACCCTTCCTGGATTTGAATATACAGAGTTTTCAGAACTTGTCATCTGTTCTTGCTTTACTGGGAACTTGAGAATTTCTCCCCCTCTTTAATGACAAAAATAATGGTCTCTCTTCTCTTAACCATTTTCTTTTTGTCTGCACCCAAGGTTCTCAGAAATAATCAAATACAAATAGCTCTTCAAATTTTCTAGTACCTCCTTTGAAAGCCCTCAGGCAACATTTCCAAGAAAAACAGAAATACCAGTTGCTCTCTCCTGGGTCAAAGAGTCACCCATTGAGGTAGAGTCCTTCGGAATTTTCATCTGGTTCTGGGAGTTATTCAAATGACAATAATGAATTTCTGAAGAGAGAAACTTTCACTGATTTTTTTTCTGTTAAGTAAACAAAGAAGGTATTCCATCTGTCTGTAAGAATTACTTTCAGTTGCTTTTTTTTTTTTTTTTTTCTTTTCCTGTTAGAAGGAAAGAACATGCCAAAAGAATTAGTGGCAAACTTTCAGAAAATATGGCTTATATTTAATTTTGTAAATCAAGAGAAATTGCCGAGCATCTCTGAGTGGAAGTTGGATTCCTTCTTCCCTAATTTGCTCTGTGCACCTGTCAGTATGTAGGCAACAGCAGTACTCCTGGAGTCGTGTTTCTTTTGTGCTTTAGTGCAAGGGAATGCATGTGGCATCCGGCAGGCTGGGTGACAGAGCTGGACTTACAATAAAGTACCAGGAGGTCGTAAAGACACCCAAAACCCAAGAGCTGAGCTTCCACATTCACCACAGGGGGAAAACACTGACCACGCAGGATCCCTGCAGATGAAACGAGATGAACCAACCCACGTGTGTATGTGAATGTGTGTGTGTGTGTGTGTGTGTGTGTGTGTGTGCGTGCATGCACAGATGTCGTGGATTTCATGGAATAAAGAATGAAATAGTCCAGTTTCCACCTAAAGGTCTTGCATCCACAAGTCCACAGCGTCCTCCTGCTGCAACAGAAACGACCAGCAGAATAATAACTCAACAGGGCTTGTATTAGGCTTACCAAGGGGGAAGGGTAGTTATCTACATACCAGAAACGTGGAGGAATTGTACCTGAGAGCACACTGTGGAATCAGACAATGCAGAATGCAGTGGCTTCATTCCCAGTAGGAGTCGTTGGTGTGGAGATGGTGGACACTGTCCTTGGGCCACTCCTCAGTGGCACCCTCTGGCCCAGGGAAAGAATGACAGGCTGGAGGTCACAGTGGCATAGGGCTGCCGTACAAGAGTGTGAGTTGTGTTCTGCACAATATTTAGGACCTGCTTACCCTAAGAAATATGATTCATCATTTACCTGAAATCAAAGTTTAACTGAGCATCTTATATTTTTATTGGGGAAATCTGGTAGCCTTAAACCAGGAGCCTTAAACATGAGTGGAAAGTAGAAAGCCAGAGTCAGCCTGAGCCTGGTGCCAGCAGAGGAGCACAACTAGCCTGTGCGAAGAAACGTCAGATCATCAAAAGAGGGTCAGACTCTGATGCCATGAAAGATCATAAGAGTGGTTCATTCATGGCTTTCAAAGATCCTGCAGGGCTGCGCTGGTTCAAAGAAATGAAGATGTGTGACTCCATGTGGGATGAGCAAACAGAACATCTGTGTGGAGAAAATTCTAGTAATTTTTAAAAATATTCGGGTAAGGTATATTCAAGTATAGGAAAGTACAAATGTATCAGTCAGCATTCTGGTTTTGAGAAATAAAAATTGATGAGCTGATTTTAAGTGGAAAAAGAATCAGTGAAAAGTCTACTGAGAAGCTCAGGAAATTCTGAGGTGCATCATTGGAGTCAGGCTTCGGAAGTCCACAGGGATCAACAGCCAGGACCAGGCCGTCCCAAGGGCTGCGGGCTCCAGGGCTCCATCACCGCCCACCGCGTCTCTCCTGCTCCCGGGGAGACTCGCCGCTCCAGCTGCTGCTGTTACCATCTCGCATCATCAAGATCCTCAGCCTCTGGGGTTCCTATTCCTCCCCTGAGCAACACTCAGTCCAAACCAGAGAGCCTGTGTCTCTGAAGCTAGCCAAGGTCTGGCTCCATGACCCAGTTACAAAAATGAGTGGAGAGCCAAAAGCTGGCAGAGGATCTTCAGTGACACGAAGAGGGTTCAAACCCTGAGAGTTAACAAAACAGCACACCGTCCCCCGGGAATGAAAATACATTAAAACATTAGCAGCCTCTTTCTATACGGTTATCTATTTGGTGAAATATATTCGTCTTTAAACAGTTCTGCATTTTCTAAATTGTCTACAATGAATATTTATTTTAATTACTTTTTTTTTAAAAAAAGTTTATTAAAAAAGACTTCAAATGTCTCTCACAAACCTAATGATAATTATTTCCACTCATTTAATGTTTTATATCCTTTTGGTGGTAATGAAACATTGTTTACAGTCTTATTTTTCATCAGGATATTAAAATATTTTTCTGGCTCATAAATTCATTCAAATGTGTCAAGGAAAATTCCCTCAAGAAGAGGCTGTGCAAAGCAGAGCTCAACGTGTTAGAAAATATTACCAGTTTCCTTTAGACAAGATCCCTAAGAGGAAATGAATGATACCGCTTCCTTACAGTAATGGTACTTGGTACAGTAAGGGGCAAGGCTGGCAGGCATTGGCTCCATCCATTACTGTCTCTCTAGCACATGCACCTTAGGAGAAAGAGAGCCATCAGCATATATTGTGACTTACGGGCCATGTAAATCAACCAGATGAGTGCCCGCCAAGAGATGCTGTTTGTTTTGCTGGTGGCTCCTCACAAGCGCCCAGAACTTGTTATGGTCTTGTTTATACAGACACAGATATTTTTATTCAATGTGTATGGCAATACCTTATTAGTCTTTAAAGGAGGGAGTATTAGCCAAAACGCAAACGAGTCTTGCTTGCACTTCATTTACAAGCAAAACAAAACCCCAAGGCCTTTGGCCAGTCCCACCCTCCAGTGAAGATGTGGACTGAGCAATCGCAGCAGCAGAGGTGGCTCCAGAGCCAGGGAGGCACCCCTGAAGGCCAAGGTGAGGAGTTCCTGCATCCTGCGCAGAGGAGCCGGTCTTTCTGTGGGACCTCATTGTAATGCTCTGCCCTTGTCATGTTCTTTTTCATTGGTAGACACTTGGAAGCAGCCCTAACCTTATTATATTCATTATTAGCTGCTGGCTGGAGATAATTCAATTTCTCAGTTCATCTGCCGTTGCTTAGAAAGGGCCACATCATTAGTATTTCCATTCAGTTGCTACATGATGCTAGTCGGCACAAACAAGCAAGCCAGGGTGGCCGGTTCTCATGCTTAATCTCTCCTGTCCTTCTTAGCCACATGCCAGCTGTCACGCCCTCTCTGACAGGGACTTACACACACCAGTGCTGAAGAGCACAGAGGCTGGAATCAGAGCACCAGGCTTCAAACCTCCCCCCACAACTCACCACTGAGCACACCGCCTTCTCTGAGCATCTGTAAGGGGCCGGTGATAAAATGAGTCCCTCTCACATGATTGTCAGAAGGAACAAATGGAAGATGACTGTAGACATGTAGCGTGTTTAACTTATAACCCACATATATACACAGGTACATGGCCACACACATGAAATGAGTTGAACAAGAACACTAACTCAAAAAAAAAAAAACAAAAAAACCACTAACTCCAAGTACAAGGAATTTATTTCTTCTCTGACAATCCTGTTCTAAAGTTTCATCTGATCAGAATAAGTCTTGGGAAACCCTTTGAATCACTCATAGCGGATGGAAGTTGAAGTCCTCTCGAGAAGTGTAGATGGGCTGGTCTTTGTTCCAATGTGAAACTAGACCACTGTTTTACTGCATGGAGTATCTGTGGTGGCTGGAGGCTGGCTCACAGACATTGGTGGCCTGCCCCAAGTGCCAGCCCTTCTCTCACCACAAGGCACAGAGAGCCTGTGGAAAGATCTGGGGGAGCAGATGGGGCCTGGCAGCTCATTCTCAGCCCTCCAGCAGGTGCTTAAATTCTCTCTCCTTCCCGACCACGCCTCCCTGATTTCAGTGCAAGTCCTAGGTGGATGGACACAGCGTGGCTTACATGACCTGCACTCAATGAACAAGAAGAAGTGTGTTTCACGGCAGTGGAGCTAGCCTGTGTTCTTCCTGTGTTTGGGTTTGAGACTCATTTCAGGGTGTCCCTTGCACACAAGAGGCCCGGGACTAGTAGTAGGCATGTGGAAAATGCAGATTCCTGGGCTCCACCCCAGAGGTAGATTCTGTGCTCCTGGGTTTGACCCTGGTTTTAATGAAGGTGATGGATGACAACTAGGAAATACTGCTTTAGTCACTGAGAACTTGGAGTCTATTCAGGGCCTAATTCAGGTCCCTTTCACGCGTCTGACAAGTCAAATGGATTAATCCCTTGCTGAATTGAGCAACAACTGAATTAAACTGGAGGCTTCTGCAGAAACAACTGGAGACAGCAATTGCAGAAGGTGAAGCAAAGTGCCAGTGAAGACATTCACTAATAATAGTCAAAAGCAATGTCCAGTAATGGTCCCAGCCCCAGGTCCTTAATTCCTAATGCCAGTGCTCTAGTATTTAACATACCAACACTTCAAAGTTTAAAAAAATAGCGGTAACACCCACACATACGTGCGCGCATGCGCGCTCACACACACACACACACACAAAGCACAGCTAATTTTTTTTTTTCCTTCCAAGTAGAAAAAGAGCAAGAGCAAACATTGCATTTATTAATTCCAGGCAAAGGTTCAACATGAAATGAATTCCTAAAAAGACAGCAGAACCAAATGCATTATGGTATCCTGGATGTGATCCAGGCACAGGGAAAGACAGCGGAGGAGAAGCTGGTGGTATCCAAATCCATGGAGGAGTTTAGTCGATAGCAATGTACCAATGTGATTTCTTAGTTTTGGCAAGTGTACCTGGTCCTGTGACAACATTGGAGGAGACTAGGTGAGGAGCATGCACCAGTTCTCTGTTATCTCATCTTTGCACATTTTCTATAAATCTGATGTTACTCCAAAATAAGAAGGAAAACTATTTGAAAGCTGTGACTATAGAGCCTAGTATTTCTTTTTTCAAAAATCCAGTCAGATGCATCCATTTTAAAATAATTTCATTTTATTCATATGATGTTGAGGATCAAACCCTGCACCTCATTCATATTAGGCAAACACTATATCCTGAGCCACAACGCCAGCCCGGAGTTTCTGAACATGAGTGACAAGGTCCAATAGATCTAAGCTGGGCTCCTGGACCTACTCTGCTGGCTGGCTAGCTTGGCACTGGCTCTGCAATGTCAGCAAGTCACTCAATTTCTTGGGCCTCAAGCTCTTCATCTGCTAAGTGGGGCTGATAGTAGCTTGCCTGAAGATGCAGTGAGCATTAAGCGTTCAAAACTGGGATGGGAACTAACCCAGACCCATTGGGTGATGCCCATTCTTACCCTCAGCAAGTCAGCCTCAGCTTCTTCCAGTGTAAAGGGGGAACACTATTAGCACCAACTCAGAAACCTGTGGGAACGAGTGAAGGAAAGGAAGCGAGTTAGTAAGCACTCAGCACACTCTAGACACCAGTGCGTGGCCACTGGTGATCATTGACACCAAGAAAAGCCAATGGGACCTGCTCCAGCTCTGGCTTCAAGTAACAGGGATTCCAGATTTGAGTTCGTTAACTCCTCCCAGTCTGGGACTTGGTGTGCATATCTAAAAATTGCAAGAGGAATATGTCATGGGGTCTGGTAAGCTCAGCCCTTTTCTGTTCTCAGGAAGTAAGAAGTACTGCTGTTCAGGGATATGGCTTCATTTAACCCAAAACACAGTCTAAAGGCTAGAGGCGCCCACAGAAACACCTAGAGACCTCAAATACAGAAGATGAAGCCAAGTGCGCCCTGGAAAAGGGTGGTCATTAGCTTGGGAAACGTCGGAAAGGCTGACTCCAGAGACTCCAAGATGCCAACAAGACCTCATTTCTCTATTTGGCTCTGCTAAGTTGGCATAATGCAACCTCAGGCTCGACATGATAGAAAAATAGTTGACAAGACCTCTAAGAGGTAGATCCTCAATGGTTCAAATCCAGAAGGAAAGAAAGTCTCTTTCCCTAAAATTTGAACCAAATTCCAAAGCCCAGTCTGAAGGACCCAGCAAAGGGCACATTCAACCCAGACCAATCACAGTGACCAGGGCGATGGGATTTACCGACTGGCTTGGTTTGGCCCACTTGCCCATCTAAGGTATCAGATATGGGGTCAACCCCATTCAACCAAATGCACTAAGAACAGGGAGGGGTTCCCTGCAAAAAAACTAATTTAAGATATTGCTGCCAAACAAAGAGGTAATGGATGCTGTGTGGCTCTAAACCAGCATATGTTCACTATAATCATGTGGATTTTTTAATTGATGATCACAGTTGGCTGAGCAGATGTAGAAACTTCAGGAAGAGAAAAGTCAGGCATCCTGCTCTCCTTGGTCTTCAGCTAGACCGCCAAGTCCAGCTGCCCCAGGAGTCATCCATGCAGCATACGAAGCTCCTGAGCCCTTCAGGGGCACGCAGCCCCGACACCACCCGGCATGGGTTTTTCAAGCCAGGCACTGTGCAAGGTCCCGAATTATTAAGTCTTTGCATTTTGCTGAAAGAAACAATGAGTCCATGGTGAACTCTGGTGATTTATACAGCACTGCACTGAGGCGTCACCTTCACACTACCAAAACCACCTGTTTCAAGTCATAATTTAATATCATTTTAGTAGATTTATAGAACTGTTGCAACCATCACTAGAATTCAGTTTTGTAACATTCCCATCACCCAAAAAGATCCCTTATGCCCATTTAAATAAATCTGCATTTGTTTCCTTACCCCTAAGCAACCTCTAATCTAAATCCTGTCTTTACAGATTTGCTTTTCACATACAGGAATGTTGTAATATGTGATCTTTTGTAGCTGGTTTCTTTAACTTGGCATTTGCTTTTCAGGTTTGTTCTCAAAATATTTGAGATATCAAATATTTTTGATAGGTATCAGTATTTTTTTTTCTTTTTATTGATGAGCAGTGTTCTGTTGTACAGCTGGACCACATTTTATTTATCTCCTCATCCACTGATGGATACCTGTATTGTTTACACATTGGGGCATTATGACTAACGTTGCCATGAACATTTATGGCAAGTCTTTGTGGAAATACACGCTTTCTCTTCTCTTGAGTAAAAACACCTGGGAGTAGAAATTCTGGGTCATATGTTAAACATCCCCGAATTCTACTAAATTTTCCCACAATTGGAAATGCCCCCAAATAAAACAGTACTGCTGAAAGTTTAAGTCAAACGTTCATCCCAAGTCAACCCCGTTCTAGGTATTACACTGATAATCCAAGAAAGGTCGGACGGGCCTGGAGCAGGATTTCAAACAAGCCGTATACCGGAAGCAAGGCGCCTCATGGGAATCAAAGCTGAGACACACGTGACTTAACCTTTTCTGTCTCCCCGAAGGACCACTCGTGTTTAACGGATCTTCGTTCTAGAACTGTCCCCTCCTTTTCTTCCTAATGTGCCTACTCCTTCCAAAAAAGCAATGTGTGTCCTCATCCAACCCACACGAAACTTTTGTCAGTTTCTCTTCGTTTTGCTCCTCCAGGCCTCACTGTGTGGCTCTAGGGAGGCTTTACAACAGCCCTGAGCTGAACGTGGTGTGAGGAAGCCAGGGACGTGCCCCAAGCTGTGAGCATCAAACACGGGCTCCAGAAAATAATCTTCCAGTCGGCCGTCCCACTGAAAGGCCTCTGAATTTTTTCCAAGTCAGTTTCTCTGTCAGATTATAGAGACTTTGGCTTTAGTCTCTCTGTGTATAACTGACTCGTGGTATTGGATCAGCCCAGATGCACTAGATTTTGCTGCAGTACAAAATAATCCCCAAATCACCAAGGCTGTAACAGCTCCATGGACAGTGTGGGTTGGAAGGGAGCTCTGCCCATATGGTCACTCGTGGCTAAATACTGGCAACCTCCACACCACAAAGAAAAAGAACTCCCTAGGGTTTCTCCCTGGTAATTAAATATTTACCCGAGAAGGGACAACTGTCACCTCTGTGGGCAACTCATAGGTAAGAACCAGTCCAGAGCCCCATTAACCCCAAGGGAGCCAGGGAGAGTCTGCCACATGCCCCAAGATGGAGCAAGGGGTATGGAGGACAAGTGGAATTCATGACTGATAACCTTGACAGTTTCCATAGCACCTGACATTGCCAGGACTGTGGGCATTTACAAGTGGGACCTTTATTTAAAAAGAAAGAAAAGAGCTGAGGAGGTAGCTTGGTGGCAGAGTGCTTGCCTACCATGTGCAAAACCCTGGGATCTGTGGAGGGCGAGACCTGGGGCCCAGGGTTACGCCACATGCATCTAAAGATGGTGACTGGCAGAGAGCAAAAGGCATCCTGATTATGCCTGGAGAGAGGCAGGAAGCGTTTACAATTGGCTGTATGATAATCAGTTCAGCCGCCTAGCGCATGGACAGATATATGTTACATGTATGCTTGAGCGAGTGATCGCTTGACCTTTAACAGGATTGGATGGACATATCTGGTTACAATTGCTTAGGCATGAGACTGCTTATATATTGAGGGTGTGTTATCTGAATAAACAGGAAGCTGCTTCATGAACTTCGGAAGAGTATGTGTCTTTTGTCCCACTGGTCGGGCCGAAAGAGCAAGAGCGGCGTGAGCCGCTTGAAGCAACCCAGGCTAAGAAGCGGCGGTTTTCTGTAGGGATCAACCCCCAGTCCTTCTAGAAAAAAATCAATAAAAAGAAAAAAAAATAGACATAGTACAGAAAGTACGTGTGAAACCACTTTATTCATATATCATATTTAAGTTTAAAATGTTGTTGGGGAGTCCTTATTTAAAGAAGAGTATTGGTGAGTCCTTTTTTCTCTTCCTTATCTGAGAGCAATTGTTCCCCAAGTATGAATTCTCAAGTTGTGGGCTTCACTAACATGGGGTACACTAAGTTATTCACAATTAATCAATTGCAAATATTTGGTGAACAGTTATTCTTCAGGCTACCCCTCCAAACCCCAGGAAAAATTCTTTTGCTCAACATAACTGGAAAGACTCCAGTTAAGGCTCTGACCACCAGAGCCATTTCTCTGCGACGTTCCCTTGGCCTTCTCTCATACCTGCTTTGCATGATTTCTGCAGCTTTCAAGGTTGACCAGCAGGGGTTCACCCACTGTAGGAAAGAACCTTCTTCCCAGGAGATGTGGTGTCCTTCCCAGCATCCCTCTCCTCTCCTCCTCTACCCTCCACCCGAAACATGGCTCCTCCCAGCTGAGCACACCACCAAGATCACAGGACACACCCTCTTCCCCCAGGTTCCAGGGCTTCAGTAGCCCCAAAATGCAAGAGCAGAGAAAGAGTGGATTCCGAGGGGGAACAACAATGATGGGAAAAACAACACTACCAACAACAACAAAAACCTCTGAGTGTTGTTCACAAACAAGGAGATTAAGGAATGGATACTGCCAGGGCAATCCACGTGAATCCACAGACTTGCTTTTGGAGGATCTGTCTCCCTTCCATGATCCTGAACCATTATAATATGGTGTGCTCAGAGTCTAGAAATGTTCATCTCCACGGCACAGACTCCTCAGCATGTCAAAGCAGAAGCTGGTGCCTCCTGAGAATGAAGATATAAAAAACGATTATGGAAGATTATTGTTCTTAAATTTCGAGAACACAGAGCATCATCAGGACTATAATTGTGGCATTAATTTTTAATCTACCTCCCTTAAATCATGTTGAATACAAGGCAAGGTCCTCACGTTGCCAAGTTATTATTTCTCCAGGACATCAGGACTCGACACAAGTCCCAGGCAACAACTGGCCCTCCTGGCCCACGAACGGTCGTCAGGGACTAGAGTCCAGCCCTGTCTGACATGGGAAATATTTATGTTAGTGGCTTTCAGAGCACAGCACATGAAGTTTTTCAAACCTTGGTCATGAGACTCCAGTTTATATTTTTGATTTTACATCTCTGCCTGTGAAACTAATTCAGGCTAATCCATCTCTTCTGGATGATTGGGAAACATTTGAAAGATAAATACCCACTGTTGTGCAGTGTAGCCAGAAGAGGAGGCGATTCCAATTAATCTCGCTGAATATCACTGTTAGTGAGCAATGATTTATCTTGTTTGGAGGGAGGGTTTTTTACAAGCCTCTTTAAACTGCTGCTTGATATTGTGCAAGAAATGTTTCAAGAAATGAAAACAGTAAGCACAGACACTAATGGTTGTCTTCAGTGTAATCTTGGGTTTACCCAGCCCACTTGGAAAGCGTGTCTTATCTGAATCACACTTGAAAATATGGTATTAGAGATCTTAAGTTAGTGTCTGTTGTCTGAGCAATGCTCAAGGCTAGATAAATACAAGAACCCTCAATTTATACATGGATTTTAGGTGCGACGGGGGCAGAGTATACTTGATGATAAGCTGGAACGTGGTTTGAACTCAACCACTCATGTATTAAATGATATCAGGAAAGTAAATAACATCAATTTCTTCCTATTTAAAACATGCCCCAGACATCTGCCCTTATAGCATCTGACTCAGACAACAGGGAAAATAAATTGCCTGCTATTGATAGTGTCTCTTCTCCGCCAGGGGAGGAACAAATTGAACAGACAGAGCGCTAAGGTCAGGGACCTTTCCCAGGTTTTAAAATTCCCCAAGCACCGTGCGGACGCCGAGCCCTGGCTAATTATCATCAGCCTCCAACACCCGAGTCCCTGTCGCTGCTGCAGCTCCACACCAGGGGGCCGATTCCAGGCTCATCAGTTGCAGCAGACATGGGGACCTACACATAAGTAATCCGGGCCACTGAGTCGTGTGGGTGAATTCATAAAGTGAATTTGTGCGAACTTAGGAGAAAATATGAGCACACAAATTGATAATTTGTGAGTGGGAGTTGAGCAGATGTTTTCAGAGCTGGCTAAAGCAGAAACCCATCAGGGCATGAAGGCCCACGACTGTGGGTTCTTACACTTTGCCAGTCTCTGCTCCTGGTTTCCTGAGGGATTTTTACTCTAAATCTCCTTTTCTTTATGGCCAAATTGAGGAATAATAATCTGTGATAACAATCAACGGGGAAATGTTGCTCTGTTTGTCCGGCATCTCCTCTCCTTCCCTACTTTCCCTAGGGAAGTTCTTTTCCCCTCACCCCTGAGTTCTCACGAGGATGGCTGCACATCCTAAACCCCACCTCTGACTGGTCATCCGCCCACGAGCCCAAGATTCCCAACTTAGAAGGAAAGGCAGAGCCTGGAGTGCAGTGAGAGCCACCTGTTTCAGGTCCACCCTGTGCCCCCTGCCAGGCACCACTGCAGGAAGCAACTCCAGTTCACCAAGCATCACTTGGGCCCATTTGGCAGAAATCAATGTACTCTTTTCCAAATAAATCGATTTACTAAATTTTTGTTTCTTGGAGCTATTGATCAGGTTTACATCAACGAGTCCTTGCTGAGGACTTGCCTAGGAATGCCTGGAGGCCCCTCCCAAGTCGCAGTGAAGAGCTGTTTGGCTCCTTTTCGGGGAAGCAGTCATCTCCACCTCTGCCACCTCCCCACCTGCACGTCAGCTGCTCAGCCTCCTCAGCTACCCGTCCCCCGGCAGAGGTAAGGGACACCCGGTCCGGCTGGCCCGTTGTAAGCCAGTGACTAGTGAAGCCCAGCCTCCCGCCACTCTTCGTTTTACCCCCAGGCCCCGCCCCTAAACTGGCTCAATCCACAAACTCCCCACTGGACTCCATCATCGGCCATCAGGAAGGTCCCCCAGTCCCTCATCCTCTTTCTGACCAAGCGCTTCTTCTTCTGGTTCTAACTAGAGCTGACCTGAAATGCGCTTCTCCTGGGTCCCACCAGGCCTGTCGTGAGGTCGGAGCCATCTGATGCTCCATAGCCCTCGGTCCCGTCTGCCCTTCTCTCTGAAGTGCACCTGACATCTCTCCTGGCTGCCATCTCCTAGAAACTGGCCAGCGCCAGCACTCGGTGATGACCGTGGCTTCTGGCCTGCCAGGTCCATCTCTCGCACCAATTTCCGAGGCACCTTGGATGACCACAGGGCACTGGCTAGACCAGAGGCCTTTCATCCGGCGACCTTCCTTCCCAGTTCACAGCGTTTCCTCCAGCCTCCTCAGCCACGCTCTTAGCTGTACCCTAAGAACAAGCCTGCATCCCCGGGAGCCCACTTCCCGGCACCGCAGAGCTGGCTGTCCCCGGCTTCTTCCCCACTCCTGGGCCACGTTTGCACTGTTCAACACCCATCAGGGTTGTGTGGCTTTCAACGCACAAGTCTTCCTCTTCTCAGGTTATTATTGCTGTGACCTGTTGCTGTCATAAATGGGATTGCTTTCTTAATTTCCTTTTTATACTGTTCATTGTTAGTAAATAGAAATGCCAGTGATTTCTCTATGTGGATTTTGTATCCAAAAGCTTTACTGAATTTGTTTATTAAGTCTCATAGCTTTCTTTCTTCCTTTCTTTTCGGAAGCCCTAAGGTTTTTTTATGCATAAGATTGTGCCACCCCAAATCAGAGACAACATTTCTTCTTCCATTACAATTTGACTAGCTTTTATCTATTTTTCTTGCCTAATTTCTCTGGCGAGGACTTCCAGTAATAAGTTAAATATAAGTGCCAATGGTGACCCTCCACATCTTGTTTCTGAAGTTAGAGAGCTTTCAGTTTTTCAGAGAAGAGTGTGATGCCATGGTGAGCCATTGAGGCCCTTAGCTGCTTTTCTGTGGTCCCTCCCAACCCAGACTTCTAAGCCTAAGATCCAGAAAAGAGCAAAAGTAAGGGAATTAGACACTAACGTCAAGCTGCTTAGCCAAAACATGGTATCCATTCCTCAGCGGTATATTTCTTTCTCAGTGTGTTTCTTTATCTAAAAGATGGAGTGGAACGACAACATCTAACAGCATCAGTCAGGAAAACAGAAACCGTCCCAGACATGTCAACTGTGGGGAATATTATGGGAAATTCACCAAGGGCACATATCATCCTCACGTTCCTCTGGTCCTGTTGATGGTACAGTTAAGGTTCTGGCACATACTTAACGTCCCAAAAACATAAGCTACACGTACAAGAAGGTTAAAGATGTTGGGCCTTTAAATTGAGACTCTTGTCGTTTCTGTTGTCACATGCTTCAAAGTGAATTTTTGTTTTTTAAATAAGGAAAGGGAAACAAAGAATCCAATTGAACATTCAAATGAACCTATCATTAGAAGAGAGGAAGCTGAAGTGAGAGAGGGGAAAAGTTGTTCAACACACCCATTCTTTGCTTCTGAAAGAACACTGGTGATAAATTCTGTTCAAGGGAGAATTCTGTTCTGTGAGAGCCAGTCATCATTTCAGTCCCCAGCTCCCTGGTGAGCATACGGTACCTTTATTACCAGAGTTCATCGCTAGTGCTTACTCAATAATTAGATAATCCCTATAGCAATCTATTGCAATCATGCCTACAAAGGATTCCTTATTGCATCCCCACATTTGTCAATAGCTTTCATAAACCATAAATCAGTAAGATATTGCTGGCATCAGAGTTTGAAGCAATTAATGTTAATCAATATGAAAACCAAAAGATTGATGTGGTTGGGCTTTATTCCCTTTCTACATATAATGAAGGCCTGGAAACTCTATCTGAATGGGGTCATCAGCTTTGGAGGTTTGTCGTTAAGATGAAATGACAATCACTGTCAAATGATCATCAACTGTCCATTTGTCTACAAACCTAACAACTTTGCAGAGCCTGAGACTTTGAGCAGGGCCGATGTTAGAGTGCATGTTCTTAGAAAAGTCCGTGCTGGACGTGAAGTAGAGAATAATGCCTCAAAGGTGAGGTTGGTGGGATTGGTTCCAAAATACCCTCCAGGCTGGGGACATGTTGTGAAGTACGGGGGGTCCATATCACCATGACCCAGGCGCTTCTGGATTAAAATACAGCTAATAGCAGGAAAGACATGGCAGGCAACTACCCGTGCCTGGATGCCAGTGTTGCCATGGAGATGGGGAAAGCACACTACCTGCTACTAATAAAGCAGCATGAAAGGCGTTGTCCTTTCATATTCCTCCTGGAGGAGGCGCTGTGAGTCCCCTCCTGAGCCACTGGCTGACCCTTCCCCCTTCCTCAGGAGCTCCTGTTGTTACTCAGGAGTCCACCTCCTCTCAGTGCAGCCATGTGCTTTGGAGGAAGTGGACATCACCCTCCACCTCCCAATTGGGCTTGATTGATTTAAAGACCCCTTGCTGAGGATTGGCCTAGGAGTTGTCCTGTGACTCATTTCTGGGCAATAATAAATACACTGGCCTCCTTGAGAGGCTTCTATGAAGGGTCTTCTTCCTCCTAAGAAGGACCCTTAGGGGACAACACTGTTAGCCACTATTTCTCCAAAGTCTGCCACTTCTGCAGCCATCTTGCTGAGAGCATGAAAATAAATCCAGAAGGGATGAAGGCACAGGAAGCCAAGACAGGAAATGACAGAATAACCTCTAAAGCCACTCTTAGGTGAGGTGACACAGGTGTTTGCAGTTTAACTGTTTGTGTCAGGGTTTTGATAGTTGCAGCCAATGTACCAAAGTCTGCACTGGTTCAACTTCCAACTGATTAAGCAGCACGACTTCTTCCTGTATTTTTCCTATACTCATCTGAGCCTTCCTGCGAGAGCACAGACTTAATTCAGTCATCTGTGAGTAATATTTGGCTTCTTTTTTGTTTTGTTTTGTTTTGTCTTTTAATAGCAGTAGTACCTACATGCACCATAGAATGCATCACCCTGTTCTGTGGTTATCTATTTCTTTCCCCCTATTATTATTTGATTTTGAGGTCCTTAAAGTCAGTATTATCTCCTAGTCTCCTTTAGATTATCAGGTATTCTCATGATACCTGTTGCTTCGGATATTTTCAAAATTATTCTTAAATACATGAATGAATGCATAAATGAACTCCTACTCACAAATATCTAAAGCTCTCCACACATTCTTCCTTGCCCTGGATTTCCTGAATTTATCCATTGCAATATCTAACTCGTCCTTACTATACTTCCCCTCTGTCCATTAAAAAACTATGTTGCTTTTCTTTCACTCACATAAATCTTCCTACAATGCCCTGAAATGGTAACCAAAACATATGTGCTTTGTTAAGGAAGAGCCCAGCAAAGTCCACCAATGTGCCTTCAAGAATTAAAGCTGAAATTGATGAGGTTGTACATCTAACAATGCATTCCTCAAAAGAATTATCCCTGAAGATGTGAACAGGTGCTCTTTGGATAAGGAGCTCTATAATCAAGGAATTTATAAAACAATTCATTTTAAAATTTTTAAAGGATTTTTAAGTGCAGAATTGCTTAGTATTTCTTACATGCCCAAGTGCTCTGTGAATCCCCAAGAAGCATACCCTACATTATTTTTTTCAAAATGTATTTGATCTTAGAATGTTTTCCAAGATGCAGCTTCTAGTATTCCATAATGATTCTTATAAAAATTTTAAGATTCACTGTTCAGATGAATTGAGCCTTGACTCCAATACCCAGATATTTTCCTGATCTCAAAGAAGATAAAAACTGGAAAGAATTGGAAGCAGGATACTATATTAACAAAAATGCTTATCTATCTTTGTATCATAATGGCTTTTGTTGTAAAGAGTCTATGATATTTTGATCCAAGAATCTATGATTTGAAGGGATGATAGAATATAGAATCTTGGATCTGGGAGGGAACTCAGGATGGGACATGGGGCTAATTACTGATTATGTTTGTACTCAGTCCCTTTGTAAACCTGATGAAAATAATACATCATCATCCCGACATTATGCCCATACACATAAAATGTACAAGGAGTCCACCTCATGTACAACCACAAGAATGCAGTCCTAATTAGAATGAGTTACACTACATGTATGCGTAATATGTCAAAATACACTCTACTGTCAGGTATATCTAAAAAGAATACATAAAAATAATAATTTTTGAAAATTCTCTTGAACATTCATGGACCCCCACATATCGATGTCCTACTTCCTAATCTGTTGTGTTCATAGTGTGTATTAAAGAAGCTGAGGTCAGACAGCTTTTGAAGTCAATGCCAAGTTAAGAATTTGGAGATTCTAACACAGCCTCTGCCTTTGGAGTTCCATCAAAAACTCATTTCTATACCATCATTTTTGGACTCTATCAGGCCTCTCTCTGATCTCCAAAACAGCCACTGGAGTTGAATGGCAGTCGGCAAGGACAGTGAGCTGAGGAGAAAGTTCCTAAAACCCAAACAGTCACTCCCAGATTAATCCCCTCCCAGCATCCTGCTAGGATTATGTGGCCCTTGCTATAATTCAGTTTTTTAATACGGATTTTTCAGCTGGAGAAGTAAATTAACAGGCATGATCTGGACTCCCTATGATATGCAAAGAGCAAGTAAACAAGGATTCAGAAACCTGACTCTGGTTGTAAATTTTAGAACAGAAATAATAGGAGATGTTTTTAGCATGCTTTTTTTAAAGCAAGTTTGATCACTCTTGCTTTTAGGAAATTCATAATAAGTAGAAAACAATGCCAGTAATAATTACCACCAAAACTTTTTGTGTCTGTGTATGTAAAATTGGCATTTATAGACATTAAATGCTTTGATGTGCATGAAACGCTAGAACTGTGGACAATGCTCCTAAATTCTAATGAATAAAAATTGCATGCATTTATTCAAAACTGAGACCATAAAATTAATTTATTAAGCAGAACATAGAATGACAATTTCTCATCATGGACTGAGATTCTAGTATTGTCCTAGAATCCCAGCTTGGAGAAAATCCCAAGTACATGCAACACCCTCCAAATAGAACTTGGTCCCAAGCTCCCCACGGGTAGGGCAGCCTACCTTCCACCTATATACCGCTAACATTTATTGATCACTTGCTGTGTGCCAGGTACCCAAATGAGTACTGTACAAGCAGTCTTTCCACTTAATCTTCACGGTGCCCAAAAGAGGGAACTTATTGCTCTATCAACAGATAAGGAAAGACAGGTTGAAAAGAGTTTAAGAACTGGCTCATGGGCACATGGGTAGCAGGGGTTGGGGCTCAGATCTGAGTGCTTGGCTCTTTGGTTCTCAATCCTCCAACCCTAACATCAGGCCCCCTGCCCCTTGCTAACTCCTGGCAGTTCTGTAAGCATTGCTGCTGATGCCAAACACAAGCTCCTGCTCCACGCTTTTATTCCCCCTGCCTTTGTTAATACAATCAGGGGTTTTTACTGGAAGATAATAGCCAGTTCCCACTGCTCCGCTCCACTTCATTCAAACTCCTCGTGCCGTATCCGCCATCCCGGTTTCCTTCAGCCATCCATTCCTTCACCATATGTATGCATATGTTAAGAAAGATACTACGCAAAGGGAATAAAATACGGCCCCACCTTCTAGAAACAGGGGATTCGGAGGAGGGGGAAATGATTAAACTGATTATTACAGCACAGACGAAAACCTCAGAGCATGGGCAGGGTGATGGAGGAGGCTTTCCCAGGTTGCACAGGCTTCACAGATGGATGAGACGTTGCTCCCTGGGCTGAGTTTTGAAGAATGGAGGGAATACTGGACAAAGAAGAGGTCAGGACTGGGGGTTGGGAGCAAAGTTTGTAGACAGAGGGAGCTACATGCACGAAGCCTAAACTAGCAGGATGAATTCTGTAAATTCCGAGTAGTTCAGTATCTAGTGCACATTGTGGCTGTGGAGCCTAGGGGACCCAGGAGTGCTTGAATGCATGGATAAGCCAGAGCCAGAGCCATGGGATGCTGCCCAGACGCTTCTCTAGGCATGTTCTCTCCCTCCATGTGTGTTCTGAGTGTGTGTGCGTGTGTGTGTGAGCGCATGTGTGTGCAGCACCTGCTGAAAATCTCTCGTGTCCTTGCTTTTGCAGGGGACTCACAGCAAATCTCCTCTGGCTCTTCCTCTTTGATGAGGAATTCCCTGGAAAATCTCCTTCCTAGCCTCTGCTCCCTTTGCCAGCACTGCACCCCATTAGCCTTTCTTAAAATAAGCAGATGGAAGGAGCAGACTCTGATCATCGCCAAAGCAAAGCGTGCAAGCAACCCTGGGTCCCTTTCTGGATGCACGTCTGCAGCCCTGGAAAAGGCAACACTCATGTCCCTGATCAAATTCCCTTTGCTCCAAAATTGTCTTTGCTTTTTTACTTTTAAATATCCAACAAAAGGTAGAAGGAAACTGGCACTTTAATATCCCAACTGAGACAAAAGATTGGAGATCAGATGTCACTATCTGCCACAAAAGGAACACAACCTGGCAGACCACTCCCCTCAGTCCTACTTTCTTGACTCCAATAGTCTTGAGGGATCTCGAGGGATGTGGCTGTGCCCTTTAGCTGAACTAGCCAGTCACCCAAGGTTTGTGACCAGGACTCACCAGGCACTGAAGAAAGTCACCTTCTGCAGACATTGTGACGTCTGTGTGGTTTACATGTGGAACAATCTAAATGTGGCACTCTGTAGTATTCTCTGACCCGCTGTGGTTTGCAAATTCTGTGCAGTTCAATCCAGACACTGACACAAGGAGAAGAGGCAAATCTAAGACACTACCTCATGAACTCTGTCCGAACTCTGTCCCTCCTATGCACTTGACCTTTTTGAAATGAAGGCCTCCTGAGGGCAGAGAAGCTCAGGACACAGCTACCTGTTTGAAGAATTAGAAGAAAGCCCAAAAGGGCAGATTGAGGAGGTAGAGAAACTGAAGTCCTGCTCAGGCACATATACCTGATGCATATTCTTTTGGGTAGGGGTTCACACATTTCATGAGAATCTCAAAGAACTTGGTGCCCTTTAAACAGTTAAGAAACCCTGATTAAGAGATATCTTCAGAGATGGGGGAAAAAAATCTGTTTCTTCAGAAGAAAGTAGATGCGCATATGTCATCTGTCCTCAGATAAGTTTGATGCTAATTGCTCATTCAGGTTTGAAACCCTTCCATCTGACACCACCGCTGCTTTCTGATGTACCTGCAACTTTTGTGATTTTACTACCCAGGCAAAGTGGCGCTTGCTGCCTCCAGCAAAAGACATGAGCTATTTATTGCTTCACTTTACAGATGCTGCTGGAGATCACATTTAACAATACAAATATCACGGAATTGACTTTGGGTGGCACAAGCTGCAAAGTGTAGTTCCAACCAGTCTGATATGTTCTTTGCAAAACTCTGTGTTCGTGATTTCGCACACATTCTGGGCTTAATTAGATGGGGCTGGAATAGAAGCTTGCTCTTAGCCATCGCACCTTTAGTCAATATCTAAACAGGAAAGTTTATCTCCTAGCTTGTGGCTTATCTCACAAAATATATAATTGCAGTATTTTATTACTGGCAACAAATTTCAACATCTACTCCTATAGTAGGCCAAAATGTAGTAAGCAATTCTATTTGGGATGAAGTTGTACAACAAAGTAAATGGAGTCAGGCCTTACCTAGGCATTCATCCTGCAGTCCTTGGGAACAGGCACATGTACACACACACACACACACACACACACACACACACACACACACACCACTCATAATTCTTGACTTGAGTTAGTGTAAAAATAACTAAAACTTTCTAGGTTTACATGGAGCCGTCAATCATGTGGGAAGGTGAATGTAGAGAACAGTGAGTTACATTGGGATCAAGATGCCTGAGAAATTCTGATAAGCTGCCTCACCTCCATCTTTAAAATTGGTTAATGCCATATTTCACAATTTTGGGGTTATGCCCAAAGAAAACAAAGTTTGCAGCATTTATTACAGTACTATTTGCAATAGCCAAGGTACAGAATCAATCAAGGTACCCACTGATGGATGAATAGATAAAGAAAACTCAATGAAATATTATTCAGCCATAAAAAGAAATGACCTCCTATCATTAGCAGCAATCTGGGTGGAAACGAAGAATATTACTAAGTGAAGCAAGCTAGGCAGAGAAACCGTATGTGGTTTCATATGTGGAGACCAGAAGCCTGATTTCATAGAAGTAGAATGGTGGTCGCTAGATAACAGGAAGGATGGGGTGTGGGGACAAAGGAGTTTGGACACTAAGTACCAAAATACAGCTAGGTGGGAGGAACAGTCCTAACGCTCCACAGCCCTGTGGGGTGGCTGCGGTTTACAGAAATTTATCATACTCTTTACAAAGAACTAGAAGCAGGACGTGGAAGCTTCTGAACTGAAAATAATAATAATAATAAATGTTTAAAGAGAAGGTAATGCTAATTGCCCCAACTTGATGTTGACACACTGTATAAGGTGTTGAAATATCACACTGTACCCCATCAACACGCGCGACGATGATCCATTTCAAAAATATATAAAGGTTATAAAAATAGAATGATTAATTACCAATAAATAAGTAAAATTGGATAATACTAATCTCAGGGCATTGTTACATAAAGATTAAGTCAAAAGTCTTGGCCAATACAGAGTCCTTAAACCATCACATGCCTCTGTATTGATGTTCATAGACAGTTTCATTATTACCTCATAAAGTGGCCGTGAAGGACAGAGCTGAGAGGCAGCTAGATGAGCCAGGGCCCGGCAGTGTGTAGACGCTCCCACCCAGACAGGACCAGGCAGCTGCTGTCTGCTCCTTTTCCCTCCCCTGGAGTCACCATTGCAAAGAGAGAGTCACCAGGGCCTATGGCATTGACCAGCCTCAGCAACCAACTCTGCAGACTGCGTGTGCTTTGAACCCTCATTTCAGGGCCAAGTCTTGTGCAGGATGAAGAGGGAAGGGATAGAAATGAGGACAGAGGATAAGGAAAAGGAAAGTAAAGGAAATCGATAGGAGAGGCGCTTGCTGAGCTGTTTTGTGACTGATTAGTCAGGCGCCCTTCTCTGCTTCCTCTGTGTTCTTCCTTCAGGGAACTTTGCATCCCTTTAGGCTGACTTAAACTCCGTCCAATAACTGGAACCAAGCTTAATAAAGAGGTGGGAGATTGTCTTTTGATTATTTTGGCCAGCGATGTTCCAGTTTAAACTGATTACCAAGAGGCCCAAGGTGCTCGCTCACTCACTTTTATATAAAACTAGAACACTTCTGCTTTCAGTTGGGAAGAGATTTAAAGGTCTGGACTTGAAGAAGAAGGGCTTCTAGCCAGCACCTGTCCTTACCTGTAGTCCTGACAAAGACAAGCAGAAACGGTGATGGTAAGACCAGTGCAGTCCAGGCGTCCCTGAGGCCCCATCCCGAGAGGCCCAGGCAGGTTTACTGCCCAACACAAGGAACCCCGAGGAGCCCTGGTCTCCCAGCACCTACCCCTCTCTCTCTCTCTCTCTCTCTCTCTCTGTCTCTCTCTCTCTCTCTCTCTCTCTCTCTCTCTCTCTCTCTCTCTCTCTCTCTCTCTCCCTCTCTTTCTGGAGCTAATGTCTCATCTCATCTTGTTTGGGTCAGATTTTGTGTTACTGTGACCAGAATACCCATCAAGAACAACTTAGAGGAGGAGACATTTATTTGGAGCTCACAGTTTCCCAAGTCTGTCCATTCATGATCCACTCATTGCTCTGAGCCCAAGGCGACAGAGCCCCTCACAGGAAAGTGTCCAGAGGATATCAGTTGCTCTCCTCACTGCTGGAAGGAAGCAGGGCACAGAGAGAAGGGGCCGCGGTGGAGAAGCAGCTCTCCTTCCAAGGCACCCCCAGGGGCCCATCTCCTTCAGCCGTGCCCCACCTGCCTACAGGTGCCACCCCACCAGTCCTTTCACACTAGGATGGACTGACGAGGTTACAGCTCTCCCAGTCCAATCATCTCTCCTCAAAACTGTCCTACGTCAATGCAGGAGCTCTGGGGACACCTCCATACCCAAACCATAGCCCTTTCATGGAAAGTGACATTGCCCCTTCTTGGAAGACTTGGTGCTGGCCAATCTCTGTTCTACCACTAGCTCCAACCAAGAGGATCAAGGTGTGCCTGTCTCATGATACCTACCCTTCTTTAAGTCCTCATTAAGAATAGGCGGTGTCTACAGACATTTTTGAATGTTACAAGAGTTCTAAGACTTTGCCTAACCAGCTCATCTAAAGCTTCGCATGACGCCATGTAGGAGGTGTGTTACTACTCTTATCATCTGCACCAATCTCAATACCAGTGATTCTCTGGGGGCAATTTTACCTCATACCTACCCCTCAGGGGACATTGGACAGTGTCTAGAGACATTTTCGGATGCCACAAAGTGGGGGAGAGGTGTGCTTTAGTGGGTAGAGGACGGGCATGCTGCTACTCATCTCACAACACAAAGGACAACGGCCAAACCCAAATGTCAGGAGGCCGAGATGAGACACCTTGCTTTCCACCACCAGGAAGGCTCAGGCTTAGCTCGGCTTGCTCCAGGGACTCAAGCATGGAAGGGCGAAGGAGGGTGCTGTGGACGCTAACGGCCTTCCCGATCCAGGCTTCCATCTACGACCCAAGCTCCTGTCTTCATTACCTGTTACTAAATATCAGTGTGACCAGAAACTTGGTGGCTTCAAGCAACACTGATAGCTTTCAATCTGGGGGACCAGGATTCTGTGCAGAGCTCAGGGTGCCCTGCTTAGGGGCTCAAAAGGACCACTCGCCTCCTCAAAGCCACCAAGCATGGGCCAGGGCAGGACGGCCACCGCCACCCCACATCCTGCACTTGTGGTATGGCCCTGGACACTGCCTTGGCCTCACCACTTTCTATTGGTTAGAAGCGTGTCACAGCCTCTCACGCTTCCTGGGAGGAGGTAAGCCGAGGATCACCAGGAGTCAGGGACCGGACCATCCAAGAGCCCAAGGCCTGCTACTTAGGGAATCCCCATCTCAAAGTCAGTCTCCTTCAAGGTTCAGCTTCAGGGACGTGTCCCTGCAACTGTTCACAGACGTCAACCAGTCCCTCCTCGGTCACCTGACTTGTCCTTCCCTTCTCTCTACCTTTCCCACCCAACCCTCTCTGGACACCCGTGTTGGCTTTCAGGCATAGAGAGATCAAACATTCAGAACCAAAGTCCTATAACTCTTTCAACCATTGTCCTAAGCGTTAATTGGAGCCTTTGGTTGCAAACAACAAAAAAGAATCCTGGACAAGCTAACCAAACAGAAAAATGAAGGAAAAGATATATAATGAACCCAGGCATGATGGTGTGTGCCTGCAATCCAACTACTGAGGAGGCTGAACCAGGAGGGTGATCAGCCTGGGCAACTTAGCAAGACTCCGTGTCAAAAAAATTACATACATATATATGCTCGTGTGTGTGTGTGTGTGTGTGTGTGTGTGTGTGTCTCAAAGAGTGGAAGGAATCAGCCTTACATAGGGTAGAAGCCTGAGAAATCCAGAGCTTCGGGTACAGGAGTGAATTGGCTGCTTTATCAGGGGTACTCACCACCATGAATCAGCTCATTGGCGTTTTTTCCTTGCAACTCTGCTTGTGATTGATGTCCCAGGAGGAGAGGTCTCCCGTGACTTTCCCTGAACAGGGGGTACAAGCACCACGGTGGATGTCTCCAAGACTGCAGAGGTGCTCACCCAGAAGGAGGAGCAATGGGTGATCAGCGGCCAAAGAACTGCCACCGTCTACATGCTTGCCTGTGCCCGCGCCTAGGTGCCCACAGGAGGGCTGAGGTCTTACACTTGGTTTTCAAAACCAAGATCACTCATTCAGGTGATGCTGGGTAATTCTTCAGAAGACAGCAGTTCCTGAGAACGTCGTGAGTGAGTCTGGATTGCTGGGCTCCCACTCTACCTTCCTCACTGCTGACAGGCCTAGACTTCAGTTCTTCAACAAACATATCAGCAGCATCAGAGGCGTCGACGTGTCAAAACGACCAAAGCAAACATAACCCCTGACCTCACACCGGACAGTCCAAGTAAAATCATGGCAATAGTAATAGAAAAGAACAACTGCAGATAAACCAATACATACTGTTCCATCACAAAACTCTTACATGTTAAAAGTTTCCGACTTGAATTTTCAGCAGCGTCCTGGGTCGTAATGAATATACAGAGAACAACCCACATGCAGTGTACGCAGTGATGAGTTTGGACACACGCAACCCCTATGGTGCAATCAGTCAGGGTCACGGACACAGCCAGTTTCCCGTGTGCTTTGTTTTTGCTTTGGCGTTAAGAGCGCTAGCCTCTTCAGTGTGATGTGCACACATCATATTGTTAACTAGAGACACCATGCTGTTCTCTAGAACTCACTCAGCTACCTCGGCTAAAGCTCTGTGCCCACTGAAACTAGAATTTGGCTTCTCCTGTTCGGCTGCCTTGGCCCATAGGCTGCCCAGATCTCCACTTCCCTGAGGTGAAGAGGGCCGGCCTTGGCACTCATGCCGAGACTTGGTCCTGAGATTTGACTCGGTTACTCATAGGCCACAAGACTTTGTGCAATTCATTAAGTCTCTGTATTTCCTCATCTGCAGCAAGAGGGGATGTGAGAGTTGATGCGCCCGGTCCATTCTGGAACTTGACGTTCTCCAGAGGTCAGGAATTTCTTGTTTCGTGCACTGTGATTGGATCACGGCTTCCACCTTCTCACTCGGATGTCACAAGCTCCCAGGGGGATCTCAAGGCCGTGTGACTAACAAGTCAAGTAGGGCCCCTTGCTGAGAAGGTCCCTTTGCTTGGTTTAATTCTCTGCAGCCACCACCTTGAAATTATTCTTGATTTTGACAAGGGTCCCCCATTTTCATGTTTTTACTTTATAAAGCTGTGCTCTCAGACAGTTGCCAATCAACCCCCCAGGCGTGGCCAGCTCAGACAGATGTAGCACTGTGACAGGCCAGTAGGATACACGTTTTCAAAGTGCGGACACATCAGGACTGAGGGCAGGGCCTCCTCTCGAGCAAGCAGGGTATGGTGCTCACAGGCTTGGAAACTGCCCTGCACAAGGGCACCTCACTTCTTTCTCTCAAGCGACTGTAAACATGTTGAATTAATGACACAGCCACAGCCAACATCCACCTCGCTCTGCTTGGAGAGGGAACAGGCAAAGTGCATTTCCCCCATTGTCTGTTCTAAACTGTATTGTTTGGTGGCCCAACTTAGCTCTTGCTTTTTTATTAATACCACTTGATCGTGACCTGTGGTAATTAACTTACCCTTTGGATCTGGCTTAATTTTAATTAAACAGTCCTCCAACTCTCAACAGGCTAAAATGTTTGTTTCTTCTGCAATTCTTATCACAAGGCAATTTTGTAGTACTTTATAGATTTTCTGAGAAATTGCTTTATCAATTTTTCCCTGCAGCCGTACACTGAATCTGACTTGTATCACTGGTTGTTGCTTTAAATTAATTTTCTGTTTTTTCCAGTTCTTTCTGTTTGGCTAGTTAAACCCAAAGTTAAATTTCCTCACCTTCTGATTAACAATTAACAGCGGCTAGGGTTGGTTCCATGACTATAAAGTCGGACTTGCTGGGTTCCATGTTTCTCTTGATTTCATGGTCAAATTTGTTTGGTATAAGATTATTTTTTCCCTAAACATCAGCTTTCGATGTTCATCCTGGGATCTAAAACTCAAGCTGTGCTCCTTTTGCATCTAACATCATCACCAGTAATAAAGATTTTACTGTCAGAACTTGGCTGACAAATTTGCAGGCTCTTTATTACCAGCAACGATGGACTGTAAGAAGCAGAAAAAACACAGCTTGAATTTCATTCCCAGCTTGAATTTGCAATCCTGGAGTTTAGAAAAATTATCTTGTGACTTCGTAAAGCAAGAAAATTTGTAGCTAAAAGTCAGAGAATTAATAAAAACCTTTCCTTCTTTCCTCCTTCCAAAAGGGCTTTGGTAGAATCATTGACCGTCATCAATTTGGTCAAGTCTCCACCAACAAAGGTACAGATAACGCATGTGAAACCCCATTATTTCGCTTACCCGGGCACTCCAAGTTGGAGGAACTTGAAGGGTAGAGCTCTCTTCCTCTGAGTCAAGAGTCTGTCCTGTTGTGTTCTAAGAGTGCACAAGAAAATTCATGCTTCCAAGGAAGCCAATGTGTTAGCTAGACAGAGGGCGATCTATTCTATGGGAGCTATTTTACCACTTGAAAACAGTAGAAAACTGATAGCAAAACAGAATGATCGTTGTCTAAAGATATTCTGTCCTGTCCAGTAGATGTTCCATTGACTCCTTTCTGCTCTCCTGGAGGAAGCTGGTCTTGCCAATTCCCCATTCCTTTGTTCCATATAAGTGTGTGCTTGTTAGACTTCTCCTTTGTACAGGTTATAAGCTCCACCTGGTTTCCTCATCAATTCAATTTTCTAACCCATATTTATTTTATCTGACTTTAAATTTTGTCTTTTAAAATCAACACAGTAAAGTAGTGGGGCGAAACACTGTCTCTGAGTACTGCCAGGAATAAAGGCCAGATCTGGAATCCATTTGCTCACAGTTCCTAATTCCAGATGAGTTCTTTGTTACCTGGGTAAATTCTTGGGGAAACTACTTAAATGTTCCTACTTTCTTTACCTCCTGCATAAAATGGGGATAATACCTGCCTTGTGGGGTTTTTAATGAAATAAGGGAAAAGATAGAAATTATTGCATGTTTTGGTGTGTTGGTCTTATTATTTATTGCTACTATGCTTGCAATATTAATTATTCCTTTAAATATTTAAATAGCTTTGATGTGTTGTTTAGACATACTCAGAATAATTTTGTTAATTGCTTAAAAATTCCAATTGGAGACCTGGACTCCAGTCTGGAACTTCTAATTTATTGCATCCTTCCCTTCAAAAAAATGTACTGAAGAGATCATAATTGTTTCATGGACATATTGTTGTAAAACAGGCAAACTTGTTTTAATTGGTTGCCTACACAGGAGGGGTGTGTGTGCATGCATGTACACATATATGAAATTCTAGAGTCAGACCAAGTTTTCTTCTTGCCTTCTAATTGTGCAGCACAGCACACATCAAAAAGGGAAAGGGGCTGCTGAAAGTCACCCCCCAGTGTGTGTTGCCACACCCCAGCAGGACAGACTGGTGATTCCCTCAAGGTCTTCTGTGTGTCCTCTGCATCTGGCATTATACTTTCAAGAGAAGACCCAGAAAAAATCAGAGATGGATACTGACTTAGTTACAATGGTATTTACCACAGGACAATTTCTGAGGGTGAGAAATTAGGGGCGAACTTAATGGCCAACACAAATAAACAAATATGCTTCTTCCTTATAGTGGAAAATTATCCGGCTATTATAAAGCCATTTGTCAAGGACAAATTTGTAAAATGCTCAGAACACGCTGTAAAGGTAAAGAGGGAGAATGTAAAATTGAGCATGTTCTGTGCTTTCCGGGTTGTAACATTGCACACAGACACTCACCCCGAGCATACGCACGTGAGCCTGAACGCACAGGGTGACAAACTGGAGGAAGGGACCATGATACTCACAGTTACTGAATATGCAAGATCATCTTTGTATTTCCATTCCTCCTTAGGTTGGTATGAATGTCCCAAAGCTTCGCCAATGGGCCAGCATTGCTACAATAGTAAACTAAACATCGTAAGAGCAATGAACCACACAACAAGCCACCGAGGGTGTCAATAATCATACCGGAAGCCTGTGGAGGTCACCATGCAGAGTGGGGACCTCAGCCCAAAAGACCAGGAAGTGCCACCACCAAGTGAGCATAAACACACTGCCCCTCGGTCCCACCAGTGAGCCACTTCTTCACTCTATGACCAAGGACTCATTTGGGGCAGAAGATTGGAACTGGGCAGAGTTGGAGTTTGGCACTGTGTGTTGTCTGCTCAGTCGATGCTCTAGGTCACTCCCGCTGGGATCCGACTGTATTTCTACTCAGGGTGAACTTGAAGGGGGCCCTTCCTCAGAAAGAGGTACCAAGTCAGAATGGTTGTGTTCCGCCATTGAGGGGTGCTGGAAGAGTTCATATTTAAATTTTAGGCTTATGCCTGACTCCTGACCACTAGGATGCTGACAGCTGAGTTTTATGGGTTCTTTGTTGTTGGCTTTCTCTCCCCGACACACCGTTATATTGACACATTTTAAGAAGCAAATACAGTAAATCTGAAATTGGCATAACCACCCCTACAGCTGAAAAGTACAGTTTGATTGTGTACAAAATGATTTTAATTGAGAAGGTAATTTTTTAGTTGTGTTAATAGAAATCATGTAGAAATAAGAGAGTCCTCAGGACTATCACCAACCGAATCACACTATTATATCTTCAGGAACAATCAAAGATTGAGCTTATTCAAAATTTATGCATCCTTTTAGTACGTCACTATTTTATTTATGCAAATGAGAATACCCTTACAATTGATGCCCATAATTAAAGCTTTTTCCTGCAACCTTCAGAGTAATAGTGTTTCCTTCTTTTCCCACAAAGTGGTTCGTCCAATTGACACACCTAATTGAACCTGAAATTTCATATATTCTACATGATCATGTTAATTTCAGTATTTTTTTTTCCCCATCTTCTATCTTGGTTAAAGGCAAAGAGTTTATTGAGGGAAGTTGTGATTGGCATGCCTTTTGCTGACCAATTGCAATTTCCTCTCCTTGTAAACTCTATTTAGTGTTACAAAAACAATTCAAAGGCAGATTGTGGATGCCAGACTTTTCCTTTGACCTTTAAATCAAATTTAGACTTTCACAGGGTAGTATGCCTTTAAGCAAAACCTGTCAGCTTAATAAAGTAGAAATTTTCTGCAATAAATCTTCAATAAATTTCTACTCCTCACAAAGAAAGGTAAGCTGTACTTTCTGTTGAATACTTCTGAACAAGGGATTAAGATTCCGGGTGAAATAAAAACAAGTGCCGTTGAATGTAGAGACAACTCTAATAATGAGAGGATGAGGGCCAGGCTCACAGACGTAAGGAGGGAAAGACAAAGACAGGAAAGAAGGGCGGAAGAAAAGGGAGGACAGGACCGACAGGGCCCAGACCAAGAGACAAAGGAGAAATGAAGGGATGTGAGGAAACAGGATTAATTTTTGTCTAGCTCCTCCAAGAAATGCAAGATCATTAAAACCCTGCTGGGCCGTGTGGTACCAGATCTAGATGATGAGGGTCCATGGTCCATGAGTCCCTGTTACGTCTCTGAGAGCTGGGGCTAGCACAGAGTGACCGGGTGGCTTATTCCACTTCCCATCAAGTGAAGGTCAAGCACTGGCTAGGCAAAGCCAAGACGTGTGCGCACCATGTGTACACACACAAACACAGCCTTGATTTTCTCTATTGCCAGAGAAAACCCTGGTGATTCCCACAAATAGAGGACAGTACACTTTGGGGAGACGGACACACAAATACGCACTCACAAAGAATCTTGCAACAATCAATCAAGACAAAAACTAAAATCACACCGAGGACAAATTATCACACAATTCAACCAAACAGAGACATTTTGGATTCCCTAGATGTTCATTGTCTTTCAAACCCAATCATTTTACATTTTTGAATTAGTAGCCAGGATGTGAAAACAGGGAGATTCAAATTCAGATTCCCAGATTCCTGAAACACCAGAGATGCCAGCAGCATCCTCACCTGCCTGTTCCTGGTTGGCACACAGGCTGGCCTGTGCCACAGACCTGCCCTGTTCCTGGTTGGCACACGGGCTGGCCTGTGCCACAGACCTGCTCACTGTCTCCTTCTCTCTTTGCATCACTTAACTAGCTTGGAGTTAACCCAACACACACTTAACTCATTAGATGTTTGACCACCACTGGCGGTTGAATTTACAACCCTTATTATTAAAGTGATTTAGCTCAGCATTGATTTCCTGTTACTACTGGAAAAAACAGGATGAAATTAGTGGCTTAAAGCCACACAGATTTACCATCTTGTGGTTCTGGAGGTCAGAAGTTCAGAGGGGTCTTCTGGGCTAAAAGCAGGGGTTGCAGGATTGCATCTTTCCTGGAGGCTCCAGGGGAGTGTCCGTCTCCTCGCCTTTTCCTGTCCTAGAGGCCACCTGCATTGCATGGCTCGTAGCCTGTCCCTCAGGCTTCAAAGGCAGCAGTGCAGTATCTTCCAGGTCTCTCTCTCTGATACTCCTGCCTCCCTCTTACCAAGATCTAGGGCCCCCTGGATAATCCAGAATAACCCCCTTCGTCCGGATATTTATCACCTTATACGACATATTCTCAGGTTCCAGAGATATCTCATCTCGTGGGCATCTTTGGGGGCCATTTTTCAGTCTGTCACAAGCTCCATCCTCAACAAACCAAGAACCTTCAAATGTAGTAAGTGGAAAAATACTGGCTGCACGTTCAGGAAAACCAAGACAAAGAGCAGGGTGTCCACGTTGCGAAGGTCAACGTCAGACACAAAGCAATGAGAGGGTCGCCATGAAGGTCTCTCCTGGTGCCATTTCATTCTCTTTCACCAAAGCAAGGCTTTCCTAAAATGTGTCAAAATGCAACGTATTCCTCAAACTGAAATGTTCTTCCACACGGATGGCAGGTTTCCAAACCAGGTTGTTTATTTAACCATTCATGGAGTTTGCGTGAAATCCTCTGTCTTGCTACCTCTTCCCTCTTGGACTTGTACCACTGCTGATGAGAATGATGAACCCCTTACCTGGCACTGAGCATGACTTTGGCTTAGTGCAAAGTGCCGTCTGACCATAAGATCCTACTGTACAGATGAATTTGGGCTCAAAGACAGGTATGGACTTGCCCAGCTCAGCTTGACCTGAGCCATTAGTTTATAGCACCTATCTATAACACAAGTTTATGACACTTTTGGTCAACTATTCCCATATTCTCACTTTTCAAATATTTGTAGGAGATGGAGAAATGCAAAGGAAATTTAAGGAACTAGACTTGATTTTTTTGTTTGTTTGTTTTACCTGTTTCCACCAGTGAAAAAGAGGGATCAATTTCCTGTTGACTACTTTTTGAATAAACTTTGCCGCCTTGGAGAAAGCAAAGGCTTGAGTACACCACGAGTTTTGGGAAAAGGAAGAAGAAATATATTTTGCTTAAGACAGAACATTAAATCAAATACATCTGAGGTTCTGAAAGAAGATGAATTAAGCATCATGACAGTGAGATGTTTATAGTGCGGGCTGGTGGCAGGTGAGAGGTGACTCCTTGATATACCTCTGCCAGTCTGTTTGCATCTTCCTTGGCCATATGCTCTCTGTGACCTTGGGCCAGCTGCATAGCCTCCTGTCTTGATGTTCTGGGCTCTGCAGCTGTCAAATGGAAGTTATTATTCCAGCCCATTTTGCCTAGATGGGCAGAAAATAATCTAAAAATGAACATCTTGATCTGAAAAATCATTTGGGAAGTCATTCTTAAATTTGCCTCTTGTCTCCACCACCACCGCCACTACCACCTTCCTAATCAAACCCACCATCCCTCCTTTGCTGTATGTCTCAGACTCCTCATTGGACGTGGGGACCTATTCTCCAGGGAAATCTCTTAAAAATATAGTTGCTGGACTCATGTTCAAAACATTTCATTGGCTTCTCACTGCCATTTGGACAAGATTCATATCCGTGCATGACTCACATGTTGATCTGATGCCTGGGGAACCTCTTTGACATTATTTCCTCCACCATTGATGGCCTTCTTGGTGTCTTTGCTTCCGGAAGTTTCCCACAGGCAGATGTCCTCCATCTCTCTTGACCGCTCTAACTGCTACTCGCTCTTCTTCAAGACTTTATTCTTGTACACAAACCATAGATGATGTCCTAATAAAGAAATACTAATCTTAGGCTTTCTGAATTTACCCAATATTTAAGGTTTTATTGCATTTGGCAAATAGACACTTAATTATGCCCACTTAATCAATCTCAAATTCTAAACCATCAAAAAGTTTAAGTAAATGAAAGAATTTCAACTCTGGCTCAATTGCTTGGGAAAAATTACTAAAAACGATCTTTGGCTTTCTTTTTCTTACAATGTCTTTGTTTTTATTTGATAACAAGGTAATATTAGCCTCATAAAATGAGTTTGAAGCCAGGCATGGTGGCTCACTCCTGTAATCCCAGAAGCTCAGAAGGCTGATGCAGTAGGATCACAAATTCAAAATCAGCCTCAGCAATTTAGAAAGGCCCTAAGCAACTTGGCGAAACCCTATCTCAAAATAAAAAATTACAAGGCTCTGGGGATGTGACTTGGTGGTTAAGTACCCCTAGGTTCAATTCCTAGTACAAAGAAAAAAAAAATTTCTCCAATTAACAAATAAATTCAGCAAAATTGCAAAATTCAAAATAAAAACATCAAAATAATTTGCATATCTACACACTAAGAATAAACAATCCACACATAAAGTTAAAGAAATAATCTGATTTGCAACAGCACTAAAAAATTTTAATAATAAACTTTTGCCAAAGAGATGAAGGACTTGTTCATTGAAAGCTATACAAAATTTGTGAAAGAAATTAAAGAAGGCACAGATGAATGGAAAGTCATCCTATGTTCATGGATTGGAAAACTTACTATTGCTAAAATGTCCATAAAAGCAATATATAGATTCAATACCATTACAATGTAAATACTAAATAGCATTCTTTTTTGCAGAAAAAAATTCCGTAATGTATATGCAACTACCAAAGATCCAGAAGTGAGGTGCATTAAGAAGAACAAAACTGAAGGCATCACACTTTATGATTTCAAAATATATTTCAAGTCTCCAGTAAACCAAATGGTATGGGACTAAGATTTAAAACAGATATATCAATGAGTGGAACAGAATAGAGACTCCAGAAATAAACTCCTATATGTCCAGACATTTCATCTTTCAGGATAGGCAAATCAAAACCATAATAAAAAGGTTTTCAAGATGGAGGAGTAGAGAAAGTTGGTTTCCAGGCTGCTCTGTGGCATGAACATGAGAAAGACAGGCAGCTTCTCAGCAAGGTGGGTGAACAAAGAAAGGGAGGGGGACTTTACTGGAATTTAATACTGGACACTCAAAGCAGACCAGGGACTCAGGAAGTTGAATATAACAAAGTAAGGAAGAAAACCCCCAGCACCACAGCCCCTGCTTCAGCCAGAGATATCAGCCAGAGCTATCCCTCAGTGAGCAAAATGGAGGAATAAGGGAACTAAAGGAACTGGCATTTTTAGGAAGACTGAGGTATGTCTGGGTATAGAGAGTTTAAAGTTCAAAGACACTGCCTGACTAAAATGAAATGCATGCTGCACAATATCCTTGTATGGGAAAGAAACTGCATCTCTTCTGGCTGCATGTGGAGGAGAGAGGAAGGAACCATTTTGCAGCTGAGGTGGGGCCAGCACCTGGGATAGTAGATTCCTGGAAAACCTGAGTCTGGCCCCAAATACAGGCCTGGCAAACTCACACTGCACAACATAGAGTATGCCTAAGTGACCAGGAGAAAATCAGACATGGAGAGAGGTTTACACCAGGGACAACTTGTTGTGGAAACACGCCTGGCTTTCCCCCGACCCAATCCAGCTTCTTGCAGGACCAGCTGGGAGAGATGCACCTGGCCAGGAATTCAAAAGGGTGGAGTGAGAGAGATTAAGTTTGGAGACTGAACCCAAGATCAGAAAACACGGGGTTCACAGATACGTAGTGAACTAAGAATTGGCTCCTATACCACACAAGTGGAACCCAGGAGAAATCCTAGGGTACATTCTCCCAGCAAGGACCAGCAATTGCTGGGCCATAAAGGTGTGTTGATTTAGAATCTCCAGACCAATTGGAGTCCAGTGAAGAGCCTGGAGCCTACCCAAGCCTTAACCCTACCTCCAGGAGTTCTACCTACAAGAACTCTCTTACTCTAGCAACCCATCCTGAGGGTGAAGCAAGCATCATATTTCATACAAACCCATCTGCCACTGCTGAAACATTATGGACTCCAAAAGAAAAAATTCTTTGACTTTTTAAGGTTTTTTCCTTTTTTATTTTCTCAGTTTCATTGTGGCCTTAAGGGTTCATGGATATTTATGCATATTCATATTTCCTTTTGTTCTCTCATTTCTAGCATTTTTTGAAACCAGTTGTTTTTCATTGATCAGTTTTTTGAGAACTAGGATGTTTGATTGTATATTTTAGTTTCACTTTGTATTCTTTTATTTTTACCTTTTATTTTTTAAGTTTTTACTTTATACATATTATTTCTCTCACTTGTTTGTTTCTCTTGATTCTCTCTTTTCTTCAGCTAGCAGTCAATCTCTATTGTTCTTTCTTTCATGGTTCCTTTAATTTTTACTTCTATCTTTTCTCCTCCTCCCTCACAATCACCACATCCTACATCACTTCTGTTCTCTCCCTGTCCACTATTAAAAATCATAAACCATTTTGTAAACTTACTGTTTTTATTATAGGCAATAACTGATCATATAATTTCTGTTTATTGTGTCAATTAACATTGTAGACATCATAGCAAGAACTAGTTGGTTTAATGTTGTATATTGCTTGCATTGGTTGTTGTTATTATTTGTCTCCCCTTAACTGGTGAGGTACTGGAAACCTTCAGGGACACTATAAGCCCATAGGATAGAAACTCTACTGCCTCAGGTCCATACTGCTAAGTGTGTAGACACACAAACAACATAAAAAAACAAAGGAACAAATCACCCCAAACAAACTAAGATATTTTAATAACAGAATCCATCAACACCACAATGGAAAAAAATGTCAGAGAAGGGGTTTAGAATGTAGATAGTTAAGTTAATCTGTGAGGTAAACAACTATGTAAGTTGTAAAATCAGAGAGAAAATGAGGGGAGTGAGCTATCTCTTCAATAAAGAAAAATAGATTCTGAAAAAATATTAATCAGAAATTCTCAAAACAAAGGAATCAATAAACCAAATTAAAAATTCAGTGGAAAGCATCACCAATACTCGAGACCACTTGGAAGACAGAGCTTCAGGCAACAAAGACAAAATATTTAATCTTGAAAATAAAGTTGACCATGGAGAAAAGATGTTAAGAGACCATGAACAGAACTTCCAAGAAATATGGGATAACCTAAAATCCAAATTTAAGATGTATCAGGATAGATGAAGGCTCAGAGATACAGATAAAAGTAATAAACAATATTTAAAATGAAATCAGAAAATCTCCCAAACCTAAAGAATGAAATGGAAAATCAGGTACAGGAAGCTTATGGGACCCCAAATATACAAAATTACAGCAGACCCACACCAAGTCTCATTATTATGAAAATGCCTAGCACAGAGAATAAGGATAGAATTTTAAAGTCTGTCAGACAAAAACAATCAGTTACATTTAGATGGAAACCAATTCAGGTCCCAATTGATTTCTCAACCCAGAGCCTCAAAGCTAGGAGGCCTTGGAATAAAATATAACAAGCTCTGAAAGAAAATGGATGCCAGCCAAGAATACTATACCTAGAAAAATTAAGCTTCAGAATTAAGGATGAAATAAAATTCTTCCAATATAAACAAAAGTTAAAAGAATTCTCAACCAGAAAGTCTACACTATAAAACATACTCCATGAAATATTTCATGAAGAAAAAATAAAGTATAAAAGTGAAAACTAGAAAAGGGATAAACTACACTGAAAAATGTCAATAAAAGGAGAAACTAATTCAATTTAAAAACCAGAAATAAATCAAAATGACAGGGAACAAAAATCATTTCTCAATAATAACATTGAATGTAAATGGCCTATACTCACCAATCAAAAGACATAGACTGGCAGATTGGATTAAAAAACAGGACCCAATAATATGATATCTCCAAGAGACACATCTCATACACAAAGACATCCACAGACATTCACATGGATCAAGCAGAGGGGTCCCTATCCTCAAATGAGATAAAGTATACTTCAAGTCAAAGTTAATCAGAAGAGACATCGAAGGACATTTCATACTGCTTAAAGGAATTATACATCAACAAAACAACAATTGTTAATATTTTTCCCCAAACAATAGAGCATCTACATACATCAAGCAAACCCTTCTCAATTTCGAGAATCAAAAGACCACAATGCAATAACACTAGGTGACTTTAACATACCTTTCTCATGACTGGATAGATCCTCCAAACAAAAACTAAATAAAGAAGCTATACAACTAAAAAATATAATTAATAAACCAGGTGCAATGGTGCATTCCTGTAATCCAAGTGGCTCAGGAGGCTGAGGCAGGAGGATCAACAGTTCAAAGTCAGTCTCAGCAACATAGCAAGGCACTTAGCAACTCAGCGAGACCCTGTCTCTAACAAAATACTGAAAAAAATTCTGGGGATGTGGCTCAGTGGTTGAGCACTCCGGGTTCAATTCCCAGTACCAAAAACAAACAAAAAAATAATAATCTAGACTTAACAGACATACATTATTTTATTCATTAATGAATGAATATATTTTCTTCTCAGTGCACATGAATCCTTCTCTAAAATAGACCATATCTTAGGCCACAAAGCAACACATAGCAAATAAAAAAAAAAATAGAGATAATACCTTTTATTCCACCAGATCATAATGGAATGAAATTTGAAATAAATGATAAAATAAATAATGGAAACTATTCTAAACCTGAAAACTAAATAATATGCTATTGAAAGACCAATGGATAGTAGAAGAAATCAGGAATGAAATAAAAACATTCTTAGAGGTAAATGAGTAGAAACACAATATATCAAAATCTTTGGGACAACATGAAGGTAGTTCTAAGAGGACTAAGCTCATTCATTAAAAGGATAGATAGTCATCAAGTAAATAAACTGAAATTATATCTCGAGGCCCTAGAAAAAGAAGAACAAATCAACACCAAAAGCAGCAGAAGACAGGAAATAATTAAAATCAGGGGTGAAATCAATGAAATTGAAGCAAAAGAAACAATTCAAAAAATTGATGGAACAAAAACATGATTCTTTGAAAAAAATAAATAAAATGATAAACCCTTAACCAAGCTAATGAAGAGAAAGAGAAAGAAAACTCAAATTACTAAAATTTTTGCTGAAAAAGGAAATATCATGGTAGGCACTACTAAAATACACATGGATAATCAGAAACTATTTTTAAAATTTATACTCTAATAAAGTAGAAAAACTTGAAGACATCAACAACTTTCTAGAGACACACAACCTATCCAAATTAAATCAGGAGGACATAGACGATTTAAACAGATCAATTCCAAGCAATGAAATTGAAGATGCTATCAAAAGCCTACCAAAAAATGCCCAAGACCAGACATATTCTCAGCCAAGTTCTACAAGATCTTCAAAGAAGAACTAACACCAATCCTCCTCAAATTATTCCATGAAATAGAAAAGGAGGGAACCCTTCCAAACTCCTTCTATGAGGCTAGTATCACCCTGATAACAAAATCATACAAAGACACAACAAGGAAAGAAAATGGCAGACTAATATCCCTGATGAACATAGATGCAAAAGTCCTTAATAAAATATGGACAAATTGCATACAAAAACATATTAAAAAGATAGTGCACCATGATCAAGTGGGGTTCATCCCAGGGATGCAAGGTTGGTTCAACATATGGAAATCAACAAATGTAATCATCACATTGATAGGTTTAAAGACAAGATCACATGATTATGTTAATAGATGCAGAGAAAGCATTTGACAAAATACAACATCTATCCATGTTCAAAACACTAGAAAAACTAGGGACAGTAGGAATATTGTAAAACCCAAGGTCAACATCATTCTAAATGGAGAAAAAATTAGAGCATTACCTCTAAAAACTGGAACAAGACAGGGATGCCCTCTTTTACCACTTCTATTCAACATGATCCTTTAAACTAGCCAGAGCAATTAGACAAATGAAAGAAATTAAAGGGATGCAAGTAAGAAAAGAACAAATCAAACTATCCCTATTTGCCAATGATATGATTCTATATTTAGAAGACCCAAAAAACTCCATCAGAAAACTTCTAGAACTCAAAAATGAATTCATAAAAGTAGCAGGATATAAAATTAACATCCATAAATCATTTGCCTTCCTATACATCAGTGATAAACCAAACAAAAGAGAAATTAAGAAAACTATTCCATTCACAATAGCCTCAAAAAGATATACAGTCTTCGGGAATCACTCTAACAAAAGAGGTGAAAGAACTCTACAATGAACATTACAGAACACTAAAGAAAGAAATTGAAGACCTTAGAAGATGGAAGGATCTCCTATGCTCTTGGATAGGCAAAATTAATATTGTCAAAAAGACCATATTACCAAAAGCACTATACAGATGTAATGCAATTCCTACTAAAATTCCAATGACATTCATCATAGAAATAGAAAAAACAATCATGAAATTCATTTGGAAAAATAAGACACCCAGAATAGCCAAAGGAATTCTTAGCAAGAAAAGTGAAGCCGAAGGCATCACAATACCCAACCTTAAATTATATTAGAGAGTTATAGTAACAAAAACAGCATGGTATTGGCACTAAAACAGACATGTAGGTCAATGATACAGAACAGAAGACACATAGACAAATCCATATGAATACAGTTATCTCATACTAGACAAAGACATCATAAACATACATTGGAGAAAAGATAGCCTCTTCAACAAAGGGTCCTGGGAAACTGGAAATCCGTATGTAGCAAATTGAAATTAAACCTTTATCTCTCAACTCAAAGAGATCAAGGACCTCGGCATTAGACCAGAGATCCTGTGCCTACTAGAAGAAAAAGTAGACCCACATCCCCACATGTTGGTTTAGGAACCAAATTCCTCAACAAGACTCCCAAAGCACAAGCAGCAAAATCAGGAACCAATAAATAGATGGTATTGAACTACAAAAAGGCAAAGGAAACAATCCAGAACATGAGAAAGTCCTCAGAAGAGAAGAACATCTTTGCCACATGCACCTCAGATAGAGCATTAATCTCCAGGATATATAAATAACTGAAAAAAACTTAACACACAAAACCAAATAACCCAATTAATAAATGGGCAAAGGAACTTAACAGGCACTTCACAGAAGAAGAAATATGATCAATCAACAAATATATGAAAAAATATTCAATATCTCTAGCAATTAGAGAAATGCAAATTAAAATTACACTGAGATTTTATCTCACTCCAGTCAGAATGGCAATTATCATGAATACAAGTAACAATGAATGTTGGCGAGGATGTGGGAAAAATATACATTCATACAATGCTGGTGGGACTGAAAATTGGTGAAACCACTCAGGAAAGCAGTATAGAGATTCCTCAGAAAACTTGGAATGGAACCACCATTTGACCCAGTTATTCTACTCCGAGGCATATACCCAGAGTACTTAAAATGAGCATACCATAGGGACATAGCCACATCAATCTTTACAGCAGGTCAATTCACAATAGCTGAGCTATGGAACCCACCTAGGTTCCCTTCAACAGATGAATGGACAAAGAAAATGTGGTACATATACACAATTGAATATTACTCAACCAGAAAGCATAATGAAATTATGGCATCTGCCAGTAAATGGATGAAACTGGAGAATAAGATGCTAAGTGAAATAAGCCAAGCCCTAAAAACCCAAAGCCGTATGCAGATGCTAACACGCAGTAGGTGGGGGCGGGGAGGGGGAACAATTGAAGTTCACTGGATTAGACAAAGGGAAATGAAGGAAAGGGGGAGGGGAGGGAATGGAAAAGACAGTGGAATAAATCAGACACAACGCTCTTACGTTCGTATATGAATACGCAATCAAGGAAACTCCACATCGTGTACAACCACAAGAATGGGAAGATATCATACACGTATGTATAATATGTCAAAGTACATTCTACTGTCATGTGTAACTATAAAGAATGAATAAAAAAAATTAAAAACACAATGAAATATCACCTGGTACCTCTTAGAATGACCACTAATGATGATGCTGATGATGATGAGAAGAAGATCTAACCACGGGTGGAAACCTTGGAATCCTGGGCCCTGTTAGTGAGGATGTGAACAAAGCAGCACTGGGAAAACAGATGTTCTTCTAAAAGGTAGACCAGAACTACCAGATGATCCAAGAGTCTCACTCTTGGGAGCGTATTGAAAGGAACTGAAATCAGGACTTTGAAACGTTATGAGCATGCCCCTATTTATTATAGCACAATTCACAGTAGCCAAGATACAAAATATGTACCCCAAAGCCCCCCATGCCCACCTCCTCCAGCCACACCCCACCGGCCTCTAGTTACCACTTAGTCAGTCCCATCAGCGGATTAATCCACTGGTTGGGTTAAGAGTCTCACAACCCAATCCTTTCCCCCCAGAACCCTCTCGCATTTTCTCACACATAAGCTTTTGGAGAACATCTCATATCCAAACCACAACATATGGTATAAATTTTTTTAGTTAATTCCCTCTTTGATATAAATTCATGCATTATTGAAAAATTCACAGGCATTTTCTGATATAATCATATACTTTGAGAAAAATAGTTCTACTCTATAGATGGTACCTATTTATGAATCTACACATTTTATTTAACTATATCAATCTTTGGACACTTGGGTTGGCCTCAATTTTTCACTTTTATGTGACTATAAAGAATGTAAAAGTGTTTGTGTGTGTGAGAGAGAGAAAGAGAGAGAGAGAGAAAGAGAGAGGAGAAGGAGAGAGAGAGTGATCATCATTTTTTGGAATCCTTGTCTTTGGGGAAATCAGCAACTGTGCACACTGGTTTCGGTAAACCTGTGGCTGTGTTCTTGAACCAGTAATCACAGCTTTGCCCACCTCTCTGCTCCAGGGGTCTTCATTCATCAGGTCAGATAATAGACCCTTTTAAGCAAACTCCACAGGTGGTTCTCATGCAGGTGGTTCATATCTCCTACTAGAGAAATGGGTCCCAGCCTTTTCAAAATTCCCTCCAATAACAGCAAACAGTCCATCAAAAAGACCCGGTGTTTATTTCCTTGAGCAGTATATGATCATTCCAATTAAATTGTCTCTGAAAAACTCTGTGCTGATTTGATAAGCAACAAATGCGGTATGTTGCTCCGTTAGAACATCCTTGATTGCCAGCGAAGATGAAGATTTCCGTACATTTTCTACTGATGATGTATATTCTTCTGCAAATTTCTATTGTTTCATCTCCATTTTGTCCATCATGACATCATTTTCTTGACTGGTTTCTAAGAATTCTTTCTATATTAAAATTATTCCTTGACTAAAATATATTTCCCATTTTATTGCTTGGTTTTAATTTTATGCTACTTATTTCTTATCCCACCAAAGTTCTGGGTGTTATTTTAGGCGTACTTGCGTATCTTTGGCTAAGCATTCATCAACTCTTCCTGCCAGTTTTTCTGTATTATTTTTCTCAGGGCTTTTTCCTGCTGTTTTTGTTGTTGTTGTTGTTGTTTTGTTTTGTTTTTAACTCTTTAATCTACCAGGAATTTGTGTTGCAATCTTAGGAAATAATCTCTTTTTTTTTTTTCTAAGAGGTTCTGTTTTTGTTAAGTATCCATTTTGTTAGTACCTGCTATTATATGGCACACCTTTCTCTAACAAATGTGTATTGTTATTTTCTCATAGGAGATGAGACTGGGAAGAATTGTGTAATATTCAAACACAATTTATTCTAATTCTCTTTCCATCATTAACACAAGTTGGAGATAGATCTTTACCTGATGTAGTTTTATGTCCATTTGATGTGCATTAAAATGCATTTTTATTTTAAAAAATACATTTTCTCAGAGACAAACAATGCCTACTTCCCAAATACCTTTTTTAGAAGTTGCACTTGGAACTCATTTGCACAATCTTCAAACTCTGACAAAATGTCATATGCTCATGCTGCAACTGTTACCAGCTATTTCAAGATTATTATTAGTATAATAACAGGATTCACTGGCATCTACAGGATGTAAATGAAAAGGTGTATAGTCAGATGTATCAGGAAAACATTCAAACTAGAAGTTTCTTCCTTTCCTCTTTTCAATTTATCTGAATATATAGACACTCACATATGCAGAGAGACCACTCTACCATTAAGATTGAAGCTAGTCTAGAGCAGATGGTCCACAGAGAACAGGACATAAAAGAATCCAACAAAAATAAAGTGGAAAACCTTATCTTTTGATTACAAGAGCTGAGCCCTAGAGAAAGTTTCTTACCTCTTCTCTTATTTTCCTTTCCTTGTTTTCTTTTTTATTTATTTCAAAGGTGTAGTTTTGTTTCAAAGGATAGTCTCCAAACAGATAATAGAAGTTTTGCACAGCATGGGTTGCATGGAAATGACAGTCCTTTCTGGGCTGAAATGAGGGAAAACAAAGAGAGAGGAGGGGAGGAAAGGGAACTTGAAAATAGACATGTTCTGTTCTGGTCCCGGACCCCAGTGGGGCCATGACTTTCGGTGGGAAGATAGCTGTAATCAGGGAATTACACAGGACAGAGAATCAGGGTCTCTTCTGGTGGTGGAGCCCAAGGAGACAGAAGGACCTTGTGCTCCCTGCTGTCACCCAGTGGGCCATGGAGTGAGGGCAGCAGGGGTCAGGTGAGGAGCCAGGCAGAGAGCCACGCATGGTCTCACAGTTCCACAGACCAGAGGTTGGCAAGGAAAGAGCCAAACAGTAAATGTCTTAGAGCCCACAGGTCCACCAGTCTCAGTGACTTTTCAACCCTGCGTGATGGTGGGAAAGAAAGCAGCCACAGGCAGGTCAACAGATGAGCAAGATGTGCTCCAGCAAGACTTTACTTGCATGTCATAGAATTTTTGTATGTCACAAAATACTGTTTTCTTTTGGATTCTTTTTAAACTAATTTAAAACAATTAACACCATTCCTAGGCTCACAACCCAGAGAAAAACCATGGCCAGAGGGCTACAGATAGTTGGCCAAGCCATGTGTAGACCCAGCAGCAGAAAAAGAACACCTGAAAGCTTCTACTGTCCAAGGGTGGGTGACAAGAGGGACGAAGGGGAAGATGCTCTCAGTTACGACAATAGGACGCTGCTGAAGGACACTGTGCTAACTGTGCAGGTAACTGTCACTGTGTCTAGTGACAGACACAGTGGTGACACAGCAAAGACCTGGAAGACTGGCAGGGTGAGGAGAGTCCCAGCCAGGACCACGGGCCCCCCGCCAGGATGGCACATGGTAACCACACACCCAGACCTGAGACCAACCCAGAGGAAGAGTAAGTGGTGGAGTACACTGAGCTCAGGTACAGGTACTTTGATTTCGCATGGTTAAGTTTTCTGTTAACAGAAGAAATAAGGGTGTGAACCGTGAACGAGTAGCACTGGTAGAGAAATAAAACTGGTTGTTAAGTTTCAAAACCTAGTTACCTATGCAAACACCCCAGTGGCCTCAGGTGTATCTAGTCTGATGCTTGAGGTTGTTTTTCCATTTTTGAGAGAAACAAAAATGGATTACCTTTTCAGACTTGAAAGGGCATAGCCAGCAATTTGCCTCCAGATCTGAAGTGGCTTCCTTATCACATACCTAATGTGCCCATTAGGTAAAGGTCTATTGCTCTGATTTTTTTTGTCCATAAATATACATATTTCTCCTTGGTTCATAATCACACTGTCTGAATTGCTATAAATTTACAAACACTCAAATAACTGGTAACAAAGTTCCATTTAACTATGCTTTTTTTCAGGACTTTAAACAAACTTCATCACTTATTCTTTCAAATGTGTCTCAGATTTTACTTTGTCAACTACAGGGAAATAAATGAATTCCTTTGAAATTTTGATTAAAATTGTTTTAAAGCTACAAATTAATTTGGGAATGCTTTGCATCTTTAGAATACTAAAATTTATCATTTAGAAATATGGTTTTCTAGAGCATAGTTAAATACTCTGACTCCATAAAGTTTTCAATTATCTTTATTTTGAAAGTACACATTTCTTTTAGATTCTTGTGGGGATGGATTTCTTATTGATAATGCAAATTTAATGAATTTATTATATAGCTTCCCATGTTATGTTACATATAAAGATATTGAATTTTGTGCATTTATTTTATATATAATTCTTAGCAAATGCTTCTAGGTTTCCAAATAATTCTCTTAAGCTCTCCAGACAGACAAACTTTGATCTGCAAACAATTACTTATGTAGTTCTTTGTGTATCAATAAAAGTACATAGTTCACTGGAAAATATACAAATGGCCCTAAACAATTTGGGGAATACGGGCTTGGTGCTTCATGACAGTGAGCTCATGCACGGTACTACCAACCCGCTCCACCTGTCAGGCAGACCCCCAGGGTCTTCAAGGCACTGTGGTGGTGAAACAGCAGGAAAAGGCTCTTTCAGATGTCGGAGGTGAGAATGGAAAAGGAGTCAGCCACCACAGAGAGGAGTGTAGCAGTATCCAGCAAGAACATTTGCAATTTTATCCTTTGACCCCAAAACCCTACCTCTCCAAATCTACATCAAGATACATTGCCAAAAATATTAAGAAGATATGCCAAAGACAAACATAGAAGGCTGTCTGTTGCTTTTATTTTTAGATCTTTTTTGGAAATTATTACTTGTAGTATGTTATTTGCATGTACACTGCACAAAGAAAATCATTATCCTGTATAATCAAATGTACTGATAAAAGAAAAGAAAAATAATGAAAGTGTTCTTTGCTGATTAGTTCAATAAATATGGTTCTTTTTTCTGAATAGTAAAAGCATTTCAGAAAATGAATTGTTCTCTAAGAATAGATAGACTCATAGCCATTACATTTTGATCTCTTATCTTTACTATTATTTTGCCCAAAGTGTTTAAATTTATTGAAGGAAGCTTGTTTTTGGCAACCTGCTTCTTGGAAAGTCTACCATCTTGAAAGTGTGTTTTTTATCCTTGAAATACAGATACTTTATTATTATTTATCCAAATGTTGGTCTCATTTAATTCAGCATGACTAGTTGTTCATTCATTTTGATTCATAGATTTTATAATTTTTTCAGCTTAGGGAAGGTTTTATACTCCTCAATTCTCTTATCCTAAAACTCCTGTTTCTCAGATTTTCTAGAGCTTTCCTTCTCATCTCAGTTTTTCCACTCATCTTTTTTTTTTTTTTTTTTTTTTTTTTTTTTTGGAGGTACTAGAGATTGAACTCAGGGGCATTTTACCACTAAGCCACATCCCCAGTCCTTTTGATTTTTTTATTTTTAAACAGGGTCTCACTATGTTGCGGGGTGCAACTTAAGAACAGACAATCACCACTGAGAAGTCTAAATTTGAGAGTCTTTATTAGCTGACCAGCTGACAGTCTTACACAATGCCCAAAATGGTTTTTGGGAGAACAGTCTTGACCATAGGATTGCAGGGGGTTTTATACATAAGTCACTACATCAATCATAAGTGTCTGTTGCTATGATTCAACAGACATTAACTATGAACTAACATAATGAGATCTAAAATTATAAGCGGAAGGAGAAGTGGGTCAAAACGACCTTAGTTGGGTACAAGTTAAAGAATGGTCACTAACGTCTAGACAATCATTGCTGACATGGTACATTGTTGAAGAAAAATAGGAACCAAAAAGGAAACAATTTTACATTACATAAGAATTGCCATTTGTGTTGCCAAACATGCTATGCTAAGCAACTGTTGGGTACAGAGGCTGGGTGTTCCCCCAGGAGAAGCATTTCCTACATAACATGGAGTCTCAGGGAAAAATGGAGTCTGTTTAGTCATTGTCCACATAGCCTGGCCTATAACATTTCCATGGAGTCGAGTATGTCAACCTGTCACAACTAAGTTGCTGAGGACCTCACTACGTTTCCCAGGCTGACCTTGAACTTGTGATCTTCCTGCCTCAGTCTCCCGTGTCACTGGGATTATGTGCCATCACATCTGGCCTCATCATTTTTAATACATCTTCCTTTGCCTTGAAATTATGGGTGAATTTCCAATTTGCCCTCTATGGGGCAAATTCTATCTTGGAACACCCACTATGCAGTTCCTTATCTCCGTCTAAACTTAGTCATTACTTAAATTGCCATGTAGACTTTCCCAGTGGCTAATCAACCCTTTTTGCTGCTTATCTGAATTCTATATTACAAGGTTCAAGTGAATTTCCTGATAATGTGATCTCTTTTTTTCAAATATTCTGCTGTTTTTCAGCCAATGCATTTCTCTCCCCTCCCACCCCAATCTACTCCCTCCCCTGCCTCGGTGCCTTTATAAGGAGAGGAAGAAAGATCTGGACCAGTAGCTTGCTCTGTCTGCTGCTGAGGTCTTCACCATGTTATGCACCAAGAAGTGCTCACCAGATGCAGAGCCCTTGCCGGAAACAGCCTCTTAGACCTCCCAGCCTCCAGACCATAGGCCAGAAAACCTCTATTTTTCATAAATACCCAGTCTGTGGCCTTCAGTTACAGCCACAGAAGATGGACTGAGTGTCTACACATGAGCACCCAGGCAGTGATACGAGCCACCCTATAGCCCGTGATGTAGAGGCACCGCTACCTCAGCACATCCATTTCATCGTCTCAGCATGTTGTTTTTAGCCTTTTATAAAGTTCTAAGATTGAAAAAAAAAAGTAGATCTGATGAAGAGGACGAGCTGAGTTTCAGGCATCCAGAGTTTGGTTTATCAGTTAAATATCAACACTTACAAAAGAAAAGCAATTTTACATCTGGGTGTACTATACCGTGAAATAAAAAGCAGCAGCAACCACATCAACAAGAGCAAGCCTAGCTTCATTAGAGGTCTCCCTGCCTGCTGCCTGCCGACTGCCTGCTTGCTTTTCTAGCACGGGTAAATTTCTGATTTCAACTGATAAAGAAAGGACCAAAGTGATTGCTGAAGGCACCAGAGAATTTTAAGTGAAAAAAAAGTCAGAGGTGATTCACATTTATGTCTGTTGGTTCCTTTCTCCTTCGTGTTTTATCTAACAAAGCTCTGGAGAAATGAAAATGAAAATGATCAGAGAAGAGACTTGACAGAGCAAAAAAACCAAAATGGCAAAAATCAAGATAATCAGAGATCGTGACTATTTAAATCCAGTCGTTGAACCTGCTTACAAGTAGTTTTTTTTATCTTTAGTCATTATCAATAATTCTGCTGATATCCAAATAGATGTCAACAACATGGTTATTTGGATCCCACCAAATAGCTAAGGTACTGCAGGAACTGTATTGAACCTCTTCTCCTTGGAAGGGATGGACGTTTTTATCTTAGGCTTTATCAGTATTTAAGAAAGTTATCTCCTAACTTGGATATAACTATGAAGAATATATTAAAATCTAAATACTTTAATATATGGGTGCAGCCTTGAAATACTTCTTAAAAAGAAAGACATCTTATATTTATATCAAGAGAAGGGCAATTTATTTCCTAACTAAGATGCACATACACACCTACAAATAAACTCCCTCTTTTCTCATTCCTATGAACTTAAATTGTATTAAAGTTTTGCCAATGGGAGTGTGTGACCTACTTGGAAATTCAATTACAGTACTGTATATATCTTTTATTCTCTCCTAAGGTCTGTAGTTTGGGGCTCAATTCATGTGAAATGCAATAAACTTGTCCTTCAATCACAGAACAGGTAAAAATACATACAAAGCATTTTTAGGTATTATGATATAAAATATCAAGTTAAAACTGAAATTATTTTATAGCAATATTTGGAAGAAGTCTTGACTCGTATTCAGTAGTCCAGACATAACTGTATCTTCAAAATCTTCCTTACAAACTAACCAAAATGTGAAATCTTTGGGTGTTTAATAGAGAGATCTCCCTGGGATATTTTTTTTTCTCCTGTTTTTTGCCAAGGTCAGGGAGAAGGGAATAACGAGGTCAGAGGTTTTGTTTGCATCTAAGACATTATTCATGAAACAACAGGCCAACATGTTCCCTGAATAAAAATATGGAATTTCATCCTGGCCCCATATTTTAACAGAAAATGATCTGGCATTTTCTCCTGTCAGCTAATGAAACGATTGGGGATTATCACAGAGTGAAAAATGGACAATTAACAGCTATATCTGAAGACAAAGAAAATTTGCTCATCTCTTTGTGATAAGTTGGCAATTCTTTATTTTGGAAGCGGCCTTTGAATGGTCAGAAGGGATTCCATGGAGATTTACAAGTTATTGTATTAAGAATATGATTCAATTATTTATTTATTTATTTATTTATTTAATTTCTATAGATGTAAAAGCAGACACCAATGACTGGGAAAAGGCTACCAAGCTCCAGGAAACCATTTTCTTTCATATCATATGTGCATTTTTATCAAATTCTTCAGTAGCACAAGAGTAATGTTTAAAAGTAGGCAACTCTGAGATGAAGCATAAGAGTTGGATTCCAAGTAATCTCCCACCTTCAGAGTTAGGTAGTCCAAGGTTATCAAAGATTTTCTGAGCCATAATAAGCACATTGGAAGACATAGAGAATTCAAACCAATCATTAAAAATAATCGTGTCAATAGTGCAGAACAATGTTGAAGGTCACAGGCAGTGGTAACAGGTAAGCCAGGGTCAAGCCCTCATTTATGAACTTTTACCTTGAACAAATTATTACCTTGAGAAGTAACCAGCTGAGAGAGTTGTAGAAATTCATCACAGGGCCTCAAAACATTTTTATTAAATGAATGAAGAAATAAATATTTGATAGACATTTGTTTCTGTGATAATAATTTTAACACGTCAATATATTCATGACATTTGTGAGTTAACAGCCAGTTTGCAGAGCCACAGGTAGACCAAGGTTTTGTTTGCATGAGTCCCGTGCATTATCTCCACCTGTCTCTGTGCACAGGAGCCTTATAGAAGAATGTTTGGAAGTGCGTACAATCCTTGTTTCCAAGCTATGCTATTTCCAGTGTTCACCACTCTTTGTATTGTGTCCATGTGTCATCTTAGAGAAACCATCAAGGGGTTTGTAAAATCAGTATTCACCAGATAGGCTTTGATGTTTAGCCAAATATTCAGTGGACAAGACTGAAGTCTACTGACCGAGATTAGGAAGAAAAGGGTATCAGGAGTGATCCTTCGACATTTTTAGAAATCTCTTCCAAAGATTAGAGATACCAGGTGTGGACCTCTCCACTCCTCAGGACCATGAAGGAAACTGTCTCACCATCCCTGTGCTGCTCTCTTTTGATGACTCTTTGCAAGACTTGTGTCATAACCACAGAAGTTTACTACCCATTTCAATTAACTCTTAGAGAATCTCTGCTACTCGATAGCTGTGAACAAAAAGGAAGGAGAAGGAGAGTCAGTTCTTTGGAGTCTTGTCAAACTGCACCCAGCGTAACATGCAATGGATTGTGATAACATAAACTCTCCAGCGCCTCAGGGGAGAGTCATAGTGAAAACTCCAGAGTCACATTCACGCACATAATTATGTTCACTGTCACTTGGGAAGGAGCATCTCCAGACCATCTCTTTCTGTCTGAATTTGTTTTAGAAGCTTTAAGGGTAGACCCCAGAGGGCTTCAGGGAAAAGACAGACCAGAAACGGTTGGCATTTCCTGGCCTGTCCTCCAGGGCGTCATGCCCCTTTATCCCATGACAATGATGTTCCCTAAATGAAAGCTAAGTTGAAGATGTCCCTGGGATTAATTCAGATCACTAAGCTTCCAAGCACTGAGGTCGCATCACAAAAAAACCAAAGTAGGGAAATGTGTACGTATGTTAAGTGTGTGGAGTCCCCGTGGCTGAATCCATACTGCCTGGGAACAGAAGGGATTTGGTAAATGAGACGTGCCATGGCTGGAGTGGTATTGTCCAATACCACAACCAAGTAGGGTTTTTAAATTAAAAGTCTGGTTCTCTAGTTGTACTAGCCACATTTCCAATCTTCAGGTGTCTCGGGTGGCTAGCAGTTACCATATTGTACTGCTTGAATATTTCCATCATTGTGGAAAGTTCTATCAGACCCATTGGGCAAGGAGCCATAAGACACTCTTTTGAGCTTTTAAATGTTGTATTTTTGCATATACTAATTAAATATCCAAAATTTAAATTATTTCACATTAAAAATGCTTAAAGTAATAATATTAAAATTATTTTACATGATTTGTATTAGAAAATTCAGTAAGTTTCCCCATTTTTTCCTTTGGAGCTGCTAGGACTGTAAGTCCATACACACCTGTAAATGGTCAAATCCAGAAACACTATGATAGGTTGCTCTCCCCAGAGTAAATATAACAATTCAAAAATAATGCAATCAACACATGCTGTACATCTAAAATACACACGATGTTATCTGTCACTTTAAACAACTAAAATAAAATAAAGACAAGTTTCAATTATAATGACGAAGTGCAAAGCCCTGGTTTTGTTTCAAAGGCTAATAATAAATTGCTCTTTTAAAATTTATTTTTGCTTCTCCGTGCAGGAATCATAATCACAGATGGAGAGTATAATGAGACAAGCACCGGATGGTATATATTGAGCCTCCAAGTCAAACTGTGCACAGCAGGGCTGCAGAGTGACTCTCACAGGTATGTGCCACCCGGTTCCCTTCCTTGCTGTTGTCTGTATTGAACAGAAAAGCAGAATATTTGGTGAGTAATGGCATTTGAAATATTGGTCTCTGTCAGCATTTATAAGAGCCCAAAATAGAATCCATGTGAAATTGTCCTTTATATTGTTGATTTTGGGGGGAATGACATATGTATGAGTAACATTTAAAATTATGTGTATATTAAATGCTTGCTCACTGTGAGGCTCTGGGACCACAGCAGATGAAATTCCTTACTTCTAAGCTACTGGATGGAGTCAACAAACAAAAACGTGACAAAATGAAGCATGTCAGATGAAAGGGATAGGCTGTGTTGGCAGAAGGATGCCAATTTACAGAGGGTGGTTGAGGTGGTTGGGGAGAGCAGTCCTCCCAAAATATCCATGTCTTAATTCCAGAAATCTGTGAAAAAGTTACACAAGGCAAAGGGGACTTAGCAGACGTGATTAAGGTGAAGTGAGAAGGACATCCTGGGATTATCTGGGTGGGTCCAATATCATCACAAGGATCTTCACAAGAAGGAGGCAGAGGAGACGTGGAGCAAGAAGCCAATGTTGGAGAGATGTGGTTTCTGCTGGAATGTGGCCACTAGCCCAGGAATGTGGGCCATCTCTAGAAACACTTAAAGGGGAGGAAGCTGAGTCTTCCCAGGACGTGCCAAGTGGAATGCAGACCTGCCGACCCCTTGATTCTAACCAGTGGAGAACATTCTGGATTCTGACCTGCAGAACCCTTGTTTTACATCACTAAGTTTGTGGTGATTTGTTGCAGCAACCATAGGAAATTAATGTGGTGGCCAGGGAGGCCTCCATTTGTCCAAAGTCAACATTGGGATCAAGGGGCAATGGAGGGGAGGGGCTAGCTCCAGGTTTCTTGGGTGCAGATTCAGAGGAATCAGTGCAAATTCCCTGAGGCAGGGGCACAGCTGGCACATGGAGCCACATGAGGAGAACCACGAGTGGAGTCGAGTGAGGCGCTGTAACAGAAGACGAGGTCCCAGGTGACTGGCAGAGGCAGTGGAGACAGATCAGGCAGGCTTGGCCACTCTGAGGACTCTGACTTTTACCCAGGATGAGATGAGTAGTGTCAGAGTTCAAATCTCAAACATCCCAAGAAGGCCCAGTGTTACAGGCTTGGTCCCCAGGGTGGTGGTAAGGGGAGCTGGTGAGACCTCTAAGAGGTAGGCCCTCCTAGGAGGTCCTTAAATCCCTGGAGGCATGCTTTTGAGGGGAACATGAGGACTCCATCTTCTTCCTCACATTCTTGTTCCCTGTTTGTGAGGTGAGTGATTTTGTTCTGCCACTTGCTCTCGCCATGATGTAGGCCCAGAAGCATCAGGGCCGACTGGTCATGGACTGAAAACCTCTAAAACTATGAGTTGAAATAACCCTTTTCTCTTCAAAAGTTTATTATCTCAGGTATTTTGTTACAGTAATGGAAAGCAGATGAAGGGCTTTTCAAGAGAAAAATGACATGATGGAACATACATGAAAGAGGATCACTCTGGCTGCTACTGAGCTTAGATGGTAGGGGGCAAAAAGCACACTATGGAAGACCAGTTAGAGACCATCCTAATGTTCTGGGTGAGAGATAATGAAGGTGTGCACTGAGGCAGTGAAAAGTGGTGGGTCTCAGTGCACAGTACATAGATCATTCTGGTTGTGAGGTTGAAAAGAGATTGCAGAAAGGGGCAGGGGAAGGAGCAAAGAGTTGATAGAGAAATTACTACAACAATTTAGCTAACAAATTAAGGTTGTTTGGCCTTCCATCCGAGAGGACATGTTAGATGCTGGAATCCATTTTCAAAGTCAAGCTGACAGAATTTTCTGACATCTGGTGAAGATGAAAGTTATCCAGGGAGAGCTGCCACTGACAGCTTTCTTCTTCCTTTATCACTCCATAATCCTGAGCCCCGGGCATCCTAAACATCCTCCCTGAGAGATCAACCTTCATGATCTATTTCAGCAATTTAATAGATTGTTTATAACAAGGACAGAGGAGACTTGGATAATTAGAATCAAACCAGGTATTCAAATGATATCTGTTCCTCCATGGTCCACCAGCCTTTCATTGGAACTATGTGAGCAAGAAGGTCCAAGAGGCTGGGGAGGAGTAAAGTCAGCAGCCACAAGAGTCAGACTCCATGGCTCACATGCCATCTGGTCCACACGCACCGTGCTAGGGCTTTTAGACGCCTCAGAAATCACCAGGTTTTGCAAACTACTTTCAATATTTTAAAAATCTTTTATGAAACTTTGCATAGAAGTAGAAGTTTGCATTGGTGATGATGTATTAAATGTCAGGCTTGGGTTATTTCATAATCACTCTGTGCAGTCCCAATTATGCTAGTCAGTAAGTAATTAATAAAAATAGGAAAATCAATTACTATTTAAGAAATAAAATTTGCTTTAAAAAAAAGAAAAATAATACAGGGGATGGCTAGAAGAAAACTTTGGGAAATATGAAGTGAATTCTTTCTGGCTCAGGGGGTTAGCCCAGTACCCCACCCCAGTTGCTTCGAGATGGTCCCTTCACATGTCCCATCTCTTACCCACTAACCAGTGTGTGAAGGTTGTGATCTCCTGGCCAGCACTTGCTCACCCCTCTTTTGATGAAAGTTCCCTAATATTTCTTGGGGAAACATGTCTCTCCAACTTGTAGGCCACCAAGTCCACAGGGTAAGATGAGATTTGTCCCCTGCCAACTTTAGGAGTGCACAGGTGATGTGAGCTGACCCAATCAAAGCATCACATTCTCTCAGTCACTGTGATTGGCTCAGAGATGAGCATGTGACTTGATCCAGGATGAGCTTGGGCCTTTTGCTGGAAAATACAAATACGAAGCATCTTTGTTTTCTTCTGGGTGTTCTGAGAGGTTGGGATGCAGGCCTGGAGCTGCTGGCACCCCCTGCCGACATGAGAGAGAGCTTACTTGAAAACAGAGCCAGCACAGAGGGAGAAGAGGTAAATGGAGGAAAACCTTGAGCTTCCTGTCGCTCGCCCACCACAGCAAGAGAGCCACCTAGTACAGAGAACGCAAGGACCAGCCTGTGGTCCTATTTCTTGGACTTACTTGCTATAGAGCAAGTCACTTGGTGTTGGCAGTCACATAAAAGCTAATTTACTACCAAAGTTATTGAATGAAATAATTAATAAACATCTCTGAGAGTAATTTGAAATACATAAACATGTTAAAACAAAGAGAGAGAAAAGCCGCTATTATCATCTGCCACTTTCCCTACTACCAATGAAGGCAAGTAGTGAAATCTTTGAATGGTAGAAGGTCCAAAATAATTCAGAATTGTGGGCTGTAAATAATTATTTCATTTTTGAACCTTTACAATGACTATGTTGGGCACATATTCTCTAAGGAACATATCTCTTCTACCAACACCTCTCACCTCTGTAGGTAGTCAGCTCAAAAGAAACTTGGTTGCAGGAATCCAAGTGTGTTTATCTCCTCTCCATTAAACGTGAATAGGGCAGGAGTCATTATGGACGCGCATCCATTATAAGACTATGCAAGCTTTCAACATTTGCATATGAATAAGTCAAAGAGATTTATGATTCTATCTTAGAGCATGAAACGTTTTTGTTGCATAAATTACACTAATATTTCTAAGCCTGTTGGCCTTCTCTGCTGCCTGTCCATTCCAAAATGCAGGCATTGTTCCACATTCCCTGGGAGAATATCAAGGGAGGCACAGGCGTCTGGGTGTTTTGAAGTACTGTATTCTGCAAGTGCAGTTTGCTGACATGGAATCAATGGGTGTAGCTCCCAAGACAGCAAGCGTAGCCTTGCCAAGTTCAATGTACCCGGGCATCTTTCGAGCAATAACCTAGACTAGGGATCTCCAGCTGTGCAACACAGAGTTCTAAATAAACACAAACAAAAAAAAATAATAATAATGCTTCTAGAACACCCCGAGGGAGATTATTATCGAAGATTATGTACTGTATATACAAATATAAATAGCTGTGATTACTTCCCTCCTTGTGTGGGTCCCACCAAGGCCCCAGAGTCCATTGTGGTTGTGTATGTGTCCACAGCTCACACATCGAAGATCAGTACTGCAGAAGGCAAACTGCCAAGCTCTGAGGCCTCAGAGTACAAATAATTCTGCCCATGGGTATCCATCTTTCCCCTTAACACCCACTCGTATCTATTAATGCTATAATTTAAATACATGTCGACCTCTAGACCCTTGAAAATTTCCCAGTGTCCCTTGCCCTTTGTGACTTTGCTTCCCCTGAGCCTCAGGCCAGTGGCCTCAGGGAACCCTGAGCGAGGACAGCACCTCTGCAGTTCCTCATGGCCTTGACCCCTACCACTCTGTCTCAGCATCTGTTGGCTTGGGTCCCACTTCTGAGCTACCCGATAGCTCAAATAATATGGCCAAACCAAGCTCAGTAAGGTGGTGCAGATTCTAATTGTGAGTCACCTGCGTGCAGCCCACCATCATCCAGGGGAGATGATCTTGTCTGAAATAAATGACACCAGAAATGTCCCAAACGCACAGTTACTGTAATTCTAATCCTCGGTCATAGAGAACAGGGGATGAAAAGCAGGGTTCTGGAATCTGACTGATCCTAGACTGAATCCTGTCAATGCCGACCTGTCAGTCACTCTCCTGGATCACGTCACTCACCCACTCTGAGACACAAACCCTGGAACCACACGCTGTGGAAAGCCTCAAAACCCAGCCCTCGCATTGTGGGAGGAGTTGCTGTTACTTCAGAACATTTCCTCGGCACATGCCTCCCCAGCACGACTCAGGACAGTGACCAGAGGACCCTGTGCACTCCTGACCACCAAGGACTCCAGAGAAAGCTGAGGAGCTCTTGGCTCCCAGGGTGAGAACTACTGTGATAGGGAAAGGCTGGAGAACAGGACCATGCAGGGCCTGTGAATGTGCATCCCTCTTCCATCCGCCAGTCCTGGGGACCCTCCCGGCGTCTTCTCACATCCCTCTCCGTGTGGTTTGGAAGGACATTTTCATCTGTAGGACTGAAAATGAGTTGAACGTTTGTTGGGACCATCCACTGAAATCAAACCATGTGGCCAAGACCGGGGCCCCAGGCCCCTTTTATCTCCTTGCCAACTTCATCTAGAGACCGTCACTGTCTCTTTCAAGTGACTTTGGACTCTGTGGGTGCTGAGTACATTACCCTATTCCCTGCCAGCTCTGCAGAGGCCGGCGCTGTGCCCACTGCCAACTGTGCAGTTTGCCAGCAAAATCTCCAAGCTGGGAAAATGTGCACACATCAAAAGATCTGCTAGGAGATTTGGAAGCCAGACACAGAATAGATGCACAATTGTAATTCAAGTCGAGGTCACCCGGCTCTTTGCAAAGCCTTTGTGAGAAGAGACCGGTGCACTCCTTGGGTGTGTTTTGGGGTCTCTCCAAATGACACAACTGCCAAGAGAGACCTAAGGCAGTTCTGAGGCCCCTCTTCCTAGCAACCAGGAGAAGGGAGCATATTTCACTTGCCCCAAACCCAGAAAGGTCTCCACTCATTCCAGGCTTCCTCGAGGGCTCCTCCACCCTGAGAAGCAGCAGGCACATCTGTATGCTGGCATCTCCCCAGGGAGGATGCACACAATTAATGATCTTGAAAAAGAATGTGCACTTCAAAGACCTCATCCTCAGAAGGATCAGAGATGGAATTGCTTACGAGCAGAAGCCAGAGTTGGGTTCCAGGGACATTTGCTCCCACAAATGATTCCTTCTCCTGCAAGCAGTCACCTGACTCACAGAGCACACTCGGAGGACAGACCATCGGAAAGAAGAGTCAACCGTAAGTCCCCCACTGCCCACCACATTCCCCCTATACAAAAATGGATGGTGAATTAGAGAAGAAGACATTGTCAGTGCTGCTCCTCAGCTTTAAGGGTTCATTTGCTGGTTTTTATTTTTATCAAGTAGCCTGCTGGCCTACGATTGGTGGAGGTTTCTCATTTGGCATTCTAGAATGTGATTTCCCCATCAACACTCATCCTTCACGTATCCAAAAGGCAGGAACAGTTTGAGGCACTGGCTGATCATTCTAGATCATTCCTTTACAAGAAGAGTCACTCACCAAGACTTGAACGGCCTGCCAGCACCACACTGGGTCTCAAGTTACAGCAGACCTTCATTTCCCTTGTGCCTTGCTTGTGGAGAGGGTGCTTTGGTGTTTCCACATAGGCCTGGTAGCCTTCCTTCTTGTCCTAGTGGAGAACGTGCTAAAGTGTAGAGCTGTCACCAAGCAGTTGGGGGACAGATGTGCAATAAATCAACAGAGAGTCGTTGGCCAAGGCACCTGTCCCCAGAGCTGGGAGTGCAGGCTAACAGCTCACAGATGCTCCTTCTCAGAGAATTACCCTCCCTGGTGGGAGCCTCTTGCCTTTCCACCCTGCCATCCCCTGAAGAGGTGAAGCTCGTAGGGGAGCAGATGGCAGCCAGGCCTTCCCTGCAGCCTGACACCCAGGGCCACCAGCCCCACCTCAGAAGACAATCAGAGCTGCTGTTCAAGCTCCAGGGCTCCCAGTGGGATTAGCCCCAAGCTCAACTCCAGCTGAGCCCTTGTCCTTTCTTAGACTTTTCTGCTCTGTTCTGTTTCCTCTGGGCCTCTTCTACTGAGAGCACCTCCTCAATAAATTGCTTTCACAAATCAGTCAGAAACTCTACAGCTAGGGAACCCCACCTGAGACCCTCATCGCCCACCCCAATAACACTTAGGGCCTGAGAGTGTCAGAAATGAACCCAAGGAGCAGGAAACCCCAAACATGTTTAAAATGTCTCAGAACTTACAGAAGAAACACACACCGCCCTGCAATCATTTCTGAAGCCCCCACTCCATTGATAAAAACCTTTATAAAGCACAAGAAAGCCACCAATCAACCTGACATATAAATATTCATGCAAAAAGTCTTAAATTTAATGTTAACATCAAGCCAACTAAAGGTAAATAGCACATTAAAAGAACGACTCACCATGTTCAGATGAGGTTTCTAACCTGTTGGCATAATTTATCATACTAGGTAGCCATCGGCCAGAAAACCTATGTTGTTCAAAGGATTAAAAGACATTTGACTAAATTTAATGTTATTTTAGGAAAAGTGGATAGTTTGATAGTACAAATTTGTATAGCGATAGACAATGTAAATAGAAATAAAAACAACCAGAAAATACAAAGGAATAGGACTTCATTTTGAAAGCAATAACATACACATATTTCAATCTAGTCAATAAATTAGATAAGAAACCCATGGATTTAAAAAAATAAACTCGTCATTATTGTTATATCTTGTAAAAAATGTTTAATTTAAAAAGACATCATCCTAATTCATAAAAGGGAGAGGAACTTGAACATGTTGACAATATAACTTCTGAACACACATGAGGTTGTCCAGCTACACTCGTAATTTTAAAAAACAGTCAAGATCACCATGAATCATGGGTGAGGATGAACAGAAGCAACTCTTTTCAATCCCTCCATAGTGGAGCAAAGAAAGACTGTTGCAGACTCTCCAGATACAAGCTTGGAAATATTTACAAAAATGCAAAATGCATGAACGGTGGTCCCAGTCGTTCCACTACGCATTTATCAAGTAGACACGTCCTTGGTTTGCCCAAATTCTTATGTGCAAGGACATTCATTGCATCATAGATGATAAAACTCGGCAAACCACCTAAATATTCCCCAGTAAGAAAACAGTTAAACGAAAACCACCCATATGAGCTTTATTCATTTAATTCACACAGATAAATACACAAACCGCATGAGACACAGGTCCTGGCAAACTTTACTATAAGGTCAGATAGTAAATATTCCACTCTGCAAAGCCTCCATCACAACTCTTCACTCTGCCATGACATGGACAAATGGGTGCTTCTGCATCCCAGGAAAGTGGCAGTCACAGAAACAGGTGGCAGGCTGAACCTGGCCCCTGATTTAATTGATTGATTTATGGATAAATAGATAATCTATATTTGTTTATAGATGATATATGAATTTTTTGAGTATTCTTGTGGGAAATATTCTGCATATTGTTTATATATATGCATGTTATAGATATAATAATATATAATGCATATGATATATATTATATATAACATATTATAATATATAATAAAACATATAATAGTTTATATATATTAATATATATTACAATAATATACAATATGTAACCATATATATATACGGTTAAATAAACAAATTGATCCTACAGAGTTCTACTCCACAGCTATGAAAAGAATAAGTAACCTGTGTGCCAGGCTGGAAGCTCTCCCAGGTACATTAAACAGAAACCACACACATCAAGGCCTGAGAACAATAGGCTCCATCCTGTGTCTAAGTGTGTAGGTGTCATGGAGTGTCTCATAAATGAAGCAGAAACTGTCACAGCCTCTGGCATTAAGAGACCAGTTTTGAGGGGAAATTAAGAAAAATTGACTTCCCTTTTTATATACTTTAGCTCATTTTTACTGTGTATTTGTATATAGTCTTAACTCTAAAAAATGCATTTTTAAAAAGAAAATTAATAAAATGTGCAGAGTGAGGAGCATGCGCCGGCAGGCACGGCACAGCCGGGGGTCGGGCCGACCATCTGCTGGTGTCTAGGCTGGGAGATCCACGCCAGTCACTAGTGTTGAATCACAATTGGACCAGTTGAAAAGCAGCCATTCTTCTGGGTGCCTGGAATTTCCCCATTCCCCACCCCCATGGCCTGCCCCACCTCAGAAACCCCACCCTCGCCAAGGCCCCCAGGATTCAGCAACTGTGGTTCTGGGGAAGTCCCCTCTCTGCTGGGCTTCCCTCTAGTCGTCAGTGAGAGCCAGCACTGCCTGCCCTCCTGGTCCTGGGTCTGCAGCAGGGTGAGGGGAGATGGCGTGTCTCGGAGCACTCTGGAAAGCAGAAAGCTCTTGGCCAGCACGGGATCATTAGCATCATCTTTTGGCACTTGGAGCCCATCAACAAAGACAGTGTGGAGTCTGCGTCATGCACACACAAACACTGTCTTTACACAGGCTTGAAACACCACCTTCATTCACACTTCCATTACAGCATGAGTAATGCCTTGTCCAGCATAGGGACTATCTGCCAATTCACTTTGCCATCTAGAATCGAGGATGGAAGGTGTGGTTTATTCACCTGCATTTGCTCAGGACCCAGGAAAATGGCTGAGGTAGCCTCCATATATGTTTGGTGAATAAATAAACCACAAGGGAACAGAAGAACCAAACAAGAGAGATCCAGGAAAGAACGTGATCATGCACTGAGAGGAAGATTCACGACTGCTTCTCTAATGTTCCTGACTAACTTGGTGACTACCTTTATACAGCAGTCGTGTGGTAAGAAAATGACCGATGAATCATTTCCCGTCCCACTGGAAGGACCCTAATGAGCATGGTTGAGCAGCTGCATGATTGTGGTGGGGACTCAGGATGCAGCATGAGCCACGTAGGCACTTCTCGGAACTCAAGGTCTACCTGGTGAGTCAGACAGTCGTGAAACTATCACACAACTTCTAATGCAGGTAAGCATTGTGGAGGAAATGAGCGAGGTCTGTGACAGCCCATAATAAATCGGGAAGAACCTGGGTGCGTCTGGAAGAACGGCCAGGGAAATCTTCCCTGGGGAACTGATGCTCGAACTGAGACCAAAGAAGGTCAGAATTAACCAGATTAGGGAGTAGATTCTGTTTATAGATGAAAAGAAAGTACATGCACCATCCCCGCAGAAAAGTAAGCATGGCGCCTTTAAGGACAATGCAGGGTGGCAGATTTGGAGCTCATGGAAGACCAGAGTGATGGTAAGTTGACATGCAGAGGCTGCCAGGCCCCTTCCCAGCTTCCTTTGCGAAAGGTGCTGCCATGTGATTCTTCCCTGCTGAGGCTGTGAAGGCAGTGAGGTGAGCTGAGTGAGCTCTGCCCTTCCTTTCCTGCTCTGCTGGACAGAACAGAGATGAGGGTGAGGCCCCGAGGGAGGCAGGAGCCAGGGCACCCCAGGGAAACACTAGCCAAAGTCTGGGCTAGGCTGTGAGTGAGAATCCACTTTCACTGAGGTAGAAAGACTATATACTTGAAAGTCTCTTTGTCCCTTCAGCCTGGGCTACCAGAACTGCAGGGGTGGACATGAGCCAGATTGCATGGCGCTCTGTGGGTCATGTCCAGGAAGGTGGCTTTATCCTAAGCAATGGGGATCCATTGAGGAGTTTGATGGAGATGTATGTTTTTGCAGAGATGGCCCTGGTCGCTCTGTGAAAATAGCAGATGGCCCTAGTCTTCCATCTCTGCTCATTTCTACCTTCACTATATCCGATAAAGAAGGGGCAAAATAATCCCATCCTTCAGGGATACACTCTGATAAGGAATGAATGGCAACAGGTTGGAAATGATGGATGGGAAGTCAGGACTATGAACAGAAAGGCCAAGGTTAAGTTTAAGAACAAAGGTCAGTGGACAAAATTGTTAGGGAGTTTTCAAAAACTAAAAGTGGAAGCAGGAACAATCACAATGGGCAGAGGTGGCACTGAGCGCTGTTATTAGAATGGCGGGGAGGACGCGCCTCTGCCACTCCCCGGCCTCACCTCAGGATGGTGCCTTGCTCCTCCGCTCTTCAAGTTTCTCCATCCGTGAGATGGGACCGGAGAGTTTGATTTCAGAGTTTCCATAAAGTCACAAAAGGTGATGCTGACACTTGTATAGTAGCTTCTGGTGCAGGGTCGTGCTCTCCTATGTCAGTCACGGGAGCCAGTGGATCAAACGACAGGAAGTAACAAGGTGTGAGGATTTAGAAAAGTAAGCTGAGGCAGAGGATCAAATATCCTGCAAAACCACCAAGAGCATGTTGTCAGGGAAGACCAGGATCATGATGGGGCGGAGGGAAAACAAACCCTTCCCACTTGTCCTGGAATCCTTAGAAATGCAGATCCCCTCATTTAGGATCTGACGACCAGCCACATGGACCCGTTGAGCCTGATCACCTCTGGTTTCCCATGGGAACGGGGGAGAACACACATGGTGCTGGACAGCATCCCTGGCTCTACCACTAGATGCCAATAGCAGCCACACCACAAAAGACTGTCTACAGTCACCATCAAATGCCTCCCCTGCTTCTGCTTCGTCTAGTGGGGATCGGGGAACTCACGGGCACGTCCCTCCACCAAGGACCTTGCTCTTGGGAGCTCACGTCTTCTGTTTCCCAGTCTTCTCTTGGTCTTACAGGCATGGTGTCACTGGAATGAATTTTATTGGTGCACAGTGATGCACAGAATGGTGGGCTTCAGTGTTGTACATTCGTATGGAATTTGAACGATTTCACTCTCCAATGCTGCCCCTTTCCTGGACCCCCTTCCTCTACCCCAGTGGCCTCCCTTCTTCCCCCATGGCAATGCTTTTGACCCTTTTCTTCCCTCTAACTCCACGTAGGAAAGAATGCACAGATCCCGTTCTCTCTGGTCCTGACTTATTGTGCTCAAGTACGTAAAGGTAGGTGATGTGGAGGGACAGATCACGTGACCAGCCTGCGCCACTCAGCAGGAGTTCCCTCTGAGAAACGTCTCCACTTTTGTCATTTCATCGTAGAGTGCACTTGCACCAACAAAGCAACCACGACGTCACTAGGCAACATAACCCTAAGGGATGGCTGCCGACATGTCGCCTGTTGTTGACCAAAAACGTCACTATGCAGCATGTAGCTATGCTATTGGGTTTGATTTTTCTTTAATTTCTTCCTTGAAATAAAAATAGCACACCTGAAAATGGTTTCTGAGCTAGTTCTGAGACATCTGTGTCCATTGTCCTTCTGGTTTCCTGTACGTTCCGCGGCTCAGTAATGTTGCCACCATTTGAAGGGGCTGACCCTGGCACCTAAGAGGTCTGTGTCCAAGTCACACTTTCCCCTTCTTCTACATGACCTTATATATTCACTTTTAAACCCTTGGATTAATTTTCTTTCCTGTGTAACAAAGTACTACAGAATTAGCCCCTGAAGTATTTACTACACTTTCCTTCGAGGTGTATGTGTATTTTGATTCTGAGAGTTGATGGAAGATGCTCTTACTTGCTCATTTGTGCCTCGTTTGTGTTGGAGGAAGAAGGTAGATAAGGTTAGGACAAACTGTGTCATCATAGAACACTGACCGATGGGAAATTTCTAGATTACTTTTTATTCATTGGAATAAGCTGTAAGAATTTGTTTTAAATAGGATCTAATTTACATGGGGTCTCTGACTTCTCTCCCGCCTCATCTTCCTGTCTTCTTCCTCCTCTTCCCCTTCTCCTCCTCCTCCTCTTTCCCATCTATCTTCTCCCTCTCTTCTCTTCCTGCTTCTCTGCCTCACCTCATCTTTCTCCGTCTCCTTCCCTCCTCCTATTCTTCCTTCATGATATATCATATCATATACCAGAAAGCTGTCTGACTCTCATCAGATTTCACTTTAGAATTTTTCCATAGGTGATTAAATAATATAACATTTGAGATTATTAAATGTACTAATAATTATTTATGAAACTTGTTAAAATAAAGCAAAAAGTTCTACAAAAAATAAAGAGATTTACTAAGAAAATATGGAATGTTTTGTGACTTTGTGGAAAACACAGTAATGAAACGAGAACTGGTTGAGGCTGATGATCGGCGTGTGGGTATGCATGTGTTTACCAGGGCAAAATGGCAAACAAGGTAGAGAGATGTACCTCCTTCCCATGAGAGAAACAGATGCACACATTCAGTATTAGTAAGGAAATAAGAACATAACCCATTGTGTCAAATGCAATGAAGCAAAAACTTGACCACTCCCACTACCTGTGTTTGTATCTGCAAATAGTCAAATGGCTCAGTTGACTCCTCCATGTCCGCCATTTTTGCTGCCATTCTTCTAGTACCAGATACAGTGCTAGGCTCACAATTTAATATTTGATAGTGAGTGAATTCTGCTAGTGGCATATCTTGAGTTAATCTATAAGAATAAGACAGAGTTTGGCAAGTGGCAGACCACTCACGACATGCTGTCTGCAAGTAGATGTGCCAGACAATGGAAAGGTGTAAAACAATGTCTTTCATTACAGTTGAGATGCAGTAGCCCTTGAAATGTGACTAATCCCAACTGAGATATGTTGTCAGTACCAAATCCATACCAGATTTTGATGATATACAAGAATGTAAACTATATCCATTTTTATGTTGGTAAAATTATATTTTTTAGTTTAATGAGTTAAATAAAATGTTAATTTCAGAAAAAAAAAAGCAACTCCCATTATGATCTCACAGTTTGCAGGTCTGGAAGTACACGAAGTGTGGCCAGGCGTACTGGCTTCCCTACCCAAGGTCTCACCAGCATGACTTCTAGGTGTTGGCCAGGCTGCAGTCTTTCTAGAGAGGATCTTGGATGATATCTGCTTCCCTGTCCCTTCACGTCTTTGGCAGAAGCCCTTTCCTGTGGTCTAAGGACTGAGGCCTCTTCTCCTTGCTGGCTGCTGAGGTTTGGGGCTGCTCTCACCTTCCCAATGGTTCCTGTGATGCTGGCAGGTGGCTCCCTCCACCCTCCAAGACAGGACAGTGCGCTGAGTCCTTGAAGATCCATGAATACCGCCAACTTCCCATTCTGCCTCCAGCCAGTGGAAACGTCCTCACTTTGAAGGGCTCACCTGATTGGTCTGACTCATCTGATCTCCATATCTTGAGGTCAGCTGACTTAAGACTTCACATCTGCAAAATGCCTTCACAGCATGTCTGAGAAACTTGACTTGGAGAATCTTGGGTGAGCTGTCCTTATCTCCACAACCCTTCTGGAAGTTGAGAGTGGGGCAGGGAAGAGACCCCGTCCTTCACAGTTCCCTGCTAAGTCCTCTCCTTTGCCTGAGGCTGGGCACAGTTTCACTTCAGTGGGGACCTGCCAGCCCCAAGAGGGTGTAAGGGCTATGCCAGGTTAGCGGTGACTTAATCCTCACCTCATTTGTCCTAAAACTCCAAAAAGACTAGATAAGAGTTTTGAATGGTGGGAGGAATTCATTTATCATAAAATCTCATCAGTCCTGTGAAATGATTGAATATTTGCTTTGTTTCCTCTTGCTGGAGTTTTAATTTAGTTGCAACAGATAGCGAAGGCGCCACGCTCTGTCTCCGACTGTGACAGTCCCATCGTCACCAGGAGCTGGATTATAGGCTTCACAACAGTGAGGGGGCAGAAATATTTTAATTTTGTTTTTAATTATACAATAACAAAAGCTATTACGAACTGGGAAAGAATACCTTAAAATTAATTATCAGCCAGAATAAGTTTCTCAGAAAGGCCTTTCAAAGCTTAATCAAGATAAAATGAAAAGAACATAAAATTAAATTTAAAAAAAAATCTGCTAAAGGATGAAATAATTCAGAGAAGAACATGAAAAAAATAACTTATGAGAGAATAAGGGCTCTAAATTAGACACCCCTCTTGAGTCATTGTCAAGAGCATATCTTCCTTGAATTATGATCCCAAACCCATATCAATCTGCCTCCACCAGAAAATGAGAAAGAATGACTGAAGTTTATTTCACCTTCCAGGTATGACTCGTCTCGCAATTTTATGACAACTTTCATGCTGTTTTAAAAGATAGGAGGTGAACAAATCAGCTTCCACTCATGAATGGAGAACATGATTCTGCCTCTGATATTAGACCCCAGTCTGAGAAAGAAACAGACATGGAGATTTTAGCAAACACCGCAAATCTCAGGATAAAGTACAGACATGGTTGTCCCGTAGGGAAGAGTCACCCTGGAGTATTTATAAACTGGTATGTGCCCAAAAGGTTATCAAAAAAAAAGATCTCTTAAAATGGAATCCCCCCTCTGTTCACCAGATTACCTGCTCAGCATCATGTGAGGTTAAGAACATCTGCGTTACTTGTGCGCTCTTCTTATCATTACAGCATTTACAGCATTCTGCTTTCTAATGGAAAACAATCCCTTCCCCCCTCCCAATTCATTTGGTTTGGAGAGGGGACAGTGAGACCATCCCTAGTTCCGGTGGGGTAGGGAGGACATGTGATCCAAGTCTAGCTAATCCAAGTATTGAAACTCCAGGATTCAGTGATTAGGTCAGTGATGGACATGTGAAAAAGCTAGGCCAATAGGACACGAATCAGAAGCTTTGCTAACACTGTGGTAAACAGAACCCCTAACAGGATTTTCTAAGTGTGCCATAAAGCTAGATCTGTTGGCACCATTGTACCACTGAGGATGGGGATGAAGTCAGTCTGAAGAAGGGAATAGCCAAGTGATAGAGAAAGGAAGTGTCTTGGCACGATTGTTTGAGCACTTGGATCCAGCTCTAACTGAAGTCCTTCACACAAGTAATTTTAGCTCATATGATCAAATAGATATACGTTTTGCATTAAGCCTGATTGAGCTGGTTTTGCTTTGTTCTGGTGTGTGTGTGTGTGTGTGTGTGTGTGTGTGTGTGTGTGTACGCGCGCGCATGTGTGGATGTGGATTTTAGCCATTAAACTAAAAGATCAATGACAAATCACTTTGAGAAGACTGTCCCAGCTGCTCTATAGTGTCACTGTCAACATTTACTTTTCTTTTAGCTCCATATACTATGAGAATCCTCTTTTTTGTGACTTTGTTATCTGCTCCACCAACCTGAGATGTCCTCTGAGATCCCGCTTTTTCTGTTTTGCAGCCCATGTTAAGCCCCAAACCCAGGAAACCAAGTGCTACAGCTCCAGCCCTGCTTGGAATGTCTACTGTGATGGTGACAGTCACACTGCCCTGGGCTGTTCACTTTCTGGCTCAGCTGTCCCCATGTCCTGTCCCAAGCTACCTTCCAGGATTCTGAAACAAAATGCCCCCATCGCCCCTCCAGGCGGTGGTCAGCTCCTGCCTCCACATCTCTGCTGACAAAGCCTCTCCAGGAACCAGGCGCCCTCACTGCCCCGGAACATGCTGCCCCACAGCCAACAGACACCTCTGCTGAAAACCCACCAGTACCGTTTGAAGACCCTAAGAATTGTATTAAACTCTTCACACCGTGTTCCAAAGTGCCACAGCCTGGTCTTCTGGCTCCCCCACGGCCTCCTCTGCCTTCTCTCCACTCTACGCACCCCAAGACCTCCCCTCGCTCCTGCCCCCAGCCCCGCACAGGGCCATACGTGTACCCCTCGGCTCCCTCCACCTACCTTCTCTTGCAGTAGGTCCTACCTGCTCTCGAGGCTCAGCACAGCCTTCACTCTCCTGGGGACCTTCCCCTGGCCTGTTGATTGAGTCACCTCCCCTAGAATGACAGTATGCTCTCCTGACCACAGGGCCTTTCCTCACTGCACTGATAAAGGGGGGCATCGTATACCTTGATACGAATGCTCTCATAGGATTTCTCCCTCCTTCACCATAAGACCCAGGACACCCAGGACCATGACCTCCCATCACCCACGCTGGGCATGGGCAACCCCCTACACACGTGGTAGGCACTCAGCAGAGGCTGGCATGAATAAGTGCACCACACAGCTGGGGCACAGGAACGGCTGCTGGCTGGAGGGAAGGACAGACAGAATGGGACAGGACAGATAGGAGGAAGGATGGACGAAGGAAGCCACAGGTGAGCATTTTTGTATTTTCCAACTGTATTTTTGCCTACATTTGATAAACAGCAAAGGCAAAACTCTCAAGAAACAACCACAGATATGTCTAGAAATCTGAGCTCTTAGCGGGGATTCACTCATCACGAGGGCTAAACTGGAAGCGGGACAAGCTGTAGGACCATGAGACCCACAGAGAAGCTCTGCGGTGGCAGGCACCAGCACCCCACTTCCATAGCAAGTGCCTGGTCCGTGGCGGCCCAAGCAGCAGCTGGATGAGGGCTATAGCCGCCCAGGGCTCTTTTTGATGTAGATTTGTAAGGCACCGTAATAATATTTTATTAATATGTGTTTTCTCTATGTGGAAACCAGTGGAGTCTCACTGACTTGAGGCAGTCAAAAGCAACCATTGCACTAGGCTGTCTCTACCTGGGCTAGCTGAGTCGTGGCAGAAACAAAGACATCTACAGAGACAAGCAGATCTTTTTCTTATGAGTCTATTTACCGATGGGTCCCCATGCATGTGTTGAATATTTTCAAATAAGTGTTTAGTTACAAAATGGAATGTAAGAAAAGTGATAAGAAAGATCATTTAGCAGTTAAGACCTAGTTTCTAGCAGGCAGTTTCTCAGTCAGACACCCAAATGTATATAGGGTAGACATATGAAGTGTGGATCTATGTAGAGGGCTAGCTATATGAAGTGCACAGACACATGGTACACGAGAATACACATATGGTGTAAGTGTGTACTCTAACCACAGCCTTGGAAACTGAGTACTGTTTTTCCCATTTGAGGTTTTAGGGAACAAAGAAAGCCTCCTGGAGTTCAGGTCTTGCTCAAAGGCATCCCACGATTGAGCAGCAGACCAGAACTTGCATCTGTGTGACCAGGGGAATCTCTGAGCATTCTGCCCCACCACGTTGCCCCTGGATGGGGCAGCAAGGGGCAGACGAGCGTGTATTCAAGTGTATGTAGAAATACACACCAGAGGGGGGAAAACTGTCCAGTGCTATTCGCCGGGTGATACTGGCCCCAGATCCAGGTTCACTCCAGAGGAAGCCTGCTCTAAGCTGCAGAACTGCATAGCTCCACACCGGGCAAAAAACAGATTTTATAAGCATCTCCCACCCTAATACCTTCTGCAGCACAATGTGAACCACTGGAAGATACATAAATGGAAGGATGAGAGAGATGATCAGATAGACGATTTCCTGATTGATTGATAGGTAGAGGATAGATGATAGATAGATTATTGATAGATGATAGATAGATAGATAGATAGATAGATAGATAGATAGATAGATAGATAGATAGATAGATAGATAGATAGACAGATGATAGATAGATCACATCTCTGCCATTAAGGAGGTCATAACCCCAACATGGACGGGGAGAACTCTTCTGAGCAGACAGACGTAACCTGGGAACCCACGCATAGCAGGCTCCCGGAAAATCACCAGAAAACAGCCTTTACTCATTCCAACATGCTCAGCTTTTGGAAACCACTGCCCCCTAAAAGGAGGAAATTAAAAAGGGAATCACATGCTAAGCGAAATATGACAATTTCAAAAAATCAAAGGTCTAATGTTTTCTCTGATATGCAGATGCTAATTCACAGTAAGGGTGGGGGTGCTAGGGAAGAATATAGTTCCTTTACTTCAGGTAGAGGGAAGTGATGGGAGGGAGGGGGGTACGGGGGAAGAAGGATAGTAGAGTGAAACAGACATTATTACCTTATGTGAATGTATGACTGCATAAACAATGTGAATCTACAACATGTACAATCAGAAAAAGGAGAAACTATACCCCATTTACGTGTGATATATCGAAGTGCACAAATGCATTCTACTGTCAGATATAACTCATTAGAACAAATAATTTTTTTAAAAGGGAATCACATTTACTGAACACATACTAGAGGCCAGAATCTCCACTGGACAAGCTCCGTGCATCTTCTTGGTGTGAAACCAAATAGAGAACTTCTGAAAACAGCTCTAGTTGAGTGACTTTCAGCAAGAAAATGACATTTCCAAAGTGAGTCGACCCATTCGAGTGTGACCTGTCTGGGTGGTGGCATTCCATGGGCTGTGGAGTAACGGGAGAGCCACGTGTACGTGGAGGTAGACAGAAGCCACCACGTGTGGCTGATGACCCACGGCCATGACATAAAGTCATTCCACTTGTGGTAGATGTTTGACATACATGCCTTCACAGTGGTGCCCACTTATCCGCAGTTACTCAATGTCAACAGCAGTTTAAAAGTGTTACATAGAAAATTCCAGAAATAAGCACTTCTCAAGTTTCAAATTGCATGCTGTCGTGAGTATCTGACACTATCCCACTTCCTTCTGCCCAGGGCGTGAATCCCCCTGGCCCCAGCATGTCCCTGATGTTTTGACACCTGCCTCCTGCTAGCCACTTAGCAGCTGTCCTGGTCATCAGCCTGCCAGGTACTGCGGCACTTTGTTTAAGTGACCCCTATCCTGCTTAGTGACGCCTCCAAAGTGCAAGAGTCCTGAGGTGGCAACTCAGATGGGCCAGAGAGATGCTGTGGAGAGCTTCCTTTCAGGGACAAAGAAAGTACAAGAGATGTTGATGAGAAAGACCACATTCACATAACCTGCATTGCAGCCTATTGTTAGAATTTTTCTATTTTATTACTATTGTTTGTAATCTCTTGCAGAGCCTAATTTATAAATTAAATTTTGTCATGGACCTCTGCGTGTATGAACAGCATGGTAGACAGCGGTTTGGGGCCCTGTGGTTTCACGCATTCATTGGGAACCTTGACGGGGCCGCGTGTAGGTGGGGCGCCACTGTGTGCACACACATAGGAACCTTGGTTTCACGTATAGGAAGGGCTACCTCTGCAGAGGCTCCTTAGTTTTGTGCTTTTACTGGACAACAACCTGCGACTTTATATAAATACACACATTGTGTTATCACAGGGAGAAAGCAAACTGGAAGACACCAGGGGATCAATCAGTCCATCCAATCCAGCTGTTAGTCAGTTCATATGAAGGAAAGTTAAATGAGCCAAATCAATGGGCAGCATTTAAAGGTGTAACTTGCTTCACCCATCTGACCACATATTTTAAAGGAATTACCTTGACGTTTCATTCCAATTTTGATTTTTACCATATCTTAATAAGCCTGTCTCTGTCTTATGTGCCACAACCACTGTGCTCAGAACACTAAGCAGACCTGGCTTTCCTGAACTCATGAGCTCATGTTGATAAAGTGACATGTGTAGATCGACACCTGGAGACTCGCCGCCTGCACATGGAAAGGCCAATCGCATGAAACAAAGGAAGGGAAAAATAAGAATAAAAGAATTTTTTCTTCCCACACACTTAATATGTCTACATTTTTGTTAAGATATCAAGAGAAGTTCATTTTTAATGCAAATATTTTTCTCTAATATAAATGCATTTATTAAAAAATTCAAATGCTACCCAAAGAATCCTTATAATCAAAAACCCTAACAAAGTTAACTCACTTGAACTCCACCATCCCAAGACAACCCCTGTTCACCTTCTGGTGTCATTCTTAGCTGTCTTTTACAGCCAACCTAATGACCACTGATCTTTCACTTAGGACCTCTGGGTTTCCCTAAACTTGGGACTTTCAGTCTCAGGCAAGATGAACGCTTGCACTTCAAATCAGGGCTGGGTTTTTATTCCCATCTCAGTGGTGTTATAGGATGGAGTGTTTCCTGTGTGACTTTGCATTAACTCATTTAAGTACACCATCACTAATGGAAATTTAGGTTGTTTCTAACTTTGAGCAATTATTTCCATTATAAATCATCTGTGATGAGCATCCTTGCACAAATATCTTTGCACACTTGACATTAACTTCGTGGATTAAATCTCTGGAAATGATGCTGCTAAGTGAAAGGGTACATACATTTATATCTCACTACAGACTGCCAAGTTGTCCTATTTAAACATTTTGTTAATTCATACCTTTGACCAGTCGAGCATGAGACCGACTTGGTTTTGCCGGTTTTTAAAAATCTCTTTCAATTCAATGGGCAATTGATTTCAAATTCCTAATGCATGCATTCATTTTGTGGACAAAAGATTATTATTTTTCTTTCAAAAAGGTCAAATGCATTTTAATGAAAATACCATCTCATAATTTCATTTAAAGCAGTTTTATTGAAACATAAAATTGAGCATAAAATTCACCTGTTTTCGGACGTCTAAGTCAATGAATGTAAATACTCTGCATATTTACAGAGTGGTCAGTTATCAGCACCATCTAATTCCAGAATTTTTCCAACACCCGAAAAAGGAAGCTGTGCCCATTTACGGTCACTTCCCTTTCCCATCCCAACCCTGTGTAATCAATCATCTTTCAATCATTCTGGATTGCCCAGAACTAAAGGATTGCCAGGGCATGGGATGTTGGGTGCCCAAACCAGAACAGTCCCGGGCAAACTAGGACAAGTTGGTGGTTTGACCCTAGTGCTTTTTGTAAACTAAAATGTCCAGGTCTCCCCACCCATCTTAGGTATCACTTGACCTCCATCTAAAGGAGTAACATGATTCAGTGAGTCATCAATGGCCTTTTAGAAAGGGAGACCCCCAGAAATCAAAGTCCGGGAAGCATTCAGAGATGAAGAGAAGTCAGTAATGGGCTGCTCTGCAGGAGCTTCTTCTGACTCTGAAGGCACTGATGAACCAAGAAGTCACCAAGACACAAGGCAACTCATCATTTCATGGCCCTCACACAAAATCCATCTGCAACCAACCAGGACCTGGAGGTGGGGAGGATGGTACCTCAACTAACCAAGAGAAAGGCAGACATCTCATGGATACTGAGTGCTGTGGGAGCCACAGCTGGGTGCACAGGAGATGCCAGGGTCTGCTCTGAGTCCTCTGCTTTAATCCTTGGCACCGGCCTGAGCTTGGTATCACTAGTCTCCACTTACAAACACAGAAACTCAGAACCTGTAGGATGATGTTCCTTGCTCAGGGCACACAGCTGGGGTCAGAGGCAAGGCTCAAGCCCAACCAGAGCCTGCAGCCACACTGCAGGTGCCAGGTGACCTCCCGGGCACTGGGAGAGACTGAGAAATGCAATAAGAATGCAGAAAGAAATACACTCTGAATTTACATCCCTTTCTCAACAAACACAGAAACATAAAACCACTACAACTTTTCTCCCCAAAATGTCTCCTCTTCAATAAGAGAGCAGTGAGGAAAGTGGGAAGAGGAGGCTGGAGGCTAGGGCTGGGGGAGGCAGGAGTCAAGGGAAGGCCAATATAATTCAGAGTGAAATTGATTTAAAATTTTACTAAGATTTTTTATGGTTGCGTATTTCACACTTACAGCATACCTTTAGTCTTATTTACAGTTTTGATTAAATCTATACTTCCTTATTTTACATAGTGTAGAAAAATATAGTTTATGTAAATATTTCTTAGGGAGATCTGTAAAAGTGTCCCTAATAATTGATATGACATTTCAAAATACACAGTCAGTGTTTCATAATCAGATACGTTTCCTGGGCTCAATGGTAGAAGGCACCTCACATTTATATTTACTGGTTTTTAATTATCTCATTATCTGTAGTTGTGAGCATCTCTGATTTACCCAGACAGGAGATCTGGGGAGTAATATATTTGAAGTCACTGGATAATTTCCATTTATCTTTGCCTAAAACTTTTCTCCTTCTGAGAATAATTGGAGGAGAGAGAGATAAAATCTCAGTTCTGCTCTCCTACCACCAGCAGACACTGGTACTCCTATTCATCAATCTGCACCAAAACACTGCCTGGCCATAAAGCTGAAAAATGCAACCAGTGTCAGCACTTGCATATTTAAACCCACACCACTGGAAATAAATACATAAAGTCTAACACTTCAGACTGGATGTTTCTAGATCTGGCTGGTAAGTATTGCCATTGGAGAGGTAGTGTGGAGGAGCCACAGGAACATGGCTCCTCTCTCCGTGTCTGAGAACAAGGGGGTGTCTCCTGACCATAAGCCACACTTGGCACTGCATGATGTCATTGTTCAAATGCTCTATCGTGAAGGTGGAACTTCAACACCATTCCAGCTTGACCAGTTCATCTCCAGCGGGTTCACCCTGGTTTTGGAACTTCTTAATGAAAGATTTAGGATGGAGAGATTCCTCTTGCACATGAGACCAGGGCCTCCTTCCTGAGATTTCAGATCCTTGGGGGCAGGTGCGATGCTTCAAAGAGCCAGGTGCGGTGGAAAGATAGAAGCTGAACCCAGGTAGGTGGAGTGTTTAGCTCCGCGATGTGCTGAATGGTCCCTGGGTAGAGATGAGCTTCTATTCCATGAGGATGGATGAACATGATCGATTGCTCCAGATGCTGAGAACAGCTGATGAAGCGCCTAGTGCGGTATGAAGGCACACGTCATTCATCCTCTCCGTAGACAAATATGTACCAGGTAAATGCTCCATGTGCCAGGATGTAAGGATGTTAACACTCTCTCCCCCGAGACAGTGCGCGTCAAGGAGGGAAAATAAGAGAGCACAATTACAGATGTGACTTCCATCAGTCAAATCCTTCACTTGCTCTAAATAAAGTATTTTCTCACTTAATTTACTTAACCCAGCTACGCATTTGTGTGTACTCCACATGTTGACTGAGCGCCACTGAGCAGGGGCCCTGGTGAGCACAAGGGGAGCAGGAACACAACACACAGGATCCCTATCGTTACGGAAGCCACAACACAGCGCTGGAGCTGCTGTCTTCTTTGGAAAACTAGTGAGCTCTGTGAAGAAGAGGAGTCTTGATGGGGAGTTCGGCACCAAGCTTGGAGGTGCTTCTCAGAGGAAGCACGTGTGAACAGAGAACTCTAGCAAGGGTGGTCCAGTGAACTCAAAGGACATGAGGCAGAGGGGACGTGAGCACTCAAGCAAGCTGAAGAGGCTGGAACAGCCAAAGCTCTATGTTCAAGAGGGAGCGAGGCCTAGATGAAGCCAAGAGGCAGACTGAACCAGATCCTGCATATCCGGCCAGGAAGAGGACCTTCCTTCACCAGCACTGGAGAGCTATCTAACCGGTTGACTGTGGTGGACAAAATAGCGCCTTCCGATGTGGAGGGTACAGCACACTCTCCCCTCACCCTCAGCGGCTCTCAGGGATGCTGTGTGGTTCATGCTTTCTTTGCTGCGGTTGTTGAGCAAAATGCAACCAAGCTCAGGCCCAAACAAGGCTACACCCCACTAAGCCAGCAGCGGAGCCCAGCACAGAACTCAGACCCTCGGGCTCTCACCACAGGGAGGAAGCCACCTTGTCTGCACCAGGTACCAAGTCTTAGAGTTGAGTATGGTGCTGCTACTTTGAGACCCTATCTTTTAGAAGAGCTGTCTTTAAAATAAAAAATTCACCATGTCCTTATAATATAAGGAGTGATCTAAGTATGGCAAGCACTGGAAAAGTGCCCAGGCAGGGGCACTAGGTACCAGGTGGCCCTTTCTGACAGCCACCTCACCCCAGCTGTGTGCATGACTCAGGGGCTTCTGTGCTGCCCTAATCCAGGAACGGCATTTGGCCTATTGGGAACTCCCACAGGGACCCCAGCCTGGCGGCCTCCCTGTGTCCTGCTTGCGGGGGACTGCTGTCCACCACTCCTCCCCTCCCTTGTCCTGCATCTCCTGCCCTTCACCCTTTCCCCCCTATGTGCTTACCACTCCTGCCCATCATCTCTGATGTTCAGCTCCATGCATGCACACAGTCCTTCCCCCAGAGACTTCCTGTCCCTCCTGCACCCCACTGAGCTCCTGCCTCAGTTCAACTTTCATCCTCTGCATTACCCGGGATTGAACCAGGGTCTGGAGCATGCTAGACCAGCAGTGAACTACATCCCCTATCTTTATAATTTTATTTTGAGATAGGGTCTTGCTAGGTACCAGGCTGGCCTTGAACTTGTGATCCTCCTGCTTCAGCCTCCTGAGTAGCTGGGATTAAAAGTTTGCACCACTATGCCTGATTCTATTCATCTTTAAAGTGTCCAGCCTATGTTTTCTTAAAGGTTTATTTTTAAAGTCACTTGTCTTCATTGAGTCTTTTCAAAACATTCAACTTGACTTTCATAGGTAAAAATCCTCTTATTGAAATTCTTAATCAGTGTATGTAATATTTCATCAGATAATGTAATTACAGTAACTCTTATTAAAGCTCATTTAATTGAAAAAAAAAAAAAAATAGTGCCTTCTACTCCAAAGGTGCCTACAGCCAAGTCCCAGAGCCTGTAAAACCAGGCAAGAGGGACTTAAAGGTGTGATAAGTTAGGGAACTTGAGAAGAGGGGATTATCCTGGGTTGTCCAGCAGGGTCCACTGGAATCACAGGTCCTCAGATGGGAGGCGGAAAGCCAGGGAGCAGAGGAAACTGAAGCAGCTGCGTGAGCGTCTTTATGTCCAAGAACAAAGAGAGAGATTTGTGATAACAAAAGAAGGGATCAGAGGCTCAGAGAGCGAGACAGAGATTTAAATTGCTGCAGGGCTGGCTCTGCAGACGCAGGAAGGGGCCCCAAGCCAAGGAGTGTAAGCAGCCTAGAATCTGCAAAAGACCAGAAATTGGACCCTCCCTAGGACCTCCAGAAGGACGGTGCCCTGCTGAGACCTCGACTCTGGATCTCTGACCCCCAGAACTCTGTTACCCAAGCCACCAAGTGCCAGCAGCTTGTCACTGCAGCAACAGGAAGCTAACAATGGGTGACAATAAGTGACCAGATCTGTGACTTTAGACAATCTTTCTGGCCATGGTGTGGAGTGAAAGCAGACAGATCCATTGAGAGACAATTGAAACAGTTTGGGAGATGACAACAAGGGCCAGGAGTGGAAATGAGGTGACAGCAGAGTTTCTCAACCTCAGCACTATCCACATTCGAGACAGAATTTTTGGTTCCTGTATAGGGACAACTTTGTACATTTTAGGGTGTTTTGCAGCTTTCCCAGCTTCTAACCAGGTGTGACAACCAGAAGTGTCTTTCGACTTTGCAAATATCTCCTGGGAGGCAAAATCACTTGGGTCAAAGTCTTCGGAGTAAGAGAAAACCAGACCAGATGCAAAGGCATTTACAAGCAGAATCAGCAGGACAAGCTGGTCACATTAAAACTCTCCTGACCCATTTCTGAACTAAAGAAACAAATGATGCTCTTATTAAGGACCTCATGTGTGTCAGCTTTACGGCTCTGGCTTAGGTTCCAGGGATGAACCAAACAAAGACACTGTTCTCACTGCTTCTTCATTCTAGCAGGAGGCCATAGGGAGCCAACAAGCCAAACCAGAGGACAGCTCATTGACTCGACCACATGCAGAACCTCACCCTGCTGAGTAGGTGCAGATGGAGAAGGAGCTCACCTTTCTTCACCTTCCTGTGTCCCTAGGAACACAAAACACACGATCATGCTGGGATGTGCTGAGAGCTATAGTAGACACCTGAGTTAAAATCTCTGGACCGGCAATGGAAGAATATAGAGGTGGAAAAGCTTCACGGGGAGGTCTGCTTGGGGCCCAAGGTGACCTGGAGCAGAACAGAAAGGTTGGAGCTCACGCTCCAACATGTGTCTCGCTTGGTTGTTGCACAGTCCTCCACCCGCCTGCTCCTAGTCTTATATCCCATTCCCCCTTCAGTGTCTGACCCCCACATCCACTGCCTGGTCCTCCATTGCCAATGGCTTGCCTCCTGTTGCTACATTTGAGCTTACCACACAGCCATTTCTCATTGGCACGTGTCTTCTCCCCATGATGTCCCTTTGACAGCCCACAAATGAACAGACCAGGGTCCCTTTGCTTGGGCTCAGACTTACACGCCCCTTTGTGGACAAGAAGGTGGCAGGCCTCCATGTTTCAGAGACCAGGGCACACAAGCTGCCACCCTAACCTAGCCCTCACACCCGAAGAGACAAATTCTTCTGCTTCTCTAGTATTGATTAGGAGGAACACTCCAAGATCCAATGGTCTCACCCCAGTGACTCCCAGCTCCATCCCTGGATTGGGCAAGTTAAGCCCAACTTCCGTGCTCTTGCCTGAAGAATGGAAATATCAATCCCTCCTCAGGGATCTGTTCTAAATGAGATGATATTTGGGAAGCACCCCTGGCCCCGTCTGGCATCAAGCAAGCACTTGAGGGATGTTAGTGCTTGTGTCTGTGCATCTTCTGTGGCCTTCACACCAGCACTGAGGAACCACAGAGATGACACAGGGCCCCCCTTTCTTTTAGAACTCAAAATGCAGTTATTCTTTATAGGAGCATATTCAGAATAGCATTTAATTTTATATGATCTACAGACATGAATAAATTAAGTTTAGCAATAAAAGGAGTGTGAACTTAGCTTGATATTACATGGCCGAGCAAATTCTCAAATCCCCACAATTTAGGGAAATAGGGCAAACAAACAGATGAAGCGCCACCCCTGACCTGGGATCCCCCACACCACTGGCCATGTGCAAAACACATCCCAGCAGCTACCAGGTGTCCCCAGCAAAGCAGAGGGCCAAGGCCCTGGTGTCCTCCAACGTGGCTCGCAGCTCCTGTTTGGAATGCACATACTGAAAAGCCAGTCACGTGCCCACCAGAGGACTTATCCTCACCCCCTGGCACTCAGTGCTGGGCTGGTTCCCTGCAGTGGCCCCTGTTCCAGCCTCTTGGACCAACCCTCCCTCGGAGGCCACTGCTGTGAGGTGTGGACTCTGGGCCACACTGCTTAGTTTAAATCCTGGTTCAGGTCCCCAGCTACACAATCTCGGGCAAGTTATCAACCTCAGTGGCCCTCGGTTCCATCACCTGTAAAATGGAACTCTGTCAACATGCGTCTTGCTATTTTATTCCCTCGGGGTTGATAAGAGAAATGAGCTAGAAGAGATACGTAAGGACAGTGCTCAAATATGAGTGCCTGCTAGGCCTGCCACTTACCCTCAGGGGACAGAACAGGTGCTCTGAGAACCAAGCAGGTTTGCAGTAAAAGGTTCACTGGATGCTTCTTCCACGGTGCTTGAAGGGTCCAGCAGTGCCTGAAGCAGGATTTATGTGCCTTCTCTAGGAAGGTCTCAAGAAAAACAATGGAGCAAAGTCAATTCCTAGGAAGAGGGGAAAAAAAGCAAAATATGCCACATCTGAACTTTACTTCATTAAGTCAGTCAGGTTTGAAGTGGCTATGCAATATTGAGGAACCCCTAAGTACCCTTCCAATGACTTGTCTGATTTTATTTCAAGTCAACCTAAAGTGAAAAAATATTTTTACACAAAGCACTGTAATTTATGCAGCAACCACTCCATAATGAACAGGTTCGATAACAGATAATTATATGGAAAGTACTTAAATGCTAACTATGTACTTTTAAAATGTTGCAAAAGTAGGTTCATAATTAAATTATAATTACAAGTAAAAATTGAGACAATGATTATTCCCTAAGAAACGTGCACATTTTTTATTTCCAGGGTTGCGTGCGGCTTCTCTCACACTCGATTCATTTCTTTTGTTGGGAGCTCCACTCTGATCCGACTCGTTTTGCATGATGGATTTTAAATTTAAAATTAACTAAAATTATCTTTCAGATTACTAATTACCATATACAATGGTTTCAATAGAATAGCCGGTTGGCCATTAAAAAGTAGTTTGTGAGCATATAAGTTTGAAATTTTGGAAGATTTATAGTGGTGAGAAGGAGATGATCATCTAATAGAAATAAAGCTACAGCAAGAAACTGAGAAAGTTTTAAAACTAGTTATGAACTACTCGTGTGGAAGGCACTTGACTATGTATGTGGCAAAGCCACAGGATGTCCACAGCTCTGTGCGTCACTGGTAACCTGTCCTGGGCAAGTGGAAGAAGTGCACTTGGATTGTCTAAAGGAAAAAAGGAGAGATTTGTTTTTCATAAGAAAAAATTCAGGTGTCGTCTAACTTTAGGTCTGGCTGAATCCAGGCTGAAATAATGTCATTCAGGGTTAACTTCTGCCTCTCTCTAGCCATCAATTCTGCTGATGGTTTCTTCCCAAGAACTTGAGCAAAATCCTCAAGTCTAAATCTCACTGGCTGAGTGAGAGGGTAAATGGTCTTCCCTGAACCAATCTCTGCAGTAGCTGGTCTGATGCCGTGCCCAGGCTGGCCCAGAGCCTCCTCTGAGGTAGGGCAGAGTCAGGCACCACCATGGAGGGGTGAGCACCCCAAGGGAAGCTGAGCCATTGCCTCTAGCAGAAACAGGAGATGCCTGGACATAGACACCCTGGATGGACAGCCAACTCAGCAGACTCTGTCCCTGTTCCCTGTTCCTTCTTCACAGTGTCTTTGTTAAATTTGAGAGTCTTTGTCTCTGTTCCGTATTCTAGAATGAGTCTTCTCATTTGATCAAACTCATACATTTCAACCAACAAATGCTTTAAAACCTGGGCCAGAGAAAACTTGTTTCAAATGCAGATCCGATCATGTCATCATCTCTCGTTCACCACCTCTAAATCTAATGCCTGGCTGTGGTGATATTCAAACATACCAAAGGAGGAAAAAGAATATCATCTATCACCAACTTCAAAAACTGTAACCCTTTGCCAAGTTTATTGTACATGTGCCAAATACATCTCTGACTTTTATCATCTGCATTTTTCTTTGCCAGATGATTCTAGAGCCAATCCCCAAAGTCCTGTTACCTCTGTCATAATACTTCTAAGGGCTTAATAAGAGTTTTATAAAAGGTTACCTGCCACGTGGCCTTCATACCTGTGGGCATTAGTAAGGCTTCTTGCCAGGGGAAATCTACACTGCCTTCCCCTTGATGAACTCAGGGGCGTCTTTCTGCCTCGGTTGGAATAGCACAGTCCGCGCGTTGCATGTGCTTGTTGTCACGTCTCCCCTGCTTTCTACTTCTGGGATCACTGCTCTGTAGGACAAACAGACCCTGTCATTTGTCCACCTCTGGGTTTGGCAGGTTGTTCCCTTACAGTGGGTGACCTGTAGGCTCTTCATGCCCCTCCTACTTCCTGAGGCCTGCTAGTTCCACCTAGAGGCCTGATCCCACCGGAGTCCAGTTATTTCGTTTGTTGGGCCTGATGCTCCTGAGGTGTATTTACACTCTCTCCTTAGGTCCCCCAACACCTGCTCCCCGTGACCTACCAACCTCCACCCTCCCCGTCATCCTTCCATCTTGTTCTCGCTCCTGATTCCCCCAGTCTTTTTTCTTTGGGTTTCCTAGGATGCCACCAGCACAGACGCCTTCTCCCTGCTGGGGTGCTGCCTCCCTCTGGGACCCACGACTCCACGCCCTGGAGAGGAGAGCACCCCAGCCAGCCTCCTCCCGACCAGGCCCCACACCTTGGAGAGGAGAGCACCCCAGCCAGCCTGCCCCCGATCAGGCCCCACACCCTGGAGAGGAGAGCACCCCAGCCAGCCTCCTCCCGACCAGGCCCCACACCCTGGAGAGGAGAGCATCCCCAGCCAGCCTCCTCCCGACCAGGCCACACACCCTGGAGAGGAGAGCATCCCCAGCCAGCCTCCTCCCGACCAGGCCACACACCCTGGAGAGGAGAGCACCCCAGCCAGCCTCCTCCCAACCAGGCCACACACCCTGGAGAGGAGAGCACCCCAGCCAGCCTCCTCCCGACCAGGCCACACACCCTGGAGAAGAGAGCATCCCCAGCCAGCCTCCTCCTGACCAGGCCACACACCCTGGAGAGGAGAGCATCCCCAGCCAGCCTGCTCCCGACCAGGCCCCACACCCTGGAGAGGAGAGCACCCCAGCCAGCCTCCTCCTGACCAGGCCACACACCCTGGAGAGGAGAGCACCCCAGCCAGCCTCCTCCTGACCAGGCCACACACCCTGGAGAGGAGAGCACCCCAGCCAGCCTCCTCCTGACCAGGCCACACACCCTGGAGAGGAGAGCATCCCCAGCCAGCCTGCCCCCGACCAGGCCCCACACCCTGGAGAGGAGAGCATCCCCAGCCAGCCTGCTCCCGACCAGGCCCCACACCCTGGAGAGGAGAGCACCCCAGCCAGCCTCCTCCTGACCAGGCCACACACCCTGGAGAGGAGAGCATCCCCAGCCAGCCTCCTGCTGACCAGGCCACACCTTCTGCCGAGGCCTCGGAGCATCAGGCCCTTCTCCTCTGCACCTCGCCAGGCTGTTTCCTCCCGTGTGTGGCTGTTAGGTTGTGCCTGTCTCCTCAGGAGATGGCTAGCTTCATGAAGGAAAGCATGGCTTCTGACTGGCAAATGTCTGTGGAATTACAAATTCATTTTTTTTAAGATACACAAGCACCCTCTCTAGTTCAGTCTAACCTTCTTCATTAGTCCCTTAATATGTTTTTAATATTTTATTGACAGAAAAATTAGCCACCAGTGTTGCAAGATTTATGCCACGAACCCTAGTAACCCTCCTCATAGGCTGCTCGTAAGCCTCACGCTCATATCCAACACCTCATTCCACAGAGGGTTATTTACAGAGCCCACCAACCTCCAGACCCTTTCTGAGACACAACTGTCCTTCCTCCTCTTAGCAGTCCTGTGAGACAGTGTTTGGATTCTTATCTTAAACAGGGCCTAAGCAATCGAACATTCCCATTACACCTGAGACCAAGGTGGCTCCCGGGACCTGACACTTCGGGGGCTAACCCCAGGAGAGCCCAGGGAAGCTGGAACAAGGTGTTCACCTCCTTCCCCATGAGGCTCAAGGTCATTTGCTAATTGCTGGTGGTGCTGGGGTCCTGCCCCACATCCCTGAAGTCCTGACATCCCCATCCCACCGGGTGGTGCCCATTGATTACTTTGTAATTATAAAAACGGGGATGGGAAAACTTAATTGACCACCACCCAAATTAGACATTATCCCTGTTGTACCAAAGAGAATGGCACCAGGAAAAATTCCCCAATTCTTTACTTTGGAATCAAAGAATTTAGATTCTTTTTTCATTAAAAGGATCATAGCCGAGTGCCACACAATGACGTTTCACCCGACAACGGACAACATCTGAGACAGCGGTCCCCTGAGATTATAATGGAGCTGGGGAATTTCTACCACCTGCTGACACTGCGGCCCTCGTAGTGTCAAAGCACAATCGTGTCTCCTGTTTGTAGTGATGGTGGTGCCAGCAAACAGACCTCACAGCCAGGAGGGCACGCAGTCACGCTGAGTCCGTAGTACTTGATGAGGATAACAGATGATGGTTACTGCTCCATGTCTTGACCGTGCTGTTATCACATTGCAGTGCATACTCCTTCTACTTTAAAAAGGTTTACTAAAAATAGCCTATTATCCCAGCAGCAGCCTCGTGTGTCCAGTGCTTTCCACGTGTCCTGGTTGCATGGAGAGGCCATGTCAAGTGATTGACAGGTGCCATTAGGTCTGAGTAAGACTCTCTTTTATGAGTTAACACAACACAATGAAAACTACATTTCTCAGAAGGGAGCTCTGTCCCCTAAATGGCAATGGCAGCACATCCTTTCATGTGATTCAAAGCCCCTCTTCTTCCTGGCCAACGGCATGACACTCTGCTGTCCTCTCAGATGATACCATACACTGAAAATGTAGCTTTGTCCCAATAACTTATTAGACTCCGATGTAATTAATCAAAGGCATGGTACCCAGTCACATGCAGTGCTTTCTCTGCATCTTCATCTGATGCAAAATGCCTCTCAAAGAAGTTTAACTGTGAAAACTAATTAATACGTTCATTTGTTTCCAGTTCTATTCTAGCTATAATGCACCCACAACGTGCCTCCGCCCAAATAGCAAGCGGTATTAATGAAAGGACAATTCCTGCAATTTGGGGAAATTGTACAAACAAGTTGGAATGCCAGCTAAATCTCTGCTAATGTTCAAACATATTTCATCAGACTTATCAAAACAGCAAATCAAGCTACCACTTATAGAAAATAGTTCAGATTAAACAGCGGCACTCATCAGAATATTCATTCACTTTGAAGAAGAACACTCAGTGAAATGGCTTTCAATTAGTTCTAGGGCACTCTAACCTCAGGGACTCTGGGCAAGTGATGCTTTTATTATGCTTCCATGAGATCACCGAGCCTCCCAATTGAATTTGAAATCCATTTACTTCAGGAGGCTTGTCTAAAGATCAAATGCCAGGCAACATCCTCACCCAAGAACAATTAGCAAACTTGGGTCTTCTTACCTCTTTGATCAAGGACAATCATTGGTTTGCATTAAAGAATTTTCTCAGTCTTTATTAAAATCATTAGAGCCCATCAGGATGGAAAATTCTATGTGCTTAGTATTTCATAAGGACGGGTGGCTGAACTCAGAGTTCAGGACAAGGAACCAGACTCATCCAACCGGTTCATAAGCAGATATATTAAACTGGCTTCTAAAAATAATTACAGTGATCATAACAAAATTCCTATACATACACATGCATATTAAACCTTTAAAACAAAATAGGAAAAATGAATCTATATGCCAGTTATTAAACTAAGCAGTTTATCTACTTGTTCTTACTCAATCCTCAATCAAAAGAGGATAAAAGTACTGTTATCCCCATTTAACAAACTAGTTCAGGAGACGATAGGCCACAGCCAATAAGCCAAATCTAACCTGCCTCTGTTCCATCTTTTAAATAAAGCTTTATTGTGACGACCCTGCCCAATTCCTTATGAACTGTCTGTAACTGCTTTCCCAGTGCGATGCCACAGTTGAGTCAGGCTATCTGCCCTGTGAAGCCTAAAATATTTGTCACCTTTGAGAAAATTTTCTCCCTCTCTAGACTAGACATGTGAGGCTCAGATGGAAGACACGTGTCTAATTACAAATGAGTTTTATTTCTATAAAGGGAACAAAAATAACTGTGAAACATCACTAAGACCTCGGTAGTATCATTTAATTACAAACACCTGTGTTTTCAAAGCCAATGAGAGAATCCCTCAGAAAAGAGACTTCAGGATTTCGACAGGTGTTGCTTCTCCAACTTCTCTCCCCCTGCAGCAGGGGTGAAGCGGCCCCAGCTTTGTTGGACCCCCGCAGCTTTCTGGTCATGATTTCCCATCAAACACTGGGGTTGCGATTTGGCGATCTGTTCTCAGACTCCTACTTTTTCTCACTTGGCTTCTCCAATTTGGCATCTCTTCTGCTACTGACAGTATCTTGTCCCAGCAGGATCCTGACTCGGGTTACAGCCTGCATGGTAGGTTTTGGCCCCCAGCCTTAAAAATCCTCTTGTCCCTGCCCTCGGCTTCTCTCTTTCACCACCACACCAAGAGGGTTGACATGGAACATCCGTTACATGTGTGCATTTTAAGTGCCTGTTTCAAAAGACGTCTAAATTTCCTAAGTAATGCAAGAGTTTGTTCTAGTTATAAAAGTTCAAACGCTGCAGATGAGGGCAAAAATCACCTCAGCCTTTATTGACCACCTGCAAGACAGCAAGGAGACTTAGCAGACAGGCAAATGACTTCTCTCACAGGGCCTGGCACTTTCAGACAGTTGGTATTAAAATTAGAATGTATAGATCCTACATCCCAGCAAAACCACGCCTTGATTGTGCTCAAATGTGAGGGCAAAGAAACATCCAAATGCACAATGTGCAGTAATTTGATGGTGAAATAGACAACATGCAGAGTTTTAAATGTGGCTGTCTTCACCGGCACGGGCAGCATGCATCCACAGGGTGTGAGTGTGAGCCATGTCACTAGCTTTCCAATGCCTCCCTCAGCTTCTTCCTTTTTCACCAAATCACGCCCATGCGACAGTAAGGTAAATATATGGAGTGTGCTCGGAACAAGCTTTCCCTTATTCGGAACTTATTTTCCCTTTTCACAAAGTAATCCTGAGCAGATAGGACAAAAACAGAAAAACCAAACCAGGACTCTGGGGGATTTTTTCATAAATCGAATGGGCCATCTGAAATCTAGGAGGCAACTGATAGTGAAGATGTATGGGGACAACACTGGAGAGAACACCCAGAGCAGCAGCCTTGGTCCATCCGAGGGGACCCCTGAGCCTGCCCACGCCTGGGTCTGAGCCTACTTTTCTAGTACCCACACTGTAGCCTCAATCTGATCATGGGAACTCCGAGCAAATATTAGTCTCTGAATTAGCTTTAAAATCTACTTTTATTGCCCACTTTAGAAACCAAGGGCAGCACCTGGTGGAATCCGTGTTCCTGCACAGGGCGTGTGACTGGCATGCTGCCACGGGCCGGGGAGTTCACTGGTGAACCTTTTGGCCACTAAGAAGACAGGCATATTTAGGGCAGAATTCCTACATTACTGCACCTTCAAGGTGTCTTTTCTTTCATTTTAGCTAAAACTTTTTGGAGAAACTTACAAAGAACTATCCATGATCTCCATGATCACCAAGCCAGTCTGTTCTTCTTATGGTTCCTAGAGAAAACTTGGTTCATTAAAATATTGAACTGAGCATGCCCAAAAGGGTCCCTTCTACCCCCTTTGCAGCCTGAACCTGGCAGCCCAGCAACGCTCACAGCTGCCATCCTTGATTGTCTGTGTCCTCCACGTCAGCCTTTTAACGTGTGCTCCACCTGAGCTCAGCATGCCCAGCGTGTGCCCACCATCTTCTTCCTGAACAATGGCCCTGAACTGAGCATGCTCAGGAGTGCCCACCCCAAAGCCAGTGTTACAGGCTCCCAGAAAACTCCGCCTGCTTCCTCTGTTCCAGGAGAGCAGAGCACTGCTTTGCATATAACTCAGGTGCTTTCCTATCTCCCTGCGGGTGATAAATCTTTCCCCGTTCTTTGATAAAGAACTCATTGGAACTCATTGACTTCATACTCACCAAGAAATGAATGCTTTGTATTCCAACTTTTCTGCTCTTTCACAAATATTCGACTTCCTTGGTGCGTGCTAGGTTAACCAGGGTACCTGTCCAGGCAGGGCTGTCCTCACGGGGTGACTGGGAGATGTGGAAAGGGAGCTCACATAGAGGGGCTTTCTGGCCTCTCCTGTTACACCCAAGGTACAACAATCCACTCCGCACAGACTCCCCAATCTCCCAGCAGCCGAGAAGACCTAGGCCACCATCCACGCAGCAGTGGCTACCCGAGCTGGCCATGCCCTCAAGGCAACGGCACCACCCTCCCATCTAGAAGCTTGCCCCCTGTGGCCCCAGGACTGAGTACTTTTCTAGGTATTTTTCTGAGTATTTTCTAGGTATTCTAGGTATTTTCTAGACATTATGGCAATTGATCTTCACAGACTCTCTGGGTTGTTCCTATCAGCATTCACATTTCCTAGACAAGAACGCGGAGTGCCGGAGATTAACCAGCATGTCCAAGGTCATCATGCTAACTGACGGAGCAGTTAGGATCCACGCAGCCTCCCCTCAGGGCCTCTGCTCCCAACATCACCCATTTGCATCTTCTCATCCTAGAAAGTAGCATCCGGAACCCGGAAAACCTCAGGCGGGTGCACAGGGCAGCAGCGGGCCTGGCGGGGGCATCGTGTTGAGTCACGATGGTGGAGATGGCTTGAAAGGCACGTTGAGGAAAGATCAAAACTTCAACTATTGGCTTGGAGGTTGTTTATCAGTGCAGTGGAGCCACAGAGGCTGATGAGTGGGAGGTGTTAAAAATTTTGTGCTTCAAAAAGATTAATCTGGTACAATGAATTGGAGAAGAGAGAGAAAGACCTTTTCAGAGTTCTCTATTAAAATAGTCCAAGCATGACATGATAAGGGCTTAAACTTGCTAGTAGGAAAAAGGAAAGTAAGAGTTTGCAATTGCTCAAAAGGAACCCTCCTTTCCTCATCTGTCAGTTTGGTCTTTATGTTGCAAGTCTGTGTTTTGCCTTGGATGGTAAGTAAAGCTTCCCCTCCCTTTCTTAGAGTGTGTTCCATTCTAAATCCCTTCCACCACGTCCAGACTTGTGCTTAGCATTAAGCTGTGGTGCAGCCATATATTATGATGCCTGGGAAATATTCTCAGTGGCTCCAGAGCAGAAGTGAGTTGGTGATTCAGAGCAGGGAGCATTAAGGTTAATTACCTAATAATTTACTACAGTGAGTGCATCCGTAGACATTTTGATTTTCACTAATTGTGGTGTTAAGCAAAGCAAACAACACTTTGTTCATATTCCAGCTGTGAAAAACATGTCAAGATGAGCCTTTGCTGTGATTGATAAGCCGGTTGCTTTACCCTTGAGCACAAGGCCACTTGAAGGGATGTGGAAAGACCAATGGCTTTGCAGGCCCATGGATTGGTTTAGTAAAGATTTCCCTTAATAGGACGAGAGGCCGAGGAGGCTCCCTGTATGGCTGAGCTGACCGTTCGGAGAAACCCACGTGAGCAATGCTAACCGGATTAGATGAGTCTGGGAGCTGTTGCTATTGACCCCGCCGTCCTCTGTGCTTGGGGGAGCCTGAGGAGTAGGATGAGAACATCACAAAGGGTCAGAGGGATAGTGAAATGGCTAAGAGGACAGTCAAATCCAGGCACAAAGCTCAGCTCTGCAGTGACCAGCTGGGTGGCCTTGAGGAAGCAAGATAAGCACCCAAAACATTGGCTTCTTTGTCTGGCCAGGGATAATGATACTGCTTTGAGGAATTAGCATGGGAAATACATTAGATAATTTATATGAGGTGTCTGGGATTTTTGACAATAAATATTACCTCCACATCCCCTGATTTTTCTCTTACAGATTCGCCTTCTCTTTCCTCAGGCCAACTGATTTGGATAGGGACTGCTTCTCCATCTCTGGCTTCAAGGTGGGCCATTTGGACTGGGCTAGGTCAACCATACCCTGGCCACAGGGATCAGATGCATTCCTCAAACTAAGCAGATCTGACTGAACAAGGTCCAGCTTAAGTTATATTATGCTACATTTGGGAAAAGAGGTTTGCTCAGTTTGCATTACTGAAAGAACAGAATGTCAGCTCAGATGGCTGCCATACTACCACAAGGGGAGAACCAGATCAGGAAAGAGATCAAGCAGAGGAACATGGACCAAAATCAGAAGAGGTAAGATTGGGTCTTAATTGTCCTGTTTGAGCTCCTGGATGCAGCCATGCCTGAAGTCAAAGGTCCTGAAATTCAGTTTCATGAGCAATAAATTACTTTTTGTTCTTGTGACAGTTTAGGTACTTTCTTTTTGGAATTTGTAATCATTAGTGTCCTCATACTTTAAAGTTTTAGCATAGTTTACAATGCATAGAAGACATTGAGTAAGCATTATTTGTTGATGTTGCTTCTGCTGCTGCTATTTTTATTATTAAAGACCCCACTACTCACCCCTATTCTCAAGTCATTTTTATTTCCTAAACTATCAACGTCCTTGAAAAGGGATCCATTTTCTAGTTTCTTATACGGTTCAAGATAAAGCAAATATTCCTGATTTAGACCATCTCCTTAAAACTAGTAGAAAGGCACAGAGATGTTTGAAGCATCAGCAACTCTGAGAGAAGGAGAAAAAGAAACAGAAGTCTTCTGATCAGATGCTGGGAATCTGAAAGACCTTCTGTGCAGGGCACATGGATACTCATCACTGGTACACCGTCTAGTCTCCATGAACACAGGGACTTTGTTCATTCACCCCCACGACAGCATAAATCTTTGCATATTTCCTCTTCTTCCAAAGCTCATTGGTGCTGCTGGATCCCTGCAGGAACCCAGGAGACGTGTGTCTTCTGAGCAGAGTGCTACTTGAAGCCTATTTTTCAACCAAGGAAGCCAAAGTTCCAAGACCTTAACCGGTCACAGTCTCAGGTCCCTCAGAGCAGAGCAGGAATCTGCAGGAAGACGCCAAGGAGAGTGCCTTTCCAGTCCTTCCTTTCTGGACTGCAGATGGTTGTCACAGCATCACAGAATCCCTCACTGGCAACACAGGCAGAGGTCCACACGTCACCTGGTTTCAGGCACTGCCTGACCACATCCTCACCACTTCCTGCTGAAATGGCTGTGCAGCCTTGTGGGACTTCTGGTGCCTCAGCCGAAACCTCAGTGTGACAACGGGAGCCACCTTGCAAGTTACTGAGGGATCAAAGGAGATGATGTGTCTTAAGCACTGCTAACACCAAGTTCAACGCCATGCAAGAGTCTGATGGAAGTTTGCCAAGATTGAACCTCTGAGCAGAAATCAAGCCCTTCTGGGGAGAAGCCATGGACTGGAAAGTTCTTTGGGGGAAGCTCACATGGAACATAAGGGGAACATCAGAGGCGCTCCTGAAAGCTCAGTGTGCAGCAGCAGAAGATGCAGAGCAATCCAAAGATCCACCAAGAGTGAAAGGGCAGAGTTCACACATCTCCCCTACACGGAAGCACCAGAAATTCAAAAAGAATGTAGTTATGCACGTCGAGGGGCCCAGCACAGTAAGGTCTATAAGAAGTATTTCTGAGCAAAAGAAAAAGTATTAATGATAGGTGTAAAAGAATTTAACAATACATATTTCTGTCTCTTTCTAAAGAATACATATAAATACACTTTTTAAAAATCTTGTGAAGACACAAAAAAACCTGTGCCACAAATACCAAACAGGAGTCAGAAAAGAAGCTTGCCATATTGCTACATTTTAATTTTTAACAATGAAAATTTGATCATGAATTACTTATGCAATTAAAAATTAACCATAAGGAAATACCCGAGGCAATTGAAAGTCACCTCGGAATGCCTCAAGCTAAAAGCAGCCTGTCTATTCTACGCAGTGCTGAAGTAACAAGCAAGGAGAAGAGACACCGTCAACCACTTCCCAAGCATCAAACCAAGGGGTGAAAAACAAGTTGATTGACTGAATTTTTTTTTTTGTTTGCTTTTAACTGACTACGTCCCACATACATAGCACGATTATCTTTCCCCAAAATAACATCACTCAGTTGAATGATCTGCCACATGAAAAACAGGTTTGGCACAATTGTATATTATTGAGAAATTATCATCAACTTTCTTTTCTCTCCAAAAAAAATTGCACAATGACACTGATGAGTTCTGTTGTTTTATGCCTAATACCTTAACCCAGCTTGAATCCCCAGTCTGCAGGAAACCCTTCAAGTGTGACCCTAATGGAGGAAACACCCTGTATGAGGCAGAGCATCGCATCCCAAATACAGTTCTTGTGGACTCACGCCGTGTGGACGGATGGCACAGATGCCCCCAGCCCAGGTGCATTCACAGTCTGATCCCTGCAGTGAACTCTGTGGGTCTCAGCTCCTACAAACCCTCTCTGCTGGAGCCCTGAAGCACATGTACCAGTTTACACTCATGTAAGTGGCTTCAAACCCACTTATTTGGACCCAGAATAGTAATGTGCTGTGTCCCCTTTGCTGACGCTGTCCATTCTCATGCTTCACATACCATCCCCTCACCGCACGAGGTTGTTATAGTCCAGATCCCTTTTTCTGGGCGCTGAATTCACAGAACCACCTTCCCCGGCAATATTTATTGTGATGACTCATTTGCATCTTGAAGTGCTTAAGTGTCCAAACGAAAGCTGTGAGTTTGCTCTTCCAAATCCCTTGCTTCCAGAATCCTTCTCAGCCAACGTCTCCACCACCCCCAGGGCAGCCAGGTGAGAGTCCGCCTCAGCTCCTTCCCCTCCCCATTTCCTAGTCACTGACTCTCTTCTTTTGACCTTCAAGTTTCCTCTCAAGCCCATCAACTTTCTTCCCTTCACTGTGGCCAGCCTGGTGTGAGCCATGGACACCTCTTGCCTGGTCTGCGCCAGTGCCCTCCTTGCCAGATCTGATCCCCGGCTCCCACAATTTGTGCAATGCTAACTCTCGCTTCTCATCCTTCAGTGACCTTCCACCATTGTTAGATTAAAATCCCTCGCTGGCGTCCACAAGTCCCGCAGGAGCCGGGCCACAAGGCCCGCGAGCTCACCCACCTCCCTGTCCCACCCACGGGCACATGCAATCACCGAACCTTCTCTGGTGTTCTAGAAAAACCACCACTTTCCTACCACCTGTGCTTCTCCCTGGATTCTTGCAATGGTGGCTTCATTCTCTTCCTTAATGGTCTCGCCTTCAATGACACCTCCATGCGAGCCTTCCTTAAGAAGGCCCTCGTGAGGAGGCCCCACCTCGGGAAGCCACCCCTTCATTTCCAAGATGGCACAGGTCACAAACCCTCTCTCCCCAGGCCCGAGTTCACTTGCTTGCTGTCCTCTTCCATGCGGGAAGGACTCTCCTCTGTCTTATTTATGGCCAGAGACCCAGCGCTGCCCTCAGGGCCCGACACACAATAGAAACACCAGAAATTATTGGTCGAATGAATGGATCAGAAGCATATTTATTGATTTCTGTGCTGTGTGTTCAACACTTAAATAGGGAGTGGGGAGTACTTTGTAAAAGGCATCGAATTAAATGCATTAATCTTTGCCCTTAAAGAAGTGGTATTCTCTGGAAGACACAAAAATCTAGTGAAAAGGTGAAACGAATCAAATAAGTACATTTGAGGGCTCGAGTCAAGGGTTAAATCGCACATTTTGGTCGTATTGGGTTGACTTGATGAACTTCTGATGGGGTAGCCAGACAAATGGTTTACTTATGTGAAGGAGAGGAGCAAAGTCTCAGCAGTTGGAGACGTAGAAATGGTGAGCTCTGGAATATGTAAAACTGGTTTTGTGGAGGAGGTTGGATGCATACCAGTTAAAACTACTCAAACCCACCCACCCAGCACCGTCCCCCTTAGGGTCCTGAAGTAATGTGAACAATGAAAAGCCCATTTGCCTGCCAAATAGCAGGACATGTCGGTATCTATCGAGCGTCCAAGGAGTCTGGGAAATTTGGAAATTGGAAATTCCAATTTCCTAGGACAGTTCAGAATGGGAATGAGACAGTCACAAACCCCTCCTTAGCTCCAGTCTGAGTGCATCTCTCCTTCCTGACGGTCCCTATCACGTGTATCTTCTTTAGGCTAAAGAGAGGTAAGGACATTTTGATTTTCCAAGAGACAGGCTGCTGCTACATCCCTTTATCCAAAGGGTTCTCTGTTCCCCTCTTGTCCTTGCCAGCTCTAGCCAGTTTGGGGTCATTAGAATCCTTCCCTAAGTAGTGACAAATTGAGACTTTGCAAGACAGCTGGCACTCCACACCAAACCTCGGGAATCTCGCAGCTCGAGGCAAACAGATGTTCTTCACCCTTCGCCCCTTCTTTACCAAGGGCTGATCCAAGGCCTCAGGCATGCTTGCTTAACAGATGCATCCTAATGCAAATTAACTGGAAAGGAAGGGGAAATAAACAAACAAAAATGCGAACGCTTAGCCTTTCCCAGTCTTCGATCCCAAAATTACCCTCCAGAAACAAATGCAGGAGGGAACACAGTTCCAAAATTCCCCGTCTCTTCTGAGCTCACAGCTAGTGTCCTAGTCACGTGAGACCATTGCATGGTTAAGAAGGACACAGTTTGAGAATTAGAAGATCATTCCAGATAAAGACAGGGAGAAAATTTGGATTGAGGGAGAAAGCCAAAGCGAAAGGCTGACTCCCAAGTTTCCATGTGGCAAAGCTGGAGGAGGGACTGGACTTGAACTGGGTTTGCACTTGGATCGTTTGCTAATTTAGGCTTGTGGGACTGTTGGAAATCACGAGGGGCTACCTTTCACCCCATGGCCTCTCAGCACTTCTGATCAGGAGGAGACAAGAAGACAGGTGTGACCACACTGCAGATGTACACTGGAGCGGTAGGAAGGGAGGACTGGAGGCCCAGCTGGAGGACGAGAGCCAGTGAAGCCTAGAATGAGCCAGGAATGGGGGAAGGGACGTGGCAGACACCCTCCAGGGGCATTCACTCAGGAGCTGCTGGAGAGGAGTGAGTCTGAATTCTCCAAGCTCACAGGCCTGGCAGCTGGGTGATATCAGCAGAGTCAGAGGAGATACTGGTGTGGGGGGCCCGTTTAGCTCCACCTGCTAAACTGGAGGTCACAGCAGGATATATAGGAAAAGATACACTGGAGGTTATTGCAGGTACAGGAGGGTATCCAAATGGAGCGCCTGGTATTGGTTAAAATGGTACTGGCTAAAAGCCCTCCTGAAGCACACAGGCCCTGCCATGCTCCCCTGAACCCTCTGGGCCTAAGGAATTGCCTGTTCTCAGTTCTTTCATGCTGTGCTGAATTGCAGGCACATGACCCCAAGGTGCACGACACCTGAGCCTTCCCAAACAAAGAGCTCTGAGTGCAAAGAACTGGAGGTTATGGAGATGACTGAGCTGGAACAATCCAGTCTGGGCTCAGACTCTGGACATTTGCCTCCTGACACGACAGTTCCTGCTTCTGTGATTCTCAGCACCACTGCGTACCTGTCCACAGCAAAGTGGCGCCTGCCACTATTATTCATCTGTACGTCACTGTGGTTTTTCACCTAAATAAACTTAATTTATAAGGTAGAGCTACTGTAAGTAAGAAAGAAGAAATAGAATCCCTTGTCACCTTATTATAGGTAGAATATAATGGTAAAATTGAGTTGATGGGGGAGATAATAAAATCAGCCTGACTACAAGCTGCGTAGTAGACATAACTGAGCTCTGCAAACTCCTGGCTTCGACTGGACGACACACTCGGCCTCCATCACTGACGAGGCCCCTCTCGTCCCCGGGGCATGCCGTTCGAGTGCAAACCAATCAGTGCAAAGTCCAGTCACCCAAGAACCTCCCTCTCACCCCAGGCCATTGTCCAGCTGCCCTAACCCCCGGCCAGGTGCCAGGCAGCCATGGACAGCCTCTACACCAGTGACCGTGGACAGTATTCAAGCCAGTAACCTCTCAACCCAACCTTGCACTGGCTCCCACAGCCTGCTCTGAGCTTTCCCAGGGTGCACAAGGCCCTCCGTGGCCCACCTGCATGAGGACCGGCACCATCTCCACCGTTCTGCCTGTCCTTCTGCTGCCACCCCAGACCCCCTGCTGCCCGCGATGCTCAGCAGCAATTCCACAGCACGGCCCTCAGCTGCCTCTTCCCCACCCGCCTTCCACTCTCCTCAGAAGGCTGAGCACCGCTCCCTTCCCGCAGCCCCTCAGGACAGCCCTCAGACCCCTGGAAGGTCGAAGGGCCCTCTGAACACAGCTCTGGTTCCAGCCACTGGCCTCTCTCTGCTGCGCAGCTGCCCTGGTCTTCCGCCCACACGTCCACCTCCTCTCCCCTTCTCCAAGCCAGTCTCCAGGTGGAAACTTCAGCTCCCAGGGCTTGATCAGAAGAGCCAGCACTAACGCACCAGGAAGCGTCCTAGACGCTTCATATGCATTGACACGTTGACGTTTATAAAAACTTACGAGGTGTTTGTTACTATTTTCCTTAATTTACAGAGAAGAAAACTGAAGCAGACCAAGGTTACCGGGTTAGTGAATGCCAGGGATGGTTTCTAATTAAGAGTCTAATTTGACAGAATAATCTTGAATAGCAGTGCCTTAGATATTTACAGCTGGAGCTAGGAAGACTGTCCCAGCCCATCCTTCTGTTTTCTTCTGCTTTACCATCCTATTATGTGACTTCCTTCATCCCATTTACCTCATAGTACAGGACAGCTACAGAAGCTCAGGCCATCACACCTGTACTTCAAGCAGCAGAAAGTGGGGGGGAGCAAACATGGTGTCCTCCAGTGAGGCCCTTAAAGGAACTTTCCCAGAGGTTCCTCACAGTGCTTCTTGTTACAGCTCAGGTACTGACAAAACCATAGCAACAGAGGAGTCTGGGAAATACAAATTTAGCTCAAGAGCCAATGAGTAAAGCTAAATTGAACTCTTGTAATAAGGAAAAATGAAGGACCTAAGTGATATACCTGTTTTGGGCATAGGCACTTAAGATGTAAAAATAACCAAGTTCAGCTAGGCATGGTGGCTCATGCTTGTAGTCCCAGCAGCTCAGGAGACTGAGGCAGGAGGATCTGAAGTTCAAAGCCAGACTCAGCAATGGCTAAGCAGCTCAGTGAGACCCTGTCTCCAAATAAAATACAAATTAGGGCCGGGGATGTGGCTCAGTGGTTGAGTGCCCCTGAGTTCAATCTCCAATACCCAAAAAAGAAAAAATTAGCCTAGTTCATTCTATGCCTTCAAGTATTCCAAGTCTAACTCATCCTCAACCAGTTATCTGGTAAAATTTCAAGAGAGAATTCTTGATATGAAGAGAATCTCGCCTTCTTTCCAGAAGAAAAAGAAGGTGAGCTCATCGAGTTTTATCTTGTACACTCCCCTAGAAACTGTGTTTGTTGATGGCTCATGAGGAAAGACTACACTCCTGTCACGGGAGCTGCAGAAATCATGGCGACCCCACAAGAGCACAACTACCTTAGGTCCAGTCAAAGAGCCCAATAACTCACGATAACACTGTAATAGTTTAACACCCAAGTCGGAAAGAAAGGCTATTTTCCCAAAACATTTTACAGAAGCATTCTTCAAAAGTGATTCATTCTTAGGTGGAACTCTTTGGCATGTTTGGGAATCATTCATCAAGCGTGTTTACAACAAAATTCTCTCTCCAAACTTGGGATGTGTGAAAAGAACCCTTCACTTAATAAAAAAGACCTCTAACCATGAAAGCAAGCAGAGAGAGACTCTGGACATCGCTACAGGTGATGCAAACATAAAGGGGATGTTGGGGGGCTAGAGGACGAGCGTTTGCTTCCATCACCTGCTCGATCACTCACTCACTACTGCTGAAAGTTTCACCAGAGTAGCACAATTCTTTTTGACTCTAAGAAAAATGCAAAATATAAAGACTGGTGATGGGAGACAATTCTTCATGACTGTCTTGAATTTCTCCAAGTCTTATTAGCAGAGGCACTGGCTGCTCTTGTTATGACGACTCTTTCTAAGATTTTACACAGCAAATGGCCTTGAAAAATGGAGATGGTGTGCCCTTCTGGAGCAAAGTTCAGGTTTGTTTACTTATTAAAATAATTAAGATAATGTCTCCCACTGGTGCAAACACTGGAATTTCCAACTATAAAAAATTTGAGTTCCCTAAACTTGGGATTCCTCTCTTGTAACACAACCCACAACCCAACGCATGGCTCCATGTGCACACATGACCTGGCCCTGTGGGTACTGAAGCTCAGAGAACCAACACAAATGCTGATCTCTGGATTCTGCCATTACTGTGAGTAATACAAACTGTCCTTTGTCTCTGACCCGGGAGTCTTGTGTCTTCCACATCATTTATCCAATAGTAGTGGGCTAACTTCTTTGCACACAAGAAGGAAAGTGTTTCTTTCTACTCTTTGATCTGTGACATACAGTTAATGTTCCTTTGTCAGCTGGAAGTTGGTTTGCAGGAACTTCTCCCCTGGGCCTTTGGGCTCTCCATTAGCATGTTTTGGGATCATTTATCAAGTGTGTGTACAGTTTGAAAGATGATATGCTTGCTATGTTATTATTTGTTTAAAACAAGTCTTTTTAGCCAGTTATTCCTCTGAAGTCCCTCCTCTGTAGAAACTCACTTCTCTGCAAACTGAGCTCCCCAATTTGGAGTAAATTCAAGAGAGGTAAAAACCTAGGCATCGGAAGAGGAGCAGAGAGGAAGAGACAGGGATAACTCCCTACTTCTTCACAGTTTTTCCAGAAGTCAGCTCTAACAAATATTATTTAACTCAGAACTGAGAATCTCTAAGAATCAGTTTATGAATTCATCTTTGGTAAAAGTAAAGAATCAAGAACAAATCAAAAGACAAAAATAAAAAAAAGGAGTAGGAGAAGGGAAAAGGAGGAGGAAGAGGAAGAGTAGAAAGGAAATTTAAATCTTTTGCTCATTTCAGAATAGTCTAATTATCATAGTTCAGTTCCAGTATTCTACTGAAATTTCAAATGTTCTACTGAGATGTCAAGGATCGGTATGCCCACAGCACACTGACCAAATCTAGCCCACTGTCTGGTCTTAAATAAATGCCTGTTAGATGCAGCCACACCCTTTGCACATTTTCTATGGTTGCTTTTCTGCTTCAACCTCAGCAGTGAGTAGCTGCAACAGAGACCTCACAGCATACATATGACCACACTGACTTCTGTGCTATTTCTTTTTTTCTTTTTTCTTTTTGGTTCGTTGTACACAAATAGGGCATGACTTTTCTTTTCTCTGGTTGTACATGATGTAAAGTCACACCATTTGTGTACTCATACATGTACATAGGGTAATGATATTTGTTTCATTCTGTTTTCTTTCCTTCCCCCCACCCCTTCCACACCCCTCATTTCCCTATACACAATCCAACAGTCCTCCATTCTTCCCTTACCTCCTCCCCTCCCATTATGTATCATCATCCATGTATCGGAGGAAATATTTGGTCTTTGATTTTTTGGGATTGGCTTATTTCACTTAGCATGATATTCTCCAACTCTATCCATTTACCTGCAAATGCCATAATGTTATTCTTCTTTACAGCTAAGAAATATTCCTTGTGTCTAAGGAGCACATTTTCTTTATCCACTCATCTGTCGAAGGCCATCTAGGTTGTTTCCATAGTTTAGCTACTGTTAATTGAGCTGCTATAAACATTGATGTGGCTATGTCACTATAGTATGCTGATTTAAAGTCCTTTGGGTATAGGCCAAGGAGTGGAATAGCTGGGTCAAATGGTGGTTCCATTCCAAGTTTTCTAAGGAACCTCCATATTACTTTCCAGAGTGCCTGTACCAATTTGCAATCCCACCATCAATGTATGAATGTACATTTTTCCCCACATCTTCACCAACACCTATTATTGCTTGTATTCTTGATAATATCCATTCTAATTGGGGTAGATGAAATCTTAGGGTAGTAATAAGCATTTCTCTTATTACCAGAGATGTTGAACATTTTTTCATATATCTGTTGATTGCTTATATATCTTCTTCTGTGAAGTATCTGCTTAGTTCATTAGCCCATTTATTGATTGGTTATTTATGGTTTTGGTGTAAAGTTTTTTAAGTTCTTTATAAATTTTGGAGATTACTGCTCTATCTGAAAGCATGTGTGGTAAAGATTTTTTTCCCATTCTGTAGATTCTCTCTTCACACTGTTGATTGTTTCTTTGCTTAGAAAAAGTTTTTTAGTTTGAATCCATCCCATTTATTGATTCCTGCTTTTATTTCGTATGCTTTGGGAGTCATGTTAAGGAAGTCTGGTCCTCAGCCAACATGATAAAGATTTGACCCAATGTTTTCTCCTAATTGATGCCGTCTCTGGTCTAATTCCTACGTCCTTTATCCATTTTGAGTTGAGTTTTGTGCAGGATGAGAGATAGGAGTTTAATTTAATTTTGCTGCATATGGATTCCCAGTTTTCCCAGCTCCATTTGTTGAAGAGGTTATCTTTTCTCCATTGTATGTTTTTGGCACCTTTGTCTCGTGTGAGATAACTGTATTTATGTAGGTTTGTCTCTGTATCCTCTATTCTATACCATTGTTCTGCCTGTCTAATTTGGTGCCAATACCATGCCTTTTTTGTTACTATTGCTCTGTAGTATAGTTTAAGGCCTGATATTGTAATACCTCCTGCTTCACTTTTCCTGCTAAGGATTGCTTTGGTTATTCTGGGTCTCTTATTCTTCCGAATGACTTTCATGATTGTGTTCTCTATTTCTATAAGATATGTCATTGGGATTTTAATTGGAATTGAATATGTATAATGCTTTTGGTAGTATGGCCATTTTGACGATATTAATTCTGCCTATCCAAGAGCATGGGAGATCTTTCCATCTTCCAAGGTTTTCTTTAATTTCTTCCTTTAATGTTCTGTAGTTGTCATTGAAAAGATCTTTCACTTCTTTTGTTAGATTTATTCCCAAGTATTTTATTTTTATTGAGGCTACTGTGAAGTGAATGGAGTGGTTTTCCTAATTTCTCTTTCAGAGGATTCATCACTTATGGATAGAAATGCACTAGATTTATGAGTGTTGATTTTATATTCTCCTACTTTGCTGAATTCATTTATTAGTTCTAGAAGTTTTCTCATGGAATTTTTCAGCTCCTCTAAATATAGAATCATGTCATAGGCAAATAGTGACAGCCTGAGTTCTTCTTTTCCTATTCATATTCCTGTAATTTCCTTGTTCTCTCTAATTGCTCTGGCTAGTTTCAAGGATGATGTTGAATAGAATTGGTGAAAGAGGGCATCCCTGCCTTGTTCCAGTTTTTAGGGGGAATACTCTCAGTTTTTCTCCATTTAAAATGATGTTGACTGTGGGCTTAGCATAGATAACCTTTACAATATTGAGGTATATTCCTCCTATCCCTGTTGTTTCTAGTATTTTGAGTATGAAGGGGTGCTGTACTTTATCAAATGCTTTTTCTGCATCTATTGAAATAATCATATGATTTTTAACTTTAAGTCTATTGATGTGATGAATTACACTTATTGATTTCTGGATGTTGAACCAACATTGCATCCCTGGAATGAACCATCTAGCACCATCCTTTTAATATGTTTTTGTTTGTGATTTGCCAGAATTTTGTTAAGAATTTTTGCATCTATGCTCATCAGGGATATTGGTCTGAAGTTTTCTTTCCTTGATGAGTCTTTGTCTGGTTTTGGTATCTGGGTGATACTAGCCTCATAGAATGAGTTTGGAAGGGTTCCCTTCTTTTCTATTTCATGGAATAATTTGAGGAGGATTGGTGTTAGTTCTTTGAAAGTCTTGTAGAACTCAACTGAGAATCCATCTGGTCCTGGGCTTTTCTTGGTTGGTGGACTTTTAATGGCTTCTTCTATTTTACTTCTTGAAATTGCTCTATTTAAATTGTGTATATCCTGATTCTATGTCTTCAAGATTTTCTATTTTGTTGAAGTATGGACTTTCAAAATAGCTTTTAATTATGTCTTGTATTTCAATAGTGTCTGTCATGATATTTTCTTTTTCATCATGAATTTTGGTAATTTGAGTCTTCTCTCTTCTTCTCTTCATTAGTATGGATAAGGGTTTATCAATTTCGTTTATTTTTCCAAAGAACCAACTTTTTGTTTTGTCAATTTTTTGAATTGTTTCTTCTGCTTCAATTTCATTGATTTCAGCTCTGATTTTAATTATTTTCTGTCTTCTACTACTTTTGGTGTTGATCTGTTCTTCTTTTTCTAGGGCTTTGAGATGTAATATTAGGTCATTTATTTGTTGACTTTTTATTCTTTTATTGAATGTGCTCTATGCAATGAATTTTGCTCTAGTACTGCTTTCATAGTGTCCCAGAGATTTTGATATGTTGTTCTCATTTACCTCAATAATTTTTTTATCTCCTCCCTGACATCTTCTACTATCCATGCCTAATTCAATAGCATATTATTTAGTCTCCAGGTGTTGAAGTAGTTTCTATTTTTTATTTTATCATTGATTTCTTTTTTTAATTATTTTATTTTATAGTTCTAATTAGTTGTACATGATAGTAGAATGCATTTGGTAGATCAAACAGAGTTAATCTCTCATTTTTCTGATTTTACATATTGCAAGATCACATTGGTCATGCAGTCATACATGTACATGGAGTAATAATGTCTGTTTTACTTCACTATCATTTCTTCCCCCATACCTCTTCCCCTCCCTTCACTTCCTTCTATCGAATATAAAATAACTCTGTTCTTCCCTGTCTGATCCCCTTATTGTGAATTAGCTTCTTCATGTTAGGAAACATTCAGCCTTTGTTTTTTGGGGTTTGGCTTAGTTCACTTAATATGATATTCTCTAACTCCATCCGTTTACCAGAAAATGCCAGAGTTTCATTCTTCCATTGTGTGTGTGTGTGTGTGTGTGTGTGTGTGTATCACATTTTCTTTATCCATTCATCTGTTGAAGGGCATCTAGGTTTCTATGTTGGATCCATAGTTTAGCTATTGTGAATCGAGCTGCTATAAACATTGATGTGACTGTGTCACTATAGTATGTTGGTTCTAAGTCCTTTTGGTATAGGCCAGGGAGTGGGATAACTGGGTGAAATGGTGTTTCCATTCCAAGTTTTCTGAGGAGTCTCCATACTGCTTTCCTAACTTCTTTCCACTATGTTCTGATAGAATGCAAGGTAGTATCTCTATTTTTTAATTTTCTTTAATTTTATTTGTTCTAATTAGTTGTACATGACAGTAGAATGCATTTATACATTTTGATAGTTCATACATAAAAAGAGTGTAATCTCTCATTTCTCTGATTATACATATTTCAGGATCACATCGGTCATGCCATTATACATGTACATAAGGTGTTTGTGGTATAATATGGTCTATTTTAGAGGAGGATCCATGTGCTGCTGAGGAGAAAGTGTATTCACTCTTTGTTGAGTGGAATATTCTATATATATCTGTTAAGTCTGAATTATTGATAGTGTTATTGAGTTCTATGGTTTCTTGGTTCAGTTTTTGTTTGGAAGATCTATCCAGTGGTGAGAGAGTTGTATTAAAGTCACCAAGTACTTTTGTATTGTGGTCTATTTGATTCCTAAACTGAGAAGGATTTGTTTGATTACATAGATGCTCCATCGTTTGGGGCATAAATATTTAAGACTGTTATGTCTTCTTCATTTATGGTTCCCGTAAGCACTATGAAATATCCTTCCTTATCCCTTCTAATTTTGGCTTAAAGTTCACTTTACCTGATATGAGGATGGAAACTCCTGCATTTTTATTGAGTCTGTGTGTGTGGTAGGTTTTTTCCCATCCTTTAACCTTCAGTCTGTAGATGTCTTTTCCTATGAGATGAGTCTCTTAAAGGCAGCATATTGTTGGTTTGTTTTTTTTTTTTTTTAATCCAGTCTGACAATCTATATCTTTTGATTAATGAGGTTAGGCCATTAATATTCAGGGTTACTATTGAGATATGATATTTATTTGTAAGTCATTTTGGCTTTTTTTTCGGGGGGGGGTTAATTTGACTTGGATTTTCCTTTGATTGGTTTTTCCTTTAGTATAGTTCCTCCCTTTGCTGACTTTCATTATTGTTTTTCATTTCTTCCTCAAGGAATATTTTCCTGAGAACATTCTGTAGTGCAGGTTTTCTATTTGTAAATCTTTTAACTCTTATTTAGCATGGAAGGATTTTATTTCATCATCAAATCTGAAGGTTAGTTTTGCTGGGTATAAGATTCTTGGTTGGCATCCATGTTCTTTCAGAGCTTGAAATATGTTGTTCCAGGTTCTAGCTTTTAGGGTCTGGGCTGAGAAATCTTCTGATATCTGTATTGGTTTCCCCCTATATGTAAGCTTATGCTTTTCTCTCGTGGCCTTTAAGATTCTCTCTTTATTTTGTATGTTGGGCATTTGCATTATAATGTGCCTTGGTGTGAATCTGTTGTAATTTTGTGCATTTAGTGTCCTATAAGCCTTTTGTATTTGAGCTTCCATTTCATTCCTCAAGTTTGGAAAATTTTCTAATATTATTTTGTTGAATAGAGTGTTCATTTCTTTGGTTTGTATCTCTGTGCCTTCCTCAATCCCAATAATTCTTAACTCTTATTTTTTCGTGTTATCCTATAATTCCTGGAGTTTCTGCTCAGGATCTCTTACTGTTTTCTCTGTGTGGTCAACTTTATTTAAATATTTTGTCTTCATTGTCTGAGGTTGTCTTCCAAGTTATCTAGTCTGTTGGTGATACTTTCTAATGAATTTTTAATTTGGTTTATTGTTTCCTTCATTTCAAGGATTTCTGTTTGTTTCTGAGAATCTCTGCATCTTTATTGAAATGGTCTTTTGCTTCCTGCATTTGCTCTTTTAACTGTTTATTGGAGTCATCATTCATTGCCAGAATTTGCTCTCTTTTATCATCCTTTACTTTGAGGATCATTTTAATTATGTAATTTTCTGAACTCCCTTTCTGACACTTCCTCTACCATGTTTCATTGGATTCTATTAATATAGCATCTTGGTTTGTTTGGGGCACTTTCCTCCCTTGTTTTCTCATGCTGTTCATGTATCTTCCCCTCTAGCAGTGCAGATGTGAGGTATTGCAGTTTCCCCCATAGGTTTATAGTGTCCCTGCAGGTTTCCAATGCCTCACTTTTAAGGGGGAGATCAATATTAGCAGCACACAATACAAACAATTTGCAGCCTTAAACCAAATAGCCCTATGAAGACATTAACAGTATTGTTGTAATAAACAGAGATGATGTGTTCGATTATTATCTACAGCATAAACAATAGGCTTGCAATGAGATCTACAATTTCTAATGGTGGACAAAGAGGATTGGGGAGGGATGTAGGATGTAAGGTTAATGAGATAAGAAATGAGTATATAGAGGTACTAGATCCTAGGAAGAGTGAAAGTGGAATCAAAAGAAGTTGATTGTTAGCATGAGAAAAGGGAGAAAGAGACTCCAAGGAAACAGATAAGTGGAAAATAGAGTGAGAAAAATAATAAAAAAGAGAAATATAGGAATAATAATCATAATAAAACCTACAACAAAACTATAATATACTATTCAAACCTCCCAGTTTTCAGTAGCCTGATGCACGAAAGGTACTTGATAATATGGTGTCCCAGGATGGGAGCTGCCCCAATTAAAGATGGTGGCATTTGAATCAGGGCTAATCCATGATGGTGGGCAGAGGCATCCCCACATGTTGGTACATGGAGAGCACCAGTGCAGCTGCGCTAGAGATGCCTATCTGGGCAGCAAGGCCCTGGAGTTCTGTGAGGCTGGGCTGTGCTATTTCTTAAATCACCAAAATCTACTTGCACACGGGGGCTTTGTGTTGGGCATTTCCTCCAACCTGCAATAGCACACAAGGAGTCCCACAGCGTTTAGACCCTGCTAAAATACTGTTACTTTATAAGGGAACTTTCCTGATCAACCCATCTAAAAAGGAACTTCCCTGTCCCTCTGTGGACTCCAACAGGCCCTGGTGTTTCTTTGTACCACTGACCACCACCCCTATGTGAAGACTCTTTTCTGTGCACATATGGTCTGCAGCTACACTGGAAGCTAGCCTTCGAGGAGACTGTCTGGTGGAGGAACAATGATGTGCTCCCCAGTACCCAAAACACAGTATGGAACTTTGTACATGCACAAATGGGCAGGTATGTTCAGAGCTACATACCTAAGATCTAGAAAAGTACACGTTGCAAAATAAAAGGCCCCAAACATACAGAAAGAAAAGAATAAGGGAGCTGGAAGGAGAGGGGGAAATGGAGAAAAGGAAGACACTGGTCCTTCTCTGAGTGCAGGATTTAGAAGGAGCATTTTAGTAAGCATTTTTACTGCTGTGACCCAAAGAGCTAATAGGAACAATTAGAGGAGGAAAAGCTTATTTGGGGCTCACAATTTCAGAGGTCTTGCCCACAGATGGCCAATTCCATTCCTTTGGGCCTGAAGTGAGGCACAGCATCATGACTGAAGGGAGGGAAAAGGAAAGCGTCTCAGGACATGAAACAGGAAGCAGAGAGAGCTCCACTCTCCAGAGACAAAATATTAACCCCAAAGGCACATCCCAATGATCCACATCCTCCTCCACACCCTACCTACCTATGTTACCACCCAGTTAATCCATTCAAGTAAATTAATGTGCTGATTATGTTAAGATTTGCACAACCCAATCCTTTCACCTCTGAACTTTCTTGCATTATCTCTCACATGAGCTTTTGGGGAGCATCTCACCTTCAAACCATAATAAGGAGAGAGAATGAAATGACATAAAGACAAAATGAAGTAAGAAGACCAAAAATGGCACCAGGGGAGAAACCGATGGCACAGAGCAGAGGTGAGGGGTAGGTATCGCAGACCCGCTGTGCCATTTGATCAGGGTCTCCCATCCCCAGGCACCTGTGCCATTGCACACACAAGCCACTGAATGATCAACATCCACACAGGGATCTCCAGGGACCTCAGGTCCCCAGTGCTTCCTTTGAAGTAGAACTGAGGGAACCCAGCACTGTGGCTCCAGGTAGCTTGTTTAATTGACAATAGATACCCAGATACTATCATGCCCACATGTAAGATCTGAAGTGAAGAAAAGACCTCTCATTGCCCAGTAGAGCAGATCATAGCAGAATGTCAAGAAGCATGGACCAAGGGCTGGGGTATCACTTAGTGGTGGAGTGCCCACCTAGCTTTCCTACGGTCCTGGGTTTGATCCCTAGCACTGAAAAGGCAAAGCATGGATTTGAGATGACCTTGCTATCTTCCTCTCTGGTCATGAGAGCGGGGGCAGGTCTCCAGTTCTCAGAGCCAACCAGAGATAACTGTATCTACCAGTGGGATTAACATGAGGAGTAATCGAGTGGAAATTTCCAAAACGCATAGCCCTAGCATGTCCCCACTAGCCATCAGGTCTACCAACCGTGATAGCGGTGGAAACACCATGGAAGTATTGGACACCTGAGGATGGAAACTTCGCTAGTCACTTCTCCCTTCTCCGTCGTGGCCTTGTGACTATGGTGGCTGATAACAATGGCTGATGTCTGCATGTTCTCTCTCTTTTCCAGGCATTGTCCGAAGCCCTTCCTACGCGTTACTTCAGTGAATCTTGGAAAAGTCCCAGGAGGTAGTTGTTATTATCTTCAACGGAGAAATGAGTCAGAGAGATGAATGTCCTTCCTAAGATCACACGAGACTTAAAGCCAGTATTTTAATTCACATGGATCTCACGTCAGATCAACAAATCCGTGAATCAGTGAACAAATACAGCCAAACAAAACAGTGTATTGGAGAAGGTGGAGGAAAGGCCCTGAGAGGAGAGGGGGCCCTGTGAATGAGCTGAAAACCTAAATGTCTCCTGGGTGCTTGTCCTTGGATGGCTTGTTGGATGTCACAAACTGGACTATGGTTTCACCCTGTTAAAAATATTCCTCAGGCCGTGTTAGCTTAACCTTCTCTTCAACTTCTTATGAAGACACAATAAAACACCTGACCCAGATAGTAAAAGGCTAAAATGCATCCTGGGTGCTTGGGTGCCCTTTCTTCCAGACAGGTTCAGTGCCCACAGTTCCATATATGAAGGGAGAGGAACAAAGCAGCGCCCAGCCCAGCTAATGCTCATCAGCAAAAGGTGATTTATTAAGAGAAAAATAAAACAACTGCCTCCAAGAGACAGCCCTCGCAACCGGATCCTCAATTAAAGCTGAACTGTGCAATCTTTGCATTTAAAGGGAAATCAATAGCATTGATCGAATCAAATAAGAACAGCCACATATGAACGCATTACAGATCTGACTGCCGCAAAACACTGTTTTGAAAAAAAATATTTAAAAAATCAGTGTGAGTGTCTTGTGGCCAAACATGATAACTGGGCCTCCCGCCAGGGAAGATAAAACGTTCTTATTTCATCAAGAAATGGGGTGCTACTGCCTTGACTGAGGCCTTGGCTGGAGACCCTAGCTCAGCATACGCCTCGGTTGCCAGTAATTTGCTGGCGGGTTTTATTTAACAGTGAGGATTTGAATGGATTTCTCACCTCTTTTCCTGGGGTTACACACAGCAGTCAATTAAATTAGTACTAAAACCTTAAAAGACACCGAAGTAGTCAGTTTCAGGGGATTTAGGCCACAGAGGCTCCAGATCTGGTTTTGCAAGGTCCTCCTGAGTCTCTAGTCAGCTGGGCTTGAGAACGGTACTTCCTTCTTTGGGAGGAAGTGTAACAGTGTCAGGGAGACCAGCAGAGCTGCAGAGTTGTCACTCAAATCTAGCCTCCTCAATCCACCAGCTCTGAATCTCAGTTTTAATAGTTTTATCAGTCTCAGAAAGTTTGATGTTCAATAATTAAAGGGGCATCCAGCTTTCCAGTCCCAGCATATGTTGAGATATTTAAATATGTGAGTAGCTATAAATTATGCAAAAACAAAAGCATCAATGGCAAGTTGAAAATGTTCCATAAAGATTTTTTTGTTTAAAAAAAAAATGGCTTTTTTGAAATGTAGCTCAGATGTGGAAAAGCCAACCAAGCCAAACACAAAAAGCTGCTCTGAAAATATTTATTCTCAAGTCATGATGATTCTGGCAAACTCGTACCTAAGAGGGAGCCCTCGGGAAGCCTCGAGAAGAAATGATTTTCCACATGAGGTTTTGAGATAGAATTTCAGGTTTATCTTAGCTACTAGAGGTGTGGGGCTTTTGTGTTAGTTATACCCTAATAAAATAATCTGGAGATATTTTCACCCCATTATTAGAGTTTCCTTTAAATCTGATGCAAGGAAAAGAGAGAGCCCTTGAAAGAAGAATTGAAAAAAAGCCACAGCCAATTTTCCTATCTCTAAATGAAAGCAAAGTCGGATGAAAACCATAATGCTGCAAATAAATCCCGGAATCCTGGCGAATTTATCTCAAGAGCTGGATAACTAAACGACAAATGAAAACTGAACTACATAAGAGAGAGAAGGCTGCAAAACCCAAGAGCTACAGCCCACCTTTGTTTGCGTTCCTTTTTGTAAACTGCATAAATTCATTCATTTGTTCACAGAACATCCGAAGCACCTACTGTGTGCTGGGTACCTCTCTATGCTGAAGATGCTGCAGTGGACAGGACAGACAGAATCCCCCAGGTCCTGAAGCCGACAGCCGCAGGCAGGGCACGTGACACAAAACCCGCAGGACACCAGGTGGCACTGAGAGCAGCCACGGGCCAGGTCAGCCAGAGAGCCCCTCAGAGCTTCGCGATGGCGCCCCCACCCGACCCCGTGTGGCTCCATTAGAAAGAGGCCCTCCTCGCACCCCTCCCCAGGAGGCCAGGAAGGACAGAGTGGGCAGGACCTCGGTCTCCTTCAGCTCCTCTGCTGCAGACACCCAGTCCTACATTCATACCTGGTGTCACAGAGGCCACGATGGTCAGGAAAAGCCTCGGGGACAGCCAAGGTCTGACTTGGGGAGGAAACTGGTCATCTTGACACTGTCAACAGAGGTATGCCAGCTAGAGGCAAGCAGGAAGGAGAGAAGGGGGACAGGAGAGGGGAGCAACTGTAAAAGTCCCCAGACCAGAACTGACCCCAAGATATAGTCTTCAGCCACATTTGGAAGAAGCCCAGCACTCTCTTCCATGGGGCCCGGGCGCACGTCAGCTTCCCAGGGTCATGGGTGTCCACCAGCTGCCTGAGGGTGAACTGATGGTTACACAACCTTCCGCCAGCATTTAGGCCAGAAAGGGCAGTTTTCACCCGGCCTAGGCCTGGGCTTCGCAGGAGCATCCGCAGCTGCACCAAGCACAGACCCCAAGAGGCCTGACCAAGGTTTCACGCTCCTGCAACAAACAAAAGCAAAACTCCTAACCCTTCTGTGCATTTGGACCAGAGCCTTTCCTCCACCCCTTCTCTCCAATGTGACCCTCACTCTCTCCTGCCTTTCCTTCCCTGGCAGGAACCCTGGACCCAGTGCTGTCCCTTTCTGGCTGTTTTTCTGCTTCTGATAATGGCAGAATCTTACATCGCACCGATGGACACAGAAACAAACCACACTGCTCCACCATTGACTCCCAACCTCCAGGGACAATGCCTGAGAAAAGAGTCTCGGGCAGAGGAGCCACGGGCGCAAGGTCTCAAAGCAGGATCACGCCGCCCGTTGACGGAGGAGCGAAGAGGCGAGGGGCTGGGGTGGAGGGCCATCTTTCCTCTGTCTTATAAAATAAGTGCTTAAATAATTAAGGCAAATTGAATTATAATTTAACTCAAAATCATTTAACTTCAAATGAGATACAGACATTGTACTTTCCGAAGGCCCAAGACCTCACTAAATGCTGCAGACTTGCTTGGAGGCGAACCTCATTCTTCAGTGACCAGATCCTATATGAGAATTTTTAAAGGGATAAAATTTGAAAAGTTGGCGTGGTCCTGTTTCTGTATGCAGAATGGTGATCCTGATGCAACCAACGAAGTCATAGCCAGGCAAGCAGTGAAAGACCGAAGGAACGGCACCTTCGCCAGCCTGTCCACAGTGTGGGGAAAACAAATAGGCCAAGGAATTAAACTACAAGTGCCCTTAGGGGCTGTGAGATAATTAGCAGTGTGGGCTATAGAACGTCGGCAGGAAGTGGGTTCCCACTTCAGGCAGAACAGCCATGCTGATTCCTGAAGGAGCAGGCTTCCATCTAGAGAAGACCGACAGGGCACTGCCTCGGACCCAGGGAGAAACTCAGTGGGAAGAAGCCCGATCTGTCCAAGGACCAAGGGAAGTCCAGTGGCGGCAGGCTGTCCAGAGGGAGGGGTTCCTGAAAGGTGGGCAGCGCCTGGTCCTGCTGGGCGAGGGAGGGGTGAGGGCTGAGGGAGGGGCAGTGGGAGGCCACCGAGGGGAGCAAGGGGACAAAGTGATGCTCTGAGGCTGCCCTTGACCCACCGCAGGACTGAGGCACCAAGCTGTGCCCTTCCCTGGAAATGGTTCCACACATTAGGTAGTTTGGGCCAAACAAATTAATAAGCATTTATGTCCTGCAACCTTGGTAGTCATTTGAAGAAAACAATACACACAACTTGAAATTTTAAAATAATAATTTTATTTTATTCTTAAATGACCACCTTGCTTGCTAATGGGCTCTGTGCCTATTAAGAACCACGCAACGTCTGGAGCCCTGGAATCAGATGGAACCTGCTGTCCTCCTTTCCCGACTCATCTTCTTTTCTGCACGGTACTTCTTTCTTATCTCGGCAACTGCCAAAACCCCAACTACACAAAGATGTGATGTTCTAGAAAGACAGGTAGCACAACCTGAGGTTGAAGTCATGACCTAACTCAGGCTGGTAGTTTGCTTGGTGACACCATTTGAAGCACCCTGCAATGCCCCCGAGAGTTCACCGCAGGACCTTCAGTGCTGTGACACGGTTTGGGAACCTTGGCTGCAGGATGTTATTGTAGAATATCCTTAGCACCTTGGAGAGCTCAGTGAAGTTAAGTGACTTCACCCAATGTCTTTCTAAGACGGGAAAGAACTTGGACCTGGTTCTTGGGGTTTTAATGCATAAAATCATAGTAAATTTTGTCTTGGCTCTTCTTGTCTCACAAACTATCATCCACCACACTAAGTGGCCCCTTGGCATTGAGTTCTAGAAAAAAATTGCTACCGTGGGTTATTAATGGTCTGGGCAACACTGAGCGCCTGGGCTTGGACTGGACTGAGCGTTTCTCTGACTACCGCCTTCGGTTCCATCAGGGTGGCCCTGGTTGCCCCACTAGTGGGTGGCAATGACATCGGAATGTAAGCAAGATTCCAGTGCTCCATTTCAGACTTGCCAGATACTTGCTGGGTTCTACCTTTTTATCAAGTTTAAAAAAAAAAAAAAAAAAAAAGTAGAACTCAACCATGTTAAGATAATTAAATTGATTTGACTTGTGAGGCTTCACCTGCAATGATTGGCAGTTATGGAAATGACCAGGCAATTGTTATGCAAATCTCAGTCAAGTAGCCTCTTCTGAAATGAATGGGTGACTGTGTGAATTGTATAATTTTTACTGAGGATGAATTTGAGATACTTAAGATGCTTCATGACTCAAAAACTCCAAGAAGAAGAGAGATCAGGAGAACGACTATCTTTATATTGTACAGGCCAAGCATAAACTCTTCATTCTCCCCTGAAAACCAGCTTCTGTTTTCAATAAAGTTGAATCCACCACAATGGAGACTCGGCTTTGAAACTGAAAGTTAAAGTCAGGTCTGTCTGCCCAAGGTCCTTATTCTCGACCTCATGACCAATACCACTTTTTCTAGTTGCTTATGTATGTTCTGGTTCCTGAAAAAGATGGATTTGGATGAAAATGTTAGTATCTGTGTACCTGGGAAGAAGCAAGGACTGATTCTTACCTCTCTCTAGTGCTTGATCTTGACTGTGATTTCTGTCCCACAAAATTGGGTGACTTGATCCTTTGCAGGGTGTAAACTCTGGAAAACAGAGAGATCTATGGACCCTCAGTATTCAGTTGACTGAGCCCGTTGAGCAATACGCTTGTCTTGCTATGTTCCATGGCTTCAAGAAGATTCCATACCTCTATTCAAGACTGAAGAGTGGCAAGTGCACTAGACCAGGAATAAGACCTGGATTCTTCTCTTGGTTCTGAAGCTTCATAGGCAAGAGACTTAATCGGACCACAGCATCCTCGCCTGTGAAGGGAGTCGTGATATCACCAGGAAAGCACCCTCTCAAATCCTGAGGCAAACAGTTCTTTTCACTAGTCAGTGTTCTGTTCAGACAATGAAATACCGACGTGACAAAGTCACATAGGCATCAGGAATCCTGGTGCTTCTATAGATCAGATGCTTGACGGAATAGGGCAAAGCCAACTCTGGCCACAAAGACACGTGTGGACCTGCTACTCACCCCCGACACGTCACCACCTCACTGGAGTAGCTCACCCTGTTAAAATTCCACCAGCGCCACAGGGGGCTGGCCACTTCCCGCCCAGGCTCAGACACATGAGGGTTAAAGAAAGGTGGTTCCCACCTCCAAGATGTACCAGCCTCCACCCAGGAAGCCAGAGATGATCCTCCTACTCATATTCTAAAATCCTCACCTTAGTCTCCTGCCCTTAAAAGAATTCTCAGCCTTTGTTCTGGGAGAAGTTGCCTTGGGAGTTTTGTCTCCTGCTGCTGCTGCTCTCAGTCCAGAACCAAAGTCTCCTTCACTGCTCAGTCAGAGCTTGGTCTCTGAGAAACAAGCTCACCTGCCCCCAGACCCAAAGAATGGACTCAGTCAGGAGGTAGAGCAAAAATGAGGCTTTTACCGACGGCTTGACAAGACGGGGTGTCTGGATGAGCAGGCCCGCTCAGAGCAGTAGCAATCAGCATTGCACTTCTGGACTGCAAGGTGCCTCCCCCGGGTTCTCATTGGCTGAGCACTATGGATGCACAGTCTTCTCAGACATCACCTAGGTTTTACATATCCTATTGTTACTCAAAGAAATGTGCCTTTACTTGTCCCCACCGCCCTTTGTTCTCTGGCGGTGGGAAATCCTTCTTGGGGAAAGTGCACGTATCCAGTTGATCTTTGTTGGTCACCTCCTGTTTGTCAAGGGGCTGTGAATCTGCCATGCTCTAGTGTTAACTGCTGGTGACCATCTGTCTTATTTCTCCTTGGACTGCTTTCTTTTTACATCCCCAGTAATTTTGCATTTGAAGCTAAATATTGTGTTTCGAAAACGAACCACCAGACTTTCTATTTCCCTCAATCTCCTTTACCATTTCTGTGATTCCGAGAGGGAAAAAGGACCCAGCCTAGGGTCAGCAACTGGTCACAGTGATGCTGCCTACCTTACAGCAGGGACGAAGGGCTTCAACAGAAGAAAGCATGCGTGACAGGCAGTGGGGGTCCCTGGTGCCATTCCTTCAAGACCCGCGTGAAACGAACTGCAGAGCACAGCCCAGGGGGCTGGGGCCCCCCGTTTATCCTACTGTGTACTTACTTCCGGTCTGACTTTGACAGGACTGCTGGAAGTCTTACTTTCCTTGCCTGCAAAACAGGGATGACACTGCCTGCTTCTCAGAGTGAGAACTGAACTTTTCCATAATTAGTACTCAATGGGTTATAACCAAAATTGGCCTTGGATAATACTGTTGCTCTGTGTTTAGACATCTTTCTGTCCTAACATTTAAGTTTCTTTACCTATATGCTGGGGATAGTGAAAGATGGTGGAGGAATAATTTTATGGGAGGCTTAAGTTCTAACGTAAACTCAGCACGGAGATAGCTGACTAAGAGCAAAATTATCCTTGAAAGTTCCTTATGGTACCCATAAATAGTGTGACCATATGTCCCAGGCTGGCTGAGACAGTCCAACTCTATGCCTTTTTTCCCTGAGTAATTACTAAAATAATCTTTCACCATCAAAAGTGTTTTAGTGTGCAAGAGAAATTATGTGGTCCCCCCGCCTACATGGAACAACTCTCACCAAGTCCAAGGGAGATTTTACCTCCAGAGTTAAAAGAAGTTTGTGCTTCTTTGGTTGAACCCCAATAGACTAGCAGCAGTTCACATAGAGACCATGCTGTACAAAATACATAAATCTTTAGGTCCTAGAATAATGGTATGAGATAGTTGAAGATGATAAAAAGGGATGAGAGAAGGGAAATAAACTTCCACAGCATGCTCATCCCAGGCATAAATGCATTCATTAGAACTGCTGGCAGCATTGGCTTCCCACTTTAAATATCCTCACCCTCTCTTCCACCCCCTCCACTCCCTCTTGCTTTCCTCCTCCTGTCCCCAAGGAGTGTTCACAGTTGAACAGCAGCAAGTTAACCACACAGGCAGTAGGACCTACTGACCCTGTTTCATGAGGTTGTGAAATCACAACTAGAAATGCTTTGGATACTTCCTAGCATAGAATAAGCACTCAGGCACAGCATTATTTTGTTTTTATTTATGTAATGTAATTTGTTTGATTTTTATTAATGTTAAAATTTTTCACTTAAAAAGAACTAATTGTTCATCATCATCTCTCTATACAGACAGTGGTGTACAGCTTGGCTTATTCTTTGGTTTGTTTTTTGGTTTTTGTTTCCCTACTAGGATCCATTTAGGTAAAGGCAAAGTACAGACTGCACGCCTGGTTCAGGCTAATCTCAGGAGACACCAGGTTATATTTCACAAGGATGGTTTGTTACAGTTGTTTCGTTGTTGGTTTTATTTGTCATTCTAGGCAAACGCAACAGTAAAGGCAAAGATATGGAAGAACAAAGGTTTGTGCGCTTCGTCGAGCATTTCTGGCACGGTGAGGATGTCTGAAGCTTGAAGATGGATGGCAGAGACAGAAGCCACAGAAGAGAGAGGCTGGGTCCATTGTGCAAAGATCATTGAACGCTAGGTGGTGGGTTTGAATTTCAACCGACAGGCACTGGGGAAGCACTCAATGTTTTCAAAGCAGTGTGTGACATAATTATAATTTTGATAGGGAAAACGGAAGTCAAAGCTAAAAGATGAAAATCAGAGGATAAGATTGGGGACAGGGAGGCTGGGTATGTGGCAGCTGTCACAGATGGGTGAGGCGATGACTACCCAAAGCATGAAGAGAACTAGAAATCCTTTCTCTGTGCAAAAGTGTTCCCCGGGACTTCCCTCCCTGCACCCTCCGTTGACCCACTTTTCCTTCTGTTCCTGTATTTGAGGAAGAGCTGGCCAACACTGAGCAGAAGTGCAGTGTGGGACAGTCTGAGCGTCGTCCTCCATGACGGTACTCACGGAACAGTGACAGCTTCTGGCACGGCACACTTGGTGCCAACACCGTGAGCAGAGCTGTACTCGTTAGCTCATCATTCCTCACGACGACTCTGCGACATATTCGCCAGTACTGTTGCCATCCTGCAGATGAGAAAACTGAGGCACGA